>NC_083792.1:11205310-11849434 GCF_015708825.2 Lethenteron reissneri | reverse complement strand
GTGACAACGTCGTATTTTATGTCACGTTTGATGTTTATTTTCTTCTCCTGCGCTCTCGCTGCGGTACAGTACACTTCTGTAAATGGCGAGAGAGGGAAAAAAAACATCGCAACGGGAAAAATTAGCGGAGGCCGACAAAAAAAGAATTGCGTTAACAACGCACGAAGATATGCGTCGCGTGCGAACAAGAGCGCTTGTGGACTAAAGCTCTCGGCTCTGAACCCCGTGGAGTCTGCAATTCCCAATTGTTTTTGAGTTGCTGGTGTTAAACAACACGATGTTCAAAACAAGCTGTGTTTTTTTTTGGGGGGGGGGGGTCTGCAAAAGGCTGAGAGGTTTTGTTGTTGTACGAGCAGTGCATGTCGTTGTGCGTCGTTGAAGCTAGCAGCAGGATATGGCGATCACTTTGGTGACTGATATTGAACATTGTTCTCGGTCGGGGGTTGTGCTTCGGTTGGGGGCCCAGCAACTGAACTTTCGCTGTTGTAGTTAATTGAGATGCTGCTCGATGTCTGCCAGCCTGCTTAGGAGCTGGAGACGACTAATGAGGTAGAAATTAGACTAATGTGGCCAAGGACACGGATCTCAGCTGGATTCTCACAGAGTGCCAGATTCTGTCTGATCCCCCCTCTGTCCTTTCAGCGGTGTCTTGATCATGCATCAACCCAGTGGCCAGGCGTACTGATGGTTCGTGGATAGTACGTAACATTATTAAGTTAGGCTTTCAGAAAGCACTCTAACCTGCTCTCGCTTGGCTCTTAATTGTATCGTTGTGTTTTCGGGTCGCCCTTCATTACTGCCCTAGGTATACACACTCTGATGTGATTTCTAATCGTGCATCTTCAATAATATATTGTTTAAATATATATAGCGAACCTGTACATGTAACTTTTGTCTTACTCATGTCTATCTTGAACGCAAAATTTGCAGCCTTCTCAATGAAGGTCTTCTTCAACCTTTGGCAACACGGGACACTGACAAATTAAATGGAACAAATGCTGAACGGTGAGGACAGAGGCACGGAGTGCCGCTTGCTTGGAATTACAGTGAGAGAATGAGGAACACATGGTTTACAGAAAGAAAAATGCCAATTACAGACAGATTGACTGTTCAGGAAAGTCGGTTTGGACATTGTCCTTGGCCAATGAAGGAGTCTTGTGATGGAATTGCAAACAAAAGAGAGCATTGCCGGACGTGGAGCAATGAGATGAGTTCATGCAACGGGAGTAGTGAAATAGATTGTGACAGTGCGGGGCCGAGAGAGATGGCGCAGACCGGAGACGTTACTGATCGTTGATGAAAGGGAGCGGCGCTTGGACAGAACACAGCACTGGAAGGGAGTGTTAAGGAGTGGAAGCCAAAGGGGACGACGGCACGCCCGAGAAGACGGCCGCCAAGGAGATGGAGCGATAAGAACATGTGCAGGAGCTAGATGGATTGTTGGATCATGATTATGTAAGGGATGCAGGTGACTTGAGAAGGCCTTCATCTAGCAGTGGATGCAGCCTCACTGCTGCTACTGCTGATGATATAAGCAGCATGTTTGTAAATGTATACGCTCTGGCTTAACGTTTACAACTATGTTTTGGGAGGGAGAGAAGATGAGTTTGTCGACAGGGAGTCTGATTGGTCACTCGCCACGGTGTTGGCCACGGTAAACATCGCAAACACCCCCCCCCCCCCCACATCATGCCTCCCCAGAAGTGTCACCATCTAAAGTTCCCAGCCTCAGCCGGTTTCACAAAACGGTGGCGAAGTGTTTGCTCCACGTTCACAATAGTTCTTTTGTATAACCGCCGTTAAAACACTCAGATGCTAGATAAGATGCTAAAGCTTGTTGTTGCGATTCATTATTATCATCATCATCATCGGAGTGCTGTTTGACACTTCCTTTAATTTCGTGCTCAGTTGCTTTGTGATGTTTTTTTCTGTATGCTCGATCTGCCTGGATGAAACTTGCGCAATTCTCGAGCCCCGATGAGGGCCAAACGCGATTTGGCTGTGGTCGTAGGAGCCACGCTGGGACAGTATTGCAAGGATCTTAATTTTGGAGCTTTCGTGACTGCAGGAATTATTCTTTGGTTCTTTCGGTAAAGTCACGTATAAAGATAAAATAATAAATTAAATAATAGCATACGACGTTTCGATGGCAACACAAGCAATCATCATCAGGTATAATGAAATAGCGACATCAAATCTAACCAGAAAACTATAGACAGACATATAAGCAGACAGATATCACCAAGATACATAGAGCGAGCAACACAGGTACAGAGAGGGGTGATCGTGGGGTGGCCTTAAATAGACAGAGGGGGGCGGAGGCAGCGAGAGGGAGGGGTTAGAGACAACATTTACATGTCAATGAGTACGAGGAGACGCGTAGAGAAGTACGCAAGGAATTGCATAATAAGGTTGCTGAATCAGCCTAAGCCAGTTTTCTTTACTAATTTTCAGAGGGGGGGACACTTTGGCCGATAAGGCGTCATCGGTGTGGGGGCCGCCACACGTTTGAAACCATTGTGGGGTTTGAGAGCGGCACGACGACGACGATGGGGGGGGGGGGGTCACTCTTTGTGTTTTGTCGGGGGCCAAACGTCAGGGGCCGCACTAAAGGCCACGAGGGAGCTTCAGTGGCCAGCAGGCCTTGCAACGAAGAACACTGGCCTCAGCTGTCAAGGTCTTGTGCTGCTCCTATTCGGATGTAATTTCTGGTTGTGCCGCGCGATGTGCAGCACGATGTCTGTGACATTTCGCTCCACGTGTGTATGTCGAACTTCTATTGCACCGTATGTAGCCAACCGTGCTAAACGGAGGTGCGGGAGCTTCTTCCTGTGAGTGTGTCCCAGTGCGTCTGCATTCGGTACACCTTAACCCCATGCGCGAACAGCACACACATGGCTCTCCAATGTCTCTTATTATTCACATATTTTTTTCACCCTGATTATTATCGCTTGAGATGGAAGGTCTCGTTTGTATGGATGTCCACGGTGTCAATTGGCACATACGTATTGCTCTCGGATGTGTCTTTTGGTTGTACCACGTGTTGTCAAATAACTGAACAATTCAGTTCCTTAAGAAGCCCCAGGCACGTTGAGCTGAAACGTCGGACATCGTGCCGTACAACACGCGGTACAACTGGAAAATACACCAGAGAGCTTGACAAGAGCAACCTCTTCAACGCTTCCATCTCTGCATTTTAACCCCGACTTAGCAACAGAGACTGTTTTAGCAACAAAAACTGTTTTTTTTTCATGAGCAGAGGACACTGGATGGCAGGAGGCCCGCGCACCTGATCACACTCGGTGTGGTGACCTTCGAGTTTACACGTTTCCCCTGAAAGCCTGGAGTGGTTTTGCTGTGAAATCGTGCTCGCTCTACCAGTCGCTTTAGAGCAGAGAAGAGGCTTATTGACCGTGTTATTGTCCCAGGGCTGGCCATAATGATTGCGATGTCCATAGGGGCCAGAACAGACTCCAGAGATGGCCTTGATAAAAGCTTTTGTGTGGAAGCTTTGTGGCCGTGGACATGTTGTATCTTCAGACATGTGTGCGACGTTTTTGGTGTTGGGGCAATGGATTGAATATTCCTTGCATACGGAACTATAAAATGGATGCCACACTTCTTTTAAGTTTAGATTATGTTTTATTATTATTATTGCAGCAGCACACATTTCCACTCACTTGTTATTAGAATAAACACTTTGCAATGCCATTTTGTCCAAAATGCTTGCTTACTCTATACCGTTAATTACCTTTCAAGGTACAATTTAAAAAAAGTTTTAGAAAATAGCTACGTTAATATGGAACCAAAGTATAATGCGTAAGAGATTAGTCAGTAGTATAGTTTATTTCTTCATCGTTCAAAAGTCGATTCTTAAAGGCTCTTACTTCGTACAACTTACAGCTTAAGCATGCCTGACGGATGAGATGTATAATACACGCACCCACGTGAACCCTCTCGGCTTCTCATTACACTTGCCGAAGTAATGTTAGTTAAACCAATTGAGTGAAGGACAAACACACTCTTTAATCTATTGTGGCAGGACAGTGCTTTGAGCATGGTTTCAACATTAAATCAAAACATTTCGGGGCAGAGTGTGGATAGTGCAACACAAGCACGGTATAACCAAAAAAACACCCTCACAACATTCGTCATTAACACTGTCTGTCCTTGAACATAAATACAAGGTGCTTCAAAAAAATGTTGACACGTCTGAGAATTTGCAACAATACCACAAGACATGTGCTGCCTCCGGGCTCTGGAGACCATCTGGAGAAGATTCCAGGCAACGTGTTGACAATGATGGCGAACAAGTGGAGACTTTTTAACTTTTTGAAGCTATTAACATCACATTTGTTATCATGTTAAAACGATAGTCCCATGTCAGTGTTGACTTTTTGTCGAAGCACCCTGTACATGGAGTAGGCTGTCTTCGGAGCATGTGGAGAGGGCATGAAGACGCACAGTATGCAGAGGTTTTTTTCTTCCAGTTGCAGATCACACTTTTACAATGGGTTGCCCTGAGCTACTACATGTACCTACGAATATCTATAACTGGGAAATGAGATCCTGAATGTCCACTGATATATAAAAAAAAACTACTCGTCAAAATTCAAAACAATTCGTTTGATCAATTTTGTAAAAAAAAAATGAAAGAGTTGTCGATTGTCTCAGAGCTCCAGAGGACAACTTTCTTTGCCCAAAACATCAGCCTGCGTTATGTTTGCAATTTTAAGGCAGTGTTAATGATCGATTAATGCTGGGAGGTTTTTTTTCTCTTCGCTCGTTCCACTGTGAAAGTCGATCCGATGCCGCTGCGAGTTTACCATCGTAAAATCGACCACGTGTTCCATTCTTTGAAACCGCGCAGAGCTGCTTTACAGACGCCGGGTTTTCGATGGGGGCTCTCTCATTGCCACGTGGTCCAAACGGGCAACGCATCGCACGTGGCTTGCCGATCAGCTTTTACCAACAAGTTCAGAAGCTCTGCCTCTAGAGATGTCGAGCGTGACAATCGAGAAGAGATTGCAACTTAAAGCACTTACAGTAGAAAAGCATTGCTGCCACTTTGGAGTAATCTGTGCCACATGCAGCAAGCCTATCCTCATCTCACCAGGTAAAATGTTTTCATTAGAATCGTGCTGGTTAATAAAAAAAAATAATTAAACCTTGTTCGGAAAATCAATATGAAGGATAAACATACTCTTAGGTTTTTTTCGGTAAAGTCACGTAGGAATAAATAAATAATAAAATCTAAGAACGATTTATTATTTTATTTCTATTATTATTATTTTTATTATGTATTTTAATTATTTATTTATTTTTGCCTATGTGACTTTACCGAAAAAACCTAAGAGTATGAATCCTTGTAGTCACGAAAGCCTCAAATCTAGAATTAAGGATAAACATGTTACATTTATTTATATCGTTTTTTATGTATTTATTTCTACTGTCATCGCAAATGGTCCTGGAAACCCTCAATCCCTCTTCAGTTCCAATCAACTCCCTCTGGCTTTTATGGAACTCAGTTTCCTCATTTACACCATCAGTGGCCAAGTACGAAACACTCTGGCCCTGTTTCCATGGAAAAGTCAGGAAAATCACGAATGGCATCGTGGTGTCTCACTCTGCTCCTCCTATTGCCTTTCCCGTCTCGAAATCACATACCCTTGACATCTGTTCACATTTCATCATAAATATCACACAAAAAAACACAACCCAACAAAAACTTCATCCATCCTCAGTAATGTATCTACCAAACGCATCCCTCACCCACCCTGGCCCCGTATATCACCAGCTTTGTCAATGCCTCCATCTCATCTGTGTATATTCCCCCAGCTCCCAAGCCTGCTGCTGCTATTCCCAACCTGATATAAAACCACACTGGATGCCAACATCATTGCCAATTTCCACCCCGTCTCAAAACCTGACTTTTCTTGAAAAAGTGTCGGATAGGGTTTTCTTTCATATCTCTCTAAACGCCTCTCCTCCCGAGGTCCCCACGACTCGGGGAACTCTGCTTTCACCAAGGTGATTTTCCAGAGACGGTTCTCCTACATGTGGTAAGCGGACGTCTTCTTTCCTCGGACCGTGGATCATTCTCACTGCTAGTCCTTCAAGACCATTTCTTCAGCTTTTTAAATCCTTTATATTAAGTTCGCTTGCTTGCGTGCTTGCTTGCTTGCGTGCGTGCTTGCTTGCTTGCTTACGAGCGTGCAAACCTTTCGGTCGTTTTTTAACCCACTTCCCGTGATCCAATAGAGCTGACATTTTGCACACAGACTCGTTGTGCGAGACAATTAATGTTCGTGAAATTTTTTTTCTCCAAAATTTTACACTGTTTAGGGAAAACAAATTAAATATTTAATTACCAATTGTTTAATACTGCAGACAATCATCTGACCCATAGGTGGCAGCCATCTCAAGCCAGAGGACGAGAGGACTCTCGCCGCCACGCATATAAAGGATTTAGAGTGAAAAACTTTGTTTTTACGGGTTATACTTATTACATCATGGACTGCTCCATCCTCGTTGAGTGTCTCCACACAACAATGCAGGCATCTCTGACACACTTCGTCTCCTGGGTCCATTCTCGCCTCTCAAACGGCTACTTCTACATTTTCATACGAATACTGTCTTCCTACTCTTTGGTTCTTTCGGTAAAGTCACGTAGGTAGAAAAATAATAGATCACGACGTTTTGATCGCAACACACAAGCAATCGTCATCAGGTGGGACAACCGCAGCAAGAAAAAACTGCTGAAGTAGGCGATTGTTTCGTGTGTTGCGATCGAAACGTCGTGATCTATTATTTTTTTTACCTACGTGACTTTACCGAAAGAACCAAAGAGTATGGATTCCTACAGTTACGAAAGCTTCAAATCAACTGTCTTCCTCTCTAAAATCCCTGTGCTTATGCATCCACGCAAGACTCCATCCTAGGCCCCCTGCTCATATCAGTATATCGCCTCCCACTTGGCAAGATCCTATCCAGTTTTAATGTCGGCTCTCACTTGCATTGGTAATTGTAATCTGTACATCTAACTCCACGTATCGGACTTCACTGTCCACTCTCACATTCTGCTTTGACATGGTCTCGTGTTGAATATGTTCTAACGTTCTCCAAATAAACGTTGCCGAATTGATGTCCTCCTCATCGGACAAAAAGGTTCACTTTCAGTGGACTCCAGTTTTAGTGCGCACCTCTCAAATTATTGACATTAAATTGGCAAAGAGTGCAGAGCCTTGGAGTTGTTATAGATCCTGAGCTGCTATTATCCTCATTCCACATATCTCAACTCCCCAGGATCTCACGTATCTATTTGCGTCACCTCTCCGGCACCCACTATTTATTTCCTTAACCCAGCTAGCGCCGAGACCCGACCCCCGTCACGTGACTGATCTCCAAACTCCACACGATCTACAATATTACTGCCAGGCTCCTCGCTATAATCTGCAAGTGAGACGTCACACGTATATTCTAATCACCCCACCGGCTCCTAAAGCAGTACTGGATCAATTTCAAGATCACACTCAACATTTCTTTGGGCTCGCTCCCTACCTACCTCGACCGTTGCGTCTCACACCCCTCTCTTCCACACACGCACTGCTCCAGTCACCAATGTTTTCTGTCAAATCCCCCCGTGAACCATCACTCAGTGGGAAGTTGCTCACTGTCCTCCGCTACCCCCATAGTCTGCAACTCTCTTTCTCAGGACGTCCGTTCTATCGATTCCCTACCCCTGTTCAAGTCCAGGCTCAAAATCATCCTCTGTTTCCTCTGCCTATGACTGACTTCCTCTTTACCTCGACACAATAAACACACCCACTTGTTCTGTCCAGCACCTCGAGATGCAGTTGCATTTTGATGATAAAATACATAGATAAACGTTGCCTTTCATTGTGTTCTTCCGAAGAGACCCACCCTGCTCACAAACGGGAAACAACATGAACACGTGCTCGATATATGAACGAATAAATGCATTCGGGATGCAGTGAATAAGTTCGAAGTTTAAATAGGCTACACTTGACAAAATTCCATTCAATAATAGACGGTTATAATCAGGGTGCTAATGTAAACAGAAATCATTAATTGCAGTACAGTACACGAGACAAGCAGTGGCTGATTGGGAGAAACACATCCATCCATCCATAAGGCGTAAATAAATAAATGTGTCGTTAAAACCCGCCACCACCCGACACAGCCAACTAGTAAGGGTTGGCACGTAAACAGAACATGCCAAAAACCTCTTATGGATGATATTGGTCGCGAAAGCCTCCGTGTTAAACTGTTAAACATCCATCCATCTTGGAAAACATATTTGAATAAAAAACAGCAAGTTTAAAATTCGAATACACTGCCGGTATTTCTACTGATTATTTTATGGAAATCCAGCGTATCTCCAAGAGGGCCTTGCAAGACAATGCTAGTTGTCTCCAAATCACAAGTAAGATTGCACTCTTTATTCATTTCAAGAGCTAGTGTTTTACGACGAATATTCTGAATGGCTATTTTGGCAAAAAAACTTTAAATTGGCTCAAGTTTTTGTTTGCCATTTGTCAACATGCACTTGGATTTAATTGAGGCTGGGTGGGTAAAAGTGTGTCGAGGTGTGAAAAAGTCACTTTAGATTTGACAGGCTGCACATGCAGTTGGACACAGACGATACAGTTAAAAAGGGGGAAAATGTCAGATACTTTCTCAGAAAAGGTCCACTTTGTGATGTTAATACTTCCACTACCTATACCATTCAGATTAATGTACTCTGTTATTAATGTGATGGAATGTAATGTTATTATAAACCAATGTGGACGTATGTTGTTTACCATGTTTTAATCTATTAACACCCTATGGAAAAAAGCTACAATTTCTTAAACACCCGTAAATGCAACAAAAATACTACATTTGCAACATTCTTGGTAATTTTATTTATGTCAGTACATGCAGATATTCTGCTTTTTAAAATGGATGTTGAATGGAGTTAGGATAAATCAAATACAGTATTACAATATGTCATGGATTATACTAGGTTAGTAATAACCTGGAATACATTCTGAAGGAACTAAAATACTGCACAAATACTTAGGAACAATTCTGTAGATATGGAGTTCAGCAATATTAAAAATGAGCACTACGTCGGCAACATCCAGTCACCATTCTGTTCTTGCGCATGGCATTGTGTTTGGGAGCTAAATGCCAAATGTCGAAGTCTGCTCGCCACGACAAGAAGGCTTCAGGAGAGAGTTCGTGTCGTTTTGCTTTTCCTCCGTTGAAGTCGCGCAGACTACTGTGGGTTTGATAATTGATTTTTTACCCTTTTATCTGGCAACAAAACTGACACCTTTTTTTACAAGGAGTCATGTTTGCATAGACCACAATACCTGCAGTCATAATGCAAACAAAAAACATAACTCTGATAATGTATGCACGGTCCTTGAAGTTGATTGGTCCACACCCGAGAGACAGCTTTCCTTAGAGCCTAGTCTCACTAGGCGCAGTGCGCCTTTTGGCGTCATCTGGTCCAACCCATGTGAGACTAAGCTCTAAGGAAAGCTGTCTCAGGTGTGGACCAATCAACTTCAAGGACAGTGCATACATGATCAGAGTTATGTTTTTTGTTTGCATTATAACTGCAGGTATTGTGGTCTATGTAAACATTACTCCTTGTAAAAAAAGGTGTCAGTTTTGTTGCCAGATAAAAGGGTAAAAAAATAATTATCATATTTTTTATTGGCAAATGAGGTTCCAATGGTGTAAATACTGTGGGTTTCTATATGGCCCATAGTTTCGGTTGCATGGCCACACTCGCACTGTGGTTCATCTTTTATTTCCCGTTCATGAAGGACATACCCGGTTACCATCATTAACACTGTTTTGCTACATTACGTCATCCAGTCGGGTCTTTGCTTAGATGTCTTCAACACACTTCCTTGTGGCTTGAAGCTATTTTTAGTTTTAATGACTTTTTGACAATTCAGGTCCCATAACAATGCATTCCAGGTCATGTATTGCACACAACCACAACTCTATATATTTATATTTGGACAAACGTTTTAAGTGTATCTTTGTTACATACATTTTATTGAAGAAAACCTTACGTTATTTTCGAGATGTTTGCTCCCATATCCCAATGACCAATGACATCTTGATTTGACTGTTTATCATGAGTCGCTTTCTGGAGAGGCTTGTGAGACAGGCAGGAGAACTCGAACACGATGATCGACATTCAAAGTGTTGTGTTGTTTGGTAAACTTGTGAAACGCAGACAGGGGAAACACGTTGTTACTTGGTAAAGGAAGCAAGGACAAACGAGTGACATTCATCTACTAAAGTTATTGAAAATGTTTTCTTCAGGTTGTTTTCTAGACATACACATTTTAAAAAAGTAACAGTAAATATTTTGCCCTTTTTAATGATCACGCATTTTGCCGCGCCCACTCCCAGGTTATGGGTTTCTACTTGAGAAAGCACTTCCACATGCGCTTAGAGCACATCCACAACCCGGTTGCCGCAGATGGCCCCCGCACTCTGGCGTGTGTCTGCGCCGTGTTTGTACCTGTGACATGAGATCACGGGCTCACCAAAGCCATGTGATGGGGGCCCTTTTGCTTACCAGGAACAAAAAATCAAGCGAAGCATCGTTGTACGCTGACGTTATGGGTAACACCGTGTTAAATGTAGCGCACACCATGCCGACATTTCTAGATATGTCGTTGAGCTACAGGCAACGCGAAGCATTGGCCCAAACCAAGATAGAAGCCAAACGTAGTCTTTGTGTTAGCCCAGGTGTGTTGTTTAATTATAGTCGTTCTTCTTCCCACTTGACCAATGCGGCTCCGTGCTGTAACGCTGCTCTGCGGCCGCGTCCTCCAAGGGCAACGGAGACGTGTAGTAATCCAAGAGGGTGCTCTTTCCGAAGTGATCAGACCTTGCTTCCGTGTCCTCGCCGTGCAAGTGCCGGCGCTCCGTTCGAGTCCCGGCGGACGTCTCTGCGGCGCTGGGCGGGCCGACTACCGGCGGCGCGGCGCGGGACGTCTCCCCGCGACCGTCGGTGACCGGCGCGCTCGGCAGGACGGTGCTCACGACGCCGACCGGTGCCGCCGCGGTGGCTTTGGGGACGACCGCCCCGTCCGCCGGGACGTTGACGGGCTTCCAGAAGATGCAGTAGTAAACGGCCAGCACGATCGCAGCCGACGAGACGGAGAGGACGTAGGCGAAAACCGTCGCCAGCCGCACCCACTTGCGATTCGTCTTGGCGGCGAGTTTGGCTTTCTTGTCGCCCGTGTAGGTGGGGGCCTTGCCTGGCCGCTCGCCGGCGGGCCGAGAGCCCATGGCGTCGCGCTCGTTCATCGGTGGGTTTCGCAGCGCCACTCTGAGATGTGTCTCGATTCCCTTTGCGCCACGGGTTTATGCCCCCCCCCGCCCGCCGCCCCTAGACTGGGCAGCACCGATGACCTCTCCGCGCACACAATTCTCTCTCCTGTGCAAGTGAGAATTTAAAGAAAAAAAGAAAACTTTGTTGTTGGTGAACTTTGACATGGGTTCACTGCACATTACACGGCTGGCAGCCTTTGAATATCATTGTTCC
Organism: Lethenteron reissneri; assembly: GCF_015708825.2. Taxonomy (NCBI): domain Eukaryota; kingdom Metazoa; phylum Chordata; class Hyperoartia; order Petromyzontiformes; family Petromyzontidae; genus Lethenteron; species Lethenteron reissneri. The sequence continues at coordinate 11,837,847 of NC_083792.1, read as the reverse complement.
CCCATGAGACTGTATAATGGCACTTGCTTTGACAGTTTTGAGATGTGGCAGTTCGGGCCGTATCCCATAAATATGAATTATTTCACGCTAGATGAAGTACTGCCGATATAATAATGCAGATTGTTTAATTGCATAGATATAATGTACAGTACACGTGCAGCCCTTTGTCAACCCACTGCTATAGGATAGTCACCCTACGCCACGTGGGTCATCGGGGTCGATTGGCCATACTTCTCCACGCTGGTCAGTGCAGTGCGGAGAAGGCAGCGAGCGAGGATTGAGGCGAGGACATAGAAGTACAGTCGAACGATTGACTTTTGTTCACTTTACATACAGTATTGCATATTCGTCTTTAAATACAGATATATAAAAAAAACTATAGCATTGAAATTAACTTGTATTCATGAGCTGTTTAAAAGTTGGATAGATTTAGCAGTTAACTGAGAATGCAAAACAATTACATTCCTAAAGACTGTCCATGTATATCCGCACAGAGCCAAGGCGTGCATTGAGCGTCGATTGAACAATGCTGGACCGAGCGATCTCAGTGCAAGTTATTTGCTACGCCATCCACACGGCATACATACAGTACAGCTGAGTATAAGCCACAGCAGAAGACAAATGGACAATAAAAATCAATTTGACACAGACGTGCGCGTACCCGGCATGCTATCTAGCCACATGGCACGTCCACGTTATTTACCGTACATCACATACACACCACCGCTTGTGTTTGTGTTGTTGTTGTTACCTTCAAAGGGATATTTCGCCTTTCATTTCCGCGAATCTTGACCTTAGACGAGACTGCTGGGCCCGCGAAGCTTCCACAACTGGCTGAGCTCCTCGTCAAGTTGAGACGCAGGCCACCGCCGCCAAGGCAGCGGCATTGTCGTTCAGCATGAGGCTCCCCTGCGCCCGTGCTGGCACCGTAGCGCCTGCTGTCCGAGGTGCTGAATCTGTGGGCGGGACTCTGAGCAGGTCGTACGGGCCCCGTTTATTCGGGAGCCAGTCCCGTTGCGTTGTGACGCACGACTACGGGCGGCCGAAACGGCTGGAAAGAAATCTGCAGCTGATACAGTGCGACTCGAGCATCAGGGCCGCCTTGCTGGCAATTTCCTCTTGTCACCGCTTGCCATATCTTACCGTAAGTATTGTAACGAAAGCGCACTCGTCCCCCCCCCCCCCCTCCCGCCGTCGCCGCCCCAACACGCATAGCAGCTGCAGCTGCAGTAGCAGCTTCAGCAATGTGGCAGCCAGTTTATTACAGTAGTTGGGCAGTCGTGGTGGTTGGTGTGGGTTGTCATCGAACCGCTGCTGCAATTCCCACGGGAAGGTTTCAGGGCTGGTCTGCTCCCCCATCCCTCTCCCCCATCCCTCTCCGCCTCAGCTTGTGAGATGCTAAAATAAACACGCAGTTTCAGATTGCGGTTACATTCCGGCAAGAATTGCTGGGTTTTTTTCCGGGTGTACAACGCCGCATGCCATGTGTGGTAACGAGCTGAGCACTGTGTAGGTGCACAACTGTGTTTCACTCTGTTAATCCCTGCGTCTTTTAATCGTAAGCTACAGAAAACGAATTGGTTTGTTGTACAAAGATATCTCCCATGATATTAGTTCTCGTTTGACGGCAGAAAGATTTGCCTTGCGATTATAATTAACTGTTTAATACTCTTTTTGTCATATTGTCATTGTGTTAAATTTTCTCAAGAGGTAAATTAAATAGTATCAAATACATTTGCCACGGTTTTTAGGATGGAATTATTTATAACACCGATAACAGCTTGTACGATGCTTGTCCAATCTGATTTAAACATAACCCATTTGATAATTAACACATCTTAATTGTTTTCTGTTTATGTCTTATGTTTAGCGAAGTTTAAATTTTAAAATAAATGTAAAGTTACTTCTTTTAAAACCATAAACCAAATTACATTTCAGATGAAGAGAAACATGTACCAGAGGGATAATGCTTGAAAAATGTAACACTGCCCTTTGTAGTATTAAGAAATGAAAGCTCCTGGACAATTTTGGAATAACTGTGGACACCAACAAAGAATTGACCAGCTTTTTGGAAAAAAAATTGCGGACATATTTACTAGACGTTTGGATATAAATGCAATACCTCAATCATGTAATAATCTCCCATTCTTCTTCAACAATGGAGGTAAACTAACTTGAACAATTACAGAATCACTCGTCTCCTATATAAATTGTTCACGGAGATCATTTGGGAACAATGAATGGGCAATTTACTGGCCAATGAGCCACGTGAGTAAGCCGAAGTAATGTTTCCCACATATATACTATCAATCAGACTATGATACTTTATTTGATTGAGTATAAATTGATGAAGTAATCAGAGCTGTCACAAACCGATTCTTAAAGAAAAAATAATCTAGAAAGGCTTGACAAAATGGATTTATATAATGGAACACGAAGATTGCCTAAAGTAACATTACATATCAGAACGAGAGTCAGGCAAAAGGAATCAGATTGAAAAAAAAGAAATACGGTAAATATGAATGATCAACCATCTTAGTTTTGCTGGTGACACCGTCGTTATAATTACAAATGGAAATATAATTATAGAGACTGAAACACGTAATAAAGAAACTGCAAGTTCAGCTCAAGATAAACACAAGTAAAATTAAAATCAGGTGTAAGAAGTTCGATAACCAAATGGGCACATGTTGCTAACGGTGACACCACTGGAAGCCACATCCTAGTATCTATACCTCGGGCAATTACTAGCGGACTGGGTTCAAAGGATGAAATTAAGCCGGAGTGAGAACAGGGTTGAGTGCTTTTGGAAAATAGAACTTGATAATGACAAAATACCTTAGTGTGCCTACAGGATAAAGGTTGCAATCAGCTGGAAATACGGACATCGACAATTATAATGGAAGAAAAGCTGACAAATACGCAAGGATGCACGTCAATGCTTGGAATTAGACTGTTAGACAGGCAAGAAACACGTGGATGAGAGAACAAATGCAACGTTGAGGTCTCTTGTTGACTTAAGAAAAGTGTGATCGGGCAGGACACGTAACTCGACGGGGTGATGGACAACAGTCAGGACTGACAACGGAGTGGCAACCGAAGCAGAGAGCACGCACGACTCAGAGGACGGACACCGCAGAGAGGGGGTGACGAAATCATCTCTGGTGTGTGACAGATAGACGGATTGTGTGACCACGAGGTCGTGTGAGATGGTCATTTATACATGATGACTGTACTGAACTCAGGGCACACTGCTGTTAATGTCCAACCCATCACTATGAAACAAGCTATCCCAAAAAATATTTTCGTGAACATTTACGTCCAATGAAGAGCTTTGCCTCTGATGGAGTCATGTGAATATGCACAATAATTATCAATTAACGAATCGATTACAACAGATATAACGGACACGATGCATGCATGAAATTCTGCGCATCAGATTCTGATAGTGCTCTTAATTTCAGAAAATTATATTCATAACTCAATGTTACTCATGATAAATTCAATCTGGAACGCAACACAGTATCCACCTGCTCGCAGAGATACCGACTCGGAGACGTGAGGAATCACAGACAAACAGGAACGCAGCCACGCGATGAGCAGGTTGCCAAACTTGCCCAAGTTCTGTGTTTCTCTATATATCAAGGTGTTTGTCGGCCATTTAATGGGTGTTTCACATGTGGGCGGAAACTGGAGCATCTGGAGAACACACACGCGTGCGAGAGGGAAACACTCGAGCCCATACAGACGGACCAGGTGGATATTCTTAGTTTTTTTCCGTAAAGTCACGTAGGTAAAAAAATTACATTAATAAAAATAAAATAAAAATAAAATAAAAATCACGACGCTTCGGAGGCAACACAAGCTTCCGTCTTCAGGTGGAGCAGTCACAGCACGATAGCTGTATCAATACAGCTATCGTGCTGTGACTGTATCAATACAGCTATCGTGCTGTGACTGTATCAATACAGCTATCGTGCTGTGACTGTTCCACCTGAAGACGGAAGCTTGTGTTGCCTCCGAAACGTCGTGATTTTTATTTTATTTTTATTTGACTTTTATTAATTGTAATTTTTTACCTACGTGACTTTACCGAAAAAAACCCAAGAATATGAATCCTTGCAGTCACGAAAGCTTAAAATCTGGAGCAGGTGGAGTCCACATTGTAGCTGTACCGCCGTCTCCTGGCGAACCAGGGTTAAGACAACTTCCTCGATGCCCGCGAGCAGAGAGAGTTTCTCAACATCTGTGCGACCCAAAAGCCCCTTGCCTCCACAGTGCTGGGTCACCGGGCTGACATGAGTCAGGGCGTCACGACGGCGAGATGGAGGTCGTGGGTCCGATCCCGCCTGCTGTATATTTGGAGTTTGCATGTTCTCTCTCTCTCTGCCCGTGGCTCGTATGGATTTTTCTTCGGGTCCTCTGGTTCCCCCCCCCCCCCTACATTTATAATCAACATGCTTTTAGAGTATTTGGCTGCTATAAGCTTCCACCCGATAAACCACTTAATTGAGCTTTCATTTTTGACCAACAAATAGTTTTATAGCTCAGTGGGCCTTACCTGGTAAAATAAAAAGTTGAGTTTTAGGGAACGAGACTGAACTCAAGGACAGAAACAAAAGTCGAGGAAATATAAATGAGCGAGTGAAAACGAGACAATAGGAATGCATCATTGAATCGAGTCATTGGAGTGGAGAGAGGAGGCGGGGTTACACGCCTCACAACACCGCGCAGGGCGATAAATCTATGATGTTAAATGTGAATTCGTCAAATTACCCGATGCAGTACTGCCATCTGCCGACCCGATTACGGAACGGAATTTCAAAATCAGTGTCGTTTACATCAGTACCATTAACCACAATACTTGTGGTCAGAATAAAAACAAAAAGCATACTCTGGTAATATGATGCATTGGCTTAAAATTGATTGGTCAACACCAGAGATAGCTTTCTTTCGAGCCTAGTCTCAAACGGTGTTAAATGCAGACATGAATTCTTGTGAAAGGTTTCAGTTTGCTGTTTTAACATCTTAACACCTGTTTTGTTGTCAGAAAAAAGGGGTAAAACCTATTCTCAATGTGTAATTCGCTAAAATTCAGCCGATCCATTTATAGACACCCCACTAAACAGTGGCAGCGGGATTGCACGCAGAAATTGTTAAATTTTATTTCAAAGCCTCCACCTGTTTCTCACCTATATATACACACACACACAGTATACCTGATACATATTGGAACACTCCGTGTAAAATATGGAGCCGTTGCGTTCACAATACAGTCGTGAAGCATCTGTCGCGAAGCAAGTAAGAGGGCCGTAATAAACCAATGGGGTATCTATAAACGGATCACCCATTTCATTGGCAAATTGTCTTAATGTGTCACTACAGTAACAGCGGAATGTAAACCACTGTTAGTTAATGTTTTAACATCAATTGGATGTCTTCGGTTAGGTATTATTTGGCTAAAGTTATATATATATGTTGTTTTAATACTGTAAGTAATTATATTAATGAGCGAGTGGTGACGCAGTGGTTAGCGAACCTGAGTTCTATTTCCCGAGTATGGCAGCGGCTCAGGCGAACTCACTTCAGTAGCGAGTGATCGGCCACCACCCCGCACTGACCAGGGCGGTGAAGTATGGTCAAAACAAATCACCAGCACCAACACGGCGTGGGGAAGCCTTCGTCCGGCAGCGGACTGACACACGTTTACATTTGTAAATCTGCGTCTGACAATTGTAGCCGCAGCAATTGACTCGATTTATTATTTTTTGTTACATTGCAAGATTGGCCGTGTGTCATCTGCCTTTTAATCGACTGCATGTATTCCAGAGCCTCGCCAATTCACTGCAAACCACAGGGTGGCACGTGTGCAGTGAGCCCACTGATTTCTGGTGACCCTCTTTCGAGATGCTTCTCAGCAGGTGATTGAATATCGTGAGCGCGGTGGATTCATGTCTCACAGAGGAGACCGGTAACAGATGTAATGAGTGTGTCGGTTTTGGTGGGAGGAGGCATGTAGAGTGGCTTTGAATTCAACTGTGCCTCTTCTCTCGATATAATTTCTCCCTATGACAATGGCACAGTATGTTCGTGGGGCACCTATGCGACGCGAATCACTCTGCGTTGAGGTCCACGCACTTCCAACCCCAATTGAACTCTCTGTCACAGGTATATATTGGTTCAAAGCTTTCGTGACTGCAGGGATTCATCTTCTTGGTTCTTTCGGTAAAGTCACGGAGAAGGGAAATAATAAAATAATAAAAATAAAACATAATAAAATATTATAATAAAAATATTATAATAAAATATTATTTTATTATGTTTGATTTTTATTATTTTATGATTTCCCTTCTACGTGACTTTACCGAAAGAACCAAGAAGAGGTATATATTGCCATACTGTTGTATGTGTCGCTTTGATCTTCGCTGCCGTGACTTGCAAGGGCCCTCTGCTCAGGATCAGAATCAGATGGAATTCATACGGGAGGAATCCGATGAGCCAAAAAGCTCTCCTTTTTCACAGCTGCTCAACAGGTCTCCTGGGTGCAGCAAGCGAGCAAATGTAGCGCCTGCGGTGACAATCGGACCCTCCTGTCGAGCTCTGGGTGCGAGACGAGACGGGTGGTTGGTGAAGACCAAGCTGAGCTGCGGTCTTGGGGACGACGGGATTCTTAGAGGCGGTAAAGCCCTGCTCGTCTCTCTCACTCATCCCCGAACGCACGCGGCTGGCTGATTGAATATGCATTGCACCACGTTGACACCAGGGCGCGCCACACGACAAATTTATCGAGCACCCGAGTTCAGCGTTGGGATTTCAGTTGAGTTCTTTCGAAGCTTACTGATATGCAAAAAGAATACCCACACATATTTGGTACACATTTGCGCAAGATAATCACGCGCCTCGTTGATGAGAATATAAATAGCATAATATAAATAAAGCAGACAATATGCATCCTTCACGCATTGAAATTAAACAATTTCTTACACAACCCATCAGTACAATGGTCTATTGGGAGTGCATACACGTAGTGAGTGGTTCATTACAAGCAAACACTGGATCGGGTTGGTACAAATTGGTTATTATAATCTGTGCCTGCCAGTGATAATCCTGTGCTGGTAATAACCACGAGCCCATGATGAGACGCATCAATGGCACCACGGTTTGTGATGTGTGCCCTTGTACAGGGTAGACTGGAATGATTGAAAAGGGTCATTGTGGCTTGTGTGTCAATTTAATAATGTGCTTTGTTAACTCCTCATTCTGTTGATCTTATTCAACGTACATGCAGACGTTTAGATTACTCGAGCACGATTATCATTGCCCATTAGTATGGGGTTGGAGATGTCGGTGTTTTGTTAAACACGGTGAAGAGTGCATGGAAACAACTCTTCCTTGTGCTCTTGCGATTGGCCTGCATTGCAAAAGTCCAAACATGATCTCACTGGCGTCTGTTTGCTTTCCGGCTGTTCCTTGCGCCCCTCCCAAGCCAAGTTTCCTGGCAAGGGAAGACCTATTGTCAATGAGTCGGCGAGGGTGTGCTGCTGCTTTTATACACTGATTGGAACAAGACCCCCCCTCCACCCGTCCCCGTGGCCTCCTCACCCCTGGCATTAGACAAGGTCTCAATGTTGAATAAATGGGTGTTGAATAATCTCTTGCCATTGCACGTGCTGGTTATTTTAGGGTATCAGGATGAGAGCCAAAACGTGGACTATATTAATGTCTGAACTCCACTGCGATGAACGCACGTGCACATTAATATAAGTGCAGCGACGTAGTTGTGGTTGATATTTGTATCACGTGGAAGTTGTCTCTGTGTACATGTAGCGGACCTTTTTGTTAATCCCCTGCTGGATGTAGGGTCTCCGCATGCTGTGCAGGTTGCGGGGTTTAATTACTGACGTTTGCACAAAATTTCTGAAGCTTAGTTGTTAGAATAACACAACGATGGAATGTTGCCTAATGAGGGGTAATTACATGTCCGTAGCCTGACATAGAGAGCAATGACTGGGACAAAAAAAAACTCATTTCTGCATGGTCCTCCTGAGGTGCAAAATACATGGTCCATGGAGGTTCCACGGCTTTAACCCTGTCCCAGAAGGACGCATTGTCTTACTACTCAAACACTCATTAATAGCACGCGCCACTTAATTGTTGGCATAGAATTGCTTTCCTGCATGTGAACCTATAACTCTGAAATATGTAAAACATGTGATGGGAGCCAGGTCTAGTGAGAATGCATTTTCTCATTTTTGTGTGTAAATGGGTATTCCATTAATTATGTTAGTATTTTAAAAAAATTATTATCAGAGTAATTTTAAATTAACAAGTTTAATTATTTACATGGATTGTGAAGGAGATGGCCTTGGAGTCTTGGAGTGGAATGATTGGGGAAAGACTTGCAGGATTGCAGATGTCACACGAGTGGGGAAAATGCTGGGAAGAAGAAGAAGTAGTGAAGGAAACAAGATGATTTCCAGCACCAGCATGTAATCGTAATCGATTTAGAAACTAGTCAATAAAATGCCACTGCTACGTGAACCATCTATCACATGTACACCGGGCCATAGCACAACACCATGCCGGCACGTGAGACGAAGGGAGTGACGGACGTATCGGGTAAAGTGCCCTCAACGAGATGCCTCTGTCCAGGTGATGGACGACAGACGGTTGACCGGCAGAGACAATCCGCTGGTGGATGAGAGCCTCCCCGTGCCGTGGGAGCTGTTTGATCATAATTAATTGAATGGGCGCGGCACGAAATGATTGAATCGGTGAGTTGCCTTGTCAAGATAATTGACGGAGGCACTTGTCGAGTTTTAATTGTCAATTTAATGAGCGTGAGTAATTGCAGTCTGCGACATTTATGGCACTCGTGGGAATAACGAGAGGCGCTGGAAGTGAATTCCGTAAAGTCCAGTTAATATATATCCATTTATGTGTTAAAAAAATCAATTAGTAAAAAAAAAGTGCCCAAATGAAACGTGTAATTCTCTTATTTTAACGTAACTTTATACATTATAGTGCCATCATCATCCACAATGTATCCACTGCTGAATGGAAGCCTTCTCGAGGTGTCGCGATCTCTCACGGTCGAGCGATGTGACAGTATAACTGCTACGTGCACATGTGCTCATTTCACCCATTTCGAGAGTCATTGTTTATATTAAAACACATTTGCCAGTCCAGTGGAAAACCTATTTTAAGAAAGGAAACTACAACGCCCACACCTCGACCTGACCTTGCACCACCCATTTCTTTACATTAATTTATTTTCCATCCTTTGATTTGTTTTTTTATTTTATTTCAGAACTGATTTAGCAAAAGCAAGCAACTCATTCGTTAGGTCAGGCTGAAGTGCAGTGCATCTGGGAAAACACACAACTCGTTCCTCAGACGTTGAAAGTCTTGCTTATCGAATTGGAACGTCGGTACAAAAGTTTAACTGTTGTTGCGATTTCACATGCCGTAGATGTAGGAAGCCGTTGATCAAAATCGTCTGGAATTCGCACGATCACATAAAATCTCGCAAGCTAAGCTTGAGCCTGGCTAGTCAGCCAGAGGAGGGCCGCGGTGTGTTTTTTAGGGAGCAGCAGAGGGCAGTGCATCTAAATACATTGTTGTACTGTACTCTCCTTCTATGCTCCCGCATTTACGATTCCCGTTTTCACCAATCCGCACTGACCAGTATGGTGATGTACGGTCAGAAAACCCCCACGACCCGCGAGGCATGGGGAGGCCCTCGTCCAACAGTGGATTGACACAAGGGCTGTGCGTGTGCGCGTGTAGGAGCAGTGAGGCTGCTGCTACTCGGCCTGGTGGTGGCAGGACACCGGCTGATCATTATCTGAGCGAACCCCCCGGGCGGTGCTGATGTCCTACAACTCAATGCCGTGCGCTTCGCGATAAGCGGCTCCCCAACTCCACCGTGTACGTGGGCACAGCGTGGATATTTACATAGAAGCTCACTGATAAAGCGCAGTAGTTCTGTTCCTAGAGTACAGGGCATTCACTGTGAATTTTTTTTATTTTTACCACCAGGGGTTGCAACATGGGCAAAAAAAAAGTTCACACGAAGTGAAAATTATATTGAAAGTCAGGATCATTGTCCGTGACATATCCACTGCTGGATGAAAGCCTCTCCAAGCTGTTTCCATCTTTCACGGTCCTTTGATACAGCAATCTTCTTGCGAGTGCCTTCATGCACTTGAGCCAACTTGATTGCTCCATCTCCGTGGTGGACTGCCTCACACATTTATTTTCTGCCACTCCACCGTTATTCACAAACACCGGCCAACATCCATTCTCGTGACATGTTCTGCCCAAGTCCACTTAAGTTTCTGAACGGTCAAAAACATTTCTAATAATTTGCGTTCTGTAATCCATGTCTTTCTTTTTCCTGTCTCTCGTTGTGATTCGAAGTGGAATCTGCGTCTCTCCGCGTTTCAGTCCACACTGTTCAGGATTCATTGTGTTGCCGATTCAGAAATAATAAATTGGAGTGTGGACAAGTAGGCCAAGTGTAGCTTGGAAGTGATGAGAGGTGGACTAGAATCTAAATGATGAGGTCAAAAGGTGATGGTAGCAGGTTGGAGTTATTTTTGAAAGCTTAAATTAATAACGAAACTCAACATTCCAATGTGCCAAAAGAAGGTTTTTAATCGGTGTATATAACATGATATGACATTTATGAAAGGGAGGCGTGACAACGTGTTTCTGTAGACAAATTACTAAAGTTAGGTGCCAATTATCCAATCGTTAGAGTTTTACTCCGTTTTCATGTGTGTAATCAGATTGACGTTGCTTCACATGGACTGGAAAAAAACGCGATGTTCCATGCCAATGGATTTTCCAGGTGAAAGTAATTTAACTTTAAAAAAAATCTCTCATGATGACTTCAAATTTGAAATAAAGAATCAATCAAAACAATGAAGAGTCAAAGCAAACAGTCGCCACAAAGTCTGCGGACTGAGTAGCAACGCGAATAGTTTTGATGTGAAAGCAACCACGTGCAGAGGAAATGGAATAAGCATCGTTTAGTTTATGTTTTTGCACTTCAAAAACATTGCACACGTTACAGGTTGATTTCTTAAACGGATTCTGGCCTGGTGGAATGGTCAGCACGCTGCAGTGCGTGGCACTTAAACAGGTGGCACGCTCCTTAAATTATCCCCGCCTCTTTGTCTGCCCAGCCGTCTGCAATCAATAGATTATATTGACAACTTATCCTGCGCCATAATATTGGCAGGTCATCACAAAATGGTTACACCGCAGTTTGTCGATGGGGAAGGTCCCGTGCGCGGGTGCCGTGAAAGTGTGTGCAGCTTCCAGGCCAGCGTGGAGAAGTACCCCAATACAGCCACAGAGGGACTGTCAACTGCTCCCTTTTGCGGAGGCTTTTCTGCCAGCCGTGTTGTGAGCAAGCTATTGCAGGGCTGCGACTTTACCTCCCCCGTTACTTCTAAAGGGGGACGGGCGTTGAGAAGTTGAGCAGTGGAAGATAAATTGAAAACTCATTTCGTGTTTATAAAAGTCGAAAGCAGCCATGACAACACGTGCTGAAGCAAGCAAGGATACTCAACTGGGTGGGATCTGTCATGCGAAGCCCTCTAGCCATCGAACAAAGAGGGTCACCGCATCGCGGGCTTTCAGATGCACTTCTGCGGCTGTCTGGAACGCTCTTCCTTCCAATATTAGGAAGCCACTGGAGTTACACACTTTTAAAGAATCTAGATTGAAAACTATTTTTTTTGTGTTTATATTGTTGTCCTTCCCCTGCACCTCCGATTATTACGGTTGGCTATGCACGGTGTGAAAGACGTTCAACATACATACATAAAAGCTTTGGACAGCCACCCTCTGGACAGCCGAACGCTCTACAAATATAACGGCCAATTTTTTTCCATGCTGGCCAGATGTCTTGGAAGGTGTGGGAGTTCCCACATTTTACCCCACCACACACGACCTGCCAAATCAACAAACCACGGTGTGTCCATTTCGTCATGCCTTGCCATGTGTCGGCGCGAGAGGAGTCGTCATTTCAGTACAGCATCACCATCTATACTGCCCCCTAGAGAGCTTTTAGCCGATTTTTCCATGCTGAAAGAGGAGTTGAAGTAACCACACTTTACGCCACCACACGCGGCCTGCTAATCGACTAACTGCGGTGAACCCATTTTTACTGTTGGGTAGACAGAGGCGAGAGGGGATGAATACGATTTCATGAGTAATCGTATTATTAAAGGACTACAATTTGAATTACAATACATTGCGTTTAAAACCCGATTACTCTTTATTAACGTAACTCTCCAAATGTTGTTTATATAGCAATAGCCACGCTGAAACAAATATAATTTGAAAAGCAAACAATGAAATTCAGCTTTTCGAACAAAGGCACGCCACGTTAAAGCCATTTTCCCGTTTCAGCATGCAAGGATATTAGACATTCCTGCGTCAATTGGGCATATAATGGCATCTTGACTTCGGAAATTGTCAATAACTCACTGACCTTTACCACGTGCATAGCCGGTAAAAAAAAACCAAACAAATGTGGTAAATCTCATTAATACTGCCTCAGCAATTTTAAGGCGATTTTTTTTGTCAGCTGAAATACATAAATCGTCCACTCATAACTTTAATTGTTTTTTACTGAACTACTGCAGTATGTTTCTCTACAACTGTCCATAATCTTTATCGTGCAAGAGGATTTAAACGAAACATTGGAACATCTTGAAAGACATGAGCGGCCTTTGATTTGTATCACTTGACACACTTTGATTTAGGCTGCTCATGCCACTAACTGTACCGACAAAGGTGCAGCACTGCAGTTGCTCGCTCATGCCACCACTGGCATCAGGACCTCCAATAGAGGCTTCTCTCGAGGGTATTTGGCCTACTCTTCCACACTGCGCAGACCTCTTACAATTGTATTCATCACGTATAGCGAAGGGCCGTTGTGCAAAAAGCGTGACCTCTTTCGACAGCATTCATGCTGCCAGACCCTGGCGTGTCTCGAGTGATTTGTTTGATGCACGGATCACGTGGGTGGCACCGTTCATTCGAGGGTCGCAGTCCGCTTCGAACGGCGACATCCAAACTGAAGCACGCGCATTTTTTCAAAACGGAGTTTGCGCATCAAGACGGCCCGTGCGACGTGTTCACACAAAGTGACGGCCGTCTTCATCCTCGTACTAAGCTCGCAATCGCTAGGAGGCCGGTCGCGGATGCAACGGATGACATTTCTGAACAAGTCCAACCGTCGGATGCCAAGAAGTCGTCTTTGGCATCGCATGCTGCGGAAGGACTGCAGCCGATCGAAATCACCTTGAAGCAATGTCCAGGCGTCCGCACCATACAACAAAACACAGCACCGTTAGACTCTCGATCTGAACAGGGGTGAGTTTGCATGTTGTACCCCATCACACGCCGATAGAACAACGGGGGTCAAGGCAATTCTCCTGCAGGGTGGACAGAGGCGGCGGGGGAGGGGAGGGGTCGGCTGGCGCGGGGGGTGTAAGAAACTTGATTTCGGCTGGAGTGGTGGACATGTTCGGTTGTTTATCTTGGCAGAGTATTCCATTTCGCAAATGGAAGGTCTAGAGTCGGCTTGGTTCATCATGGTAAGGTTACGATGGACAGTACATTCAACGTATTGGCAACCGTTGTCCTCTCTGTATACTGGCCCCTGCCATAGGAATGGAGAATGTCCACCACTGGCTAAGGACCATCAACCGAGATGGGTATCAAGCCACGTGTAAGCGCAGACGCACTTCGACCTCGATGAGAGTGAAACATGTCAATGTTTATTTTGTCTATAAAAAATAACGATTGGATACGAGTCGTGTAATGATTTGCCCCAATGCGATTGGAACAGTTGGCTTGATTTGAGATCACAATTCAATATAGTAATATTTTCTCTAAATATCGTATTGGGATGAGTGTAGTGCATCTCGTGGCTGCAGGGGTCATGTAAACCATTATATACAGCATACTTAACGTTGATAATTCAAACAAAAAAATATTTCTTCAATGGCAATACATGAAAGCAATGTGAATTGTGGGGAGCAGTACGGCATTGTGGTTCGCGCACTGCACTACAAATCCTGCGATCTGAGTTTGATTTCCAGCCACAGCTAACATCAGTGACGAGTGGTGTCTCGACCGGTCATGGGCCTCTCATAGGTCGTCTCAGCCTTAAATGAGCACCCGGTGCTCGCTAACAGTACTTGTTTTATGAATTGACAAAAATATGCTCACGAACAACACTGATGCTTATATCATGGAGGTGAGAATCAATTTGAATCGACGAGTGTATTAATGCATTCAAGCATTTATATTGAATAGTGAGGAACTTATGGTTTTGCATATACATATGAATTCGTCAATTTATTTTATGTTGTCATGTGAAGCATATCATTTATACTTTTTGCATAAATAATTTTAACAGTGTTTTCTTTCAGTGGTTTTATGTTCAACAATTACATTTTTCTTTTGTAAATTACATTCACTGGCTTATGACCAATGCAACTGTAAATGTGTGTTTTATTGTATAAGTTGTGCCTGATAAAGACAATGGTAAATATGATGATCATCCTGCATTACTGTATCCGACATGCTATATAAAAATATGCTTTAAAAAAACATGTTTACCGGTCAACATCATGTTTTTCTCTACAGTATTTGAATGGGCCCTAAAAGCTTTTTTTTACAAATGTGCTGAACTAATTTAAAAATAACGAGTTTTGGATGTTTCACTGGAAATATTGCCACTTTTACAATGCTGTAGTATCTTCTTGGTTCTTTCGGTAAAGTCACGTAGAAGGGAAGTAATAAAATAATAAAAATAAAACATAATAAAACAATTCTCACGACGTTTCGGCCACAACGCAAGCAGCCGTCTTCAGGTGAAAACCAGGTCCGTCGAGGCGACAGAGTCTTCAGACTCTCACCTGAAGACGGCTGCCTGCGTTGTGGCCGAAACGTCGTGAGAATTGTTTTATTATGTTTTATTTTTATTATTGTATTACTTCCCTTCTACGTGACTTTACCGAAAGAACCAAGAAGATGAATCCCTGCAGTCACGAAAGCTTTAAATCGAAATTTAATGCTGTAGTATTTGAAAAACACGTGAGTGCAGAGGAAGATTTAACTACTCTAAATGTTTAAACATGCCTCAGGGTGGATTACTACAAACTAAATCCAAACTATCAGTACAACATATTATTTTTGCCTTGAATAAGCAGACAAGCCAAAAATGGTATAATTATTGCTTGAGAGAAAATTATGTACATAGAACTGCAATTTTATGAGCTTAGATATGTTTTAACTTGTTCTACATATTTGACTTATTATAGCTTGTCTAGCTAGAATATTACAACGTTTTTCTATAACATATGTGTGTGTCTTCTGAGCGTACAGTCCATGAGAGCTGGTGAGGTTACAATTTTAGGTGTGGCTTACTAATTATCAGGATTCTGCGTGGCTTAACTGATCCTTTGATAACAGAATACCACTCAAGTTCGTGCCGAATGCACAAGACAGAGAATCGGGAAGACTGCTTTTGTTCTATTTCATATTGATGCCATTACTGCGCCCTTTGATCTCTTGCCTCTCAGCCCCAGCACGTGTTCCCGTTTTTTTATAAAAACATTCTCAGAGAAGCGTCGGCAATTCGTGGGTTAGGAATTTTTATTCCCACAATCAGCCCCGATGGGATGACAGTGATGCTGTCACCATGATGCCATTGGCATTGTCGTCAAATTCCTCGCGGTGCGTGAAGTCGCTGCGCTGTTTCGGGAGTGGAGATTGCGTCTTGCCCGTTGGGGTACAGGGCATGAACGAAGTTGGCTCAGCGACGGACATCATGATTGTCAGCAATGATCAATCCACGGTGGGATGAAGGCATCTCCAAGCCGTCACCAACTCTCACGATTCTGCACTCTTTAACAAACCACCCAGCACCTGCACGCGATCTGATTTCATCGCTCCATCTCCTCGATGGATGGTCCCTTGGATGCATTCCATTTCTTGGCTGTCACCATCGGCCATGATAACAGCAGTCATAGTTTATACGCCTCTGCTAATCCATAGCGGGATGAACTGCTTTTCATGCCGTGTCAGTTGTGGGAGTTGTTTGACCAAACTTGAACATTTTGGTAAGTGCTGATTGGTGGGATAATAGGCCAGGAATCAAGCTCAGTTCTCTGGGTTCACAGTGCAGTACGTTACCCACTGCGCCATAACCCATCCCGCACACAAGTCCAGTATACTGAACTAAACGCTCTACATATGCAGTCATATGTTGCTATATCAGCACTTCAAATCAATTTTAGCCAATTTAATGTATATCCATCTCGCATACACATGACTTCCGTTCACAACTAAGTAGCGGTGATGTCACGTTGGTACGCGTGTCAGGCTTGGTCCTCCTTGAGGCTACGCGAAGTGTCAAAAGCTCACCTCGATGAAGATCATGAGACGGGTTGAAGCATCAAGGTCACGTGACTACTATGACTGGCAGGTCCACCGCCTGTGCTCCCCACTGCGCATAACTGGACGTGTTTCAGCTGCCCGGTGCTTTCCTCGTTGTTGTGTGCGTATCGTCTCCACCTTCTTGTTCTCGGAGGGTGGTTGCCTCCAACTGCCCAGTAGCGTATTTCATGAGCCCCCTTCACAGAGGCTGATCTGAACACCGCGGATACCCGTCATCTGTGAGTCCACTCAGATCCTAAGTCCTCCTGTACCAGATCCACCCATCTCTTATCTAGCCTGTGCTATGCCCATTCAGTCGACTTAACCAGCCAAACAGAAGCTGCTCGGGCATCTGGTGTCTGGCATTCGAGCCAATGCATTATTTCCTGCTGTAGGAGTTCACCGTTGGGCCTATGTCCAGATCTTTCAAGTATCTGTGAGCTCTACAAAAAAACAATCCAG
The DNA here is from genome assembly GCF_015708825.2 of Lethenteron reissneri. Classification (NCBI taxonomy): domain Eukaryota; kingdom Metazoa; phylum Chordata; class Hyperoartia; order Petromyzontiformes; family Petromyzontidae; genus Lethenteron; species Lethenteron reissneri. Next base: position 11,820,915 of record NC_083792.1, on the reverse strand, counting down.
TCTGGTTGAACCTCGGAAGGATCATATGCAGACCAGTCTGACAGCTTCAAGCTGGCTCGAGTGTTTTTGGTTCGGGATTATAATTTTGCAGGCACGAAGAAGAGGGCGGGGCTTCGTGTGAAGCGACCGGCCAGGCAGCTTCCAGTGTGATTCACCAGATAATGAGATCCTGCTGCTGCTGATCTGATTCTGAGCGAGACCTCTACTGCCAAGCCGGAACTGGCAATGTTGACCACTGCTCAGGTACGTAAAGTCCTCCACAACCACTCCATAACTCGTGGAGGGCTGAGGGGATGGAGTGCGTGATCACGCAGATTACCAGTGCAGTTGCTTTGTTTTGGTGGATGTGATGGTCAGCTCCTATTTCTTATTACGTGGCAAGCTCATGTTAAGCAGGAATCTCCACCTCGTCAGAATGAGCAGCAGTTACCAAATCACCAGAATAACGACCATCAATACGTAGCAATTATTAGTAGGAAGTCCTCCCTTGTATGTACGCACAGAACCGGCCCTAGACCTTCGGGGGCCCTAAGCAAAATTTGGTTGCAGGCCCCTTTGATGTATGATTTTTTTCACCCACTAGCTCGCAGTGACTCTAGGGGGCCCTCTGCTGGCCACGGGGCCCTTTGCAATTGCAAGGGTCGCTTAGTGGCTGGGCCGGCTCTGTGTACGCAGGTATCGATTTGTCTCCCTTTGTATCTGCACCAGATGTAAATTCCACTGGTTACAGCCATGAAAGACTTCTCGAACTACGTGGTCAAACATACGTGGACTAGCGTAGGGATCAAAGAGCATCTCGGTTGCATCCCAAGCGTCAACTTGAATGGCCATCCACGTGTGCAAGGGCACGTGATCTGCGGTGAGGGAACACGTGCTAACTTCCCAGTGTGTCGGTCAAGACCAAGCCCCGTCACTCGAGCACAGTGGCGTGTCCAACAAGGGGGGGGGGGGGGTGGTGCGGGTGGGAGGGAATGGGGGGGGGATAGAGGGGGCTGGGTGATGACCCCTCCTGGAGACCCCGAACAATTGCATTTAAAACACATGTATATATTTATCATAGAAGGTGGATTTAATGTATTATTGTTAATGTAGGGCCCTCTGTGAAATGTAATTGTGGGGGTGCCCTCCTCTTTGAAACGTTTCTAGATGTGCCTCTAGCAGTGCGGGTGTTAATCTTCATTCAGGCAGATGTTAACCGCTTAACGCCCAATTAATGCGCTCTCTGAGTCCATGGAAGCTCATTAAGCTCCAGGGTACATGAATCTAGTTAGACCCAGTGAACGGCTGATAGAGGCGTTTCCGTGTCTATGTTGACGCATGTGAAACGCCTATATACTCGTGGGAGGTTCAAGGTTGTGTCATCATTGAGATCTGGGTAACGAGTTTGGAGAAATTTATTTTGAAATTACCACATACCAAAGGCGGACAACATGCACGAGTGTGTGTACCAGCAGTACACGGATCACTCTCATACATATACACACAAGGAGTGTGCTTCGTAAAACAGTCTGGCTTAAACACGTACCTTCGCGTCCATACATTTAACTCGTACAACACCCGCAATTCGCCACTAAGTGGCGATGACGTCTCCATGGCGCTTGCGCCAGGCAAGGTGCACTCCGAGGCCACGTGAAGTGTCGAAGGCGCGCTGACTGACAAGAGGTAACGGGACGGACCCAGGTGTCAGGGTTGACTGACTGAGATGACTGGCAGATGCACCACCTGTGCCCCCTACTGCGCCAACTCGCTGCATTGTAGCCGCCGGGCGGTCTGCTCGTTGTGAGGGTCGCTCCTCCGCCCTCCGTTGTTGTTGGAGGGCGACTGCGTCCAACTGCCCAGTAGTGTCCTTCATGAACCTCCTCCATAGAGGGCGATCTTGACACCGCTGGTATCAGTTTTCGGCAAGTGCACTCAGCTCCACATCCTCCTGTACCGCATCAGTCCATCTCTTCTCCAGCCCGCGTCGTGCCAGGTTATCCCCGTCTATACGGCCAAAACAGAAGCTGCTTGGGCATGCGGTGGCTGGGCATGCGGGCTACATGACCCAGCCAACGCAGCCTCGCCTACCGGAGGAGCTCACTGATAGGAATGTGTCCTAGATCTTTCAAGGATTTGTGAGCTCCTCACACAATCCAGGCTGGTTAAACGCAGGATGGATCGTAGACAGGCCAGCCTGAATGTTTTAAACCGACGCAGATGTTCCATTAGAGGGGTCCACGTTTTGCAAGCATAGAGAAGAGAGGGCATGACTGTGGCCGAGAAGACCCGGAGCTTCGTGTGGAGTGGCAGACCAGATAGCTTCCACACAGCGTTATGCAGTTGTTGAAAAGATAATGCCGCTCGGCTGATTTGGAGTGAAACCTCTGCTGCCAAACCGTAATTAGTCATAATCAGACGATTTAGGTATGTAAACTTCTCCACTCTCCACACCTGCCCCATCACTCGTATGGAGTTGAAAGGGTATTGGATGACACAAAATATCCAGGCAGGTGTTTAGTTTTGGTGGGGCTAATGGTAAGTCCCCACCTCTTAGTGGCGCACTCCAGGTTCAGCAGCAGCGCCTCAAACTCATCAGAGCGAGGAGCAATCGCCGAACCATCAGCATACATACCATGTTAGGTAGGCCAGGTTGAGTCACAAACCGTGCCTCTCCATAACAAGGGCTCACCCTCTTAAGCCTCACCTTACCATATGAATAGGGAGTGTGCTGTACTTGGCCTTTCCCCCCCTCTACAACCATTATATAAACGGAGTGGTAGCTCCTGCAATCTCTCATTTACTTGATACAGCTGTCGTGGCTGTGACGGTTCCACCTGAAGACGGAAGCTTGTGTTGCCTCCGAAACGTCGTGATTTTTATTTTATTTTACTTTTATTAATTTTAATGTTTTACCTACGTGACTTTACCGAAAAAACATGAGAATATACATACCATGGTTGACCAGTAGAGTGCCATCCCTTGACTGCACCCGGGCATCGATCAGCCTCCCATTGTGTCTGTACCAGATATAAATTCCTCTGGTACAGCCTTGGAAAGCGTCTCGTACTACGTGGTCAAAGATAATAAATAATGTCCGAGCCAGAGAACAACCCTTTTGTATCACAACGTGAGCAGGGAATGGCTCTGACTTCTGGCCACGTAACTTTACCCAGGCCTGCCCACCATCATGAAGGTCCTTAACGATTGTGAGAATAGAGTCAGGGACCCTGAAAGCACGAAGAACAACCCAGAGCCCTGGCCTATTGATTGTATCAAAGGCCTTAAACCAACTCAATAATGCAGATATATAGGCCTCGTTTAAATTCCCTCCACCTCTCCTGTAGAAGACGCACAGAGACGATGGCATCCCTTGCAGGACCGACTAGGCCTGAAAAAGGAGACTACTGCAGTTGCCAAACAATCACACATAGCTACAGACAGTAATGGTAAAACTCACGAAAATCAGATTTACATTATTCATAATATGTAGACAATTACCCCTAAACATATACAGTACATGTACAGATATTTTTGTTAATTTACTGGTGATTAGAGGGCAATAACCACTCCGTGTTGGTTATGGTCATTGTTTGACCATACTTCACCACACTGGTCGGTGTTGGCTGGTGGTGGCAGGAAGCATGGACGTGCTGCAGGATCATGGTTGCAGAATTGATTTTGCTGCTACCCATCAGAGCCAAGCAGCCTCTAATGCATGTTATGTGTGGTAGTGATCCATTCAAGCACTTTGCAAACTCAAAGCCTGCTTAGCATTTTAAAATCTGATCAGATTGTGTGATTTCGTTCAGGGGCAATATTGTAACCGTAAACATATATTTTAAAAACAATAATAACGTTAGCGAGTAATCTCACATCACATCCCCTATATCTTCTTAGATTCTGTTTGGATCTGCCAGTGCCCGAATCGGAGTCTGTAGCGAATGAGTCTCTTTATTTAAAACGAGGCGAGAGCGGCGAACGGACTCTGGTGAGCACATCCAAGGGGTCATTTCCTACTCTCAAGGCGGGGAGACACAGGCGGTTGAACAATGCGTTTAGATTATTTAGCTGATAAAAATGTCCACATGATAACCCACCCACTTCGTTCAGCTATCGCTTCATGAAAAACAGCTACATAGCTCAGTGGAGCTAACCGGCAAAAAAAAACATTTTAATGAATACACTTTTTAAAAAATACTTGAATCAGCAACCTTTGAATCAGTGTGCCAACCATTACACCAAGGTAGCATCTCACAATAGATCAGTGTGCTTTAGCTGGTAAAATAAACATATATTAGCGTGCTTTAGCTGGTAAAATAAACATATATTAGTGATTTGCGTACTTTTCCTATACTTTGCACTCATATCGTGTGTTCGTATTGCTTGTTGTTGTAACTTGCTGACCCGCGCCTACTGGACATCTGTGAAAAAGAGCTCTGGAGCTCATCGAATTCCTCCAGGATTCATAAATATTCCGATCCTCCGTGTGCCACCAACCAGATGCAAGACCCCCCCGGGGGATTCATCTCGGCTCAGCAGCAGCAGCAGCAGCAGCCTGCCGCCGTCTGCCGTGCCGCTAGAGGGCGACACGCGCAGCGACATCCTCGGCAGAGCAAGGTGCGTGGATCAACAACAAGCAGAGGGCGGCAGGGTTATCAAGAGACATCGTGAAGGGGTGCTTCTGTTATTTGCACAGGAGGAGGAGCAGAGGGTGCAGAGGAGCGGGAGAGGCATGGGAAGTGGAGCGAGGTGAGAGGATCGAGCGAGATGGGAGAGAATGGAGAAGGGAGGGAGATGGTGAGAGCATGGCGAGGGGGAGGATGATGAGAGGTGATGATGAGAGAATTTTTTTTACGAAATGATGAACGAAGCAAAGTGCCGACTACACCGAGCATCTTCTTGTTTCCACCGATCGTAAAAAAAGAGAGGTGAGATCGATGGGAGAGCATGGCGAGAGGAGGGAGTTGAGAGGGGAGCATTGAGAGTGGAAAAGATGGGAGAGCATTGGCAGGGGAGAGAGACGGGGAGAGGGTAGAGAATGCTTTATTGATGTTTACTCAAGTGGTTTTCTCACTCTGATTTTGTAATGGGATTTGATATTTTACGTGACGTCTTGCATTTTAGACATCTTTGTTAATGAATCATGGGTTTTATTCTTATTTTTTCCGTGAAAATGTTAGCAATAACTTTTTAATCTGCATTTTTTTAGAGTAATAGAAAGTACGGTGGGGATATAGTATGTGTGGTATTGTTCCACTTCGCTTGAACCGCTTTTACTGGTTGTTGTAAGTAGGCGACTACTTTTAAATCAATCCACTGCTGGATGAGTGTCTACTAGTCTGTGCTGGTCATGGGGGTTATTAATGAGCTATTAGTCACAACACCGCTCAGTCGTTTACAGGCTTTAAAGATTTAGGCACCTACATTTAGTTTATTGGATATTTCACTGGTATTGTAATGTTTAAGATAAATGTTACTTTGCTTTAAATATACGTTATCGGTGGGAAAACAGCAAGTTTGCATGCCGAATTACAGGAAAGCAGAGCAAATCGTGGTTTTAAATCACCGTTTTAAGTGTGTTTTTCGTTTTTTTTGTTTCAGGGGGCATATTTCGTCGTGATTTTGCACAAAACGGGTAGCTTATAGCCTAATTTGCTAAAAAAAACCAGTTTATTCCGTGTAATTGCAAGAAAATCACGATTCCAATGGGTAATGTAATGAAACAGCGCCCCCTAGGGAGAAATGGCGCCCCCTAGTGGTGAAACAGCGCCCTCTAGTGGCCAAAAGTGTTCAGTGGCAGAAAAAAAAAATTTCACCTTTTCCTTCTCTCTTCCAGGTCGCCTCGTTCCTGTGTTCGCCTCTCCACCTGCACCCATCAGGAGGCACTCTCTCATGTCTGGTTGCAGGTCTCTGTCTGCCAGCCTTGTGTACAACATCCGTCAAGTCTTGTCACGAGGGGGGGGGGGTCCATCTCCAACTTCGCCGTATGCCGACTTGTCCTGTGTTATTCAGAGGAGTTCCACACATATGGGTGTTCACAATCATCTCTGCGCGCCCCCAGTGACTGCAAACCTACTGCATTGTCATGTAAATATTGCAACTATTTAATCTGGGATTTGAACCCAGGTCGCCAGACTTATAAAGCAGCAAAGTGATCCATTACACCACAGTGGCTTTCTAGTGGTTTGTAATGTTCCGGTTATTAAATCATCGACGTTGAAGAAGTTGGTTCAGGTGTATTTTTCAAAATGTAATAAAAAAAAGTTAAACGTTTAACTTTATCTCATGTAATTGAGCCAAAAAATATGTAAAATATAGTGGGATTTGAACCCAGGTCATCAGCTTCAGTAGCAAAAGTTTGTCCACCTCGCCATAACGGTCTAGGCATGCATGCGACTATTCCGGTTATCTTATTATTGTTTGAAACAATGCTATTTCACGTATATATATTTTTTTAACTAAATTATTTTGAAACAAAAAAATTCGTCAGCGTTTCTAATTTAGTTCTATTCGTCATTCAAACTAGCAACAAAAAAACGAAACTAAAATGTGGATCTGAACCCAGAATTTCATGAGTTGCAGCCTCATGCCGTTGGCCACTTGGCCACTGAGGAGATGCGACATCGTGGGCCTCCACGTGGGTCTACCGGCGTGACTTGAACGGTGCATAACGCAGTCAGTGGAGGATAAGAGTGTGAGTAATTATGCAATCATTGAATGAATAAATGTATTTTCGCAAGTGACAAGCGTGTGTGTTTGACTTCATCACGTTGAAGTAACGTCGTTATGGGCATGCATAAATAAAACTTGGTAAAAGCTTATAACCGGGTTTTGAACCATGACGGATTGCTTCAAAGGCAGCCGTGTGAACCATTACACCACCACGGACTGAGGATGGTGGCAAGTATTCTGATTCATATTCTTAGTTTTTTTCGGTAAAGTCACGGAGGTAAAAAAAAATTAATAAAAAGTAAAATAAAAAATAAAATAAAAATCACGACGTTTCGGAGGCAACACAAGCTTCCGTCTTTACTTGATACAGCAATCGTGCTGTGACGGTTCCACCTGAAGACGGAAGCTTGTGTTGCCTCCGAAACGTCGTGATTTTTTATTTACTTTTTACTAATTTTAAGTTTTTTACCCACGTGACTTTACCGAAAAAACCTAAGAATATGAATCCTTGCAGTCACGAAAGCTTCAAATCTAGAACTGTTAAACTAAAGTCGTTTTCCACTTTATAGAAAAAACTTTTTTTTAAAGATGTACCTCCTTCGCTTTTCATCTTCGTGCATTATTGGCGAATTTTCATAACGAAGAGGTGAACAATTTAAATGGGAAAAAGGGAACGTCAACAGGTACGGGATTTGAACACAAGCCTCACGCACACTGCACGTTCGCACACCGCGGAGCTGTGCGCGCAGCCAGTGCCACCCTTGCCTCCGTGTGGTGGCATCATCGTTCAGAGGCTTTAGAAAGACACCTGCCACAGCAGCAGCTGCCACCGTTTTAAGTGACGGTTGGATCCTAGCCAACAACTTTCTCTCCCAGGCAAAGAGCTGGCGCATGGAGGTCGCCTTCTTCTAAAAGTTAACATCTCCTTTACATTTCGATTTAAAGCTTTCGTGACTGCAGGGATTCATCTTCTTGGTTCTTTCGGTAAAGTCACGTAGAAGGGAAATAATAAAAGAAAGCGTCTCCTCGACAGACCTCCCCGACAGACCTGGTCTTCACCTGAGGACGGCTGCTTGCGTTGTGGCCGAGAATTATTTTATTATGTTTTATTTTCATTATTTTATTATTTCCCTTCTACGTGACTTTACCGAAAGAACCAAGAAGATCTTCTTTACAGTAATTATTTTCTGGTATTTGCATTTTAAGCGACGAGAGTGGATATTTAAGCGATGCTTCATCTTTGAACGATACGAGGAGTAAGTGGGGCTTCGGCAGGAGCCGTCGGGAGAAGGGATTGTGGCCAATGGTTGTGACTACCCGTGGAGTGGCAGCCCCATGGGGTGCTCCCTAAATGTAACCCGATATTGAGTTTCTGCAGAGAAACAGTCGGATTTTATTTAGATTATATATGGAGGCAGTCTAAAAGTAAACTAAAACTAAGCTATTTTTATTTGATCAGGTAAGGCCCATTCAGCTATTTAAGCTATATAACTCTTTTTCAGCAGCGACCTGGCCACAAATGATAGCTCAACGAAGTGACTTATCATGTGGAAAAATACTCCCAACGCACGTTTCTAAATGTGGAGGGAAAGACCGGAAGACCGACAGAAAAATCCATGCGAGAACATTCAAACTCCAATTTTACAGACTCGAACCCACGACCTCCTGTATACCAGGCAAGGTAGTTAACATCTCGCACAGTAGCGCACAGTTAGTCATGACAGTGGTTATTATGTTTTCTGATAAATCACAAGAGGCATCTCATCGCGCTGAAAGTTGCCCCCTTTATTATAATTTGCAACGCCTTTAAATGGAACGAGCGAGGGAACAATTGGATCATTGTGTGCTTGAAACTTTGACACACTCCTTTTCAGTACGTCAGCATGCTGTTGAAGTTGCATGTTTTCCAAATGTGCAAGGCTTGCTCATTGCTCATGGTTGCGTGGGTACCGCTATACAATTAGATTTTCTCTGGAGGCCAGTATTACTCATTTCACCGAGATTCAAGAAAGTGAAAACCTCGCCAACGTTAATTTACTTGGTACGAAACGGTCATAATTCACGCAAACGCTCTTTTTATGATCGTTATGTTTGAGGCAAAAAAAGCATACGGTGTCGTGTATTTTGTTAATGTTGTGTATAGCAAGAACATTTGAATAAATTTGCGGTTTAGTTAATTTGAGATAGCAACATATGCCAACGATGGGAATGATACCACGTGTTTGCACCGCCTTCCCGGTTGTGGCAGCATGTTTCCTTTCTGAGTGAAGAAAACATAACAAGTAACTCACAAATGTGTGCACACAATCATTTAATAATGAGGCTTCTGTTCATTGGTCTGGAATGTCACCAGACCAGAGCTGCAATATTGCCAATTTCGGTCTGCAGTTAATGAATTTAGATTTGGCTGCTCCAGTTCATCAATGTGTTAACATTTTGCATTCATTATTTAGCCTTGTTAAATTTGGAGTGCCAATTACCGTATGCTTACGCACGTATGCCCTGTGGCAAACGCATTGTGCATAATTGGCCTAATGACGTAATATAAAGAGTTGTAGGAGAATGAGACTCTGTGCCTGTTGCGCTGTGTGAGGCCACTATGTGATGGGTCTGAACAAGAACAACAACAGCACGTGTACCATGGCTCTTACTGGTCCAGTGTTGTTACATTGTGCCTGCATATCTTTCCAAAGTTTGCTCGTCGCAGTCCGCACCTCCGATGAGCATGGTTGGCTACGTACGGTGCGAAAAAAGTTCAACATTCTGTCCCTACATACGGCCTGACAGGTTATACAATTAAATTTGGATGTATTTTAGCTTATAAATGTGACTGCATCTTAAGGGGCTGCACAGAAACAACAGTTGACATAATTATTTTGTGGAGACAAAAGAGGCATTCAGTCACAGCCAGTGGATAGAAAGGACTTCGACAGGGGTAAGGATGACGGGCGAACGGGAGTTTCTGACGTAGAGGGGGCAGCAGAGGAGAAGGAGCGACCTCCCACTGTGTGAAGGTTGCCCGAGGGCTTCAATAGAAAGCCTGGGGCTCAGGGTGCGCGGAGGGGAGTGCAGTGAGATGAGAGGCGAGAGGTAGGCAGCTGGGAGTCCATGGAGGATATGCTGTAATGTTTATAAAAGCAACCATGAGAACACGTGCTCAAGCAAGCAAGGGTACTCAACTGGGTTGGGATCCGTCATGCGAAGCTCTCTAGCCATCGAACAAAGAGGGGCACCACATTGCGCGCTTCCACATGCGCTTCTGCGGCCGTCTGGAACGCTCTGTCTTCCGATATTAGGAAGCCATTGCAGCTACGCACTTTTAAATATTGATTGAAAACTCATTTCTTTACTTGTGTTTGGACAAATTATCTACGCAAGTATGTCCAATGCATGCTAACATTGACAGCATGGTCTTGGTCCAAAACAGTTTAAAAGACGTAGTCCATTAAAACAAGCGTGTAATGACTCAGATCCAACACAATGTCACGATTCAATGTTACGATTTGGTGTCACGATGTGCTTAAAGGATGGATAATTCATTATTATTTTTGGTTTTCCCTTGGCGCTGCGGGGCTACGTTTTGAGCAGCACAAGGCGATGCAGCAAAACTCTATAGTTGCACTGCACTGCTATGGTGCCATGTGTACGCTCCCCACCTTAACCAGTGTGGTGATTTATCGTGAAATAACCCAACAACTAGGCCCTTATCTCGCAGTGGATTGGATAATGGGGCTGTAACTGTAGTACATGTGGAGCATGTAGAATATAGACTAAATAATGGCTGTACGTTTCACACTCCGTGAATCCGACATGTAATGTTTAGTACAGGTATCTCTCGATTTACATAAAACGAAACTTCGTATATTGAAATGGCCTTTTCCGTTAACTTAAGACTAAACATGAGGGATGTGTTTCGGACAGTCATGCCAACCCTACTCCTAACCTAAAAAATATACAACCATATTACTTTTCGCAGTACAAAAATAATAATAAAGAACGTGAATATTAAAACGACTAAATAACTCTTGACTCCAAGATTTCGTGACTGCAGGAATTGATATTCTTGGGTCTTTCTTTAAAGTCACGTAGATAGGTTCAAAGAAAATGGCTGCTGACATTTGGGCTACGCTCATTTCAAACCTTTATAAGCAGGTTGCCTTGGCAGACTAACCCCACTTTCATGATGACGACCGCTTGTGTTGAGATCGAAATGTCGTAGATTTTTTTGTCATTTTCTTTGAAACTATCTCCATGACTTTACCGAAAGACCCAATAATAAGATTAGATAACTATTAATTGAATACGAAAATAATTAACATTTTCAGGGAAGTCACCAAAAGATCTGCACGTTGGAATGAATAGAAAGGTGACGTGAAGGCGTTCCTGTTGCACTGCGGGGGACATCGTGACGCTGTCGTGGATGGATGACGCAGCCGACCGGGTGATTCTTCTTTGAGTTCGTGGTGCGTGCCGTAGTGAAATTTCGTAAACGCGGAAATTCGATTCCATCAATCGAAAGTTCCCATGATTTGTTAATTGCATTCACGCGAGATTTCGGAAACCGAACGTTCGTACATCGAGGGATAATACCTGTACTGGATACACAATAGGCGAGTGATGATGCACCGATTCTCTTAATTAAAATCGATTCTTACACTCGTGCAGACAGGCGCTCATATTCCTACCAGGTTAAACAAAGTATTCACTCTGGAGTCAAATTGCAAACGCGAATTATGACAAGGAATCAGATGACGAGAGGGAGCAAATCTTTAAAGATCTAATTTACAGGAACGAGAAGATAATCGGTGCACTTATAAATTATTTAAGCTTACATAGCAAGGATGACAAGTTATTTAAATCAATTGTTTATTACATACTTACCTACACAACATACAAAGATTACAGCAAGAAGTTGTATGCCATTCAATGAAGTGACCTCAATGATTATTTGCAAACACATCGCAAAACACACGACTGCTGTCGGGAAGGATATTTTACACGATCAATTACAAATGTCGACAAGGGTACCACCGATCGTTCGGGCATCAGTGTGGTGTGGGTTTTTACTCCTGTTGCCATTTTCCAGTGAACTCGGAGGCCTTTTTCCGGATTTACTCCAAATGTGGTGGCGTCCAAAAAAATGTGGACGGATTAGGGTCCCTAGAACATGTGACCACAGTTTCCGAGCCCCCTGTAATTCCATCGTTTAGTCACATCCTGCCACTCTCCCCCTCCCCTCCAATTCGTCTTGCGTACAGCCCTTCCGTTTGAAATCAGAGATGCAGTGTCTCAGCCAGACTCATGGAATGGCATCTTCTGTATTGATTCTGAGGATACGGGATGTCCAGTGGCAGTCACATGGGGTTTTCAGATATTTGGTTGCTCCAGCTGTTACTGCTGCGAATGGGATGTCCAGCCGGATTCCAGTAAATTAGGTTCTTAGTAAGTACCAATTAAGTACAAATTATAATCTACAAATCACTTTGATTTGCTGGGACCAAGGTTCTTATGAATAATTCATGGCCATGTACATTTTTTCTGCTATATTTGTAAGTTATGAGTACGTTTGTTTCACAGCAGGCCAATGTGTGCCTGTCTCATGGTCCGCATTTGCTGACGTAGAATTTCATTTCAGTTTCATTTATTTGGTAAAGCCCTGTGAGCCATTCGGCTCTTGAATCCCCGCAAATGACGAACTTTAAATTATGCCACGGCGAGCAACCATCGCCCCCCTAGTTCAAAACCTTGGCAGGATCCTCCTGAAGACGACTCACGAGACTCAGTGAAGCACTGCTGGGTAAACAAGCGCAATCATATAAGCACGTGTGTCCGGGTCAATATTTAACATACACGTATTGGTAGATATTTAATATATCATTAGAGAGAGACAGCTCTGTGTGTCTCTGTGTTGTCTCTCTCTGCTTGTGTGTCTGTCTGTGTGTCTCCGTGTCTGTGTTTTGTCTCTCTCTCAAATTTAGTTCTACCTGATGACGGTTGCTTGTGTTGCAATCGAAACGTCGTATTATATTATTTTATTTATACGTGACTTTACCGACAGAACCAAAGAGTAATTTCTGCAGTCACGAAAGCTTCAAATATATAATTAAACGTTTGAAAATGTAATTGGAAGTATGTTTTGTCAATGTTATTAATTTGTCAATGACACTACAAACATTCTTCATAAGGTAGTAAAACAAAATTATCCCGTATTTTAAAAAAAATATATGTTCGGGTAAAGCGGTGGTGCAGCAGTTTGCACACCGCATTATAACCCCGGTGACTTGAGTTCTCTTCCCGGTCACGGATAACATCAGTGGCGAGTGATACCTTCACCGGTCCAGGGCTTGCACTCCTCAACCCGCACCGACCACATTGGTGAAGTATGGTCAAACAACCACCTCGGTCGACATGGCGTGAGGGAGGCCTGCAACAGATTGACAAAGGGCTGTGAACTATTATTATTTTAAGATTTTATAATTTTCCAAAAATATTCGCTGTGTTGCTGGTAATGTGCTTGGCCGTGTGACAGCCTCTTTCCGGAGTCGGACATCACAGACAAAAGGAACAATAATGCATCGACTCACAGGTATGCACCCATTATTAGCAGCTAGTGCGGGGTAATCCTGAGCAAACGATGACAAAGTTACAAAACAATCGCTGTCGTTAATAATATTGTGCAGCTTGCGAGCTCACTTTTTTTTGGTTTCGGCTGAACAAAAAAAAACTACTTGTTCAATTTGTAAACGACAGATTAAATCAGGAGTCGAACGTCGCGAAACGATCATGTTTCCAAGCTTTTAACAATTAAAAAAACAGCCCCCTACTGTGTGTTTGTAGCTAAATTTGTGTTTGACGTGGTACACTTTCTGCTACAGATACTCTCGGTAAATGAACTCAGTCTTAAAAATAAAAAGAGGGCTTCGCAGCGCTAAGCCGCATGTTTTTTTTTGGGGCCACAAGTATATGTTGTCATTTCGGGAAAGGATCATTCCACAGCTGACAGTAATTGTGGTTTCACAGAGGTATTTCAAGGTAATCTTGAGCTGAGTCTTGGAGCAAACTTGACATTTTTTTTCAACGGGATGAATGATTTGTCTGTGTAACGGCTGCTTAAGTTGGAACAAAAATTGCAGACCGCGCTGAAACGAGCAGTCCGCTCAGCGCATACCCGATGTCTACAGGAAGACGTGCACAGACAGTGGAGATGATGTTTACATTTGAAGGTGCTACCGAGAGCCAGAGGTTTTAAATCCAGGCAGCCAACCGTCCTCAAGTATAGTGAGTTGACAGTTTCAGTCCAGTCACCAAGGACGACACAAAGACAAAGATCTCTCGCATAGCCTTTAACAGACTATACTCTCTGCTTCTTTCGGTAAAGTCACGGAGATAGAAAAATAATACAATAAAATAAAACACGACGCTTCGGTGTGACTTTACCGAAAGAGCCAGAGAGTATGGATTCCTGCAGTCACGAAAGCTTCAAATCAAGATTTAACAAACTAGTTTGGGCAAGTGCTGTTAGCGAGCACCTATGATGGCCGGTACGGTACGCGAGAGGGTGGCCAACACCACGTCAGGCCGCCTTTGTCTCCCTCGTGGCGATGTTTACACGTCGTGAGCGGAAATCTAACTCGGGTTGTCGGGTTTGAAGTGCAGTGAGCTAACCACTGCGCCACCGCTCCCCACAACGACTACACACGCAAACATGATAATCAATAAACTAATTCTGCACTAACTGGGCTCGATTCTATTCCTGAAAATGTAACATTTTTATTGAACTGTCACGTGCTCAACATGACTCCCAGTGGCAGAGTGGGTGTGGAAGTGCATCCCCCTACTGTGCTGAACAAAAGCCACTCGAAGGAATCTCCAATCTCAGAAGTTGTTTTTGTGATATCCGCTGTTTCCCACACACGTTTACACTGCTCTGCAAGCAAACGTATTCGATACTTGATCTCAGCACATTACCAAGATTGCGAAATTGGTATAAAATGGAGACAAAATGAGAAGAGAAATGAAAAATGATAGACACGCAGTAGGCCGCAGAATATGCCTGCTTGGAAAGAAAATGCCATGTTTTTTTAAGGGGATCAGCATGGAATATGTAAAGATTGTGCCATCATTTAAGAGTAGGGCAATATCTTTGGTATTCATTTGAGATTTAGCGAGGGTTTTAAGAGTTATGCTGATTTAGGGGTGTGCCAGGTGGCACTGAGAGTAGACATCTTTGTTTGATGGGCACATTCCGGCTTTAAGGAAGGATGTGGCTGCCACATGCACATATACCTCACTAACTCCAACTTAAGAAGAAAATTCTAAATATGGCAAAAAAATGGAAAAAGCGTACCATTATTTTAACAATAAAAAGCGATAGCGATTTCCACACTCAAATGAGCATGAGATGGAGCTTATCAACAGCCTTGAGCCAGCGGTGGAAATTCCACGTATCTATGATGGGGCTAACTACTCACATCACAACCACCGTTGACTTCCCACAATGTGGTTCTCATCGACCTCGGAGGGACGATGAGCTGAGTGGACCACGGACTGGGGATTTGAACTCGTACAATTCCGCTCGTGAGTTGCGCGCACTGACGGTGCACTTCGTTGTCTGGCCTGACATGAGCAATGGGGCAGATGCAGGTGCCGTGTGGCCAGGTCGCTCCGGGGTCAGAGAGCACAGTGCTGGCACCACTGAGACCCAGGGTTTGAATCTGGGTTTAAGAGACCGGTGATGGAATTTGATTCTAAGGTCTAATCGAGTTGATGGTCTTAGCACAGTCAACGATGCACGCAAATCCAATAATAATAATAACACACGTGGGGTTTAATTTAATTTGACAAAATGTCAAATCTGCAAGGAAAATAAAATTAACATCCCTAAAGCAGGAAACATGGGACAGTGCTGTGCCACTTAGTGTGGATAGAGGTCAATTTGAAGGATCTCAGAAGTAGTTCTGTGGTATCACCTTCTGCGGACTGGTCACCAACATGGGGCGGTGCACTGCTCTGCAAGAGTTCAAAATGAGCATTTCTTGATGTCGATGTTGGGATTGTGATACCGTTGGAAGAAAAAACAAATCAAGAAATATCTTAAGTAGCCTAAATTACATACATTTAGATTAAATAGGAGTCTAGAGTGTTATATTTATATAGTTAAATAACATATTCTTAGGTTTTTTCGGTAAAGTCACGTAGGTAAAACATCAAAATTAATAAAAATAAAATAAAACAAACAAAACAAAACCATTTTTTTTATTAATTTTGATGTTTTACCTACGTGACTTTACCGAAAAAACCTAAGAATATGAATCCTTGCAGTCACGAAAGCTTCAAATCTAGAGTTAAATAACATTCATGATATGCATTTAACAAAAATAATTATCCCAATGCTCCACTACAGCACGAAATAAGATATAAAACCACATTTCTTGAAAAGAACAGGGCCCCAACATTCGGATGGTAGTGCTCCCACAAGTAACATTTGGTAAGAGCGAGTGTTGGTTTCGCAGACTTCACTCCGCTGGTGAGACCCAGAATGGGTGAAACCCAGTCCAGAGTTTGTTTGCTTAAGCAAATTCCGCGGATTAATATAAGTCTCTCAGAGGTGAATATTTGATGAAGGAAGGGATTTCTAGAAGGACGGAGATCGGGAAAGAGGCTAAGAAGCAGAGAAATAAAAATGCTGCTTGACGACTTGAGGAAGACGAGGGGGGGGGGGCACCGTGAAATGAAGAAAGTAGCTCAAGAATGGAGAGAAGGGAATGAGTTTGAACCAACGACCTGCCATATATATAAAATATTTACCAGGTAAGGCGCACAGAGTCTATACAGCTCTTTTCAGAAGTGACCTGGGCCACAAATGATAGCTCAACCAAGTGGCTTATCACGCGGACATTCATGGCAGCCGAAGACTCTAAACGCACGTTGATTCTCAATGCCGAGGTGGAAACCGGAGGACCTGGAGAAAAGTCTACGCGACCACAGGGAGAGAGAGAATATGCAGACCCCAAATATACGGGCGTCTGGGTCAGGATCGAACCCCCTACATACCAGTCGAGGAAGTTCACATTTAGCCACCATGGCAGAACTAAGGGGGACTAAGGTGTACGAGTCGATAAGGCCAAATAGTCGGACAGACAAAAAAACAACCCCGATATTGATTGAAGTCAATGTATTATTTAATTACCCAGAATCCTCCACCACAGCGCATAACGAGTTTATACTCTTAGGTTTTGTCGGTAAAGTCACGTAGGTAAAAATAATAATAATTGAAAATAAATCTATTAAATCACGACGTTTCGGAGGCAACACAAGCTTCCTTCATCAGGTGTAAAAAGGCACAGCAAAATAACTGTATTGCAGTTACTTTATTTTCATTTTTTTTATTTTTACCTACGTGACTTTACCGAAAAAACCTAAGAGTATGAATCCTTGCAGTCACGAAAGCTTCAAATCTAGAAACATAACGAGTTTGTTGTGTACAGTCGTTTCCGATGTGCCCGTACGTTACAGCGAAGTTGACTGTGCGCTAATCCACCTGTGTGGATGACTGCACATCGGGTGAGTTTGCCAAGCAGGAAACCAAATAAGAAGTGGTCCCAAATGAGGGAGGCAAGAGGCACGGGGGGGGGGGGGGGCTCACCTTTCTTTTTCCACGTGAAATGCGTGTGGATTGTGTCTGCTGCTCCACACACAACCAGGGTCACGCTCCACTGTAAACTGAACTGCGCCATTGTATATTTGCCAAACGAGAGCCAAAAACTCCTCGCCATGAGTGTGTGTGTGCACGATACTTACTACTAAATACAAAGATCCCCGCCGTATAGCCTTCACAGACTGTTGGGGCAAGTGCTGTTAGCACCTATGAGGGTCGGTGGCTAGCACCACGCCCGACCGCCTTTGTCTCCCCAGTGGTGATGTTTACACACCGCACCAAGTACTCATTTTGTGGATAAGTCGACCTACGGGAGGCCCAGGACCGATTCAAATATCCGTCACTGGTGTTGGCCACGAGCAGGAATCGAACTCGGCTCACTGGATTCATTGTGCAGTGCGCTAACCGCTGCACTTATCACACACACACACTTGCCGTAATGTTGGGGGAAGGGTCTCTTCGGGAGGGAGCTGTAGAAAGCCCCCTCCAGAGGGTGTATTTGGCCGACTCTTCCATGCTTGCTTGCCTGGCGTCTTGGAAGAAGTGGGTTATCGGAAGGTCGTGTGTGATGGGGTCAAGTGTGGACACACCACCCTCTTGCAAGACGTTTGTCCAGTGTGGAAGAGTAGACCAAACACCCTCTTGTTGAAGGCTCTTCTGCCAGCGTTGGCGTGAGCCAGCGAAAGTTCGGGCCGCATGCATCTTGAACTTTTACAATTTTTCACGTGAACCCACCAATCGACGAGCCGTGGTGTAACGCATTGAAAGTGCTGGATGGACCGAAGCGGGTTAATTTAAGAAACCAGCCACATAGCTTCTTCAACATCCACCCCGGTGTGATGGAAATTCAACAGGCGACCTGAGGATTGTAAAGCTCTGCGTGCTAACCACTACACCACGGCAGAAATTGAGCGCATTAACATTAATAACAAATAAATTAAAAGTCAATATTCTGGCCACAGGAGACATTTCGATGTGAATATAAAAGAAATAGAAAAGTTTTTTGGGGTGGTTCGTTCGTTGGCGTTTGGCAATGGGAAACTTGCTTTGTTTTTCATAGGCAACTGTTGCTGGCGCTCTTTGCTCCCACTCGGAAATGTCAACATAATGGGGGCTTTTAGAAAAGCAGAGGATATATACTGTACTATATGTACGTATGGACCACCGGCAGGTTAAGTTAGCCATGACCCGGTAGAATGTGGCTTGTTATTGTGAAAGGAATAACTGTGAGACTATCATTGTCCGAACAATCTATGAAATATGACGGTAAAGATGCAACCTGGAATTTCCTTGTTCATGCCACTGCTGAAGGGCCTCGATTAAATGGATCTACAGAGAGGCCTTCTGGAGGGTCTTTGGCCTACCCGTCCATGCTGGCCAGACGTCTTGGACGAGGTTGGAGTACCCTCACTTTACCCCCCATCACACGCTACCGGACAATTCTAGATTTGAAGCTTTCGTGACTGCAAGGATTCATAAAAAATTTCACGAAAATTAATTGTCACGCACACCGAGTATGTGTGCAAAATGTCAGCTCGATTGGATCACGGGAAGTGGGTTAAAAAACTACCGAAAGATTTGCACGGTCATAAGCAAGCAAGCAAGCACGCAAGCAAGCAAGTGAACTTAATATAAAGGATTTAAAAAGTGTGCTGTACTTGGCCCTTCCCCCTCTCCAACCATTATATATACGGAGTGGTAGCTCTTGTAATCTCTCATTTACTTGATACAGCTGTCGTGGCTGTGACGGTTCCACCTGAAGACGGAAGCTTGTGTTGCCTCCGAAACGTCGTGATTTTTGTTTTATTTTATTTTATTTTCATTAATTTTGATGTTTTACCTACGTGACTTTACCGAAAAAACCTAAGAATACCGGACAATTCCTTAACTGGGCCGTACGCTTGTTTTACGACTGGGTGGGCAGAGGCGGTGGCGGGCGGGGATGTATAAAAGCTGCCTCATTGTTTTCAACTGCCCAGGAGATTAAACCAGCGATCTCTAGATCGCAAGTCAAGTGTGCAAAGCCATTAACACAATGGCAACATCCCGAACGAATGTATAGTGGTAGCATAACATCCTCTTGCAGTGTAGAACATTACACATTGCTCGTGGCTGGAGTGTGAGAGACACGATGAGCAACAACCTTGAACTTGAATTAAGGGAGCTCAATTAAAGGAACCGATGGGCAGACTGTGAATGAATGAATGCGAATATTGAATACAATTTTGGGAATAAGATGCTAAACTATTATTCACATGTATTGTTGAAGGCCCAAATATGTATTTTTTTCATATCAGTTACATTAGGTTATTCCAATCCTTAATCCACTGCTTGATTAATGCTTCCACATGCCATATTGGTCATGGTGGTTGTTTGTCCATTCTTCACCATACTGGTCAGTGTGGATTGGTGGAGCGACACAAGTTCAGTTCCGCAATCTAACAACAAACAAACCTCTATTGTGGATAACATTTGTCATGAAACCGACGTGTCAAACAGGCTCAGTTGTTCAAGTGTCACTCAACTTTAACGGTGGCCGTCGCCAGAGTTTAACTCAGGTCAGGGGATCCATTGTTAGACTGTGCAAACCACTGCACCCACCACTGCACGCACCACTGCACGCCTACGACATCATAACCATCAGCAGCAGCCATTGCCGATCAACTGCTGGATGAAGCCCCCCCCCCCCCCCATGTCACCCCATCACTTTCCGTCACGATCCAGAGCTGTTGCCATTCGCCATCTCTTGCAAATGCATTACATGGTATCGGTGCCGATTAAGCTAGCGCGGGGCCTGTGTAGCACATGTTATAAAAGGGGCCTCAATAAAAAAAACACGTAAATATAAAAACACATAAATGTTTAACTTGCATCTTGAAGTAATAGTATTTTATCATTTGCTATACAGCCGGATAATGACAAATCGCTAACCTTAAACACCCAGTCGTTCATAAAAGTTGAAGGCAGTATAGTAATATAGCAAGTGCAGAATCATTGAACTGGAATTGATAGCTTGAAAGCATTTAGCGCGGGGCCCTTGAAAGTGCGGGGCCCGTAACTGCACATGTAGATACTTTTTGCTACTCGGATAATCCGGCACTGGATGGCATCTTGGTTGATGGTACCCAGCCATTCTGAGCACCCCCTGCTCTTTCGCATCTCAGCAAACAGCCACCCCTACATTATATCACGAGTGTCACGTTCTACACCGAGTGTAAATATATAAGCGTGTATGCATTGGTTTCTATATTAAAACCGTTTGATTCTTGGTGGTAATATGGTGACTTGAATCATTCACGACTGTTGCTTACATTTCCAGGATTAACTGAATGCAGGAAACGACCTTTGCTCTTACACATCCTCCACATATTCACAGCTCCGCGCTATTATTTCTCGTCATGAAAACAAACGACGGACAAGACATAACGAACAGAGAGGTTGCTCTGACCCTTGTTTTCTTTTGTTAAACCGGCACGCAGCATTCTTTAAATAATGGTTGCCCTTGTATCTCAATGGAAGTATTAACAACAAGTTAAGTCCATGGTGTACAGTGCTTTGTCATGCTAAACCACATGGAATTGATTTACGGACAAACATTTCATTCTGGATCCATTGAACTTCTACCTGGCTTAGAGGCCATCGAAACACAACGAGCAGGCTTGAGCTTTACGTGACTATAATTGACAGTCGTTGGTCAATCCACTGCTGGATGAATGTCTCTCCAGGCCATGTCGGTCGTGTTTGATTATGCTTCACCACGCTGATGGGTGTATGTTGGTTGAAGGGGTGCCAGGGACTGACTCAGATATCACTCGCTGCTAATCTCTGGGATTCGCAAACTCTGCTTGCCTGGGGTCATTAGTGCAGCTAACTGCCGTGCCTTTGCTCAACCACAAATTCGACAATTATCAATTGAAGCCATTCTTACACACACACACATACAATTCCAACGGGTGTACCGCGAGCTTGAGAATCGATTTAAACGAATTAATCATTGCACCCTTACACCTGCAGCTCGCCCTGACAACTGTGCCACCACTCCCCCACTATAAAGATGTAATGACACTTCATTTCAACTACAGTGGCTCTCGCTGATCGTGTTCGCTCAACCAGCCACCCCCCACCGCCTACCGCTCTGGGAAAATGTTGCCAATGAGGGGAGAGGTGGCGCAATGAATGAAAACATATTACGAAGCCAATAAAATGTAGTTCCCACGCTCTCTGTAAAGAAACCATAGGTCACGGGGCCCGCTGTGTGGCGCGAAACTTGCCATTTAAATGTTGTGCTCTATTGGCGAGTTATTTCCATTTTCAGAGCTCGGGGTTTCACAACAATTGTGGCCAGAGTTTAAATCGCGAAAGCGGCGGAGGCACGCAAATGGATGGCGAATACACATGCATCGACTGATTAGATTCTTAGACTCACCATGCATTGCGTTGATTATGCATATTACATGTACACGAAATGGTAATGTTACATATAGGGTATTGGGGTGAGCGCGTTAAATAAATGGGAATTAAAAGGATGCACTCTCATTTATATAATTGATCACTTTTGCTTAACATTGGGCTGTTTCATTTATTGGCATTCTCTTTGTCATTAAAAGAAATGTATTGCACATTTTATATCGATATAATAAGCAGCTGTGCGTATGTTTCTAAGCATTAATCTTAAGGCTCATGTGGTATTTCGTTTATGTAAACGACGTTGGAATTCCACCGCTGTATGCGGTAGATGCGTTCCAAAACAACAAAACGGGTGCACAAATGAAAGCAGCACGAGACAGCTGTCTCCTGGTTAACACACACAGCAGATACACACACACTGGGTAGCACGTACAGCACACACACACACACTGGGTAACACACACAGCACACACACACACACTGGGTAGCACGCACAGCACACACACACACTGGGTAGCACGCACAGCATACACACACACACTGGGTAGCACGCACAGCACACACACACACTGGATAGCACGCACAGCACACACACACACACTGGGTAACACACACAGCAGACACACACACACTGGGTAACACACACACACACACACTGGGTAACACACACAGCACACACACACACTGGGTAACACACACAGCACACACACACACTGGGTAACACGTACAGCACACACACACACACTGGGTAACACGTACAGCACACACACACACGCACAGCACACACACACACACTGGGTAACACGTACAGCACACACACACACACGCACAGCACACACACACACACTGGGTAACACGTACAGCACACACACACACACTGGGTAACACGTACAGCACACACACACACACTGGGTAACACGTACAGCACACACACACACACTGGGTAACACTACAGCACACACACACACACTGGGTAACACGCACAGCACACACACACACACTGGGTAACACGCACAGCACACACACACACACTGGGTAACACGCACAGCACACACACACACACTGGGTAGCACACACAGCACACACACACACACTGGGTAACACGCACAGCACACACACACACACTGGTAACACGCACAGCACACACACACTGGGTAACACACAGCACACACACACACACTGGGTAACACGTACAGCACACACACACACACTGGGTAACGCGTACAGCACACACACACACACTGGGTAACACACACAGCACACACACACACACACCTGGGTAACACGCACAGCACACACACACACACTGGGTAACACGCACAGCACACACACACACACTGGGTAGCACACACAGCACACACACACACACTGGGTAACACGCACAGCACACACACACACACTGGGTAACACGCACAGCACACACACACACACTGGGTAACACGTACAGCACACACACACACACTGGGTAACACACACAGCACACACACACACACTGGGTAACACGCACAGCACACACACACACACTGGGTAACACGCACAGCACACACACACACACACTGGGTAGCACACACAGCACACACACACACACTGGGTAACACGCACAGCACACACACACACACTGGGTAACACGCACAGCACACACACACACACTGGGTAACACGCACAGCACACACACACACTGGGTAACACGTACAGCACACACACACACTGGGTAACACGTACAGCACACACACACACACTGGGTAACACGTACAGCACACACACACACACTGGGTAGCACACACAGCAGACACACACACACACACTGGGTAGCACGTACAGCACAAACACACACACTGGGTAACACGCACAGCACACACACACAGGGTAGCACGTACAGCACAAACACACACACAGGGTAGCACGTACAGCACACACACACACACTGGGTAACACGCACAGCACACACACACACACTGGGTAACACGCACAGCACACACACACACACAGGGTAACACGCACAGCAGACACACACACACTGTGCTGCTGTGGAGCGTCCAACCGCATAGCTGCATCTGAGTGAATTCAAACTGCACATTTAGAAAATGTTGGGTAGAAATTGGCGAGCCGCATATTTTCGCGAAGTTGCACAAAACGAACGCGCGTAGAGCGAGGAATACCCGTACGTTGCGATTCCATTTGATACATTGGCTGCTTATCCTTTCCACGATTTAGAATAGCCCAGCAAATGCTATGTCGTGTTTCAAACTCTTTAAATGTATAGGCATGTGGCATCTGGGAGCGTGAGCGTGTGAGTAGAGGTGTTGAAACGAGCTTTCGGCTGTATTGTATTAACTGCTGAGTGGTGAGGATTTGGTGAGCTGATTGGTGAGTGGTGAAGATCAGGCGACTTGCTGACTAGTGAGGATCAGGCTGGGGAGTTGTGAATGTCTGTCGAGGGTCATGGTGAGCATCACGTGAGCAGGATGATGATGGGCTGCCCTCTAGAATTGTTTTTTTTTTAAATAAAAAAACGAAGAACCGAACAGAACTCCAAAGGCAGTCCGCGTGTTAATCTGTAAAGTTGTTTCAGGTTGCCCCATACCTCTGTCTTGCCAACGTTGAGTCACTCCCTCTAAATGTGGCGATGACCTCTCTTCTCCTGTCAACAGAAAAATGTGCTGCATGCGACCAACAGGGGAATCTACCGAGAAATAGACATATTAGGTGCGACATGTGCAACACTGTAGCACCACCGCTAAATGTTAACCAGTCCGGTTGATGCAATGCAAACTATGGGCCATATAGTAAACAACTGGAGTCTGCGTTTCTTCAACGGAGGAATAGCAAAACTGCACAAGCTCTTCTCTGCTCAAGCCCCCTCGTTGTTGCTGCGAGCAGACCTCAACATTGGCGATTAGCTCCTAAACTTATTGCTGCCATACGCAAGAATATAATCGACGCAATGCACACGCTTCATTGTTGTGATGTTGTTGTTTTTTACCAAATCCCCGAGCAATACAGAATTACATCATACGTGCAATTGAATAATTGTAGCCACGCAAGTTCAATTCTCGGGAGCAATGCCAGAACACGTGTAAAACAACCTCGGGTTTGTAATTGGTAATGCGCATTTAATTGCATATCATTGTTGCCACTTTTTTATACTTCGACAAATAAATCTTTGTTTATGGAATAGAAGACTGTAGTGCCGCGTTGTTTTAGTTCGAATGGAGTGCCCGGTAGTGAATTGGGTTTAAACAAAAGCAGTTTACCCTGAGTGATGAATCTGCAGAGTAAACGTTATTTAATTTCTCCTTTGACTGTTTTATATTATGAGGCAGCGTTTAACATGTTAGCATATTAAGTATACTAGGGAGTGGTGGCGCATTGGTTAGCGCACTGTGCTACGGACACGACAAACCGAGTTAGATCATCGGTCACGGCTAACACGTTGCAAGTTACATCAATGGCTTAATGTCAGCCAGGTCTGTCTGGTTTTGTGACCCAGAACGCTTTGATTTTACACGCTTTTATTTAACTCACTCTGTCTGTTGTTGTTGTCGTATCCTCAAATCTTGTAACTCAATTTTAACCCACTTCCCAATGTGGTATCGACTGCAAACTTGGTATACTTATGTCATACTGATGACAATACTATATTCTATGAAAAATAAATAAAACAAGTATTTTTAAACATTCATTTTTATATGTTATGTTTCGGCTTGGGTCTAATTGTCCACGCTCAACTGACGTTGGCTGTAAATCACCACGGCCTCTTATGGCAAGCTTTGCGGCCACCTCCTGGAGTCGTGGAGTTCTGCCATTACGAGTAGGGTACATTTCATTAAAGCGTGTTTAAAAAAGAAGAGTATTTTTAAATATCACTTATTCACACCCAGCACACCACATCAGTATACCCCTCGGTGTGGCTGTGAGTCACGTGCCGACTCCTGGTCTGGCTCCCACTCCACCTCTTCCCCCACCACCCCCGTCAGCGACCTGCACTGAGCAACGTGGCGAGGTATGGTCAAACAACCCACGTGACATGGTGTGGGGAGCTGTCATCCAGCGGTACAATAACAAAGAGCTGTTTAAAACCCAATGTTGAAATAAAAATGTGGAATTCTATATATCTTACAGCGATGGCCATGATATTGTAGATAAGGCAACTTATATTCCAATTGCGCTGTCAGCATCATGTCGTGAGAAAAAGTTAACTGCCGAAATGTTTTAGCTAGCAGTGCACCACTGTGTGAACGAGCGCGGTTCTGTAAGCTGTCACAGACATCATTGCAACAAACCTCTTGACCTATACTCGGGGCACCCCTTGTGTATGCCCTGAAAACTGTTCTTTGCATGCCAAATAGAATATTTTCATTCTCCGAGCTAAAGAAAATAAGCCAAATTATGTTAAAAGACAAACGCAATTATATGGGTTTATTTTTTGTGTGTCCGGTAATTAATTGGCGACCCCCCCCGTTTTGTAAAGCGCGGTTTGTTGCCTGCATTCACACTCAGGGTGTCATCAGTGTCGGCTCATTGCTCTGCCGACTCAGTGAGTTACCAGCCTACGATTAGCACAATTGGCTACGTACGGTGCGAAAGAAGTTGAACACACATACATGCATACCGTCCACCTCGTCAGGTTGTTTAAAGCTGGACCAAAGCATTAGTGCAAGCGTTGGGGGGTTGGTTGAGAGGGGAATGAAAAAAAAAACCCAACCCAGCATAGAAATGTAGGCAATTGCTCACTGTACAATAATGTTATTTTATTTTCTTGCCAAGACCGCTTGTGCACACACCCTTGCAAAAAGCTTGTGCCTACAGACAACTCAAAGCAAAGGAAACAAAAAAAATATACTTAACATTTAAAAATACAGCAGCATTTCCTGTGGGATCGCGTTCGTGAAATTGAGTGTACTGTAGTGGAAAGATGCCTGATAGAGCATCCACCACAAGTCCTCCTGTCCCTGACTAAATATGGAGCCGTGCAAGCTTAACGAACTTGCTCTATTTATTATACAAATTAAAGAGGAATGTGCAGTTACTCTGCTCTCTTATAAATAGGGCGCACTTCCCCATTGAACCTCTCAAAAGCACACGCTTATGAGCAATTCCAAAACTGCACGCCCTGTTTCATATCGCTCCAAAGTCAACTTGATTAACTATGTAATTTTTGTAAAGTAAATTATGATGATAATATGCTGCTACTTGGTCAATCCACTGCTGGATGAAGGCTTCTCCGTGATGGGTGGGTTGTTAGACCGTACTTGATGTTGTTCAGGATGGGTTGATGAACACGGAGTGCCAAAAACTGGTTCAGATACCATATGCCGCTGATATTAGCTGTGGCCGCGATTCAAACTCAGGTCACGTGGTTCATGCCCGCAGTATGTGAACCGCTGTGCTACTGCTCCACCCCAGGATAGCATTAGCATTAAAACACGATTGCAATTCCATTGCTTTGCATGCATTATAATTAACGTGCGTTGCGAAATCATCTCACATTTAATGGGTCCCGATTTGTGCGGTAACTGCACTGCCCTGACCCCGGACAGCAATCTTCCTTGGAAACAGTCACACTTTAAATACGGCTCCTTCTTTTAGCTCAGTGGCGCGCAGGGTGCTGTGAGCAATTTTCCACTGACATTTAACCTCGACGTCTTCCCCCTCTGCGCTGCGAATAAACAAACAATTTTGACCGAGTTGCCCTGGAAAGAGACCCTGTGGCAGAAACTACTTGCAGACTCTACTGATCAAAGGGCCCGCATAGGCACGCAGATGTGTGCACCTTGTGTTAAGTGCCATGTGTGCAGGAACTTCATTTGCACCGTACATAGTCAACAGTGCTAATCGGCGGTGGACAATAAACTGAAGAAACTGACTTAACGGCATCAGAAAATCTACAGACCGATGCGCACATCCCCCTTCGTGAATGGAAACTTAGAGACGCAAGCCACAGTAGTGCGACTTGTGAACATGCAACCCAAAATATGGACCACACAGTAAGGCCACTGTCGCCTGCGTTCCTTCAATGGAGAAGGAGGAACATCAACACCACACGAACTCTAACGCCCGAAGCCTTCTCGTCGTGGCTAGCAGACCTCGGCATTGGCATTTAGCTTCTGAACATATCGCCAAGATGGGGCGGAGAGGATTTTTAAGCGTTGGGGAGACAGTCTTTAGCGAATGTCCTGAACGATTGTGTATGACATCACCTTGAATAAACGCAGACAGTTATTCTTCATTCCTGAACCAGGTGAGAACCTACCGAGTCCAAAAGTATTTCTTTTTAAAACGGAACCTGGAGATACAAGGTCAGATAAAGTAATACCACAATTGAACACAACATTTCATGAAAAGTGAACGTTTAATAACGTTGATAATTGTTTTTTTTACCCTTCTATCTGGCAACAAAACGGACACCTTTTTTACAAGGAGTCATGTTTGCATAGACCACAATACCTGCAGTCAAAATGCAAACAAAAAACATAACTCTGATAATGTGCACTGTCCCTGAAGTTGATTGGTCCACACCCGAGACAGCTTTCCTTAGAGCCAAGTCTCACATGGGTTGGACCAGATGACGCCATTATGACTGCAGGTATTGTGGTCTATGCAAACATGACTCCTTGTAAAAAAAGGTGTCAGTTTTGTTGCCAGATAGAAGGGTAAAAACCCAATTATCATATTTTTTACTGGCAAATGAGGTTCCAATGGTGTTTAATAACGTTGTGCATGTTGAACTTATTTGGTATTGTGCGTGGCCAACCGTGCGAATCGGAGGTGCGGGGGTAAAGACAACAAACTAAACACAACACGTCCTGAAATCTCATTGAATAAAGGCTGACCAAATATAATTCATTAGTGTACCAGGTGACATCCTACCGAGTCGAGAAGTCTTTTTTCTTTCAAACAGGACCCGGGTTACAAGGTTCAGATATGGTAATAATAAAATTGTAAGACATTTCATGAAATGTGAAAGTAAAATAATGTAACTTAGACAGAGGTTCGCCAACAAAGTGAGTTAACACAGACAGCAGAAATAAAAGCAACGATCAGAAACTGTATCAGATAGACGATATGAAAAGATTACATAGAGCGTGAATCATCTCAGGGCGCGAGTTGGATTATTGCATCGCAACACCACGAGTGTAAGGCGACTATACATTCCAGAGTCTTAATCCAGCAGCAGAATGATCATGGTTGCTGCTGCTGATGATGATGACACGGTGAATGCTGCATGCCGTGTGTTGCAAATACGATGAAGGCCGAAGCATTGTCATGCGCGACAATGATTGTTTTGGTGTCCCACGGTAAGATGCGATGAGCGGTGTGGAGCCGAGACGAGCCACTGACGACTCCATTGGCAGCGATGATCGCGAGACGACCGGGCACTGTGCAAGACGCATCACGACGCGTCCCATGCGTGTCGCACACGGACCGGTCGCTTAAATACAAAGCGGGCTCCAGGGCTCTGTTGGAATGAAACCGTCTTACACGCAAGTTTCGGCTGTAACTAGAGCACGGGTAACTCCATCTCGGATGTTACAACGGCGACTGTTTGGAAACACGGCTGTCCATTTTCCCCCTCCTTCTACTTCTTCCTCCTCCTCCTGCTGCCGCTCCCCGCCTCCCCCCTCCCTCCTTCCCGTTCCGACCCCCCTCCTCCACCTCCCTCTCCGCTGCAGCAAGCCCGGCTCAAACCGTGCCCAATCAGAGGGGCAAGTCTGCACGCACTCCATGAAAGGCAGGGAGGGAGGGAGGGAGGGCGGGCGGGAGGAGCGGTGGGACAAGCGGGGAGTGAAGAGGCGAGGTTGGGCCACGAAAGTGAGCTTTGGGCTTGGCTGGCTGGGTGGGTGCTAACCGTGGGTGGGTGGGTGAGTGGGTGGGTGGGTGAGTGCATGTATGGGGTGGGTGGGTAGGTGGGCGGAATTATTCTAGGAGCGAGGAGGTGGTTACGCCTGTCAGAAAAAGTTAAGCGGCTTGAAGAGGAAGAGACGGAGGAGGTGGTAGGGTAGTTGTGGTCGTGGTGGTTAGAAGTCGCAAGTGGTTGTGGTAATGCTTGGTGGTTCATAGGGATAAAGGGTGGGTGGATGGGGGGAAGGTTTGAAAACTTCCCAGACCTGCTTAGTCGGGTTCCTTGAAGCAGCGGCGACCAAGTAAAAAAGCCAGGGCAGCCAGGGGCATTGCGTGCGCTGCTGCTGCTGCTGCCGCCCAGCTCGTCCGTGCGTGGCTTGCATGCAGAGCTCCGTGCACGTCGTAGCCTCCTGCTCCTCTTTGCTCATCTGAGCCTCTCATCATCTCCTCCTCCTCCTCCTTGCTGCAGCTGTTCGGGGCGGGCGGGCGGGGGGGGGCGGGCGGGGGAGCTGGAAACACAGGCGACTTCATAAACGAATTGATTTCTAAGCCCAGAAACAAAATCTAGGCGAGAAAAAAAAGAGTGGTGAGTTTTATCAGCCGATACGCCTTTTCTGTACACATACCGTATTGAACTATTGCAGAATTAACGACACTCTATTGTCGCTCATGTGACTTCTTTGGGGGCTTGCTTCGGCACGTGAAAGCTCTCTCGTCTTCACTGTCTATCTTTTGTCCTCTCTCCGTGCTCGGCACAACCAATATTGTCACCGCACATGACACGCTATTCACTCTCGACACATCAATCTACGACTTCTATCGCCATTCTCCCTTCGCACCCTGTGTTTGACACACACACGCACGCACGTGCCACGTGCAGTCTCCCTTGATCCAGTACTGCCACTACACGTGACACGCTATTGTCTCGACTCGCCAACCTATTGTTTCTCTCCGTCCTATTGTCTCTCTCGCTTATCGCGCGTGGCACAACACCGCCGTGTCTGCGCGTGACGGCGACTCTTGGTCAGCCCGCTGCGATCTCTGCGCGCCACTTCCAGACGGGACATTCGCCGAGAAGCCGCCAAAGCACGAGCTTCGTGGAACGCCCCGAACTCTGCGGGCTTGAGCAACGAAAACCGAGGATCGAATACATCCTCCGCGAACCAAATGGCAACTCAATCGCGCAACCGGGCTGCCTCCCACTCATCCCTCTCGTCCTCCTGGTACTGCTGTTGCTGCCTGCTGCAGCTGCTGCTGCTCGCGTCCGAGGGCCCGCGCAGCACGGCGGCTCTGACGTGTGTCTGCAACCGGGCGAGCTGCGTAGAGCCCCGGGGTTGCCGCGGCAGCGCCGTCCTCGATGTGTGCCGCTGCTGCCTCGTGTGCGCTCGGCAAGCCGGCGAGACGTGCGGCGGGACGTTCGCGCTGCACGGCACGTGCGACGGCGGGCTACGCTGCGTGGCGCCCGCCACCCCGAGCGCCGTCTTCGGCTTCGAGCCGGGCTACTGCCAGGGTAGGGTGACACGACCTGCGCCACTCGCACCTGGCGAACACGACGTGACGACGATTCACAAACCTCCCCCCACACACACCAACCCCCACCCCCCCCTGTGTAGCTTTTGACAGACTGTTGGGGCACACGGGTGGCCAGCACCACGCCTGGCCACCCCCTTGTCTCCCAGGTGCTGATTATTACACGACCATTCCACTCACACCTGGGGACACAAAGCCAAAGATCCATACACAACCCTCTCCATCTCCCCTATAGCCTTTGACAGACTGTTGGGGCACACGGGTGGGTGGGTGGGTGGCCAGCACCACGCCCGGCCACCCCCTTGTCTCCGAGCTGCTGATTATTGTTTAAATATGATGGCGCTTTGAGGGGCAGATATTGTGCCAGAAATGCACCACGTGTCTAAGCAAACATAACATTGACTTGACCGATGTTTAGAGCACGGGACACGCACGCACACACACAATGCACACGCACTCCACCTGTAGGCACTGTCTACAGGTGCTGATCACACCTGCATGCGAATCGACCCATCTTGGCACACCTTGACATGCAGCCTCTATGCACCTCCACGCACCGTGCACCTGGACAAAACTGCAGACGCAAATACGCACACAGACACACCTTTACACACCTGTGTGCACCACCACGTGCAATGCACTGACACACCCACTGGCACACCTTTACACACCTGTGTGCACCACCACGTGCAATGCACTGACACACCCACTGGCACACCTTTACACACATGTGTGCATCGATGCTCACACCTTTGCATGCACTCAATAACCTGTATGCACGCACATGGACATTACTGCACGCGTCATGATTCACATGTGTGAATATACACCTGCCTAGAAGCACCTTCGGCACGCATGGCCTTATACGTCACTGCACATGCATGCAGCTGGTAGTGTACATTGCACACACATGGAAAGATCTGCATACACATCTAAGCTCATGCACTGCCGTCAGTGCATCTACACATCTGAAGAAAACACATGCTCTTATTTGTTTGGACATCCCCATACCATTCATCGTTGGTTTATTTAGGGTTAGATCTTGGCGTGTATAATGTCAATAGGTTATGATAACTCTCACCCCCCCACGACAGAGCCAATCATATCAAGCTGTCACGTGGGGCAATACACCATTTGATGTGGGTTTTCAGGTATTTTACAAGATTGTCAAAAAGTTTGACTACTTAATAAAATTAGCCACATATTGCTTGCTTTTCAACATTCCGGTTTGCTGAAAAACAAACTCATTGGGTACATTTGTCCACGTGACAACTTGATTTTATTGGCTCTGTCGAGTGGCAGAAAGTTATAGATGAAATAACTGACATTATACCGACACGATCTACCCCAAATGAACAAATTATGAATCATGATATTGGTTGTGAAAGCCTACGTATAAATGTATCATGTCAGGCACTTTGTCCCATTAACATACTGAAATACTCATGCGGATGTCATGCTACGCACATACTTTAGCATGTGCCTGCTAATTTAAGAATGTTGCAGGCCCTTGAAGAATGTAGCAGGGCCTTGGGTGGGTGTCAACGTTTGAACTTTGAAACCACAATCGCAATGCTCAAAGGCCCTGGCTTATCAGTGGTACCATCATATTGCTCACAATGTATTGCCTGGAGCCTGTATAGATTATCACTATGTTACAATTAGAAACTTAAGCACAGCAACCGTTCCTTGCAAGGACCAGGAATGCTTCATCTTTATTGGCGTACTGTAAAATTGGCAGTTGTGGTTTGATTAAATAAATGGCTCATGGAGGTGACTGGCTGGCCGGGCTGGCACCATTGAGGTCCTGGCATCTAATCCAGATATCAGCCACCCGTGATGAATTCAGATTCTCAAATGTAGCGAGTTGATGACCTGAGTCCAGTTACCAGTGGTCGCATGAAAAATTCATCATAAATGAGAAATTGTCGCTTAATTTGGCGTATACGAACTCTGAGGTTAAATATTTTCATTTTTAAGATGCCGAATTGAAATATCTTGATAGGTAAGTTCTGTTATGTCACCTACCCGGGGCTGTCCCCGAGCACAGAGTGATGCCGTGCTCGCTGCAGAGTTCTGAATGGAACTTCTATCGTGTCATGAGATGAGGCCAAGAGGAGAATTGTAACATCACTGGGAGAGAAAAAAAGACTAAATATGATTTTACTCCTACATTTACTGTCCTTGTGTTTATTCAAGGCCAACGTTTTCTCTGGTGGGGACTTCAAAGTTGGTTTATCTCATGCCAAGTCTATTACAAAAAAAAACTGATGATGTGATGTTGTGTAGCATTATGGATAATAGACCAATACACGAAGATGCAGAACTGAAGGCGATATACTTTTGTTGAATCCACGTTTTGTTTTGCTCTATCTTTTATTGGGGCAGGGTGTTTTTCAGTTTCGCCCAAATTGTGCCACCCACACACAAAACACTGCGGTAGCATTGTTCGTATTAACAATTCGTTGTGTTTGTTTTGAGCAACCTGTTGCACCGATTTCGTTATCGAGCTTGGAACATCTTAAGTACAGAAGCGCCAACTCGTAGGTTTATTTCTTATCGTCGCTTAGACCAAAGTGCTGCCAAGTGTCCTTTGAGAGCAGTGGCAGTCTGAGCTGCTCGGGATTGCTGTCTGGGGGGCAGTGCTTGTCAACTGTGGTCTACGAAATGTGGGAACCCCCCGCGGTGTTTGTGAGTGCAAGCCAGAGCAGGTTAATTTTTACAAATGAGCGCAGTTCAAATCTGCACACCGTACCAGATACGCATTGCTCACTCTGCCTCCACTCGTGCCCTGACAAACAGACAGACGCCACGACATGACTACATGGATCCAGATAAACTGGTAGTCGTTTGTGCAATTCGAAAATCACATTTTCAGTTTACCAAGCATATCTATTAACGTACGTGATCTCGTGAGAACTGATTTCATACTCATGAGACCAGTCTCATGAGTATATCCCCACTGCGCAAGTAGGAGACCATGAACTTACCATATTTTGGATCATTTGTGGAAGGTGGTAGAGTAGCTGCTCTGTGGCTGGTGCATTATGCTAGGAACCAGGCAACACCCGAGTTTAATTCCTGCCCACGACTAACATCAGTGGATGTTGATATCTGCACCGGTCCTGGTTTGCCAACTCCATTTTCACCAATCCACAGTTACCAGTGTGGTGAAGTATGGTGAAACTACCCCGATGACTGACACAGCGTGGGGAAGTCTCCATCCGGCAGTGGATGGGCAAAGGGCTATGAATGGTTATTATGATGATGATGCTTTGTGTGGCTGTTTATTTGTGTTCGTCTAATGGGAGGTTATGCTAAGTAAGTGTGGATATACCTGCAGAAACAGGTGGGAGAGTATGCGAGAGAGCAGTGAAGTGGAGTTGGTTTAAAATGTCACCCAACCTCACGAGATGTTCTAGACAGGGTGCACTTAATAAAACACAACAGTTTTCGCCAGTAAACTATTCACCCGCATTTCTCAATATTTGAGCTCACAGCTTGTACAACGATCAGGTAGTTGTTTGACAAATCCCAGTTGCAAAGCTAAAATGTTCCTTAAAGGGAATTCTTTAGCGCACTGAATGTACCTTTGGCCTAATTTCATGCACTTGGACTCTTTGGCAGCTAGGGGTTGTCAACTTTTTGAACCTGTCTTCAGACCCCCCCCCCTCCCACATCAGTTGAGAAATTGGCTTGCAATGAATGCTACTGTGATTTTAATTAGAAGCACTGGGGATGAAGTTGTTTTCCGTCATACTCCGCACACACGTGTTCAGGATGGAGTGGTAGTGGTACACACATTGCACCGTGATCATCTGACATTGTGTGTCCTGGCCACGGCCAACATCACTGGCGAATGATTTCTGAGCTGGTCCTGGGCAATCCCCTTCACACCAACCTCTGCACTCACCAGTCTGGTGAATTTTGGATGAGCAAATCCCCATTGGCTGACACCGTTTGTGGATACCATCATCCGGCAGTGGATTTACAATGGGCTGTGAATTGTAATTAGTTTTATTTCTATATTCAGTTTAACACTTTGTTGGTAGGAATGATAAATATGGTATAATACAATCGAAAATAACTTAAATCTAATTTGTTGGGATAGAATGAGAGGCAAAGACTTACTGTTGGCCACGAGCTCTGAGCGCAAATTCCAGACAACATTACAATTCACTGCCAGTTCTGATTTAATCCACATTCTTTAGGGCCTAGAATACCATGTCCCACAAAGGTTGCTGATGCAGTTTAAATCGCCAATGGTTTCCAAAGTTAAAATACGCTTACCAAAGTGCTTCCAATGAGAACGGTGGCACCTGAATACACGAATAATAATAATAAAATGTACAAACATTAAGGGACTGCCATGGCATCGCTACAAAAGCATCATTGTCAGCCATGGTCTATCCCCTACTTGATGTCGACATTCACAAGCCATAGCCATCTCTTATAGAATCGATCCAGCTCCTACATAGCAGATAATGTAATCGCAAACTGAAACAAAAAATCAGATGTAGTTGGTTGACATGTCAGGTAGTAGCCCTTCTTTAGATGGCCATTAGAGTGCAGAGATATATTGACTTAGATTTCGAGATCATACTTAACACCATGGTCCCCAGTTTATCAGTCAACTCTACATCTCTAAATCAGTTGCACATCTACAGTGCCTGAAATGCCACCCTATTAATAAGTGCTGAGGTTTTTTTTTTGGAATCGTAAATTGTTAAATAAATACGTGAGGGGGAATGGTGAGCTCAGCGGTAAGTATGCTGCTTTTTAAACTCAACTAAACTATATATTTCTATTTAAAGCTTTCGTGACTGCAGGGATTCATCTTCTTGGTTCTTTCGGTAAAGTCACGTAGAAGGGAAATAATAAAATAATTTAAATAAAACATAATAAAATAATTCTTACGACGTTTCGGCCACAACGCAAGCAGCCGTCCTCTTCACCTGAGGACGGCTGCTTGCGTTGTGGCCGAAACGTCGTGAGAATTGTATTATTATGTTTTATTTTAATTATTTTATTATTTCCCTTCTACGTGACTTCACCGAAAGAACCAAGAAGATAAACTATATATTTTTTATTTTGGCAGGTAAGGCCCACTGATCTATATAGCTCTTTTTTTAGAAGCGAGCTGGCCACAAATGACATCCCAACTGAGTGCCTTATCATGTGGGAATGTATAGCATACAAATATGCTAAACACATGTTTCTAAATGTTGAGGGAAAAAACCTGAGGACCCGGAGAAAAATCCACGCAACCACGGGGAGAACACGCAGACTACAAATATACAGCAGGCGTCAGGGTCGGGATCGAACCCTCTTGTATACCAGGAGAGGTAGTTACCATCTCGCCATCGCGGTGCCCTCGATACCTGAGTGTGATTCTCGTCCATGGCTAACTGGGGAGAGTGATAGATGAGATGGTCCTGTGACTCCTTCTTAGACACAGACATTTGATTTGAGCTGGAAGAACCCGATGAGCTATGAAGCTCCTTGTCACAATGTATCCGGCCTAAAGCTGGGGCCGGCAATGGAAGTTACACAGGTAGATAAATTAAACAATCACAACTTCACCAGCCCATGCTGACCAGCATGGTGAAGTATGGTCCAGCAATTCCTGTGACTGACAGCAGCATGGGAGAGGCCATATGATCGAGCCGTGGATTGACAAGGGGCTGGATATTTTCTACACAATGGACGACTTTAGGAACATATTTGACATGGGGCAAGTCACACGCAATTTGAGAAATGCAAAATTTTCTATGGACAAAATATTACTATTATTGTCTGCCCATCCCCATTCTCACTTTGTGTATTCATCTCATAGCACATTACGGTCAAACTAACCCCGGAATATTTAACAATGAAGCAGCGGTCTGGGTTTGCGCACTTTTTTTTGTATATCCTGCCCTCCACAATGGCAACGCTTCATCGTCGTTTCACTCCCCACGTTAGGTAACCCGTCCCAGTGGGGAGGACATATTTTGGTTTGAAGTTAAGACTTCTAAAAATCCCACAACTGATACACGGCCATCGAGGTGCATAAACTGTGAGTGTCCTTGCCGCTGAAAAGTCCTGGCAGGCGTCCAGATTCCCACTTTCCCTGAGTGATGCTGGGCCGCTGATGTGGAGTTACACTATTTCCAAGCCAGAACGTTAATTTCCTGGGAAAATGAAGCTCTCCCGCAGCCAGTTTCCAATTACATGCGCTCACATATATACATAAAACCCGGCTGAAATAAATGTAAAATTTGCAACAATTAATTTCAAGCGTCACATGGGTGGTGCTATTACATTAATCAAACTCATAACGCCTGTATATGCTTTTTTTATCTTTCTTGTGCTTAATGTGTTTTAACAGTTAATTAATTGATTAATGCAGCAATAGGTTGGTCTATGATGATCTGAAATGGGTGACAAGTGTTCACAGCACTCAAATGGTGTCATCGGAAGTATGGAAAAGTCACGGTCGGTAACTTTACAAATGCTCTATCATACTTCTGATGGAGTGTAATAGCTGTAAATAGAGGCCTTTCAACAACATGCTTGTAATTGAAAAGTGGTAATATTTTCATGACCTAGTCATCATCATCAGTCACTGGAGGAATGCTCTCACAAGCCATCTCTCACAATCCTGCAACGTGACATTTGTAATATTTGGAATTTTCATTACCACGTGGCAGACATTGATGGACATTACGAAAATTACTTTCTTTTGCTAAACAATGTACACTACTAAGAATCAAACTATGAAAATCATCGAGAATATGCTTGTTATGTATTGTATGAGAAATCCAACATATTCCTCCCAGCGTTGCTGCACTTCGCAAGATGTCTAACTTCACACAATAATTGGCGTATGGCTTACATCACGAAGGCGGCAAGTACGCAGGCAGGTAATGGGCCAGTGAGTTCACGGGTGGCGAGGCGGCACAGGGAGAAGGAACACTGGGGGAGAGTGGGGAGTGGGGAGTGTGGAGGTCACGCTGTTTGCTTGTGCTTGACCCTTTGCAGGAGGCACCGACGTTAGTGAGCAGCGTGCGTGCCGCCCTATTGCACCAAACACTGGCTTTGCTCCCAAATTCTTGGCATGCTTTCAACAGACCCCCACCTCTATTCCATTCTGCCCCCCTCCTCCTCCTCCTCACACTCTTTTTTTCCCTCCCTGAGTGGTGTTTCGGCAGCGAACCACATCCCGTAGCCCGGGAGAGCCTTTCCCGCAGCTGAGGCCTGGACAGGCAAGCGCCGACCGCATTCTCGCTCTGCCTGTCTTTGCACCGTGGCTGTTTTGAGCCGCGCTAACAATGCAGTTGGCAGTGTTCGGCTTTCCACTCTCGAAATGGAATTGGCAGGTTTTTTTGTTGTTTTAAAAATAGATGCGCAATCATTTGAACCACGAAATTTCCCATCGCACGTGGTAAAGCGGTTAGTTTGCAGCTTTCACGATTTCAAGGTGTCTGTAACTGACCTACATATGTCAGAGTTTCACAGTGCTGACGCTTTTTTTCCCTGTGCGTTTAGCCCAATTTCTAAAGCACGCGTAAAATGAAACCCACTTTTCACACCTAATACATGAAGACAAATTGTGACTGATGTAAATTCGAATGTTACAGATGGGCTAGTAAGCTTAAATTTTGCACAAATGTGCCCAAGCCTACACTCCATACGTCATCTTTCATTTGAAATCCCACGTCAATCCACTCCCCACGTGCTGTGGTTCATGTGCGGATGTTTCACCACGCCGTGTCGAGCAATACGAGTTGGCCAACGGACCAGTTGAGATACCACTCTCGTGGATGTGTGTTGGCCATGGCCAGAATCAAACTCAGGTTGCTGAGTTCAAAGGACAGTATGCAAACCACCTTTGCCACTGATTCACTGCAAGTCTATGATTATACAATAATAAGAATCTCAAAACCGAAATGTTTCGATGATTTTTTTGCCAGCGCAAAAAGGCAGTGGATTGGTTTCAATCGTAGATCAGGGTCATCTTGAAATTCTATTTTGCTTTAAGTCTTCTGTTGAACACCAACAGGTGTATGTACTCCCCCCCATCATCAGTGAACCAAGTAAGTTGCCTCCCATGGAGTATGGGGCTAAAGCCGCGAGAAGTGAGGCAAAGCCTCCCATCGGTTACGACTTGGGATATGAACAGAGTCTTACTTCCTTCGTACATCAGTGTCATGTAATTATGAATCACCATCCTCCAAACTCGGGTTTAATTACTCACGGAATATGTTCCAGGTCATTGGCAGATTGGAGGTGGCATGTGACTTAATAGCCACAGCCACGGCGAGAGGTCTCCTGGATGTGGTGTGTCAGGTACAGAAATATTTTCTGGGTTGCTGACTTTGACAGAGCTGGCTGAAATTAATCCGTGCTCCAAATTATTTATTTGAATTAATAAAGATTAAATATACATAATGTTCTTTGCTGTAGTAACATTGAAGATATGTTATGCGCCTTTTGCACGTTTAGTAATGTAGATAGTTCTTTATAACCAGGTAAATAATATATATAATTTGTATTATTACCAATGCAACGAGACTAGCAGTCTTATTTTCAATGGAGAGTTGGGTATATATTTATGGGGCAGGTCATTTGCAAAGTTTCTGTGATGTGCACCTACATAAGCTGCCATGTTGAGACTTCAGGAAGCAAAGGGCTTAATGAATAACGCCAGCTAATGCTAGATGAAAAAAACAAAAACTAAAGAAAATAATTAAATAATAATTGCCATGTGGCTGTGTGTGTGTGTTATTCAAGGAGAATAAATCAGCTGTTTCACACCGAAGCTGGATTATATTCGTAAAAAAATGTTCCCAAACAGGCGACCCTTTGCTGCACTGCGAAATACACTGGGTCAAAGAGGTAGTCAGGGTAGAGAGGAAGGAATGAGAACCAGTAGCGTGGATTTCAGGGCATTAGCTTGTGATTTCTTTGGGAGCTAAACTTCCATATGTTGAAACTTCTCGCCTACTCTAAGACGACCTGATGCATAATACGGCACACTGTTAGTGTCTTGAGAATTTTAGGAGTTGGCAGGCAAATAGTTAAATTTTAGTTTCCAATTAAAAAAAAACATATAGTATTACAACATTCTTGAAACAAGTATTTTTGGATAATCGCATTTAACTTTTTAGATGAGCCATTTAAATACAGACACACCGTATACGATCCTACTGTATATGTATTTTAGTGACATTCCAGCTACTTGGGGTGTGATAATGCATTCATTAAATAAAACGT
Organism: Lethenteron reissneri; assembly: GCF_015708825.2. NCBI lineage: Eukaryota > Metazoa > Chordata > Hyperoartia > Petromyzontiformes > Petromyzontidae > Lethenteron > Lethenteron reissneri. The sequence continues at coordinate 11,780,570 of NC_083792.1, read as the reverse complement.
TATGATACAAAAAAGACCAACGCAAGACTTGAATAACCAACTGAAGACCTTGGTGAATCGGTGCCTTTTACACAGCTACTAGCCGAATGTATTCAACGTAGTCAATGTATTCCCATCACCCCACGTTATGTATTTACTGGAGCGAGTCACCACTGGGTGTGCCCCGCATTCTTTATACCGCGAGCATAATGCAATGTGATCAGGCGGATTCCACTTTCTCGCCACCTGATGATAACAATTGAAAGAATAGGAATAATTTTCGATTTAAAGCTTTCGTGACTGCAGGGATTCATCTTCTTGGTTTTTTTCGGTAAAGTCACGTAGAAGGGAAGTAATAAAATCATAAAAATAAAACATAATAAAATAATTCTCACGACGTTTCGGCTACAACGGAAGCAGCCGTCCTCAGGTGAAGAATGAGACACTGCCAGGCCAGGAGCCTACATACAAGCTGAGTTGGAGGTGGAAGAAGAGCGCCTTAACAAAAGAATGTGCATATCAAGAGGAATCCTACGCATTTCCCATAAATATGCTGGATTCCTCTTGATATGCATATTGTTTTGTTAAGGCGCTTTTCTTCCACCTCCAACTCAGCTTGTATGTAGGCTCCTGGCCTGGCAGTGTCTCATTCTTCACCTGAGGACGGCTGCTTGCGTTGTAGCCGAAACGTCGTGAGAATTATTTTATTATGTTTTATTTTATTATTTTATTACTTCCCTTCTACGTGACTTTACCGAAAAAAACCAAGAAGAATAGGAATAATTGTCAGCCCCTTTAGTAATTTCCGCTGCTGATAGAAGGCCTTCCCATGCCATGTCGGGCAAGGACGTTGTTTAATCAGACTTCTGCAGCGTGGTGGAAGTATGATGAAACTTCCCTTTCCATTGATGTCAGCCACAGCCGAGAATCGTAACTCGGTTAGTAAACGTCGCACAATGCTACCGCTTCCTGCATATATTACAGCATATGCATTTAAAATACATACGGACGGGGGTAGCTTTAAACAGATTAAAATATACAACACAACTATGATTGGCAATCAAAATATAAATATATTACTCGCATTGCATCAGAATTGCCGAAGGCACCTATCGGTTCTGTCGCACAGAATAACCGGCCAAGACATTTTTTTTCGTAGCAGGCGAAATGGAGGGATTCCAATACGAGTGGTGAGTCATCTGACCGGTTTTCGTGTGAGTCTGGATGTGGTTTCGCTTTGGTGAGGCTTCATTGGATTACACTACGTAACAATTTTTGTTCCTGGGTACTAAGTGTTATATATTTTTCATTGCTTGTGCCTAGAAAGTATAGAAAACGCATATGATTCCCCACAAACTTTGCTTTTGTGACCAGGACTTTATGAGAACAAAAGACACAAATGCACACGTTTTCTCATTGAAAATAGGTACATTTTAAAATATCAATGTCCTGGTCACAAAAGCAAAGTTTGTGGGGAATAATAACCATTTTCTGTACTTTTGAGGCATTAGCAATTAGTAAATAAGACTACCCAGGAACAATTTTGTTGTTGTTACACAGTGTTATCATTCAAACGAACTGATTCAGCTGTACGGAGAGTGGGCTAAGTGAGAGGAGTGGGCAGAATGGCTCCATTTAACTTAGGGGTGACCCTACACCCTGTACACTTTGACACACACACACTTAACGCAGAAGACACTTCCCTGTTTTCGTTGTCAGCTTGTAACTTCCCACTGCTGGGCAAAGGCCTCCCCAATTCTCTTCCTTTCCTGAGTTACCCCCATCACTATTCAGTGGTCTTGCATCTCATTGATTTTGTCTCGCTACCATCTCTTCCTCTATCTTATTCTGTTTTCTTTTGCCTTCTGTAGGTACATTATTGTCCCTCTCTGTCCATGGATCAAGGCAACAAAAATAGATGGAAAGACAGAGAGAAAAATAGGTGCCCTCGGTATCGTCTTCCCTGCACCCATCCCTAATCAGACGTTGGCCCTCACCCTGCCAAACACAACAGTGGGCCTTTTCACATGAGCGATATTTTTGTCGACTCAGGTGTGCCAACACGAGTTATGTCCACTCAAAGGCCGTGTCGACATAACGTGTCGCATTAAGTTGTTTTCTCCCGTGAGTCGGTGGAGATTGCTATTTATTTTTCGCGTCAAATGAACTGTGTCGACACGAGTTCAATCGACAAGTGCACGTGAAAAGCCTCGCCTGTGCCTCGGTGGGGTGGCCCGCCCGTGACTGAGGGCCACGTGGTCTTCTCCTGCCGTGCCCTGCAAGGGCTCAGATTGCTGGAAAGTGGACGTCGAAAAACACCGTGTGATGTCATTCGGAAGCGTTGGCCATCGAGTGACTATGCGATAAGGGAAACATAAAACTTATCTGCCACTGGTGTGTGACAGAAATACTTGCGCAGAAGGTGTGGAAAGATTCACCAATGCCACCACCCCCACACCTCATCCTCCTCCGCACCCACTCCTCCAGAGAATTGGTGAATTATCACTACAGCATTCAGGATTGTGACTTGATTCAAGCATCGATTATTTTAAATTGTGGTGACTGGTAGCATCTTTAGTAGCTGAAAGGGGTGTCACGTAAATCCATTATATATAACAAAATATCATCATCAATATCAGTGATATATCCACTGCTGGATGAAGGCTTCCATAACCTATCACTACCATCAACAACATATAGGAGTTGAAAAGTTTTGATGCTTGAACATGTGATTCCACGCTTGTATTGTGAGCCTAAGTGTATATATTAATCGATTCATCATTCCCATCTACCTACAGGAGAGCTCTTCTTATCCGTGACGCTATTACCCGTGACCTCTATTATCTGCGGGAGCTGTAGGGTCTGCAAAAAGCAAATAGAGTACTATCCGTGACACCATCCGTGACACCTTTTCTTCTTTTTATCACAAATAATACTTGTCCCCCAACATCACTGTGGCGAAGATAAGTTCCGTATTGTTACGCATTTGTAAAAGCGGGATCTCATCCGATTAAAACAAAGGTGTTGGTCGATCCAGCTATGCGAACGTCTGTGCACATTCAGGAAGACCAGTGGCGATATTGCCAGACGTTGGTGGCTATGCACGTGGTCTACGTTCGATCACTTTGGAGGCGAGGGTTGGTAGATTACACAAATGTTGTGAAAGTCCATTTCTGTTGACATGGAGCTGCCATTCTAGAAGGCGGTACAGCAATTGCGGACTGTTCCATGTGTACAGAATCGAGGGTTGCCCCCTCGCTTGTGTGGGGTTTCTCCAGGTGCTTGGGTTTTCTCCCAGATGCATAAACGCTCCACAATTAGCTAAAAACATCTTACATGTAGAGGCCCGCAGAGCTTAGATTATTGTTGGCACCGACTGATCACGTGACTCCCCTGTTGCTTCTCTGTGGTTTTAAACTATTTACTATTTAAACTAAAACAATTTTTTATTTGAACAGGTAAGGCCCATTGAGCTATATATAGTTTGTTTCAGAAGCGATTTGGCCACAAATGATAGCCCAATGAAGTGGCTTCTCGGGTGGAAATTTATAGCAGCCAAATACTCAAAACGCGTGTTGTTGTCGTTTCTAAATGTGGAGGGAAAAACCGGAGGACCCGGAGAAAAATCCACGCGACCACGGAAAGAACGTGCAAATTCCAAATATACAGGCATCAGGTTCGGGATCGAACCCAGGCGAGGTAGTGAACATCTCATCTCTGAGTCGTTCTCTCTCTCTTTCTTCGAGGGTGAGCGAATTCTGTGCACGCTACAAGTTGAAATTATTGTTATTCATATTAGACTTCGCTATCTATCCGATATCTTCACAAACGTTTGTCAAATGCGGGTTAAGTATGGTGTGAGTTACTGCAACTAAAGGGAGTGCAGACAGTCATTCATGCAGTTTGTGATAGGGGGGTGTTTTTGTTTCCGCAGACTTTCGCCTCATAAACAGTGTTCCGTCGGTTTATTGTTTTAAACAATTACGTTTCGGTGTGTGGTAGTAGAAACATAAATAACGTTAATTCAATGCTTCGTCTTGTGAAGGTCACCGCAGATTGGGCCAGCGAGTAGTTTGGTACAGCGCAGCGCGTTAACTCGGCGCAGATGTCCTCTACGGCACGCAGCAGTGCAACTTATAACTATAATCATTGTTATGGGAGTGGCCAGTAGCAGCGTGCGGTTAACACACTTAATAGTATTTACGAGCCGAACGCAACTGGGCAATTTTTAATCACAATTAACGCAGCAATATGATGAAACGCGCGCTAAACTTCAGCATTGGAGAATGTTAAGTGCAATTGCCACAACCAGTAGTTTCCAAGGCTCATTGTAGATCTAATACATTGGTGGTGTTTCGCACAATAGCACGTACGGGAAACATTTCTGCAGGCCTAATGCATTGCTCGATAAGCTCGAAGGGGATTGCATTTGCATTGCTTTGTGAGCAACGTAGACGACACATCACACTCCAATTAGGGCACCTAAACCAGACGACTCGTCAATGCACCGCAGTTTGACATCCACACCTGGACATGGGCATTGCCTAACAACTCATCCCGCTTGAGGCGTTAGCCCCAGGTGACTGCTGGCGCTGAGCTGTGGTTATGGTCGCTACCTCCGTGGTCACAATAAAAAAAACAGGGCAAATCATGAGTTAAAGGATATCTCGCACTACAGTCCCGGCGAACAGGGGAAAACGACGACAAAACACGGACTTTTGATGTTGAATGTTCTAGGAAGCCATCGCAAGTTTATCTATGTTCTATCCCTCTGGGGAAAGCCACCTCAAAACAACAAGAGGACAATCATGGAGATAACCAGGACAGGTGGCAACCAACCCCTGAGCCGCGGCCGCGGTGTTGTGATGCGTGCAGCTGCCTTTTTCGCCACGCGGGGTTTCTCTTGTGGTCTGAGGGAGGGCCGGTTCCCTCTGGCCTGCCGGCTGAGTGGCAAGTTCTAACAGATGCACGCCGGCCGCGTGCGCTCACTTGCCGATGTTGAATCGGCCGCCCGCGGGCCAAGAATGCGCCGGCGCGAGCCAGGGGGCGAAACACGCGGCCGGGCCACCGGTGTGGTGACCGGCCGTGGCAAGCTGCCGCGAATTTCGTCGACGACGATCGTCGTCGTCGTCGCCGCAGTGAAAATGTTTTTGTTTTCCACTGAGCGACTGCCACCGCCGGGGTGGGGATTGGGATCAAACCGAGCAGCCGCTCCGTAAGTAACAAAACTGCGTTCTCAAGCGGATGGAGGCGATGGACTGTGGGTTTTTTTTGCACTTGATTTGGTTGAATTACGGCACCAAGAATTGAATCGAACAACAACTTCGCGTGACGATGTGGTCGTTTGTGGGATAGTGCGTGGGCCGTGCTCTAACACGGTTGGCTACGTACGGTGTGAAACAAGTTCAACATACACGCGTATAATGGGGCGCGCTAATGTCTGAGAGACTTTGGATTGGAATGACATGCTTCTGACAGCACAATTGGAATACAACGGAGAAAAAAAAACTACTACAGTAAGTGTAGTCCAGTGCAGGTAAAATGGACGCCCTAAACGTTTTCAGCCATTTGAACAGAGAAACAAGAGCATTTGTTTGATATTTGCAGCGGTTAACAGAAAAAAGACGCTGTACACACCGGATGCGTAATGATGCATCGATTCAATTGATTCTCATGCTAGGGACACATGTAACCATATGGAGAGCAGAAGAATCGAAATGTATTTTTTACGTGTGTGTTGTAGGTGATGGGTCCACATGACCCCTGCAGCCACGAGAGGCTGCTGCTGCTGCATTCACCGCCGTTGTTTTACAAATGAAATAGATTTTTGGAATCGAATCGCAGCGGTGACTCCAAGGCATTTCATCAACTCGCCAGGGAGGGGACATTGTGGAGAGTACGGGGGGGGGGGGAGGGGTAAATAATTATTAAACCTGTAATCAACACAAAATCCTACTTTCACTATTCTATTTCCAAATTACGTTTTTCCTAAGCAACCTGCCCTTGCCTGTTTTTCCCTTAGAACTCCGTCCAAATGTGCATTGCCCAACCATCATTTATCACTTCAATGTACAGCCTTCTGGGTACGCAGGTATATTAATATTGCATTTGGCTTGTAATTCAATCGCGGAATCTTTTTTTTAATATGCAAAGAAACCCACATATGTGGTTGTGCTTTTTAACGATAAAAACAAAATACCATCTGCTTGAACTGGCTCCCATCTAAGGCAAGAGTATTGCCACTATACACAGGTGCCCCCCCCCGAATGGTAACTGCCCAGGAGCAGAATTTTGCCAAAGAAATCAATGGTAGCGACAGCCAACAGATGCCAGGCACTTGCAGACTTACGCCTAAAAATGCCCGTACAATTGTACGTTGTTGTTTTTGTTATGCACGGGTGCCTGTGCTTGTGCTGTGATCAGCCGTACGTCCGTTCGGTTTGAGGGAAGGCACTTGACACAAATCTGGCAACCTCACAGACCACATTCCAGTCTTTAAAATAATAATAATCATGATAATGCATATGTGATGTCATTTTAAGCATAAGTGTTGTTGTAAACCGTATGGGTTATTCATGGGAATAAGTCAATGTGCTTGCACATACACGTGCAATTGAGCACATTATCACCACCCCAGCGTGTCGCAAGCCTTCCACCCTTTAACCGTGACTTTAAAGTCTGTTTTCAAATGAACGAAGCTTGAGACTTGCCGTTAGACAGACAATTTAGGTGGACAGTCGAGGCACTAAGCGTGTAACAATTCACCGCCCCTACTAATTCACATTTTCTAGAAACCATTCTCGTTTGTCTCGCTCTGACTGCCTCGTTTATGTGTTTATTCCACCCCCATCCCACCCTGTTGTGTGTGTAACAATTGTGTCCGCTACATCATCCTCAATGGCACGTGTGTGCGCGCAACGTTTTTCACAAGCAGTAAACAACAACAAGAACAAAAAACGATTCTGCCGATGCGCACCATTCCACGCGTACATCGTGAGCACAATAATCAACGTTGATGTATGAATCAATGGCATCGTTACAATGCCCAAGTGCACATCTACGATAGCCGTCCGTTATTTGGACTGCACTTTCCTTGATCAAGCGCGCGCCCAACGGAACATTGCAGCTATAATAGCCACAGGCGTACGAGGCCCACCAATCAGTGCCGTTATGTCACTCGGTCGGAGGGGGGCTGGCAAACCCCATGCACAGTAAGTGCTGCTTTCTTACCCCCCCCCCCCCCCCAGCGCCCAGCCCTCTCCCCCCTTGGGGATGCATGGAACTTGCACCTGCACTGTTACAAAACACCCCTTAAAATAGTCGCCGCCACCACCACCACCACGGCTGCCACCACCAGCAATGGAAATGCACCTGTCGGCACGGGAAGGCATTGGCCTCCTCCCTTCCCGGAGCACGAGCTCGCCCGTCGTGCTCGTGAGATGAGCGTGACGTCTTTCACATACATCTGAGAGAGTGCTACTGTTGCATAAGCCTTTCCTGACTACTCACAACATGGCCATGGCTTCTTGCACTGCAGTAGTTTTTTTTCTCTCTCTCTCTGGATTTGGATCATGCCCGTGGTGTTATCGTTATCGCCCAAGACTTACAATCCAGAGGTGGCTGCTACGATGCGATATTCTGGCACAATTCTTTTTAATCCACCACCCCACACCAAGCTCCGTTCAACCAGCAGTACAAATTGATAGACCGCAGTTCATTGATAGGCAGGTCGTGTGTGGTGGGCAACAGCTCCGGCATGTGGGCCAATGCACGGTGCGTCTTCCCATGGCAGCCGATTGACTGCTGACCCTAACACGTGTTTTCCAACTTAAGCACGGATGGATTTGTGAGTTGTTGTTTTTTTACATGGAAAGATGGACTATGTCCAAACCATGAGGCCGGACTCACCCTTCCCTGGTACAAGTAGTGACACGAGCATGGTTAATAGAGTCCACAAACTGGGTGAGGCAGTGGCGAGAGCTGGCTTGGATTATTCATTACATTCATTGGCTGATGACCAAATCTCTGGAAAATTTGTCTCATCGGATCCCGGAAGCTGAGAATCGACCGAGCCCGGATTGTGCCTTGATGGGTGACCGCCATGCCTGTTACAGCGTGTTACAAGCCGCAGGGCTACATTGTGGGCAGGGCAGCAAAATCAATTGTCGCACAGTACTCTAGTTATATGCTATAATGGCTGTGCTTATCCAACCTGCACTGACCAGCATTGCAAGGTATGGTCAAATAATCCCCATGATTCCGTACTGCGTGGGGAGGCCCTCATTCAGCTATGTATTGACAAAGGCACATAATATGTTGTATTAATGAAGACATTACTTGTGTATACGGGACTGCTGACTAAAGGCAGGAGTTTTTGTTCAGTTTACCCATACCCCCCTCCCCCAAAACCAAGACAAAGATTCCCGCATATAGCCTTTTACAGACTGTTGGGGCAAGTGCTTTACTCTCACACCGCACATCACCATCTGTTTGCACATGTCCCCTGCTGGGAGTAGGGGTCACGCAGGGTGTGAGTTGGATGTTCGACCTTGGCGAATGGGCCTGCACCCTAGGCCCAACTCCGATAACCCTGTTAGTCCAACATTATCTGTGTTTACTCATGGGAGGGTGGTAAACAGGGTGAGTGATTGGGTGGGCAGGTGTTTGACAGATATGCATTTGTGCATGAGACGGAATGAGTGAGCGAGGATACAAATCGGTGAACTGATTGTGGACCCATTTCTTTGAATTCTTTCTATCTTTATAATATGTAACTCTTAAACGATTGAGAAGTAATCTTGTGACATCGCTGATGTGCCCCGATCAAATGCCAACACTGCAAATTGTAAGCTTTTGACAAATTCTGTCTCCACGTTTTAATAATATAATTGTTCTAGAATTATTGTGCTGGTGTTAAGAGTTGAAATACATATATATAGCTTTCTCTTAAAATGCTGTAATAAATTAGCTGCCCGGATTATCCGGGATAAAACCTCACCCACATGGGTCATCACAGGACTTGGCGGGGTTACTGTGGGGGCAATGCAGCGAAACTACATCCCAACCTGCACCACATTCTTTGACCGGCGTGGTGGTGAGACGTATGGTCAAATAACCCTCATGACCCACGCAGGCATGTACCATAAATATACCATTCGTGCTGTTAGCGTGACTCAGTGCGTGAGGCTAATGCACAGTTCCGAAACGATTCTAACCATCTCGCAGGTGCGTATATAATATCCGCTGGTCCTGTGTATACTTTTAAAAAAAACAAATCTTTACCAATTACCTTGCAAAACTGGTTAAAGCTTTGGACAAGACCGCACACAAAATAACCTATCCGAGAAGGTTGCAAAACAGCACCGAGTGCGTCGCGTAAGCACGCGCGCGCGCGTTGAGTTGCAGACCGTCGCCCGCCGGTGTCGATGTTGCGCACGCGGTCCACGTCCAGAGAGAGGTACACGCACGGGGCGCCTTGAAAAGGGGCCAGTGTGCGAGGGGCCCCGTGTAAACTTAGTCTGGGAGTTAGACCGCCCCGCACCGTCGGGTACAAAACCTGCAGTGTTTTTAGCCCAACGGTGTACGGTTTCAACTCTCAGGTTGACTAAGTTCAGTGTTCATCTCTGGCCTCCTGCAGCCCTTTGACCACTGCCCCCACCCCCTCCAACCCACTCCCTCCTGCCTCCCGCCTAACCATGCCATCCTTGACCTGCCCAGGGATCCCCTTGCCTTGTCTACTGGATCGTACTCCACAATTCTGCACAGGTTGCATCATCAGGATTTAAGAGTAATATAAAGCAAGGCGGTGATATTTTTTTTTAGATGCCGAACGGCAAAATCGTGACCTCGCGGTATTCCCTTCATGCCTTGCACGTCACGTGACGCCGCACCTTTCTGTGTGTACAAAGCACACAGCCTTGCTTTTGAACACCAACTCAGGAGGGTAAAAACACTTTGGCCTTATTGTTTTTAGAGAGCAGCTGCACAATGAAACACTTGCATACCGGTGTCATCTTCGGTAGGAATCATCAGTACGGTACAGCCACCATTGCCTACTGCTACAGCTGCAAGTGGATGAGCCCTCCCTGGTCAATGTGGGGGGCGTCTGGCATTGCCTGCAAGGTTTGTGTAGCCCACAGCAGGGGCACAATGTGTACGTAACTGTGCCCTGCGATTAGAGGCAGCTTGGCTCAATTGTCATGGAGCTGTTGTCCGTATTTATACTGCCAGGGAGCAGCACAAGATAAGCACAGATACTAGCTACTGAATTACAGATGTTACTGTATTGTGAAATTTCGGGCGCGTTTCCATGACCGCTGGGAAGCGAGCCGGTGCAAGTGGGCTGATTCTGCGTTGCCACGGCAGCTTTGCTGGACTAAACTGGTATCGACTGGCCTCAATAGGGCAAGGTCAAAGACCAAAATGTCAACATGGTCAAAGCCACTGCTGCTACCGCACCTCGCTATCATTGCTTTCTACCCTCCGTGAGATGTCGTAGCTGCTGCGCGGTAGACGCGCGACCCCCGAGGTCTGCCCTGACAGAATCCCGCCATGAAGTGGGCTTGTGAGATTACCTTCACAAGGAGGGCCCACGCTTGGGCTGCTCTCGGAACCTATCGTGAGGTCACAGGGTCAGCGTGTAATCGGGATGCATGGTCAATGGGCACCCCTTGATTAGTTCAACCTCGGGTCGGTGTTATTGTTGAAATGAAATTGAGCATCTTCTTCTTGGTTCTTTCGGTAAAGTCACGTTGAAGGGAAATAATAAAATAATAAAAAAAACATAATAAAGATATTTAATAAAATAATAAAAATACAACATAATACAATTATTTTATAATGTTTTATTTTTATTATTTTAATAAAAATACAACATAATAAAAGTTATTTAATTATGTTTCATTTGTATTATTTTATTATTTCCCTTCTACGTGACTTTACCGAAAGAACCAAGAAGATGAATGCCTGCAGTCACGAAAGCTTTAAATCGAAATGAAATTGAGCAATAAAAAAAAAACATCCTAAAATGCCAACTCTGACTCGAGCCTGCGTTAAATGGGCCAGGGAGGCCAGGGAGGCCAGGGAGGCCAGGGAGAGGAGTGGCGGTGGAGGCAGCGGGAGGCCAGGAGCCCACGGGGCTGCCGCGTGGCCACGCTGCCTGCACTCAAATCGCTCAGGGTCATTCCTGGGCTAACGGAGCGCCCCTGAGAGTGGCTGGCAGCATTGTAGCGTCAGTGCTATTGTGTTTCCGAGGGGGGGCGTGAATCCAGTGATCTCGTTTGCTCATGAATGTTATTGCCCCCCCCCCCTCCCCAACAATCTTGTCAATGTGCTCTTCAGCTTAATTATAGCCCATGTTAACTCCTATGTTTGCAGAAGTGGAGCATTAGTGCAATTGAGTAAAACAAGCTCGGGCATTTTTTTTCACCATAATGAGCATTACATATAAAGCAAGTTTGTAATTAATATTTTAAGTGCATTTGTTAATTAGTCATAATATGACACGGTTAATTATTAATGGTTTATTAAAAAATACAAATGTCTGGCCTGGTTTTTCATTGGCCTATCTCCTACACCCGTGTGGGTTTAAGAGTTTAAGTGCATTTGTATTATTTATTTTCATGTGCCGGTACAGGGTACGACCTATTGACTTTCTCTGATGTTTTCCCGTGCAGAATTTTCAGACATTTTTCACCTTCTGCCGCTAGCTGATAGAGCTCGTCTCAACAAACACTGCCAGGGTTACTGTACTGCTCGTCTGCAGTGTCTGATAAGGTTGCAATCTTGGCTTTACATTGGCAGAAAAACGTTCTCAACAACATTCTGCCCCATCGAGGCAGTTTGTTCGCAGAGGAATCTAATGCAACGTACGTTCGCGTGCCAAAAATAAATTAGTTCGAAAAATTTGTGCGAGCGGCCAAAATGTTGACAAAAAGTTTAAAATAAGACAGCCAACCTACTCGCGGTATGAAAGGGGAACGTTACACAAATAGACCACCACAGTGGTCTCGGTAAGTGCAGAACTATACTTACAGCTGGCTGGACAGCATTATGGCACAGAGCCTGACTCATGCTCATAGGTCCTGAGTTCATATCCCAGGCAGAGGTAGAATCTTCTCTCTCGGGTGGGAAAATATTATAGTCGCATTGTTTTCTGCGAAGTAGATTTCTGGGAAGTTCAAGAGATAGAGAGAGAGATTGTTCCCTTCCATAGCAATGCGGACTCTGCACCACTGGCTCAGAAACCGCCGCGAGACATGAGCTGAGCCAATCGCTCAGACATTGGTGATACAGTCCCGGCTTGTGACACGTGACATTCATGTTTGATGCACGGCTATACAAAGTTTTGCCATTACTATAAATAAATAACTAAATAATGCAATAATACTAGCCCACAGTCAGTACAATGCTGGATGAAAGCCTCCGCACACCATTTAGTTACGCGGGTTGTTTTGACTATGCTTTTACCTACGTGACTTTACTGAAAAAACCTAAGAGTATGAATCCTTGCAGTCACGAAAGCCTCTAATGCAATAATACTAGCCCACAGTCAGTACAATGCTGGATGAAAGCCTCCACGCACCATTTAGTTACGTGGGTTGTTTTGACTATGCTTTTACCTACGTGACTTTACCGAAAAAACCTAAGAGTATGAATCCTTGCAGTCACGAAAGCTTCAAATCTAGACTTGACAATGCTTCACCACACTCGTCAGTGTAGGTTCGTACAGAGAGCTACGTTTGTTAATCTTGGCCGGGAATTGAACTCAGGCCTCCTGGTTCATTCTGCAGCATCGTTAAACCGCTGTGCCACCACACTACCGAATGAGCCGCTCCTGCGAGTGAGTTGCAAGGATATGGAAAACGAGGCCTGGAGCTTCGCGTATGCACACTGCACACGATCCCTTTCGCAGCAGTAACCCAAGTGATACCCCCCATCATAGCTGGCACGGCATCTCCGCTCGATATAATTGTGCACAGAGACGGAGGGGCGTGTGTGTGTGTGTGTGTGCGGCGGGTTTTTTTCCCTCTCTCCAGCGAAATGGATCGCTGCCAATGACGTCACTTGGCAAGAGATGGAAGAATGACGCGCCGTCTCGTCTGGGCCCCGTGGGACGCGCGCGATCACATTGGCACCCCGAAACGCGTTTCCACTCAGAGGGGCACTTCGTGGGGGAGATTTCATGAAGGCGATCCATTGATACGCGCGCGTTTTTCAGACCACCTACCGTGGGGCGGGTCACCTTATCTCATGGCCCCACGACGAGAGATTCTCTTTTCAAAAAGGGCTCGCATGCTTTTACAGGACGTATCGAGTTGAAGCGCCAAAATGTCTTGCAACGTAACACCCCCTAGCGCCCCCCCCCCGCCCCCCTCCCCACGCTGCACTCAAAAGTATGAGAGTGACTCTTACTGTGGTAAGTGCACAGGTAATGATCACGGCTTCAGAGTAATCGCAGATGTGATAACTAAGAGCACAGTCATTGTTAATAAGCTGAATATCACTGATTAGGATTTGCATTCAGGCATCCATTTCGAGCGGTGTTTCTCAAACTCTTTTGGCCCACGGACCACACAGCACCCTACTCCGAGTGAAAAAACACGTTCATTTACCTCTCTAAATACCAGTGACACAAAATGATTCATATTACCGGAACGTAATTTTTTCTTTTTACGTGGGGCATTTCGATTTTAGGGTAATATAATCATGGTAGTTTGCCGAACCTAATTAAATAAAATATCATAAGTATAATATAATCTTGATTTTAAGCTTTCGTGACTGCAGGAATCCATTTTCTTTGGTTCTTTCGGTAAAGTCTCGGAGGTATAAAATAATATAAAATAGGTAAGTCAAATATAAATTAATGTCCGAAACAAAAGGTATGAACGTTGATCATCATTGTCCGGATCAACCTGCGTTTGCATCACAGGCCCACTGACCACCTGGAGGACCGTCGCAGACCATCTGCTGGTCCGGGTCACCACACTTTGCGAACCACTGATTTAGACCATGTGGCTTAAACATCTTTCATCTAAATAAAAATGATTTCCAGCACGTTCACTGCGAGAGGAATGCTTCCCTACGCCGTGTTGGTCATGGGGGTTGTTTGACTCTACTTCTCCACGCTGGTCAGTGCCATTTGGTTAAGATGAGGGGCCACAACCGGACCGGATATCGCTCACCGCTTACGTGAGCTGTAGCGAGGAGTCGAACTGAGGTTGCTGGGCTCGTCGCGGCATTGCGTTGACCACTGCATCACTGGGGTGCCACGTTGGAGAGACGTTAACTACGTCGCCTGGTTAACAGGTCTTGGGTTCGATCCCGACCCTAAAACCTTACAAATTTGGAGTTTGCATGTCTCTCTCTCCATGGTCGTGTGGATTTTTCTCCAGGCCCTCCGGTTTTTCCCTCCACATTTGGAAACATGCGTGTAGAGAATTTTGTGGCTATGAATTTGCACGCGATAAGCCACTTCGTTGGGCTATCATTTTTGGCCAGATCGCTTCTGAAAAAGAGATAAATAGCTCAGTGGGCCTTACCTGGTAAAACAAAAATAGTTTAGTGAAATAATTTACCTTCACTTCCCCAAGTCTTCTTCTAACAGTAGTGCATGCCATCTTACCACCTACTGAACAACACATTACCAACACAGTGTGGGGAGTTCTTGAACCAGACATGTAGATGGGCGAACGGCTGCAAATTTGATTTTCGGCACGGCACGATGGTCAAACAAAACAGATAGCAATCGGAATCCTGAAGAACTACATCAGTCCAATGTGAACACGTTTCAACCGGAATGTGTTTGCATGTTCCCCCATTTGTGAGATTTTTACGATATTCAGTGAACGCGAGGTCGGTCCATCCTCTCGATGTTTCGGCACCGTTGCTCATGTAGCAGCTGTCATCTTGGCTGCTGCCTTTGGCACGGCTATTTCAGGGTCTGTCTGGCACACTTCTATTTTCTGGAGCTGTTAAAGTATATGACCAAAGGACAAGGCGCTACCTATTTTTGCAGTTTCGTGCCCGTAAGCATTTAATTTGCTGCTGCTTGGCTGTCCAGCCATTCGGTGACAGGCGCGATACCGCATCTCCGGTGCATGCAGCCCGATGCTCTTCCCAGTGGCAGTGCAGTCGCGGGGAGAAAAAAACAAAACAACTACGAGCAACCGAGATTCTGCTGAGCATTAATCAAAACAAGAAAAAAAGCACAATGTGCTTCTTTCAATGACGTGGGTTCCTTGGGAGATGCCGTGTGCGTATCCCGTTGTTAATCAGTTGTGCTCTACAGTGATGGCTTGTGCAGAAGCCTGGCTGTTCCCATTAAGCGGGCATGCATACCTGTGGGGGCAGGGGTGGGGTTATAAACAGGACCCCCTTAGAGAAAATGAAATGCCCCGCTTCCGTGCGCCATACAAGTTTAACTTTAGGAGGGCAAGCAGTTTTCTGGGCCAATGGAGGAGTGATTCTATATATTTTTTTGCACAACCTTTTGTGTTGTGGTACCATCCACGGATGGGAACTGTTAAAACATGAAGAGTTGTGTACGTGAAATTATTAAAATTGTTATTTTGGTCTCTTTCCTGGCACGCCCGTCGACGTTTTTAAACGAGATACAGAATCTATTTGGAAAACTCACGGAGCAGTGTAGCCCTATCTGCCTGAGAATGGCCGCGTAAGTGATGTTCAAAGCAACTTTTCTGAAAAACCCTTCAAGTGGCCTTCAAAAAACAAATATTCCACAGCAGCACCAGTTCAGATATCACCTGCCACTGATGTTAGCCCGAGCTAGAAATCCGATTCGGGTCTGCTGGGTTCATAGTGCATTGTGCTAACCATTGTGCCCCCCCCCCCCCCCCCCCCCGGGCAGACCCGGCATGTTCTATATGGTTTAATAATTATCTTCTCTTATAAGGCGGTGTGTTCATGGCGAGTGTGATTTAAAGAAAAGTATATATAGGCTCTTGTGCATTACTGCCAAGGTAGTTGTACATTTATTTAACCAATTGTTTGGCAATTACCAAGCTACACGTCCTTCACTAACAGACCTCAGATGTATTGTACTCCGCAATCTGACTTGTGCTAAATATATAAAACCGTCTTGTTTATTCGTACCATAAGCAGACAATTAAGC
Organism: Lethenteron reissneri; assembly: GCF_015708825.2. Classification (NCBI taxonomy): domain Eukaryota; kingdom Metazoa; phylum Chordata; class Hyperoartia; order Petromyzontiformes; family Petromyzontidae; genus Lethenteron; species Lethenteron reissneri. The sequence continues at coordinate 11,764,459 of NC_083792.1, read as the reverse complement.
ATTGCATTGTTTGTATATGTGTGCTGTATTGTGTAAGCTGAACATAACAGCAAAATGTATTTGTTTAATGTAGGGGAAGAGTAAATACACATATACTGTGGTACTTGAATGTGAACTTACTTTGTACACACCATTATTAATAACAGCAGCATGATTGCTGAGCTGCACGATATCTTACGGTCTCATAAACGTTTCTGCACATTCTAAAACGTTTCTAATTTTTGCTCGTATTATATCTCACTCGTTTTAGTCTTTTTTTTATCGTCGTCTTTTCCCTGCCGCAGTATTTATACTGAAAGGGAGACCGTCATCACCTTGCCCCACAGGAACTTTGTAAACGATTCCCTCTATTTCTTACCCTCTGTGCCCACGTCGCTTGCCAAGCCTCGTATATCCCCGTTCATTAATTGTAACAGATGTTACATCTCGTGCCTTGGAGAAGTTTTCCCAATTTTCTTTGGGCACCATGGGATTTGGGAATTTCTGAACCAATTATGAAGAATAACACTCTCTATTTATTGTCATCCATCACAATCATCGATCGTGGTTTTTTTATTCTTTCTAGGGCCAGATAGTGGCTCTAATGTGGGAGCAGCAGACACTCAAGCGTGCGATCGTGAGTTCAAATCCTGGCCCGGATCGATGCCTGCTGGTTAATCAAAGAGCCACCGCCGAATGAGAAATATCGGCGAGAAGTCAGTGGGAGTTTTCCTTTGGAAACAGTTCTCCAATTGCTCATTGCCATCATCAGCCATGGTAAAATCCACTGCTAGATGAAGGCCACCACAAGCTTGACTCCTCTCACAATCCTGTGTACGCAATAATCCATCTGGTGCCTGACTGTATTGCTCCATCTCCTCGAGTGAGCGTCCTCTCAGACACGTCCCACTCCCCTAGCCACGGACGCATAACAAGATGGGCGCTGTGAATAATGTTCGTGACGCATTCCCAGTTTCATCACAGTTGTGCTATTGGAGTCATGTCAGGAGACGAAGAATCCATTCTTTATGCCCAACAATCCATGCTCCATCCCCCGTGGTGTAGAATAGAACGGCCGAAAGAATCAGCATTCGTAGAATTTCTTCTGCGATGTCTTCAAATGACTGTTCATGCCTTGTTACATTGGAAAATGTTTACTCTGTGGCAGTGCAACTGACATTTTTAATTGTCAAGAGTTTGTATTTAGCTAATTTAAGTAAACATGTGTTGTTATCGCATGTAGATATATATCGCGCCTTATTCCAAGGCGCTGAACAGCAATCATAAAATCGTACATAAGATGATAGTCGTTGAGATAAAGAGTGGGGTTATTGAAAGCGGTGCTGTAGTTCTGGTAACAGTTAGGACAACGGGCTGAGACTGACTTTCTCCACTTGAGAAGCTCGCTTAACCACGGGTGGTCGAAATCTAGATTTGAACTCAGTATCTCGGCTCATTGCTGTGAACCGGAGTCGCCCGGGGATACATTGTTTTAACTTTCAAATCATTCATGATTGTGCATTACCTTCATCATCATCATCAGTGTTCCTTAACGATCACAATGAGGCCCCAGTGTTCACAATCGAGTGCACGCACCAGGCATGTAAGAATCCAACCCCACTTCGTACGATTCCTTGGATTCAATATTGGGGGGGTCATGATTTGATACGATTATTTTGTCTCCGTATTTATTGTTTGTTACACATGCTCTATCCCGTTTGTTTAGTCTAGTTCCATTAGCCTAAACGTAACATATCATATTAATCATCATCAGTGTGGTTGAAATGGGCCTTGGCTTGAGGAATGAAAAGCGACACACTGGATAGCTACGTCACTGAGCATCAGAATTATATCCACTGCTGGCTGAAGGCCTCACCAAAGCCACCATTTGTTGTTATCTTATGTAGCTATATATCGCACCTTATTTTATTATTTCCATTCTACGTGACTTTACCGAAAGAACCAAGAAGATAAAGCCACCATCGCCATCTCTCACAAGCCACCAGAGATGTGACAATAAATCTACCATATATACACACAATTTCCATGCATATTGTAAACAATCACGGACCTTGCACACGCACACTTCCACACGCGCATCGCGACCGTAAGAACCCTATTGCAATCAATACACCGAGCGCACCGTGATCGTGATTTTCCCCATTACGTTTGCAGTCGTGCCGCCCAGCTGCAACGGCGTGCGCTGCGCCGAGGCCAAGCCCCCGCTGTGCCCGCCCGACTCGGCGCTGCGGGGCGGCGAGCAGGCGGAGGGAGAGTGTTGCCCGCGTCCCTCGCGCTGCGAGTGCGAGCGGGAGCGCTGCGTGCCCACCGTGTGCCAGCCTGGACACCGCCGCGTGCTGCTGTCGCACGCCACGGGACAGCCCGGGGACTGCTGCCCCCAGTACGGCTGCACTGCCGGTGAGAGGCGCGCGCGTCGCTCCGCGCTGGATTCTCTGCGGATGGAAGCGGTGTCCTTCGTTTAAACGGGGAGATGCAAAATATAGGCGCCCCCCCCCCCCCCCCTTTGCCACCGTCCACTATCTCAGGCTTAATTGAATTGGATTCTTTGGCATGTGACGCGTGCATGAATATGTGTGTGCGCGCGCATAAGAATGGATTGCTTAGCAAATTATGTAAATTGTTTATATGGGATTCATTTGCTGGGCGCACGTTATAAATGAGCGAGACGATACAGATGAGACAGACAATACTGAACAAACAGACGATACAAATAAGACACACAACTTACATATCAGATATACAATACAATGTCACAATTCATATTGCGATAGAGTATATTTAATTGCAGATGAGACATCCTGCTAATTGAGGCCATCTAGTTTTATTTCTCCATTCATGTTGCATCATATAACTGCCCCCCCCCCCCCGTCAGTTACAAATAAAACATTGAGAAAGTCAGTGTTTTATGTTTTCTTCTACTCAAATCAGGCTCGCATCTCGCCACCGGCGGTTGTAAAAAAAACATTGAAACTAATCACTAATTTCCATTCATTGTCCATGAGCAACAATTCGGCTTGCGGCAGTCTGACCAAGCTCGATATAAAAGCTACCCAGCGGGGGAGTGGTGGTGGGGGGGGAGAAAGAGAACAAATAAAACCATCATGAAGCCTGACTTTGGGAGCTCGAACTGAACTGCGCACAGCTGGTTCACGTTTCTGTGAATTCTAGCGAGTTCCTGGGGGACTGGTGAGAGGCCTGGGTTTGTGGCGTCATGCGTCAAACCCAGCGAAATTTACGGAGGCCCCCTCGGGAGGGTGCCCAAAGACACCTTCATTTACGAGCCGAAGGAAATTCTTCACGTGATTTTATGGCATCGCTCATGTGCTTTTGATGTCACGAGTTGTTTTTCTTTTTCTTCATGGTTTTCACATGCATCTTGATGTGAATCGTAAACTGCACGAGGTGGGCGTCTTCAATAGCCAGCACAAGTCTACGTGCAGATCCAGCAAGTGCGCTGCCGGAGATGGTGACAGGCACCTGCTTTTTATTCGGTCCAGATTTTGTCCTTCGTATATTCATGAATTGATTAATGTTTAGCTCCCGCATCTGTTTAAAATGATATAATAAGATAATTGGTAAACATCTTAGATCAGTGGTGGGGGGACATTTTTTTGCCGTGGGGAGTAATTTTTGCCATGGGTCGCATAGGCCTTATAAATACATTTGACAGGCCGCACATTAGCACACGCATGTTCAGTGACTTCTATTCCTGCAAGGGTCTCTTGCAGTGGCAGAACAGAGTGAGAAAAAACTGTAAACGGTTTTTTCTAGGTGGCTCAGCCATTTGAGCAAATGGCTCATAATCGGAGGTTTGTGAGTTCATATCCTGATTGGGTGTTGAATCAGCCCATTATCCCTGTATGGTCGATAAATTAGGTACCGCTCAACAGTGGTTGGCCTCTGGATAGACCCCCACCCTCCATTATAGGTATGAGGAATTTCCACCAGTGGCTCAGGGCTGTAAATGGAAGATATGCACCCCGCCTCAATGCTCATTTGAGCAGAAAATCACTTTGACTCTTTCTTTAGTGTTTGCAGATAACAATCAATCCCCTCTGGTACCAAATGAAGGCAGCTAAGATGCTGGCGGTGATGGATAAATATCACTTGCGGTCTGCTTGAAAGTGGTAGGCCTCATGTGGCCATGGGCTGTATTAAATGAAGTTTTTTGGCCCATGGTTCTTAGGGTCCCTGCCTATAGAGTTTAGATGAATGACATTTTTGGCGACAGAGGTTTTTCTTCGTCTTCAGAATTAAGCGAAATAATTGTAAAATGGTTATTCATGTTTTTATTGGATCACTGTTTTGCTTGTACGGTTGACATCATACGTGGTAACATTAATCGTGGTATTAAAAAAATAAAGCGAGAAAATGTATATATACCTTTTTAGTCCCACGGCCACCCACTCCGCTTTCACTCGTACCGCCATGCCACCGTGTTCTCATTGGCAGCGAGGCGGTACATCAACGGGAGTCACACGGGACGCGGCTTTGACCCTTGGCTGTTTGCTCTGTTGCCGTCCCAGCCGCTGTGGGGCTCGACTGCAGCCAGGAGACGTGCTCCCTCCAGCAGGACACGGCCTGTCCGCCTGACAGCTTCGCCGTTTTCGGCGGCGGGATGAGCGGAGACGGTTGCTGCCCGCAGCCACCCAGGTGACAGTCGGTGGCCACGCGTCGTGCACAATGCGACGGAATAATAATGAGAATAACAACTGCACGGACATTTGATGAAAATAGAACTGCAAGACGCCTCTGCTGTAGGAGACGCCGGCCCGAGGTGAGAAAAGATGGTAAAAGTTGCTCTGCACGTTTCGGACAGTGGCCAAGACGCAGGCTTATCTGCCCTTCGTCAAGAGTTGGCCTTTCCCACCGCCGGTGCATCCCACTGCAGAGGCGTCCTTGCAGGTGCTGTTTTCATCAAGTTGTCCCCGCAGCTTCTTAAAAGTGCTTTCCCGTACAGCCATTTCGTCAATCCACTGCAGACAATGGACTCTGCCTCCATGCCGTATCAGTCATGGGCGTTGCTTGATCACACTCTATCACGCCGGTCAAGTTTGATTGGCGGAGGGGGGTACACCGTATCGGCGGCAGGGTGGCGCAGTGGTAACATGCGCGCCTCGCGGATAAAAAGGTTCCTAGGTGAGATTGCTTCCTCGGGCGCCGTTGCATGTGGAGTTTGTGTGTTCTCTCTCCCCCCCTGTTTTGCATGGGTTTCCTCCGGATTCTCCAGTTTCCTCCGATAGCTAAAAAACCAAACAAACAATGCAACTGGCATCGGCCAAACATCCCAAAAGCTGAAACATTACTTGCAACCGACTCAGTTGGCATGACGACAACATCGCCCCCTGCCGCAAAACACGTGGCAGGACCCTCCTGAAAAAAAGCATCTTGAGACTCCGCGAGGCTTCCCTGGGTAACAGAAGCGAAACATTGCTGCGAGGATTTGCCACTGATTTTGTTAGCTATGGCCGGGAATTGAACTCGGATTACCACATTCGTAGCGCAGTGCGCCAACCATTGTGCCTTGTAAAGGCACCCTGAAATCGGTCACCTCCACAGGTTGACACTTTATTTCTGAAGGTGTTTCTACAGCGAGTTTTATTTAATGATTTGTTTCACGTTAATTGCGTTGGGGATGTAATTGATCGTTTAAAAACACAAGCGAGAAAATGTGTTATATTTCCTGTATGTGTATACAGGCAATGGCACTTCTTGAGATCACTTGAATCGAGAGGCTGGAGGGATAGAGAGAGCGGACAATGGTTATTTGTGTTTATGCCGGACGTGTTTGAGTTGCTGCTGTTGTTTGTGCTTGTGCACCGACGCCAGTGCAGCAGCAGAGTCACCAAATTATTTTCTGCAATGTACTGGTGGGGGAGTAAGTAAATAAGTAAAGTTCTGATAAGAGAACACGTTGGTATATAAGCACAGTTGGGACTTGCTCCTGGGGGTGTGCATATATCCAGATTCCACTGTGTATAGAGAAAGAAGAAGAAATAAACAAGTAAGTATAAATAAAGACGTACGAATAGCAACTTAATTCAGCAGAAAAAAACCCACAACGGACGGAGCGATGCTTTCTTGCGGAACGTGGGTGAATATTCTTGCCAGAGAGATTCTCCTTAGATCTCAGTAGGTGGCACAGAATTAAACAATATTCCGTCGACAACAAAAGGATAATTTAAGGGCATGGTGACGCGTGCAGTTGGAACGCGGCTAACGCATTGAGAGAATGTAACTTGTCGGCAATATATTCCCCCCGTTGCCAGTCCTACACAAATAAAGAATCTTGGCGCGTACGACGTAAGTTGCCTTCTTTGGCAAAACAACTTTGAGGAAATAAAAAAAACAAGTCAACAATCTCATCTTCAAAGGCCTCTCTGATGTGCTGCTGCTGCTGCTGCCGCTGCTGCTGCTGCTGCATCGCTGTGTCTGGCCCGGCCTCTAGGTGCGAGTGCCCGGGGGTCTGTGAGCTGCCTCGGTGCGAGGCGGAGAGCGAGCCTCGTCTCATCACGGCCGGCGACGGCAACCCCGGCAGTTGCTGCGACGTGTACGAGTGCACGAACGGTGGGTACTGTTCAGCATGGGTGCCGATGGCCAGCACGCGGTACACACACACACACACTCACACGGGATATGCTCGCATGCGTTGACTATGTATGGTGCGAAATAATATCAACATACATACAAACATGGGAGCTATTGGCCACCACGTACGCAACACAAATATGGACTCTGCTGGGAAGTACGCAATGGCAGTGCTGTAACCCAATGGAGGCCCGAAGCAGAAACTTTGCTAATCGGAGGTGAGATGATTGACTGGGAGGCTGTTGATCGACATGCAGTTGCTGTTTTGATGACATCCGTTTTGTGGTTTTCCACGTAACAACCTGAGCCGTGGGACGGCAGTGTCACCTTCAACCCCAAAATATAAATTTGACAGCGGTGTATTCGCAGTCCACCAAATGTCCAAGTAATTGCATGGCTAAATCACTTATAACTTGGTCTCTCAAGGTTGCTCTACACAAGCCATACGAATAAAAAAGAGCTCGTCAGGATACACAACTTGTATCGCAAATTATTAATTGACAGCACACAATAAAATGCACCTCAAGTGTTTTATGAATTGTGAGTTTTTTTCTAATGTTTATTAGGAACTGTATTCCATCTGATATTTGCTTAGTTTGTCTTGCACCACTACTGGAAACACGCATCACACACGAACCAACCCTTTCACCTTCGCGGAATTGTTTGATTTCCTGTGCACCTTGACTGCAATGCCACTCCTACTCTTTTCCCTCTGTGGGATAAAAACAAGGGGTTGAACGTAGCACCTTTCTGACTGGCAGTTTCGCTGAGCTGTACGTATCTTGGAAGCGAGAGGATTATAATTGGAGTGGTCAGCTGTGGCAAAGGGTCTATTTGGACAGCATCGCCAGTGGAAGCTCACATACGTCCAGTAATCATTGCAGATTGTCTGGCATTAAGCGTTTCACAAGGGGTGTTTCTTTTTTTTATGTTCGCCAGTTCTCCCCAGTGATTGAAACAATGGGGCAAGTTTATTCAATTCCATCCCCCACCCCCACCAGCCCCAACTCTGTTCACCCAGCAGTATAAATGGTTACGCCACAGTTCGTCGAGCAGCTGGTTGCACGCGGTGTATGTATGTAGGTTGAACTTCTTTCGCACCCTACGTAGCCAACCGTGCTAATTGGATATGCGGGGGACGGACAACAAACCAAATAGAAAAAGCAGTTCTAAATAAATTAGTTTTCAATTTAGATTTCAAAGTGCATAAATCCAGTGGCTTCCCAATATTGGAAGAGGAGGGGCATTGTAGACGGCCACAAAAGCACATCTGAAAGTGCTCAATGGTGCGGCAAAGTGTGGGTTACCCCCCTACCTCTTCCATGTCGTCCGGCCAGCATTGGAATGTACGCCAAATACCCTCGACGAGAAGAGCCCTCTGGAGCTCCCCCGAGTGGAGGCCCTTCCACCAGCAGTGGCGTGGGCAAGCAATTGTAGGGCTGCACCTTGACCTTTACCACACTAAGGTTACATTGTCTGGACTCAGGTTTTACAGGAATTCTGGATCACCTTCTTTTTTGGACATTCCGTGTTGGTATGAATAGGGGTCTTATCTATATTGTCGTAACCTTTCCTCAAAATCCCCATACTCACCCACTGATTTTCAAAATCAAAGTCTCAACGTTGTAAGTGCATGTGTGGATTTAAGTTTTGCAAAGCCACCCCTTCTGTGTTGTTGATGACATTTTTAGCTGGAGAGCAAAATTAGTGGCATTTTGGAGTTCGAGTTTAAGCCACGCCAAGAACTCAGACGCACGTGTGTGTGTGTCACAGTTGTAGATAGTGCACGACCGGCACAGGGGCACATGTGCAAATGTATGTTGTCGTATTTCACTTGATTCTCTACACTGCGGATTTAAGGCTTCATTGCTACAAACCAAACACCAAAAGAGAGAGAAGAGAAAAAAACCTTGATTTCCTTGGACCATCAAAGCTGTCCTGTTCCTGCCATACCAAATATAGATGCTTGTGACAGAGAGCAAACACCCTGATGCGGCCTTGGAATGCTAAAAAAAAAACGTTTACATTGGTTGACTCTCTGGCACGATGAAAACAAAATAGTGTTTCTTCATGTATAGATATATATGCATGTATGTTGAACTTCTTTCGCATGATACGTAGCCAACCGTGCTCATCAGAGGTGTGGCGGAAGGACAACAAACTAAACACCAAAAGCAGTTCTAAAAATACGAGTGGCTTCCTAATATCGGAAGAGCGTTCCGGAAAGCCACAGAATCGCATCTGAAAGCGCGCGATGCAGTCACCATCTTTGTTGGGTGGCTCGCCAAAAGCCGCTGTGATGATGACCAGAGCTCGCGTAATGGTTTATGCTCCTTTAGTATGTTTGCCTGTGGTGTTACCAATCCTGCAAAAACATTTTCCTTCTCAGTGCCAAAATGCAAAAGTAGAAGGGCGACACGTACTGCGCGTGTTGATTCGTTAAAGTAATAATTAAAGCACGTCTGCCGAGGAGACGGAGCATCGACATTGGTATGCATTTAGGAACTAAGTGGATCATAGCATCGCAAGATCAGGAGGGAGCACCGTTATTGGGGAGGCCTTTATCCAGCAGTGGATTGAACATGACTGATGAGAATGATGATGGAAACAAACAAATAATTAGTCAACAGACTGCCAAGGTGAAGGCTTTCCCACACTGCGTCAGCCATGGGCGCTTTTGACCTTACTATACCATGCCGTTCAGTGCAGCTTAGTGAAGGGGGAGCCCGTGATTGGTTCAGATATTACTCGCCACTGATGTAAGCTGTGGCCGGTCATCGGGTTCATTGCGTAGTTCGCTATCAACTGCACCCCCCCACCCCGCTCCTCCAATAATTATTAATGCATTACTAGTCGTTTAGAATAGTATGATTGAGAACCTTTAGTGTCCTCATTAAATTTGTGTGTGGATGGTTTATAGCAAATGCTCATACCGCATTAATTCATTCACATCTTACAGACTGTTTTAAGAAATTATGAAGCGAGAAAAGTTATTTCATACTAATTGGCTATTGATCAGTTACCCAGTCGTTGAAAGTACAATCAATAGGTGGAAACTAATAGAATTTTGACAACATTTACTGCTTGTTGATCAACGAATTAAATCCGAAGATAATTACGTAGAACAGCATACATACAGTTGCACCCGTGCTCTGATTTAGTTAACATCGATTCTTAAGTGGATAAGACGTGCATTGAACTGTGCATGTAAACAGGGGATGTTTCTCAGTTTATTTCCCGTGCTGTATTCCCGATAGAGAGGCGTCAAGTGCTCGCGTAATGCATGATGATCCTGGTGACCTGAATAAATTTCTGGCCACGGCTAACATCAGTGGCAAGTGATGTCTGCACCGGTCATGGTGGGTCTCCTCTTCTCCATCCTGCATTAGCTAGGATGAAGAAGTATGGTCAGACAACCCCAATTACTTAAATATGATCGAGACTACTAATGGCTGCTACAATCCCCACAATTTAACAACTGATGTATTGCTTCCATCGGGGTTTTTGGTGAGGATGGAGGGAGTTTGGGTGGGGGGCGAAATCATTACACCCATATACAATATCTATCATATCCACTAAAATAGATTTATTGGACACGGAGCCTTAACTTGTCTATGCACGCACGGGAAGAACAGGCATGATCTCACACACGTATAGGTGTGAATGAGATAAGAAGGATGCATTTTAACATTCATGTGTGTGAATGCACCAACAGCTTTAGATGTGTCTCAGCAACACACAGAAAAGTTCCTGTCTGTGTATGAGCTTGCAAAATATTAGACAAAGGCACATAAAAAAGATACTAATATTTTCTACAGTACTTGTACAATGAGATTAATAAATAAAAAAACTGCACATATATAACATACATATTAAAGGGTACATTAATATATATTTTTGAAAAAAAATGCCTCCGCATTATTGAATAAAGAGTTCAGGGTTTGAATAGCAGCACAATGGTTAGTGTCCGGTGCCATGAACCTGCTTTCCTGATTTCGATCCCCGACCACAGTTAACATCAGTGGCTTTCGACCCCTTACCCTTCACAAACCCACGATACTGACCAGCTTGGTGAAGTACAAACAAACAAACAACCCCCACAGACGGCACAGGATGGATATGGCCTTCGTCAAGCAGTGGCTTAACAGAAGGGCTGTAAATTGTTTGTATTGTATAATCAATACGGCACTTGGAAACAGTGCTTTTAAATAGTGTAAACGCCACATTGACGCTAAAATCGTATTTATTGTTTTTGATGTAACAAACAAAAATTAATGTTAAACTATAAATAACTTTACGGTGAGTATGAAGCCTTTCGCATCATCACAATTACAAGACTGGTGATCGCTTACAGACTCTTTGGCCTTCTTTGTTAGCGGCATCGACATTGTTTGAAACTGCAAGACAAATGCTTGACAGCTTAATGAAGAGAAAGTTACTGGGTAACGTAGCGTATTAAACGGCATGCCGTGGCAAGAATCCAGTCTTGGCATCGTCCTAAATTGTGGAGGAGGGAGGCGGGAATGTTAACCAGTGCCAAATGCCTGCAGCAGTTAGAGGCCACCTAATGGGCTGCATTTTTCAATCAGAAAGGAAAATTGGCTCCTGGGAATAATGGACGATTTGGTAGTAAAGTGGACAAACGGAAGAGAAGGCCGTTTTTTTGTTGAATTGGCCACTTTAGAAACAGTTGACCTCAAATTAGCGGCGGTGCTGTTCCAAGTTTGTTTTGGAAACCTCTTTTTGTTTGTTTTTTTATTTGTGCCGCGACTCTTCGCTCTGGACGACGCTTCTTGTCTGTGGATGATTGCGTCCAGCGAGAACATGGGAAGACAAAAAGAGAATACAGCTGCACTGATCACCGCAGATGTTGTTATCTATGTTTTGCGCTGATGGCATTCTACCAGTAGTGTAGGTAATTATTTACATGGTATTGTCTGAGGATAGCAGTCCTTCATTTCTGCTCATTCTGGTCCAAACGTCCCACAATAGAAACTCAATTATTGAAAAAAATCAATTTCGAATCATAATATAATTTTGCGGAAAACCATCGTGTTAATAGTAAAATTGAAAAATAGTATACAAACCATTGTCAATCCACTGCTGGATGGAGCCCTCTCGACACTGTATTGGCCATGGGGGTTGTTTGTGCATACTTCACCACGTTAGTAAGTACGAGTTGCTGAAGGGGCAGCAGTGGGTTCACAGAGCCATTTGAGACTTCGCTAGCAAATAATGTTAGCCATAACCGGGACTCAGGTCGGGTTTACAGTGCAGTTAAACAATAAATATTACTCAAAATCCAGTACAGTTTGCCAAAGATGTCTAATGATTGGTTGCTAAAGCATACATTGGGTTGATAAAACATATAAATGTTAATTCATGATTACATAAATGAGTTTGAAAGTAATTTATTTTGTGTGTGTGAGAGAGTGAGAGAGGGAGAAGTCAATAACGTTGTCAATAAGCAGATGTATCGATGCATGAGCCAGATGGGAAAAGGGCCCAAAGCTCGTTCCACACATTCTCTGATGGATGATTGTGCAATGATGCTCGGGCTGTGTGCCTGGGCAGGTTTGCTTGGAGGTATAATCGTAATAATGTTCTTTATTTTGCATCAACAGTCTCAAGACTCGTCTTAAAGAGGGTATCCAAGACAATTTGTACTTATATACTTTATTTATTTTCATATATTTATTTTTAGTGTACTTGCTTACCTTTCCCGTACTTTGCACTCCTCTCGTGTTTACGTAATGTTTGTTGTTTTGTAACTTTCTGACCCGCCCCTACTGGACATCTGTGAAAAAGAGCTTCATAGCTCATCGGATTCCTCCAGGATAAATAAAGATTCTGATTCTGAATTAAACGAGTGTTTGGTATCTGGGAGAAAAAATCTGAGCACTTGGAGAGAGCCCACACATATAGTGGGATAACACACAAAGGTTCATACACATGGATCCACAATCTATTTGTTGTACTGACATCTGGGTTTGGGAGCTCTATGTGACACACAACCTTTGCCTGCAAAGTTCTAGATTACAGCACTTAACTGCCAGCTCTTCTGGTTTCCTAGTCCCGTTTTTCCATTGGCGCATCTGAGCCGAGCCAGCGTGGCGTCGTTATGGTGCGGGTGATTTTCCACTGGCTGTTTGCCATTTTGGGCCACAAAACCAAACCGTGATACGCTGGCCTCACTAGGCATCCGAATCAGGCTCTGGGTCAAGCAGGGCCAGGTATGGGGCTAATACTAAGTGCCTTGTGCGTGACGCTATCCAGAATGCAACTCAATTACAGCGTCTCCGTGCCATCTACGTGCTTCCCAAACTCGTCCATTTGTAGTCATTCATTGCCCAACAACGGTTCAGCTCTTGCAGTGGAAAAAGCAAACTGGCACTTCCTCTACCGAGCCGGGCTAGGCTCGGCATCACGGCCCGCCGCCGGCGTGACCCGCTTAACCGAGGAGCGGCTGCCTTGCAGAGACGAAGGCCACATGCACCTTCAACGGCGCCGAGTACGGCGATGGGGAGATGTACCGCATGGACGCGTGCCGCTTCTGCCGCTGCCGCAACGGCGTCTCATTCTGCTTCTCGGCGCAGTGCGGCGCGCTCGCGTGCCAGCGCCACTATGTGCCCGACGGGGAGTGCTGCCCCGTGTGCGAGGGTGAGCTGCCGATCACGCCGATGGTGATGATGCTGCTTTTAATGACGTTGATAATGATGACAATGGTGATGGCATTGATACTCTTGTTCCTGCTGCTCATGATTCTGATGCTGATAACGACACTGCTGCTGATGATGATGCAACTGATGCTATTGATGAAAATGATGCTGCTGATTATGCTGATGATAACAATGATGACGATGACACTGCTGCTGCTACTGATTATGATATCTGTATAAATTTTGAAATTGTTTTTTTAATATCAAGATTCTGCTCCTACGTGCAAAAAATTTCCCTTACATTTAAAAACCATTCCCTTCCACACAGTGTTTAATTGACAGTTCAACTCACACCTTGGACAGTATGAACGCAAGTGCTTGTTGTACCATAGCTTATTGCTCATTTAAAATGTACTTCACCAGAATTAAGTTACACTTTGGACTTTCTACAACTCAATTTTAATTATTGCGTAATGTTCTGCATTCATTCAGTTTTTTTGTTCTCTCTTTATTGCAATGGTTATGAGATGTTAATTACTTCGCCTGGTATGCAGGAGGTTGTGGGTTTGATCCTGACCCTGACACCTGAATATTTCTAGTTTGCATCTTCTCCACGTGGTTGCATGGATTTTTCTCCTCGTCCTCCGATTTTTCCCTCTGCATTTAGAATCAACATGCGTTAAAGCATTTGGCTGCTATACATTTGCACATGATAAGTCACTTCGTTGAGCTTTCATTTGTGGCCAGGTCGTGTCTGAAAGAGAGCTATAAAGCTCAGTGGGCATTACCTGGCAACATAAAAATAGTTTATCTACAGCTTTGAATTGATACAAAAAAAAATTCGACCCTAAACTATGACTATTCATCGAATTTCTGGGAGAGTGGGGGATAGGGATGTGAATAAAAAAAAATGTATTACAGACCTAATAACCACGAAACCGTAATCCTTCCGCATGACACAAACCCGAGTAACCGCAAACAACGTTCAACAACGACGACGGCCGTCGAGTGGCCCCTCTGCGTTCTGAGCGAAGGCGTCTCTCTCCGTCCGCTCCGCAGAGCCCGAGATGGACTCGAGGCCGTCGACGCTGCAGATGATGTGCTTCGCCAACGGCCAGATCCGCGCCAATGGCGACCGCTGGCGCGAGGATGACTGCACGTTCTGCCAGTGCGTGAGCGGCGAGCAGCACTGCACGGCCGCCTCCTGCCAGGTGTCCTGCCTCAAGCCCATCTCCGTGCCCGGAGAGTGCTGCCCCGTCTGTGAGGGTGAGCGATCAGCCCCCCCCCCCCACCTGCACGCTCCCCCCAACCCCCCAACCCCTGCCTCCGTCACCCCCCCCCCACCTCCCCCCCCCCCCGCCCAACTCTTCTACCTGACAAAATTGTTTTGGATAGCATTCACCTCAAAATCTAACTTCCCATCAAAAAGGTATGAACATTATTTGATCATGTTATTCGAAGGTTATGATGTCTAACATACGTGCCTACTTACTTACGCACATGCGGTGCATACATGGACCCATGGACTCACGTGGACACCCATAAACTAGTGCAGAGACCAATGGACTTGCATGGAGACCCATAGACTAACATGCAGGCCCATGGACTTGCATAGAGACCAATAGGCTAAATAATACAATAAATTACATTGAGTTGCTTGGGGATTGAGTTCCAGAGGGTGAGGGCGTAGTTGTGAAAAGGGCAGGCCACCCATGGTGTAAGATCTTGTGAGCAAGCATTGTTACAGCAATCATCACTCCCTGCTGGCAGAATAATGCCCAATTGCTAGCCAGTTCTGAGTCACCTTGTCCCGCACAGAGGTAACTGCCACTGGGGATGCCCATTCAAATGGTTGAGATCAGATGAAAGGTGCTTTGAGTTGCTGAGGCAGTCAATAACCGTATAAACGAATGTATGTTGAACTACTTTCGCATCGTACGTAGCCAACCGTGCTCAGGCTTTTTGGGTGAGGTCACGTGAATGTTCAAGTGGTGTACACCAAACCTCCACCCGACACAGCCAATTAGTATGGTTTGTTACGCGAACAGAACGTGCCAATGTGTTACTACTTCAGCACCACCGGTTGTGTGTTAGAGAGCAAAACCCACGCCACGTTTACAACTGAGTACGACGTTTTGCTGGTGATTACAACCTGCACCACGTGGCATTTTGTCAGATGATGCTGGTATGACACTTTTACATTGACGCGACCTCACTCACATTTTTTTTCATCATTAATAATAATGGGCATGAAAGCCTGCATGCAAAGATTATCACTATTATTACGTAAGAAACTTTGATTGCGGTACTCATGAGTAGAAATTTAATCAAATATAAAGCAGAGATATATTTCCCAAATTGTCAATGAGAATGAAGTGAAGGGAGAGGTAGAAAACCATGAACATTACTGAGAAAGTGCCAAAATATTACGAGTGTATTAGCTGCAAAGTGCCTTGTCTGCTCAGATAAATGTAAGCACGCACATCGAGTTCACCTGCGAAGACATCCCGTCAAAACCATTCTGTACGGAAAACGAAAAAGTCACCAGCACTAAGCCAACCTTACCCATGTCTGTCACTCCGAGTGTAACCCCACGTCATTACCATTTTTGGGGTTGGACGTGACGGCTTTACCATTTTTTCCGACAAAGAATCGTTCTGACACCCAAATGGCACCGCTTAACAAGGGTGTTCGGTTGCACGCTCGTATGCACGTCGGCAAAAACAAAAAATATAGAGTGATTGAGACCTCAATAAATTAAGAGAAGGACCTGGGGGACTTGCAGTGGAACGCACGCTCGTTGCGACGCGGCGTGGGATTTCGGGTGCCTGCGGAGCGCACGAGGAATCCGTGGCCGTTTTAAAATTTGCGATCGCGGATCTTGCCGAGGCGGAGAGGGCCCGCCTTTGATGGAAGCCGTGCCCCGCCGTAACCTCGCCACTCCGCGCAGGAATGCTCGCTCAGTTTCCGCGAACGTAAGCGCGAACGTCTTACACGTGTACGCATCCGAGCGCACGCGATTTGTGTGCTGCGGCGCGAGGGAGAAATGCCCAGGCGCTGTCCTGCCTTAACCCTAATCGCTCGGGGGGGAGTTTCTGCTCCGTCTGGTAGGGCGCGCGGGTTCTCTCTCCCCGTCGGTGCCTACGTTGTGTACATTGTTCGCTGGCTCCCTGCCAAATGGCCTACTTTCACCCAAGTACACACCGTACATTTTTTGTTCTTTATAACTCCCTTGTCCTTTTGTGTTGGGATTTGGACGCGGGGGTGGTAGGCGGAGTTTGGGGGTGGGGGGGCTCTTCATGTGACGAGCAGGTCTCCCAGAGGTGGACGGAACGTGGCGGAGAGCGAGTAAATGGCGGTGGCGAGCGATGGGCGCTCTAGCTGGCTGGTCCCCCCAATAGTGACGAAACAAAAGCGTCGTCTGCAATGGAGCGACGGCGACTTTGCGTCCACGCTGCGACGGCGAGCGCCGCAGATGTTCCTTGTGACAAAGCTTCAGTAGTCGCGTGCGCATGCACGGTGAACTTATATCGCACCGTACGTTGCCAACCGTGCTAATCGGAGGTGCGCACAAAAACACAAATAGAGCGCTATTGCTTGTTATTAATTAAAATATTCGTGCAAAAAAAAGTAGAGAGCACATTTTTTTAACCGTTGTGTTTTTTTTCCCACACGACAAAAATTTTTGGGCGAGTGAACCGAGTGACGTGATTTAGTGCTGCCGTTGGACGAAAGGATTCCGAGGCCGGGTGACGTGTCCTGGTGAGGGTTGCCCAGGGGTGGTGTGCCGCATTTGGGCTAAACGTTAGGTGTGAAAACCAACAGGCAAAGCCTGTGTGTGTGTGCGTGCGAATTCACATTGGGTTTTTTTCCGAAAAGAAATTGTTGCTTAACACACTGCCCATTTGAATCACCCTGCCATTTTTTCTTTTCAACAGAGGTGGCTTTTGGCTTTGAACTTTTGTTCCTAAAAAACGATTTTAAAACTAGCTTTTTTTTTGTCAGTTTCAAATTTTACACCGGCTCCCACTTGCAGAAATTATTTTCATACAAAGTCGCTGTTGATTTTGTACATTTGTATGTACACAAAAAATAAACCTGACTTTCCATCGCACATATACGAGATCTCAGGATTCTACCAGCATGGCATTAAAAAGGGCACACTGCGTAGAATAGCATATTTCGAGAAGAAGAAGCAAAAGGATTGCTTTTATAATTTATTTTTGTGGTATGGCGTACTGTGCCAAACAATTGCTCCCAAGTCTGGATAAAGTGAGCGGCTGAATTGATTTTATGCAGATGTGGAATTCCGCCGGAGCATTTTTGCGGCTGTACACGTGCTCGCCTCGAACCCACGGCTTTATCCCCTGTCCACGTGCGAGAGCAACAGCAAGAAAGAAAAAAACAAACAAACAATCTGTGCACCACAAGCACCGACACTCTCACAGCCATCTTAAGAGAGCCAGTGGGATCTGATAAACAGCAGATTTGAATCGATTCTTCACCTAAATCCAGGTGAGAATTTGTGAAAAGGTAGTCCGTAACAAAAACAAGGTGCAAATGGCACTGCATACGACGGGGTTTACATTTGGAAGCACTATTTGTGTTACGGAGCGGCACACACTTTAATGGCTTGTGCACGTGCTATATATTTGACGTTAGGACGTGGATAACATTTAAATAAAGGTGTTAGAGGTAGCGTTGCAACTTCTATTGTGTCCTGCTTATAAGGAAATTAAGATAATAATGGAGTGGTGGCGCAGTGGTTAGCATACTGCACTCTGATAATAGTAATCCGAGTTCAATTTCTGGGCATGGCTCAGATCAGTGAAGAGTGATACCTCAACTAGTTCTAGGGCCTCCACTTAATAAATCTTCAGTGACCATAGTGGTGAAGTAAGGCCAAACAACCCCTTATTACTGATGTACAACCACATTTGCAATGGATTGCTCAAGGGTAAAAAAAAACATTTTTATTGTAACAATAATAATAAAATGCCACATATCTACCTGTTAAAGTCTCACTAGTTCTCAAGACACTTTTTTCAGGGGGTGGTCTTGCAGTTGGATGTTTATCTGGTATCATTGCTGAGTGTTTGTCATGTGGAGGGAATGGGATAACCTCAGAGAAAACCCACGACACACATGACGAAAGGTGTCACTCAACACTGCCACTTTCTGTCCACACGTCCCAGCTCTGGGCCTACAGCACCTAGCAAGCCATGGTGGTCACCTATCCAAGTACTAGCTAGGCTCAACATCTGCTTAGCTTTAGCGTTATTTTGTCATGTGTTTTTAAGAACTTGGTTGAGCACAGTTCACTGGCATACAAGTGCCGGTCACTGGAAAACAATATATACTGAGAGTAATTTCATGCAAACAACATCAGAAATGGTTATCGATATAACGAAGGAGGAGAGACATGAAGTACCCATACATGTATGGGGATACAACTAAACCTGGGATGAATCACATCTTGGTGGCAGGATTGGATTTTTTTAAAGTAACATTAACTGTGTGTAAATTAATGGCCAAAAAGTATTCTTGTCCGACATGAAACGCCATTGGAATAATGAGCCACTGTAAGATGCAATTTTGCTGCATAACCGTGACCCTAAAACACCTTCAGATGCAGCAGTCAGTCACCACGGCGGGTGGGGACGTCAGTGGGATTTTGCACTTGCAGCTGCGGGTCTCTGTGAAGGCTTGTTGCGTTGCATGACGACCCTTTGCAGTCCCATAAGCTGTTTGCCTTGGCACCTTGACAGGCACAATTGCTGCATGATGAATTGCGGTATGCAAAACGTCCAGGGATTACAAAGAGAAGAGAAGAAGATAAGAAAACATTCTCGAAATTTGCAGCACGGCCAGTGCATTGCCAGACGCACGCTCTGGACTCTCCTGTTTGATGCTAAGAACGCAAGCTGATATAATTTGCCTTCCCCAATGGGAATGCTCCGACCACCCAAATTTTATTTAACTTTTTGGAGGTCATCGCATCGGCAGCCGTCTTATTTTTGTCCCCCAGGACAATGTCTTATTCCACTGCCTATTAGAACGTGCCAAATATTTTCAATCAAGAAAGCCGCTGCTCCCTTGCACATATATATCGTTTTCATCACCATCATTATTTCCAAGTGTGACCTATCCACTGCTGCGTGAATGCCTCGACCTATACCCACACCATCTCTCGTGATGGTCTGGTCTGTGTGATGGCCCAATCTATCGCTCTCATGTGAATGAGCTGATCTCATCGCTCCATCTCCACAGTGGTTGTCCTCGCATTCTGTCATCAGTCTCACCCATTGGCCATTCGATGATGCATATTGCCAATGCCCACATACTTTTGTTTACTCTGCTTTTTCTTTCGTATGGCTGATGTAGATGCAGAGCAACAGTTACAATTTCGCATTCTGGTGGTCAAGCCAGATAACTGTGTCAGGAGCAGAGGAGTGCATCGCTGTGATGCTTCCTTTGTATTTGTGGACCGGGCATTGCGTCGTTTTACGTTGCACGGTCTGTTCTGGATGACCACAGTCGCATGCTGGAGAATTTTACATTTGTGCATCAGGTATCCACATCTGCCATGGTTCGTACAACGGATGTGGTTTAGGGTGGACCATGAGCTTCATCGAAGATCAAAACCAGGAAAAAAATGTTGTTGTTGCGTTGGGTTTTTTTTTGTGAGTTATGATGTTGCCTCTGATTTGTCTTAGTCCCCGTGTGCAAGAGCTTTCTTGTCATCTACCAGCGCAATGCCAAGCCTGCATCTTGCTATATCTTGTGCAATCTTCCATTTTTGTTCCATCTTCTTCAGCAGCATCCACGGTTTTGATTCACATCAGGGCCGGGGGGGGGGGGGGAGTTAAAATTAAAAACTTTATTTTGTAAGAAACATTCATGTAGTTTTTTTCGAAGCGCTTTCCCCTGCTGTATGCACTGCTTAAGATATGGCGCTACCGATGTTGCGTCTCTAACATGCGTGGCTGCATAACCGTAGCCTCTAATACACATGATCAGAAACACGCGTGCACGTTCAATCGTATTACACGTTAAAGCAATGTTATTGCCTGTGTCAATACAATCGGGCACGCTCAGACACAATTTTGCTCACAAGGACACATTGTAAAACACAACCAACATCATAGCATTAAACATTGCCTTTGAGCAAATCACCACCAATCTCCATCAGCTCTTAGAAGCTAAGCAGGTTTGAGCCTGGTTAGTATTCGGATGGGCGACTGCCATACATAAAGCAACGTGTTAAAGACTCCTACAGGTCAATGTTGTCATTCGACGGTCGCGTGGCAAATCCATTTTGTACTGAATATGTTTGACTGGGAAAGTTAGTGGTACAAGATGCCGGGGAAAAACAGCGAATTGAGTGAATACGCAATTTGAACAATCGGATGCATCTGACTATCAAGTTAATGAGCAACGTCACGAAGAAAGCAAAGTGGAATGCCACGATCGCTGATGTATTTGAGAAAGGACATGGCACGTAGAGTGAGAGTACTGTTCGTCTATGATTCAATGGCTATTTTCTAAGCTTCCGCCAACCTGCGCTGACTAGCAAGGGTGAAGTATGGTCAAACAGCCCTCTTAAGATGCGTGGCATGGGGGAGGCCCTCATGCAGCAGTTAACATCTCGCCATGGTGTCTAGATGTTAACTCCCTCGCCTAGTATGTATGAGGTTGTGGGTTCGATCCCGACCCTGATGCCTGTATATTTAGAGTCTGCATATTCTCTCTCCCCGTGGTAGCGTAGTTTTTCCCTCCAAATTTAGAAGCATGCGTCCAGAGTTTTTGGCTGCAATGAATTTCCACACGATAAGCCACTTCGTTGAGCTATCATTTGTGGCCAGGTCGCTTTTGAAAAAAAGAGCTGTATAGCTCAGTGGGCCTTACATTGGTAAAATAAAAATAGTTGATAAAGTTATTAGTTTTAGTTTAGTCTTGACCACTGGTTATATATTTTAGCGATCCTTCTTGTGACTTTTTCTGCCCAATAGCACTTTCTTTGTCTTTACAGTCAAATGTAATTTCTTCTAACTTGCACATCTAAGTCACATTCAGGTTATGCGTTGACATTTCAGTTGCGTACACGACACAAGGCCCAGTGACCAAGTGGACCTCGCCTGGTCAAATGAAACTACATTTAGTCACAATTTAGTTTCAGATCGACAAAAGGGCCGTCCGCATGACGCGCATGCACCGTCACAGCAGGGGAGCGTGTTGACACCTTTGTTGCCCCGCCTCCCCCCTCTGCCTTTGTTTCCATTGCCCCCCCCCCCCCTCTGCCACGTGCTCAGAGCCGACGGTGTTCACGATTCAGCCGCCCGTATGCAAGCCGGTGCCGCACTGCGAGCTCACCGAGGACGACTGCCTCTTTGGCTTCAAGCTGGACAAGGGCGGCTGCCGCACCTGCCTCTGCAAGTCGAGTGAGCGAGCCCCGCACGCCCACCCTGGCCCCCCCCCACCCGCCACGGGGGAGCACAGCTGGGACACGCTTAACGCGGAGAGAGAGAGAGAGACGCAGACGCACAATTCGTACAACACTGAAGGATGTTAATGCTCGGTTGGTTAATACAAAACAAAAATCATCGTATGAGAATATCTCGCTTAAAAGAATGGCGTGGAATAGTTAATCTAGGTAAAGGTGCGGCCCCGATATTGCTTCCTTATTCCACCGCTGGCAGAAAACACAGCTCTAGAGAGTCCCTCTAAAGTCATCTTTACTGCAGCCTTGCACACATTTTGTCCTCAATCGTAAAAAAAATATGTTAATAAATGCGTAGGTTTGATGAAACAAAGTAGTTGTACTTGCGTGCCTGTGCTTAATTTGTGTTTCGATGATTTACCTTCTCAAAACAATCTGGCCACGTCTCGCACCCCCAGAGAGGGCATCTTGCGAGCACCCCAGGTTAAGAACCACTGCTCTAGAGTGTATTTAATCTACGCTTCCACGCCTGCCGGACGTCTTGCAAGAGGTTTCCACACGTTACCCCACCATAACTCTTAAGGATGTTAATGCTCGGTTACCCCACCATACGCGACCTGCCGATGGAGGTCGGGCTGGCGGAGGGAGGTTGGGATTTAAGAAACTTGCCCCATTGTTTTGACTGCCACACCAAGAGAGCTCCAACTGGTGGTGCCTTGGGTTTGCAAGTCCATCACCCATTCTACCACGACGAGCATCCCATAGTTAATCTAATAGGATTAAAGTGCATTTTTTTTCTATTAAATTTTATCCCCTTTCTTCTTCCCTGAAACCTGGGAGAATACCATTAAAGGATTAGGGGTGGAAATATGCACAGACGGTGCATCTGTTTGTATTCCCACAGCCGCGTAATCTGGAGCACATGTACAACGCATGACCTTGTGTGTGTGCGTTTCTGCGGCTGCCAACCAACGCACGTTCCTGGAACAAGCTTCACGAAACGTCCTTTAGATAGCACTCACCCTTGATGCCCACCCACAGTTCTGTAAAAGTACTTTGAACAAATGATTGGAAGCATCCTTATGTCGTGATCCACACACCCCCCACACACTCCCTCAGTCCCTTCCGAGAAATGTAATTAATTGTCATGGTTCAGGGTCCGTTACTCAAGATTCACTTGGTCAGATGTTAGTTTCCATCTCCTTTTGTCTGCTCCCATCAACCTAACCCAGGGGTCGGCAACCAAAATAACAAGAAGAGCCATTTCTTTCCAATTCGGTACAAAATTCAGTATTTCAAGAGCCGCAATGCATCTGAGTACATACTGTACATACGTACATATCGTCAAGAAGCAGCCCGTAAAAAGCCGCATGCGGCTCCGGAGCCGTAGGTTGCCGACCCCTGACCTAACCGAATATGATTTGTGCCATGATTGAATTAAATTGTAAATCCTAATTCATCAATTTCTCTCATGCACAAGTTAACTTGTGGTTCTCGATCAGTGCCACTGATTTTCATAAATTAATTGATGACGCATTAGGTACATGCCTGTCGATGTATCTCCATCCATCTGCTCCTCTGCTTATCCGTGCGTGCGTTCCACCCCCCCCCCCCCCGCCCTGTGCTATTGGTGCTGCCCCACAGAGGCAGAGCACTGCAGGGCGCTCATGACGGGCTGCTCGCTCGAGTGTCCTCACGGCCACGTGCTCAACGCACGCGGCTGCGAGCTCTGCGAGTGCCGTCCCCGGCCAAAGAAGTGCCGCCCGGTGGCCTGCTACAAGACCTGCCCACACGGCTACATGTGGGCATACTCGCAACACACAGTCACGCTGTGTGCAGACAATCCACTGCTGCATGAATGTCCCTCCATGCCGTTCGGTCACGGGGATCATTTTACTGATGCTATGTTTTTTTTTTTACCCACAATGCTCCACATCAACGGTTAATGAGTGTGTATACGATATTTGCTTGTTGCGTTGAAGAGTGCCCCTTTGTTTTTATGGAGTATTCTTGCCAATAACATTTGGTAATCCAGCAGCATTTGTTTACCAGGCCTGACTCTGCTAGAGTTTGCTTGCTTAAACGAATGTTCTTGGACAATAATGGTCTGGAAAGCCAATAGGCAGAATGGACTAAAACATACCCTGCTTATATATGTTTCACCACACTGGTGACTGTCGGTTGGTGAAGATGGATGCACAGGATCTGTTCAAATATTGCTCGCCGCTGATGTTAGCTGTGGCCAGGAATTGATCCCGTGTGACCAAGTTTATAGGGTAGTGCTCTATTAACCATGTCACCGAGTCATAATAGATGGGAACACGTATCGAGCTCATGGAAATTCCATCCGACGAGCTGTACTAAACACGGTGTAAGAATGTAACATTTCCTACAAAGTGAATCATATTTGTTTCTGTTAGAGAATGTAGCTGCTTATTCTGGCAAGCTTTGTCTGTGGACAGACCAGCCGCTGAAACTTGGAACCCCGTGACAGGTTGCAGTTTGCGATAAATCTTGACGTCTGTATGTTTTTCCATTTTGGAAAGGTCTCCCCTTTTTTTTAGGAACGTTCCACGGAGCTGTTTTTTTGTCCTTTCCGTGCATTTTCCAGGAAGAACAAGCATGGCTGCGAGGTGTGCCGATGCGCCAAATGCCCGGACTTCTCCTGTGACAAAGAGTGTCCCTTCGGCTACGCGGAGAACAGCAAGGGCTGTCACCTCTGCAGGTGCAAAGGTGACTGCAGTGCCTCCTTCAGAGCATTCTCATTTGCGGTCACTGCCCATGCATATGTTGTCACACAGTGCCTGCACACGTCCAAGGAATTTTCGCCAAGCCCGAATTTCTACAAAGCCTGTGTAGAAATCTTGACTTAAAGCTTTCGTGACTGCAGGAATTCATATTCTTTTGGTCTTTCGGTAAAGTCACGTAGGTAGAAATAAAATAAATCACGACGTTTCGGGCGCAACACAAGCGTTCATCATCAGGTGGGAAAGCTTGTGTTGCGATCGAAACATCGTAGTTTTTTGTTGTTTTCTTGAACCTATCTACGTGACTTTACGTAGATAGGTTCCAAGGACGACTTCGTTACGTTGTTTGTTACAGACCACCGTCTTGTACTCTCATGCACTGCGCCTCTTTGAAAGAGTTTTTTTTTTTTAAACCAAATTCGAAAAAAAATTGCTCATCTTGTTATTGTGATTGCTGACCCCCATCTTAGACCATTGGTTCCCAACCTTTCTAGACCACCGTCAGTCAACCCTTTGGCCGCTTAAGTTTGGAATCTTGTGACCGATAGGTTGCGTTTTTTGATAAATCTTTGACGTTCATATGTTTTTCTTTTTTTCCATTCTGGCAAGGGCTTTGTGGGAAAAAAAATCGTATCTGCAACAGTTCCACAGAGCGCCTCACACCACGGCGGCCTTGTGCACAATCCGTAGTACGCAGACCGCAGGTTGGGTTACCCCGCTACTTTAGACCATTCACGTTGTAGCCTAATTCATTTTAATTAAGAAATATTTTTTTTAATGTAAATTCCTGTGTGATTCTGGGAATCAAATATAAATCATATATATATTTTTTCTTATTAAGGCAGTACCCAATTCATTGTTGAGCATAATTTAAGACCGAGGATGTATTCATGTAATATTAATGTTCCTTTCCTTGCATTCGACAAGTAATAAAAGTAAATTGTGCAGGCACACGTTTTTATTTTCACACCCACCCCGCCACTCCCCCCCCCCCCACCCATTTCAAATATGTGAAAAGCACCTTCACTTTTTTAATCATTATTACAATATTCATTGGTTCAAAACAAACTTGGGCTTGCACAATGAACAAAAGCTAGCGAAACTCAGTATCACACCAACATGCATGCAAAAGCATATGGAACATTACGATAAGCCGGCAAAGCCAGCAAATGTAGCGAGCATCATATTTTGTTCAGGTCCACAACACACATGGAGGCGCACAGACACTAATTCTAACGCACGTGCGTTAGTCATGCCGGTAGAGATATATATTTTCAATTGAAATAAAAAAACGTATTAAACAATTAAATATCTATTTATCAATCTCACATACAACAACTAAATACAGGTACAGATCTGTACAATTGTGCGGCAAAGTTTTGTTGTGGTTGGTCGAGGAATTTTACGTTGTAGCTGTCAAGAAAACGTTTGCATTGTCCTTGGACGGTCGTTCGGACCATCTAATGGCTGGATAGAAACGCTTGGCATGTCGGCTGAGTAACAACCGAAACTGCATGTAATTTAGACTATGCCGTGTACACCGCTACCTTGGCAACACAAATCTTCAATCTTAGACACCTTACTGTTTATCCTATATAACCTACAGGGAAAGTAAATAAAGTGAATTCTAATGTTCCTGGAGGACGGAAAGCAATAGTTTAGTGGCATGTTAGCAAGCTGTCTTGTAAACATTAGTGCCCAGCTGTGTGAGTTATTGCATGCCCACAAGCGTGGCTGTTTGAATGGTGGACTAATTAACGAGTGCCCGTATATTAATGGCTTTGAATACGACGGAACGTTATTCTAAACACAGCTGTAAACTTGTGGGCATATGTTGGCACCCCGAGACACCAGTTCGTTAGCTGGCTTTTCGACGTATGTATTTAACTGAGGAAGCAGCTGCATGGTACAATATGCGAGACCGCTAGTGTTTAATTCTTCCTCTATAAACACAAAAACATCTGCGATTAAGGCCTTTTGCTCTGGTTAAGAGGCAGCACCTGACGTGACTGGGAATGGCAGCTGGCTGTGGGGGCACACACCTGCAATCCAGTGCTGAGTAGGCAAGGCTTGCTTGGCGAATCACACACATTTGCCAAGCTCCCAAACTCTCAATCCTACCATGTGGCCGTGCGACATTAGTACAGCAAGTGGATTGGATCCATTTGTGTAGAGAATGGGAAGTGATCTCCTCATATGCATGGAGTACTCAGATTTTCTACCACATGCCAAGCAATCACATATGGACTTGGTCAAACATTCCATTGTAGGACCCTCCTGTAAATGAGCTTTAAGCAGTGGTAAGGCTTTCCTAGATAAACAAAGGGCATCATGATTATGTGTCAAGAGGAGATAGTTCAAACCTATAAATACATATTTATTCCAGCCATAGTGGTGCGACTGTGTAGTTTCACTATGGAGATTTACAAAATGTAGAATTGCATTCCTTAGTTTGGCTATAATCCCATTGAACATTTTTCTATTTGCGCGAATTGTCAATTATGCTGTTAGCACAAGCCATCTCTGGGTTAGTGTTATCAGCCCATTACTGTAGGACTGACATCGTTCATGTTCTCCAACATTAATACATGTGAACGGTGGTTAAAGAGAAAAAAATAGCTCTTGGTCTTCTTCATGCGCTTAACAGACACCAATTATATTTATATTGATAACCGTTTTCAAGAGGCCAACATTGATATTAAATATTTCTTTAAAAAATAAGCTGAGCAATATTCCTGGACTGCAAACCTCTCAATGCATTTCAGAAAATTTGGTAAAAACACCACCACCTTTCGATTTGAAGCTTTCGTGACTGCAGGGATTCATCTTCTTGGTTCTTTCGGTAAAGTCACGTCTGTCTCCCCGACAGACCTGGTCTTCACCTGAGGACGGCTGCTTGCGTTGTGGCCGAAACGTCGTGAGAATTTTTTTATGTTTTATTTGTATTATTTTATTACTTCCCTTCTACGTGACTTTACCAAAAGAACCAAGAAGATGAACACCACCACCGTTCGCTGTTGCAAGCTGCCCGTGCCACCCCACCGTTATCTGTTAACATTTTGCGCTTTACATTTCCAACTCATTATTTCCTTTTCTGGGAAAGCCTTTTGGTCAGGAGAGCCATAAAGAACAACGGCTACATTTCTCAACCGTCTGGCCACAATTCAAGAAGGGGAAAAAAGAGAAGCGAGGGCTTCACGCCACTACATGTGGGTTCAATAAAACGACCAAAACAATGTCACTCGCTTTGTGCCACAATAAAACACTACCTTTTTTTGCTTGACAACATTACGGTGCAGCCGTGCAGAGCGAGAGAGAGAGAGAGCCCTTAACCGTTATCGTGACTTATAGTAAATGTGTAACTTAAAATTTTATTGTCCATATGCAGGTGTTGAGTTGGGGCATTTTTTTTTGGTGTGGTTGTAATAATTTAAGTGGCCGAAACTTATTCAACTGCAACAAAGACAGAGATCCCCCGTATAGCCTTAACAGACTTTTGGGGCAAGTGCTGTTAGCAAGTACCTATGAATGCTGGGACGGCACGCAACTGGGGTGTGTGGCCAACACCACGCACGGCTACCATCGTCTCCCCAGTGGTAATGTTTACACACCACACCAGGTACTCATTTGAGGCTAAGTCGACCTAGGGGGGGGCAGGGCCGGTTCAGATAATCGTCACTGGTGTTGGCCATGAGCGGGATTCGAACTTGGGTCGCCGGGTTTGTAGCGCAGCGCGCTAACCGCTACATTACACACATACTGACATGCAATTACTACTTTAAATGTTTTCAGCCCACGATTGCTATGATTTTTTTGTGTTTTGGAATGTACTACCATGCTCATCTCTGCCCTTGGATTTCGACCTTCAGATGTTATCACAGGCAATTGTGGGATAATTAAAATGCATTTACGGTTGAAAATGCATTTCAACCGTGAGAAATGGAAATACAGCAATGTATTTTTAAAACTATCTGTGCGAAGCTATGTGTGTTTCTTTTTTCCCCAGGGTACTCCAGGTTCTTCTCACATGCCAAATACTTGCAAGGCCATGAGACATAACCATAGCTTGGGAGATCGTCATCCAACAGTGGATAGATTGTGACTGATGATGATGCCAAATACTCAGTCATGGAATTGGCCAGCATCGGAACCTTTAAAAATAAAAGAGTTACGTCCCGGGCAGCTTTTTTTACGTTGGCACAATGGGCATTATGAATATTCTGATTGTAAAGCAGAATTAAAACTTACAATTGCGAACTTGTAAAATATGAAACTATTGAAATAAAGATAAATAAAGAAAAACATAAATTTCCATATTATTCACCTTATTGACTCAATGCTTCGTCTTGCAATATAACTTAAACTTTTTTTTAGTGCCATAGATTACATATTCTGAAGAGATACATTCTCATATATCGTGGATAATATTTGCCCATATTTGGAGGTGGCCGCCACCAATGATTGAACTGCTTTCTCAAGCGTGGCGAGTTAACGGTGCCACCAGGCCGATCACCATCGACTCCATTCCACAAACAAAGTAAAACATTCTTATCCAATGTCAGCTTACTGCAATTTTATCGTTAAATAATTTGGTGCATTATAGGGGACACACAGCATTTTCAGTGCTTGCAAAATGTGTTCCCATTCAAGCGACTTAATAAGTCGTTCTGTAAGATAATCTTCTGGGGTCATGATCTTGCACATGGTGGTTCAAACTACTTGCTGAAAATTTTAAAATAACTTTTACATGGATAACACTTGGATTGGATTACAATTTGCGAGGGAGAAAAAAAAATCTAAAACACTTCTGAAAAGGAGCGATGACAGGAACGGATGCAATTGACAAGTTAACACATCTATTTCATCGTTCTGTTGTGACTTCCCCACATTAGTCATCGTCTTCTCGCTTCTTCGCAAAATGGATCAGCACACAGATCATTAATTTGTGGTTGATGGCTAAGACTAATATGTGACTGCTCAGAGTGGGAAGGTAGCCCTCCACTGCAGAGGTCATGCCCTGGCTAGTCTAGGTCTGGGCATGGTTAACATTTTGACCTGTGAGCATCCATCAATTGTAAAGCACCAATGGATCCATTCAAACTCCATCTGACAGGACAAATGTGAAAAATCCACACTTAGAGGACCTCCCATGATGCAACACTGACCTGGCAGTGTGTGCATGTATAACATGGGGCTCTTCTTTCCAGCATCAAAATATAAGAGGTTTTACCCTTTCTGGAATTAAAACAGGAGGTGTTAAGATGTTAAAACACCAAACAGAAACATTTTGCAAGGAATCATGTCTGCATTAACCACATATACTTGTGGTGAACATGCAAAAAAAAATCCTGTAGTAGTATATGCATCTTCTCGTTTCTTTCGGTAAAGTCACGTAGAAGGGAAGTAATAAAATAATAAAAATAAAACATAATAAAATAATATAATATATATTATATATTATTTTATTTTATTATGTTTTATTATGTTTTATTTTTTATTATTTTATTACTTCCCTTCTACGTGACTTTACCGAAAGAACCAAGAAGATGGATCCCTGCAGTCACGAAAGCTTTAAATCGAAGTATATGCATTGTCTTTGAAACTGAATGGTCCCAGTGGCGATGTAAAAACATGTAAAAACATCGCCACTGGGGAGACAAAGGTGGTCGGGCGTGGTGCTGGCCATCCACCCCCTCGCGTGCCGTTCTGGTTATAGGTGCTCGTGAACAGCACTTGCCCCTCCAGTCCGTTAAGGCTACACGGGGGGTCTTTGTCTTTGTTTGCACACTATCAACGTTTTTTTTTCGTTGTTCATGATCTGCCAGAGGCCGCCAAGTCTGGAGCGGTCGCCACCACGGCGCCACCGTCGCCACAGTCGCCGCCGGTGGTGGCGGCGGCGCCCGCGGGAGGATGGTGCCTGTCCATGGACGGGCGCCGCTACGCGGACCGGGAGAGCTGGCACGACGGCTGCCGCGAGTGTTACTGCCACGGCGGGCGCGAGATGTGCGCCCTCATCGCCTGCCCCGTGCCACGCTGCGCGGTCCTGGAGCTGCGCCCGGGCCAGTGCTGCCCCGGCTGCGGGGAAGGTACAGCGGAGAGTCGCACGTTTGTCTGGTCGCCTCGGAGCACGTCAACAGCTCCAGGTGGCCCCTTGCTACTCCCTTTTTAGGCGCGTTGTAAAGGCTGACCTGACAGAGGTAACGTGAGAACGTGAACAAGGACCGAGATTAAATGTGTTTGTTCACTGCGGTATATTTAAGAAAAAAACGTTGTCAGTGTGGGTTTGAGAAGAAGAGGGATCGAGCATAGATTCAGATATCGCTCGACACTGGTCTCGACCATTATCAGGATATTTATTTCAGCTGGAGGAGGAATCCGATGAGCTGTGAAACTCTTTTTCACAGACGTCCAGTCGTGGCGCGTCAGCAAGTTACAAAAAAGCTGTGGCTGGAAATTGAATGGGGTTGACAGCACACTGCAAAACAATAAACAGAAAATAAGCCCATTGACGTTTGCAAAAGGCCAATCGGCCAATGAACTAAAACACTTTTTTCATTCTCAGCTGCCGGTCACACAGAAAAGTCCAAAAAGTGTCCCAAGTTAATGTCGAATGACTCGACAATAATACAAGCACAACATAGTAAATTAAAACAGCCCGGCCCATGGCCTTGTGGAAAGACGAACAAAAGTGTGTACATATGTTGCGGTTTAGTTACGCACGCCCGCAACACTCCGCAAGAGTGCTTAATTAGCTTTTTCGGTGTCAAACAACGATGTTACCATGGGCGGCTTGCCCTTCGCGTGTGCCACCCTCATTGTCTTTCCATCACATCACCGTCCGCTTGCGATCGCTTGCCAAGCCCCACGTCGCCCCACACCCAAAACAGGTCGCTCCCCCACTCAATCCGCCGCCTTCGCCCGCCCCATTATTCCTCATCACACAAACCTCTTCCCCCTATTCATATCAAGTAAACAACCGAATTAACCGGGGCATGCTCTCAAATGCACATCCAAAGTTAAGTTGGCAGTGCGGATTTTAAACAACAACAAAAAAACGCGGCCGTAAATATAGAAGGTCTTGGGTAGTGGCCACCCCTTGTGCACGCCTCGCAACACACAGTGTGCAAATTTGGCAGCCACCTCTCCTGAGGGACGGCCCTCTATTACGAAGGAGTGATTCAAGAGACAAGGCGACTTAATTTGTTCAGCACATTTTCAATTCGTGATGCGTGGTTCAGACGCGCATTACACTTTCTGTCTCTACGAAAGGCATGGCGATGTCCTTTTCAGGGGCGGTGTTCGAAACTCTAAATTCCTTGACCCGCAGCACAACTTTGATCTGGCCTAGACAAAGCAATGGGCAAACGCTCAATATAACGGAATGCCCTTGTCGCATATTTGCCTGCGTTCTGGGAAAAAAAAAAAAGATTTCGCCTTCAAAGTTCCAGGATTGCTCTTAAGTTTTCTAAACGTTTGCCCAAAGTCATGCAGCACCGAAAATTTATTTTGAAAAATATTATTAATGTTCAGGATAAACCAACGTCTGTCGTTCTCTTTCTGTGTTACTTCCTGTAATCTGCTTTCAGAAGCAATGTGGTTGCTTGTTTGTTAGCACAGAGGACTTACAATAACCATCCCTCTCTTTTCAATCTGCCACAAGCCTATGAAAACATTTTTTTTAAAGGACAGCGGTTCTTGCTCGCGAGTGACTGTCCCTGAACAGAGCGTCCGTTATTCATTTGGAATGTTTTGGGTGTGCTCTCTTGGCCTGGGATGTTGTGCTTTTTTTGCCGCATTCTGCAGGGTCCTGTCACTTTCTTGGCATGCAAACAACAGGGTCCTTTATGCGCCTTTCGCTGCCTTGGGTAAGGCTTCTAATCTGAAAGTCTTCCCAGTGCTGAAAAAATGTGAGCGTTAGCCTCGGAGAGCTGAAAAATGAATTGGGGGTCACTGTTTGGCTGCTCCCCCCCCCCCCCCACCGTTTTTTTATGCCCTGTGATTGGCATGACAAAAAAATAATCTTGACACAAACTTTATTGGGGCCACACTCATTTCGCCGTCGTCATCGGCAGCCACGATCAAATCCACCGAGATATGAAGTCTTCCCCCCGAACCCATCGCAATCAATCAAAATCCCGCACAGACCCAATTATGATGGTGAGAATTTTCGGCCATTTGTCAATCCAATGCCCGAATGAATGCCCTCCCCACGCTGTGTCAGTGAATGGGGTTGATTGACCGTACTTTACCACGTTGGTTTGTGCAGGTGACTGAAGATGAAGGGTCAGGTCTGGTTTCAGACATCACTCACCGATGATGTTTAGCTATGACCGGGAATTAGGCTCACCCAGCTACTTGGGTTCATAACTCAGTGCGCTAACCACTGTGGCACCGCTCCACTATATTCATTTGTTCATTTTTATTGTTGCGTACAATTGCTGTACTTTGTCGCACGGTGTTTGTAAACGAAAATGTTACCCTGTTGCTTAAGAATGTTTCTGGGAATTTTGAATGGTTGGAATGAAGAGCATTTCTCAATTTTTCATTTTTAATGACACACGACACTGAGCGAAGCCATTTTTACTTCAAAGAAAACCATATTGATGAATAACCACATTAAGCTGTCTAAGATTGCTTTCACGGTTTTCCACAATTTTTCACAATCGTTTTACTGCGTTCAATTATAATCTACGAACGTCCTACAGCAGTCATCGTAATGCTAATTATATCCTGGCCTGGAAGAACTCAGTAATTTCATTAAAGATTAATGTTGTCTGTGTTGTTGAATCAAACTAAAGTCAAACACCTGACACAGCTTACTGTGTGGCTCAATGTAAATTGGGGTTTTATTTTTTTAAATGTTCACATGGCATACAGAGCCATGATCGAGTGCTATTTAGTTTGAGGATGTGTATTTTGGCCAAACATGTAGATTTATAAATAAGCAGTACTTGTATGAATGCAAGCACACGAGTGGTGGTGAATTGGTCCATGCACTGTGCTTTCAAACCTAGAAATTACATGGAGAGGTCTATATGTGGATTTCCAAAGACAAATATCCCCCGTAGCCCACACTGACTGTCCTGTTAGCGAGCACCTGTGATAGGCAGCACTGTGCCCACGCCCGGCCACCTTTGTCTCACCAGTACAGATACTCATTTAAGGCTGAGTCGACCTAGGAGAGGCCTAGGACCAGATCGGATAAAACGTCAGCGGTGTTGGTAGTCGTGAACGGGAATCAAAGTCTGGTCGGCACCGCTCCCTAACTACCGCTGCCCGTACACACACACACACGCGCGCGCGCTTACAAACGAACACACGAGTAATCTCTCTCGTTTGCGTGTGCGGCACAGGCGAGGCGCCGGGCGAGCGCGTGGAGGCGCGCGCGCCGCATGCCGTGTGCCAGGCGTCTGGGGGGGAGTACTACGTGGAGGGCGAGAGCTGGAGCGCCGACTCGTGCACGCGCTGCGCGTGCCACGCGGGCCGCGTGCTCTGCGACACTGCGGTGTGCCCTCCGCTGCTCTGTGCCGAGCCACTCCGCAACAAAGGCTCCTGCTGCCCCTCCTGCCCAGGTACGCCTGCTGTATATTTGGAGTTTGCGTGTCTCTCTCTCTTTCTCTCTGCGGTCGCGTGGATATTTCTCGGGGTCCTCCAGTTTTCCCCTCCGCATTAAGAAACGTGCATTTAGAGCAGTGTTCTTTATTCCAAGGTCCACGGTCCACTGGCAGCCCCTGGTGACCTTTAGTGCGGCCTCTGACTTGTGGCCCCCGACAATACACAACGAGTGAAAACATCTCCCATCGTGCTGTCAATCCCCCAATGGTTTCAAATGTGTGGCGGCCCTCACACTGATGTCACCTTCCTTACCGGCGAAAGTGGCGCCCCACCCCCCCCTCTTTAAACGAGGCAAACTCCGGGGACCATAACCCATCCCTCACTTTTTAACCTGCTTTTTTTTTATCATAACAGATGTGGCGGAGAGCCCCCAACAACCAGGGAACGGCAGCGAGAGCGTGTACTGCGTGTCGAAGGAGGGCGATGTGTTCCTGGCGGGCGAGGCCTGGAAGCCCGACTTGTGCACGAGCTGTGTGTGCCAGGAGGGCTTCGTCCAGTGCTACACCGAGTCGTGCCCGCCCGTCGCATGCAAGCGCCCGGTGCTACGCAAGGGGCAGTGCTGCCCCTACTGCCTGGGTAAATATAGCGACGCCGGGGAGAATGCGCGTGCCGTCGCTATGCCAAACCCCTGCCAAGAAGACCTCCGGCTGGATCTTTTTCTCTCGTACCCTGTACGCATGTGTATTAAGTAACGTATTTTCATATATATTGTCCAAAATAATTTGAATCGCTTTCTCAATACATTACTGGATGAATGCCTCCCCATGTCGTGTCGGTAATAGGGGTTGTATGACCACATTTCACCACGCTGGTCAGTGCAGGTTGGATATCACTCCCTACTGATGGCCGGGAATATAAACTCAGATCGTCGAGTTTGTAACGCAGAACGTTAACCACTATGCCACTGCTCCCCTTATTGCTTACACCAATAGAAAGATCATCCCTATAGCCTTACAGACTTTTGGGACAAATACTATTAGCAAGCTGGTACGGCCCCACGGCTGGCTACTGCCGTTGTCTCCTCAGTGGCAATGTTTACACACCACGCCAGGTACTCATTTACAGCTCAGTCGACCTAAAGGAGGCCCAGCACCGGTTCAGGTTATCGTCACTGGTGTTCATGACCGTGAGCGGGAACTGAACTCGAGGGACCAAGTTCGTACCGCAGCGCGCTAACTGCTACGCCCCCGCTCCCCTTACACACACAAGACAAAGATCCCCCATATAGCCTCAACAAAGCACCTATGAACGCCACCACGGCACACGAGGGGGTGGGTGGCAGCACCGCGCCTGGCCATCTTTGTCTCCCTCGTGGTGATGTTAACATACCGCACAAGGTACTCATTTGAGGCTGCGTCACCCTCGGGGAGGCCCAGGACTGGTTCAGATAATTGTCACCGATATCAACCGTGAGCGGCAATCGAACTCGGGTCGTCGTCGGGTTTGTAGTGCGGCGCGCTAACCGCTACGCTCCTACTCTCGTTTCCCTTTCACACGCCCGCACACATGCACACGCACACACACATGCACACATGCACACATGCACACATGCACACGCCCGCACACATGCACACGCACACACACATGCACACGCACACACACATGCACACGCACACACACTTGCACACGCACGCACACATGCACACGCACGCACACATGCACACGCACGCACACATGCACACGCACGCACACATGCACACGCACGCACACATGCACACGCACGCACACATGCACACGCACGCACACATGCACACACACATGCACACGCACACTCACATGCACACGCACACACACTTACACACGCACGCACACATGCACACGCACGCACACATGCACACGCACACACACTTACACACGCACACACACATGCACACGCACACACACATGCACACGCACGCACACATGCACACGCACGCACACATGCACACGCACACACACATGCACAAGCACACACACTTACACACGCACACACACATGCACACGCACACACACATGCACACGTACACTCACATGCACACGCACGCACACATGCACACGCACACTCACATGCACACGCACACACACTTACAC
The DNA here is from genome assembly GCF_015708825.2 of Lethenteron reissneri. Classification (NCBI taxonomy): domain Eukaryota; kingdom Metazoa; phylum Chordata; class Hyperoartia; order Petromyzontiformes; family Petromyzontidae; genus Lethenteron; species Lethenteron reissneri. Next base: position 11,728,340 of record NC_083792.1, on the reverse strand, counting down.
ACGCACGCACACATGCACACGCACGCTCACATGCACACGCACACACACTTACACACGCACGCACACATGCACACGCACGCACACATGCACACTCACATGCACACGCACACACACTTACACACGCACACATGCACACTGCACGCACACATGCACACGCACACACACATGCACACGCACGCACACATGCACACGCCCGCACACATGCACACGCACACACACTTACACACGCCCGCACACATGCACATGCACACACACATGCACACGCACGCACACATGCACACGCACGCACACACACACTCGCACGCACACATGCACACGCACGCACACACACTCGCACGCACACATGCACACGCACGCACACATGCACACGCCCACACACATGCACACGCACACACACATGCACACGCATGCACAGAGGTGGTCGTGCCGCTGAAGGTTTGCTTCTTTGTGGATGAAATATACGGCGAGGGCGAGCGCTGGAGCCTGGACCCGTGCACCCACTGCCACTGTCGTAACGGCGAGGCCGTGTGCACGGTGGAGGACTGCCTGGTCCCCGCCTGCAGCCAGCCACTCCTGCACGAGGGCTCCTGCTGCCCGGTTTGCCCAGGTACCGCCAGCGCAGAACAACCCACCGGGATTCAATGCACTGCTATCCCCCGGATCACACAGTTGTGGTCTCACGCGCGATTTCTCGTGAATGGACGCATGTACGTTGGACTTCTTTCGCACCGAATGTAGCCAACCGTACTAATCGGAGGTGCGGGGAAGGACAACAAACTAAACGCAAAAAGCAATTGTAAAGAAATGAGGGGTGTAACATCGTATTGTCGATTTGGTTTGGAGTTGTTGGATCAACGTGTTTTTTAAATCTCAATCTGTTCGGTGAATCGGACCAATCCATCCATGTGGACATATTGAATGTTATCCACTTTGCAGGTTTTCCTTGCCAAATCATTGATCGGATATCACTAATTTCAGAATCACATTTCAAAAACAATCCAAGCCACACTATTTAATCCAATTGGACTCAACCTATGCACCCACACCACACTCTTGTACGAATCCGTTCCTCCTAACATGCATGGGAGGCTTTGCAGGGGGGCGAGGGGGGGGGGGGAGAACCTTCGGCACTGAGCATCCTGCCATCTCCCCACCCTGCCCCCTGCCAAGCCATAACGAACACAAGGCAGAAACAAAATCCCAGCATACTCTCTGGTTGACCGGAGTCATGTTGTTAAAAACTGTTGTCCGCAAACCCATTGGGTTCAACAAGAGTGAGGGGGGGGGGGGCATTGAAGGAAGCGTACAGTATGGGGTGATTGGCCCAAAGCGCGAGGCTGGCTTGGGGCCCGGTATGCCCTTAGTCTGGGCCGAGTGCTCATCTCCGTGTCTTTGCGCGCAGCCTTTTCAAATGAGCAGCCTGGAACGGTTCTTTGGGTTCGCTTCTAGGTGCCAGCTCGCCTGGCAGGTATGGGGCTGGGGGAGGGGATAGTGTGATGTGGGACATGGACGGAACGGCTCCCTGCATTTGGCCGTGGTGGCTCGCCGGGTGTAGTTCAGCTTCTCGATCAGCTGCGGCCACTCAGTCCTGGCATAAACTCTTCCCAGGTTTTCAGTGCACGGCAAGGGCTTTGGAGGAGCAGCATCCATCGATGACGACGACGATGATAGAGAACACTGAACCTAAGCGCGATGTATGAAATCTATTTGAAATGTTCTCAGTTCCTGTAGGTAAAGCATTTAAATCCAGGGATCGAACTTACAAATGTAAACCTGGCGAGGTCACATTTTATGTCGCTGGCATCGCCACTTGCGTGTTACATTTGTTTCTCGTAAATGCGTACGTGCTTGTATCGGTTTTGTGAATGTCTCCACAAGGTCGAATGTCTCCACGGCACTTTCCCCAACGGGCTGTTAAAGGTTATGCAAGGGGGTGGAGGGAGATCTTTGTCGATGCACTTGTATATGCATGTGCACGCGTGTGGGGAGCAGTAGTGCAGTGGTAGCACGCTGCGCTATGAACCCGGTGACCTGAGTTCGATTCCCGCTCATGATTATCCCGACCGATGCTGGGCTTCCCCCAGGCCAAATTCAGCCTCAACTGAGTACCTGGTGCAATGCGCAAACCTCGTCGCTTGGGAGGCAAAGGCGGACAGGCGTGGTGCTGGCCACCCATCCCCTCGTATGCCGTTACTGCCCTTCATACGCGGTCGCTAACGCCACTCACCCCAAACCTCTGTTTTGGCTACAAGAGGCATCTTTGTCTTTGTCTTCAGACGACGAGCTGTCGGGCGAGCCGACCAATGTTCCAGTGGAAAAATACGAAGACGACGGCAGGGTCAGAATGATGCCTCCTGCCCAGCTCACCACCGTGCCTCCTCTGCGCGCACGAGGTGAGCACCCCCCCCCCCCCCACCCCAAAGCGAAACATTTTTCGCCCCAACCGACCACTCTCGCTGAACAGCTGCGCTCGTCAAACAGCGAGGGCCCGTGACGCGCGAGGACTATGCGACGACGACGAGGCGCCTATGTTTAGCCACTCGCGCTGGACAGACACCCTCTCTCGTAGCGGCACCACGCCACAAGCCCCCCCCCCCCCGCCCCCCCATGCTCCAATACCCGTGGGAAAGCCCCACGCGCGGCGCCGCTGACACTATTTATTTTTCCCTGCTCTGTTCACGCTGCCGAGCCGTGGCGTTCCTCGTATTAAGGCCGGGCGAAAAATGTTGCCTCGTAAGGGCTGGATGATGGCACAAGGCCTCTTTCCTCGTTTTTGGGGCTGTCACGCGGCCCCCCGGCAAACTTTGTTTCTTGGCCACAGCCAACCGACAGTGCATTAAGCCGATTGGCTGGCCACAAATGATAGCTCAATGTGGATGGAAAAACGGGAGGAGCCGGAAAAAAAAATCTAGATGATCACTGGGAGAATATGAAAGCTCACTCCAGGCGTCAGGTTCGTAATCGAACCCACGACCTATACACCAGGCGAGGTAATTCACATCTAGCCACCACAGCACCCACGGTTAAGGGCCTTCTTGTGCCTGTGTGCCGGTCATGAGAGTTTATTGACCAGGTCTCCCACCGAGAATCTTTCACGGCTGGTCAATGCGAGTTAAATGTGTGTAGCATAGACACAGAAGCATCGAAGTAGAGAACAACAAAGGATTTCGCTGCACTGCCCCCTGCTTCCCACCACCGTCCTCCTACCAGCTCTATGAAAACCTATTTGTGCATGCTGGTCTCGCCTTTCAAAGCACCATCCAGGTTTGCATCCCGCTTAGCTTCTGAGCTCTGAAGAGATTGGGTAAATTTTGGGCGATTAATTCATAGGTGGTCGCACGTGGTGTTATAAAACGATCAGCATAGCTCGTCCAAGTGTCCCCATGCTCTCAAAATCAGAATTGGGCATCGCTCATCTTTGCAGTTTTTTTTGTTAGCAGGTCCATATTCATATGGCAGCGGCCAATCGGTACATTATCTCGTGACTGCAAAATGGTGCAGCCTCACGAAGCAGTGCTCGTTTTTATAAACCTTCGAGTGGCGTTGGCTGGCCACAATTTGAATTCAACATCTAACAACCGGTAAGCCTTGCCGCTCTAGAATTGAGCTACACTCCTGGCCAGATGTCGCACTAAAGCCACGTGTGTGGTGAAGTTGTGAGTGCTTGGCACTCACAATCAGGTTCATTAGCATCGTCGTCATCATCATCAGCCATGATACATAAGGTGTCCCCGATGGCATTGCCAACTCTCATGGTCACACTCCATCTCCTTGGTGAATGTACTCTTGGCCACGTTGCTTGGTGCTCCGTCGTTAGTCTCAAATATTGGCCATCGTTACTTTCGGTCACATGTTTTTGCCATAGCCCACAGACTTTTGAGAAGGTAAATTTTAACAGTTTAACACGTAGGCTTTCACGAAAAATGTTATCCATAAGAGGTTTTTGGGTTAGGTATTGGTTTAGATCGTGTAAAATCTACGTACATTTTACACGATCTCACCCAAAAATCTCCAATTTGGTCAACATTATGTCGATAACTTGTGTTAGCAAGTTACAATCAGGTTAAGAGTAAACATTTCAGCCGGGGGTCAACTTAGACCTGTATCCCTTTGATGTCGATACAATTCATACCATTTTGCAAAACGTTAACAATGGTTGTCCCTTTGGAGCGGCTAACCGCCTGCCATTTGACGTTAAGGCCTACACCCAGCTGGGATTGAAAAGTGCTGTAAATCAAGAACAAGTTCTACCTATTAAAAATAACGATGCTATGCCTCTCTGGTGAGCATCAGCACCGACGCTATGTATCAAAGCATCTTTCCAAGCCAATAGACGAGACCTCACGAGAAATAAGCAACCCCTTACCCGCCCGCCAGCCTGCAGAGTCCCTTGGCATCGCACCTCGGGCATGTCTTTAGCCCGGCCTTGGCTCTCCCCCTCGCGGCAGGTGACCTGGATAACAACTCCATCTTGGGGGCGAGCCGCGACGAGTCAGGGCTCGACGGCGGGGTCAACGAGGCGGGCGACCTGTGGCTGTTGCAGCCGATCACGTGGGTGGTGATCGCACTGCTGTCGCTGGGCCTCGCCGTCGTGCTGCTCGTGCTCACCATGTCTCGCCGGCGCCAATGGATCCCCCTGCAGCTCTACAAGACGCCTGTCAAGGTACGTGTGCGTCTTCTGCTCCCCTCCCCCTCCCCCATCCTGTCAGCCCTTTTAAATATGGGAGGGTCGTGGTTTCGATCCCGACCCTGACGCCTGCACATTTGGAGTCTGCATGTTCTCCTCGTGGTCGCGTGGATTTTTTTCCTAGTCCGTTGGTTTTTCCCTCATTTTAGAAACGTGAGTTTGGAGTATTTGGCTGCGATAAATTTCAACAGGATAAGCCACTTCTCGTTGAGCTATCATTTGTGGCCAGGTAACTTCTGAAAAAGAGCTATATATAGCTCAGTGGACCTTACCTAGTAACATTTAAAAGTTTAATAGTTTTAGTTTAAAATGTCCTCCCTGCCCTTTTCTGCATCATTATGATCATCATCATCATCGCTCGTTGACTTTTTTTCTCTATAGGGCACCTTGTCTTTGCACTGTAAATTCACATTCTTTGGTATGGCGTGTCGTAGAGAATAACAACTGGGGTTTTGGAACAGTAACAAAATAGGTTATAGGTCAATGTTCTTAACCCCATGTTCTCTAAATAATGCTGGCGTAATTGCACGTGCAACAGACATCTAAGAGAGAACTTCTTTTTGCAATTATTGTATGTTGTCGAATCTCACATGGCTGCCTCGCTCGCCAATCAAAGGAAGAAAAAAAAGTTAAGCTGAGCGCCCTACCAATGGGCTAGTGCTTGGAGTGGAGAATGCCTCAGTTATCATTTAGATTTTGAAATGATAATGATGATGATAATTCCGAGTACATTCCCATTTTGAGGTTGAGAATACCAGGTTTTAATCAGCTGCGCTTACCGAAAAAACGACTCCCTTATCAAAATAAGAAGGAACATCGTTAATTTGTACTCAGTGTACACGTCCAGCCCTTTTGTCAATCTTTTGCTAGATGACGACCTCCCCACCCAATGTGGGTCGTGTGGGTTATTTCACCATACTTCACCACGCTGGTGCGTGCTGGTGTGGTGAAGCACAGATGTGGAAGCATAATACAGCCCAACAATTGTTGCACTGCTGTCTGCTGCCCATAATGAAGGTCATTACTAAAATACATGCGTAGAATATTTCGTGTAAACCCTTCATATGCGCGGGTACTCCCGTTTCCTCGAACATGCTAAGCTCCGATTAATTAAATAAGCCAAAAATTCCGATGCAGGACCCTCATGAAAATAGAATCCTGAGACTCATCACAAGTTTTCCGGCTAAACATAGGGCACTGTCGTGATTTCGTCAGGCGGGGGTGGCGCACGCCTATAATCCAACGATATGCAGATGAGGGTTGGTGGATTGCACAAATGTTGCGAAACTCTCTTCCTGTGGGCATCGAGGTGCCATACCCCGACTTGCCAGGAGAATGCGGTACAACACAAATGTAGGCTCTACTTGTTTCGGCTGCGCGTAATACAGTGTTTCTCCCTCGCACGCATTGGTTTCCCCCCACGTGCAAACACTCATGAATTGTCCGATAGCACCCTTTTAGAGGTCCGCAGAGCTCAGACAATTGTTGGCACAGACTCATTGCGGGGCTGACTTCCTACTTGTCCGCAATTCCTCCTGGCACCTCGTGAGTCGATCTCTCTCTACGAGAGCGAGCGAATAAGGTGCGCGTTCCAAGTTGAAACAATTGTATTCTTGTCATCTTACTTTGAAGCTGTTGGCAAAATTCATGGGGCTTTTTCGATTTAAAGCTTTCGTGACTGCAGCGATTCATCTTTTTGGTTCTTTCGGTAAAGTCACGTAGAAGGGATAAATAAAATAATAAAACATAATTAAATCATTCTCACGACGTTTCGGCCACAACGCAAGCAGGTTTCTGTCGGGAAGACAGCGTCTGAATTCAGACGCTGTCTACCCGACAGACCTGTTCTTCACCTGAGGACGGCTGCTTGCGTTGTGGCCGAAACGTCGTGAGAATTATTTTATTATGTTTCATTTTTATTATTTTATTATTTCCCTTCTACGTGACTTTACCGAAAGAAACAAGAATATCATGGGGCTTTATTAAAATGCCCGTGTTCTTTTGCAGACGGTGTACCTGCACAACGAGGTGGAGAAGAATGCGAATGGCATCAAAGTTCCGCTGAACAACATGAGCAAGGTTCCGAGGCTGGCCGACCCTGACCCTCGCTGCAGTGGCTATTACAGCATGGTCAACGCCGCCGCCGTCGTCGCGACGAACGCAGCGCACGTCTAAACCGCCAGCCACCAGCGTCCGGGCCCGGCACTCGGCACAGAACTTGCAGCAATGAACTGATGCACTTGCACACGCGCATGGCAAGTTGCTACCCCGCAATGACACGCTGGTAGTCGAAATACTCTTTATTTTCATTTCAGATTCTAGGATTGTGAGTTTTTTAAGTTTGTCGGAATAATCTTTAAGGTTGACCTGCTCATTATTATTTTTACTACGGCACAAAACCGTACAGTTAATATTAACCGTATTCCTTAAAGTGCCTGCTGCTTATAGAAGTACCCTCATGAGAAAGTTACATTGTTAGACCTTAAGCTACGAAATAAATAAAACCCAGCGATAAGCCGAGCAGAATGCGAGGGATGGTCTGTGAATTATAATTCCACGTGTGACTCAAGTTAGTCATTCGTTTTAAGCCCAGTTTCGGGAGATAAACGTATCGGTCACTTAAAAGTCTCGGCGTGCAAACGCTCCGGTCGTTATCAGCCTGACGGGCAATGGACATTTATATTTTACGTGTTGAAAAGCATTCGGGTTAATGCTCCGCATCATTTGTGGGCGTGAAATTGATTTCATTCGGCATCATTTAAGGGCCCTTTGGTGCCATCTTTAATGCACCTTTTTTCTTGCGACAAGTCTTTTATTGTGATTTGCTACGTATCAACGGCACTCCTACATGGAATAAATATGCTCCAGATATTTGGATTGTTTTAGCATTTGTAAAAAAAGTGAGTGTAAAATGTGTATATATAAAATAAGGAAACATACAATTTTTTTCAACACATTGTAATATGGTAATGGTTTTCTATTTAAAAAAAATCAAGTTCATTTGAAATAGCATTTCTTGGCCTCATTTCACTGTGTGTAACAATTGACGTACAAATTGAAGGTATTTACAGAATTTCTTCTCCATTTTTATAACCACACAAATTCACTGTGTAGCAACTCTTTTTTTTACGTGATATTCATAAAAAAAAAACCTTTTTAAAATATAAGAGAGTAAGAATTGAATGTATTGTCTTTTAGTCTGTTGTGGTCAATTAATCTGTTCTGGCATTCCACATTTTTTCTACTAACTACTAGAATACACACGTATGACTTTGTTTCTTGATTGCGCTGTTATTGGATAATGAAACATGAACTCGGAATGCGAACCTCTGAGTCCGCAGAGTCAATTGATGAATTTTGAGATTGCGATGTAGCCAATGTAGGGTGAGAAAAGTGGAGTGGTAAGTTATTTTTAAGTATGAGTTTATTTTTGACAGAGAATCTGATACTGGATGTGGGAAAAGTCTGAAAGGAACTTGCGGTGTTTTGCATGTACAGTATAAACATATTAATAATGCTTTAAAGTTGTTTTGGCACTTTGTTTTTATTAGTTTGCATTTTCTACCTTCAGAAGATGCTAGTTTTTTTTTAAAGTTAATGGCGTAAGCAGTGCTCTTGTAGATATTTTTTTCTGTAATTTTAGCTCGCATAAATTATTTAGTTTTTTGCTTTATTTATTAACATTTTCCGATTTCCTAAATTTGTAGTGTAGGTGCAAATGACATAACACAAGTTCCCATTGAGAAAAAAAAACACATACACACATAAACTCGGCTTGTTTTGTTAGACTTACTTGCAAATATTAATGATTTGTTTTTTTACAATAAGAAATGTTTATACCGGACATTATTTCATCAATTTCGGAGAGTTATTGTTTTTTTCCCCAAGTAATTTTAAGCTGTCTTATTTGGAGTGTTTGTTTTGTAATTTTTATTTTCAATGTATTTCCTTTTACTTCTGTGACATGGAAAGTTGTGAACTGTATTCCTTGGCACTTAGCAGTGCATGGTAGGGGGTTCGTTGTGTTGTTGTTTATTGTTGTTGTTGTTCTTATTAGTTATTTGCTTGTAATTTGCCAGCAGAAGATTAATAAACTACTTACTTTCAAGAAAACATTTACAGATTTAGCGGTTGTGGACATTCAATTATTTACGTTAACTTTTACAGTGTGAACATTTTATGGGGATGTAATAATGTTCGACTATTGGTAAATATGATGCCGTTCTTTGAAAAAAATTATCGTAATAAGGCGCTTACCACTGGTGTAAGTTCTTGTTTGTATTTTTTACATTTTTTTTTAAGTGTGAAGGTTTAAAATAACCAGAAAATTGCCCTACAAAAACAAAACACAAACCTGTGAGATAATGTTTCGCTTCAGGAAATGGCACATTTTTAAGAGAACGATGGCAAGCAGATTGATAGTTGTTAATGAGTTTTCGCGAAAGTGTTTAAGAAACAATTTTTGTTTCTATTTCAACGTCGTTTATAGCACAACAAGGTTTTATGTGCTCTTTTTTATATTAAAACTAACATTTTGGTCCATTCAAATAAACTATGATTTTTCAAAACAAGGCCTGAAAGTACTCCACATTGTCCATAATCAACGTTTTTGGGTTTAGATCGCGTTATTTATAAATGTGTCGTAACCCTCCACAACCCGACACGGCCAATCAGTAAAAAAGTGTCACGTTGACAAAGATATAGTTCACTGCTTTAGCCCACCGGTGTGTTGAAGCCACAACATTTACAATTTGAGTACGACACATTTATAAATAACGCGATCTAAACCCAAAAACGTTGATTATGAATAACATTGGTCGCGAAAGCCTACGTGTTAAACTGACTACTCCACATTGTGTTTACTTCTTAAGACATGCTTTAAATAATCATTTAAAGCACAATTTTGTATATATTTTTTAAAATAATTATCCATATTTATACAAAAAAACAACAGTTGGCATACTTAAAAAACTAAAATATATTTTGCTTAAATTCTCTTGCGTAAGATTTCCAAACCGTAGCTCCGGCTAGCTAATCGCATTACCGCTTTTCAGGAATAATACACTTACGGAAAAGACAAACTTGCAGAACAACACCTGAGGGTTGTTTGCTGTGGCTCTATGCCTACCCGGGAAAGAGTAGTCACACATCTGTTACCTATAATATCCTTAGACTCTTACAATATGCCGATGTGCTGTACTTTACTTACACACACACACACACAAAAACTGCAAAGGGTTCCTCCCGTCAATTTTAAGCTAGTTAGTTTAGGACAGCCTTATCTTTTGAGGAAATATTACTTTTTGTTTAAGTTTGTAATTCATTTAGGAAGCAATTCGTCTTCGACGCAGTGTTGTGTCAATGGAAGATTGCTGAAACAAATATAGCGTCAATACCCAATGAAGGTTAAGAACATTCAATTTTGCCCTCTCAATCTGAAGGTGCAATGCGGTATTAAAGACATCCTGCAAGGAGGTCCGGTGGCCTCAGAGGTCAAAGTTCACCGAGCTGGCACTGCTTAGGTGCTTGGTTTGAATCTGGCTTCCAGCTGCCTGTGATAAAAACAGGATTCCTCAAGTGTAGGGAGTTGATTGATGGTCTCAGCCCGGTCACCATGACTACAAAAAAACCCTCAATATACTATATTTGGGCTTTCACTTAATTTGGTAAAATGTCATCTTTGAGAACTGAAAATATTGGTTTGACTGCCAGGATGGTGAAACCAGTCCTGAGTTTTCATTCTTAAAGAAACACGTCGGCCAATAAGCCCATCGACTAGAATATATATTTTCGTGAAAATATGGGAAGAAAGGGTTTTTATTTCGTGTCAGATATGGAATGCTCCACTCGAGTGCTTGGTGAGATGTCCTCCATTTTAATTACAGTCCGAGGAAATCCCCATGCAGCTCAACGTGAGCACCAGGGCTACACTATTTCAGCAATTGTCATAAATAGCCGACGACTAAATCATCTTGAATCTGCCTCGTATTGTCAGATCTCAGCAGGCATGAGCCTGGCCAATTGTAGAAGTGATCAAGAGATGGCATTGAAGCGACTGATAGTTCAATCTATATGGGCAGAGCTGCCCGTGCCAGTTCATCATAAGCATGGCTTTCTGCGTGTACTCTGAATTACCTTACTATATTATCTGAATTGTAGCCAAGTGAAGCTTTCCTGGGTAAATGAAGGGCATCATTATTATTATGAAAACGATACCGTCATTTTGTCACACTTAAATTAAGATTCCGTTAAAAATAAGTTATATTGTATATATAAAATACCGAGTCTGCATGTTTTCCCACTATTTGTAGGAATCTGAAAACAATTTAGTCAATATACGAAATGTCATACAATCCGAAAAAAAAAGTTCCAGATTAATCTGAAAACATGACATCATCAGAAGCAATATCACTTTAATAACATCACTTATGTGCCTTTCCTGCCAAATTCTACGTCGCATAGTAACATCGAGGAGTCTCGTATAGCCACGGCATATGAAGCCAGAAACAGAGCCAAACGAGTTACAGGGTCAGCCAAGTGGGAGCACAGTCTAATCCTGGGAATGCAGGTACGCCCGCAGATACCACAAGTTAAGGTCGTTTCCAACCATTATTTCTCGTAACATCACTACGACATGAGCGTTTAAATTATGTCTCAGTCAGTCACGTACATTCCAAAATTGCATCACTAAAGCACTATGATGTGCCTGACAGTGACTGCGGAAGTCTTCATCATTAACAAATATTCTAACCCGTGTCAAAATTAAAGACAAATATTCCACGTGTAGCCTTTAACATACTTTGGGGAAGCGCTGTTAGCGAGCACCTATGAAGGCGGGCATGGCGCACAAGAGAGTGGGTGGCCAACACCATACCCGGCCACCCGCGTCTTCCCAGTACCGATGTTTACACACAATACCAGGTACTCATTTAAGATTGATTGGACCTAGGGGAGGCCCAGGACCGGTGAAAATATTCCCCACTCTTATTGTCGTGAGCAGGAATTTTATTCGGGTGACTGGGTTAAGAGTGCAGTGCGCCAATAACTACACTCACCCATGTCACACGTCCAAGGAACACACATCCAGGCTAGGCGCTATTTGCTTTTGTGTGTGATTCAGCTTGCTTTTAAATGCAACGCGATGCAGGCAAGGCACTTTAGGCTTTCCTGGGTTATGGCCATTGTTATTGCGAATGAGCTTGGGCTGTAGGAGGTTTGATGAAGAATAAAGAGAACCCCACCCCTTGGCAGGATTTTCAGTGAGGCTAATGTGTGTCAAGCTGCCAAACGAGACCGAAACTCTGCTGGAAATGGAATGTGTTCGTGTGCACGTGAATGTCTGCCCGCGTGTGTGCGTGGACGCATACAGGTCTTTTGTTTCAGCCAGCAAAGTTCTCTGTCGGGCGATGTATGAACATCAACAAAATGGTTCCGATATTTTACACGCGTGAAGTGCTTCGGAGCAATGTCCCAAGTTGACCCGATCGCATCGTGAATAAGCCCCGTGACACATTGCGTAAACAAAGCAAATGCAAGAGGGATGGAAAAAGTGCACTTTGTGCTTTTTTTTTAGGCGAAACGCCCTTCGTTGTATTTTAATTGTGAGAAGAGATGTTATGAAACAAGTCTGCTTTGGATATGAAATGTGATTTGTAAATATACAAACGTTTAAAAGTCAGCCCCTCACATAATAGCGCGCTAACATCGCGAGATTTACTGTTTGACTATACTATTTTTTTTTACATTCATTGCGAAACAGTTTAAATGTATGTGAAATGCAGCCTCGGTTTTGGAGAAAAACAACACTTGAGGCATCTATCCAACCGCGCTCAAACCTTCCGTAACGACCACAGCAGACATCAGCATCACAGTTAACCCCATCAGCAATGAATTAAAACGGACACATGCCACGCAAAAGTTACAGTCTTGAATCCGCGAGCATTTAGCCTTAACACGCAGGAATTCAATTTGGTTAAGCTGCAAGATGATGAAGTTTGTGTTATGGATGGCAGCGGGTGGCCACTTCCTCTATTTCATCAAAAAGCCCTCTACATAATGGATTCTCCAGCTGCGTCTTGCCAGATTCACTTCCCAGAGTGTTTTTCACGTAAACAAAAAACGCATTTCCATGGGAACAGCAATTAAACCGCTCTCCACACGTGCAGCTTGCAGCATCCCACCCGTGTATCCTGCTTTGTGATGGGTGCGCAGCGTGACCTTTCCTTGCCACCTTAAAAAAAAAACACACTCCAGGTTTTCTCAACGAGGCGAAAAGAATGCGCGTGGGTCTGTAACAATCAAACGGTCAAAACCCGCTCTAAAAAAATCAGAAAGCGTTGACAAAAAAATATATAACGGCACGAAAGCCTACAAAAAGATGGGCCTTACACACAAAGGCGTATTTGTACGTAACTGTTTTGTGTCCTGCACAGTTTACATGGTACTCATCGCTGCTCGCAGTTCTGACCTGCAAAAACATCTGTGCGTAACATTGCACGCTGTGCATACACGTGTCAATTATTGACAGCGTGCCGCCCATACCCACCCAGCACCCTCCTGCGTCAATTCACCGCTGGATGTTGGCCGCCGAGTTGGTTTGACGGGGACATTCTTAGGTTTTTTCGGTAACGTCACGTAGGTAAAAACATTAAAAAGTAAAATAAAATAAAAATCACGACGTTTCGGAGGCAACACAAGCTTCCGTCTTCAGGTGGTACCGTCACAGCCACGACAGCTGTATCAAGTAAATGAGAGATTGCAGTAACGGAGTGGTAGCTCCTGCAATCTCTCATTTACTTGATACAGCTGTCGTGGCTGTGACGGTACCACCTGAAGACGGAAGCTTGTGTTGCCTCCGAAACGTCGTGATTTTTATTTTATTTTACTTTTTAATGTTTCTACCTACGTGACTTTACCGAAAAAACCTAAGAATATGAATCATTGCAGTCACGAAAGCTTCAAATCTAGAATTGACGGGGACAGTTTGACCATGCTTCACCACCGCGCTGTTCAGTGAGCGCGAGTGATGTGGGTGGCTTCCTCTGGAATGGTGCAGATATCACCCTTCACTGATGGCAGCTTGTGACCGCGAATCGAACTCCAGTCACCGGGTTCGTAATTGAACGTGGCCAAACATTACGCCACCACTCCGTCCCAGACCTGTGTTATGGTACGTACAATGTACCGAAGCGTTTTAGTAATATTTACTTTGTCACGGACAGCCAAAGTATTATTTTCCTTCACGTATTTATTGGAAATGTGCCAACCAGTGTTTTGTTGTACAGCCTCCTTTTAGAAACCGAGCACAAAGACATTTTGTTTTTTTTTGGTCTTGCAAGCACAAGCTGGCGGTTATGTGCAATTATTCAGTGCGTAATTATATCGGTGATGGATTTTTTTTCATGCAAAATAATGCCAAATTATATCAATGTTGATCCGTGGCTTGAACACGTGAGCAGAGCATACGTAAGTACTAAATATTACCTGACGAACGGTACAAAGACTGGCACGAAGTCTATAAAGAATTACACACATAAGTCGTATGGGTCAGTCAGTTTTATGAAACTAATAAATAACAGAACAAGAGGGGGTACTCATTATGAGTTAAATCTATGCGGGGGATAGACGAGACTAGATAGATACACGTTAGTCAATAACAATGCCTTTAATGTAGACAAATATTTTTAAATTAACGGCTGTCTCATTTCTTTGGCAAAATAGTTTAGATATGGGTGAGGTTTTGGGTACTCGTGATTGCTTGGCAAGTATGTCTATGCAGTACAATGAGAAGATTTTAAGTAACTTCATGTGTGGACGTTAACCGCTGACTCGGATTTAAATTTCGATTTAAAGCTTTCGTGACTGCAGGGATTCATCTTCTTGGTTCTTTCGGTAAAGTCACGTAGAATGGAAATAATAAAATAATTAAAATAAAACATAATAAAATTATTCTCACGACGTTTCGGCCACAACGCAAGCAGCCGTCCTCAGGTGGAGAGCAGGTCATTCAGACTCTGTCTTCTCGACAGACCTGCTCTCCACCTGAGGACGGCTGCTTGAGTTGTGGCCGAAACGTCGTGAGAATTATTTTATTATGTTTTATTTTAATTATTTTATTATTTCCATTCTACGTGACTTTACCGAAAGAACCAAGAAGATGCTGACTAGGACGTTGGAAAACCGCCTAAAAAAAACGACAGCGGCTCCAAAACAACTTGTCGGGTCTGCTGTCCTGGGCATTAGGCATGGCCACATGGCTTCCGTGGCGTCACTTCCTCTTCTTCTTGTCGTATGGCTACAATTTCACATTCAGGTGGTCACGCCAGACAATGGCGTCAGGAGCAGCGGAGTGTATCACTGTAATGTCGCCTTTGTATTTGTGGATTGGGCATTGCGTCGTTTATATGTTGTACGGTCTGTTCTGGATGAGCACAGTCGCACACTTGAGTTTTTAAGTTTCCATTTGTGCATCAGGTATCCACATCTGCCATGGTTTGTGCGGATGCGATTTAGGATGGACCATGAGCTTTGTGGAAAAACGAAGCTCATGGTTTCACTAAAAACCTTGCACTGGCTCCCCATAAATCGAGGCTGATACATTACAAAATCTCTATCCTGTGGCACCGAGATGTTGTTCAAGATCTCCTGCCACACCGCTCCCCCCTTCTCACACCAATAACCACGGAAAGCCAGCACGTCCTACAGAGGACGTCTAACAATCTGCTCATCACACCCAGAACCAGGACTGTCCTGGTTGGAGTGGCGTTTCTCCATCACTGCTTCAGCAACTGTCTGAAACTCTCTCATGCGCAACTACCAAGCAACATCCATCTTCAAACAGCAGCTCAAGTTTCACCTGCTCGTCTCTCACCTGTCCAGGCCCTCACCTATCCAGGCCTTCACTTGTCCAGGCCTTCACCTGTCCAGGATGGCGTAAGGGGACGTTGAGCTCTGACTTTGCGCCTTCAAGTTGGAGTCATAAAATATATGCGTGATATACATTGTCTATTATCACTGTATTATCTCTACACAATGGTTCACATCTGTGTCAAGTAATATCTGAAACGGTCCTGCTCACCCTCAAACTTCACAAACCTGTACTATCGTGGTGAAAAATGGTCAAACAACCCCCATGACTGACACGTACGAGGAGAATGTCCATCCAGCATTAGACTGAACATCAATGAGTAGTTATCTTATAGTACAAAGCATAACAACAACACAACAAAGAGAGAGAGAAAAAAAAAAACCCACGCACTTTAGTTTTTTTTGGTCAAAAGTCAAAGAACAATGGCGGGGAAACTGCAAGAAAATAATGTAATGTCATTACAACAGAATTGTTTTTGTGCGCAAGGTTTGTGCACACGATTTAAGATGACCCTGCGGTATTCTCACATCTGGAAATGGTTCAGGGTCGGCACTACCACGACAGACTTGCTTCTGTGCCTCGTTAGGGCTCGGCAGATTTATGGCAAGTAAACAGGGGCAGTCCCCCAAAGGCATTACCCCTGAAAACCATACGACCATTGCATACCCTCCTGGACAGCACACAGCTCTCGCTGGGCCCTCTGTCTTTGTACTAATACCAGTCACTAGTAGTGGGGGTTTGCCCACTCTCGGTTTGCTTCAGTGACATGATCCTTAATAAAAAAAAAAGTACAAGAAAAATGTGGTTACATTACCTATGCAGGGCTTTCGTGGTTGAGCTGCTGTAGCTCTTGGGGTTGTACCACCTGTTGTTTTGGCTTTATGTCTGAGGTTTTTGCAATCCACGTGCTTGGAGCTTCTTCATGAAAGAGAGCTTCTTTATGGGAAAACTTCCGAGCACGTGGGGCGAAACTTCAGGACATTTTTGGCAAACATCACGAGGTGCACGACCCGGTAACACGTCGGAGCTAAAAATGCAGTTGTCGAAAACGTTCAAAACCACCAGCTACAAACTTTTGCAAGACGAAGGTTCAGAATTGGAAATGTTCAACACCTTTACCCTCTGGCTTGAACACTTTGATAGTATGTTATTGCCCCTTGTCAGTCCACTTCTGATGACGGCTTCTCTATGCCATAGCGGTCACCTTGCTGGCCAGCGCGGGTTGGTGAAGGCAGGGCAGCACCAGTTCAGCCATCACTCGCCATAGATGTTGGCAGTGGCTTGGAATCAAACCCATGTTGCTGGGTTCGCAGAACAGTGTGCTCACCACTGCGCCTCCACTTCACTCTCCTCTCCCAAATGTGTAGGCGGCCCAACATCTAAACTGTTGTTTTTCAGTTTGTCTCATTATAAGCTCAACTACATTTTTGAAAAATTATGCTTTCTAGCTCCTTTAGACTATAATTATAATTAGAACTCACGCACTTTCGTATATATAAATATAATAACTGCATAAACAATTGCACTATTGCACGTGATAACTTAATGGTCTAACATCATCTTCGTGAAGGGTATTTCGACGTGGCATGGTGTGTAAAAAAACCCACAATGTTTGTGTTTGGTGCAAACATCACATTATCATTAAACTCATCATGGGCCATCGCCTATTCAGCTTCCCCATGTGCCACCCTATTCACCACATCCCTGCATTATTTATACCGAAACATGATTTCCCTGCATTTAGGAAATCGAAATGGATAGTTGTCACAGAGTTGGCAAAGAAGTTTATAATTGACGATAATATTTCTGCTCTTAAAAAAGCACCCCACACAGAACATGAGAACGTTGCACATACGGTGATAAATTCCCATTTTTATATTTCTTTGGAAAATTGGACCTACGCCAACATACATATTCTTTTAAATCCGTAATAGGGAGGCCCACGACACCTGGTGCCTACAACATTGCGCGTTTAACAGCCAAACGATCTGCTACCCTTGCGTTACCGTATTTTTTTAAACAACTTCTGCCCCTAATTGGGGGAGATGCGGCGACAATGTGGGGGGCCTTCGCTGCGGCACACACCAGGGTAGAACACACGTCATCGTGCTCGTTGGAGCAGAACTTGAAGATGCAAAGTCAGAGCTCAATGTCCCCCTTATGCCATCCTGGATAGGTGCGTACCTGGATACGTGAGAGACCGAGCAGGTGAAACTTGAGCTGCTGTTTGAAGATGGATGTTGCTTGGTAGTTGCGCATGAGAGAGTTTCAGACAGTTGCTGAAGCAGTGATGGAGAAACGCCACTCCAACCAGGACAGCCCTGGTCACGAAGTTCTGCGGAAAAGCTTTACGGTTGTAGAGTTGTTCTTCCGATGTGTATCGTGATTAAAAGAGTTTTACATTCATCTTCTTGGTTCTTTCGGTAAAGTCACGTAGAAGGGAAATAATAAAATAATAAAAATAAAACATAATAAAATACAATTCTCACGACGTTTCGGCCACAACGCAAGCAGACGTCCTCAGGTGAAGAACAGGTCTGTCGGAAAGTCGTGAGAATTATTTTATTGTTTTATTTTTATTATTTTATTATTTCCCTTCTACGTGACTTTACCGAAAGAACCAAGAAGATGAATCCCTGCAGTCACGAAAGCTTTAAATCGAAGGTTTACATTCATTAAAGGAGTTGTTTTGAGAGCATCCTGAGTGTGAATAAGGAAATCGACTCTACGTCCGAGTGGACAACGGATCGTCTCCCAGGCAGTAGGCAGCGTGCTGGGTATCGGCTCCGGCAGAACCGGCCCTAGACCTTTGGGGGCCCTAAGCAAAATTTGGTTGGAGGCCCCTTTGATGTATGATTTTTTCACCCACTAGCTAGCAGTGACTCTAGGGGGCCCTCTGCTGGCCACGGGGCCCTTTGCAATTGCAAGGGTCGCTTAGTGGCTGGGCCGGCTCTGGGCTCCGGTCATGAACTAACGAGACACAGCTGCCGTGAGCCGCTTACAGTGGCATCACAAAGTCGATTTGTTTAAATTCCCATGACACTTGTGGCGATTCCCAAAGACCAAGAGGACCGGTGGAAATGAACGGCCGCTCAAATCCACACCGAATGAACATCCGACCAGAAGGGAAGAGAGAGCAGCGAGATTTTAAAAAAGCAACGTCTTTGTTAACTCACGTGAACTCAGACAAGCCGAGAGGAACTCTGGAGCTAATTGAGTTAATGTTAGCATAATAAGTTCAGGAAATTTTGGGTGTTTTTTTTAACCAAGGGGGGTCACTTGAAGGAATGTACTAAGTGTGCAAACGTCAGGATGTGGAATAATGATACTTACATACGTAAAACAGGACTCACCGTGTAATGTAAAATGTGGTTGCGATGGTTATTTTTGTGCACGTTAAATAAGTTACACATTTTCGTGTTTGTGTAAGTCGTGTTGAAATGAGTAAAGGAATCAGAGGATGCTTTAAAATAGGTATGCAGAAACATTGAATGTATGGAATGATGCATTATCCATCCGTCTCGAGCCATTAATGCATCATTCAAAGAATGGATTAACACACACACAAACATAGCAATCACATGCGATGCACCTCTTGTATAGAAGGGTGAAAATAGCCGAAGGATTTACTCGGAAACAAGCTTTCTTCAATTCCAGGAAGGATGCTGAGCATTACAATCCCTGAAAATAAAAAACAAAGGGGCTAATGATGGCATTTCAGAGGACGGGCGTGCGAGGAGGGGCTGATGGCAATGTTTAAAAAATGAAACGATAAATTGCAGTAGCGTTTTTAGATTTTTCTTTTTAGAAATCGTTTGTTTCTTCTCCTCCTCCTCCTCTCTCTCTCGCCATTTTAAACAAACACATTACTCAATTGATGAAAGGGTGGAATGTTGTTTGTTGGGGTATAATGCATTATGGCTCGGACACGATGCACGTGCGCGGTAGGGGTTTGGTTCTGTAATGTAACATTTGAAAGCAGGGCTTGTGGAGCACGCACAGATTAGCTCGGATGCAGAACCGGTTTAATATTGAATCGTATTAAATATCCATTAAACTCTGTCCCATCGCTGCTTCTTTTCACGAGAAGCTTATCAACGTCATCACATTGTGAACGAGAACACTGTTCGCACGGGGCAGCTTGAGAGTAAAGTCGAGCAACGATTGGAAGTTGACCTTCATCCAGCAGTGGATGGAAAATGGGGTTTCTCACCCTTAAAAAAACAACAATGAGAGCTCTAAATTAATAATGTGAACGTTGGAGATGTGTACGCAACATTACAAATGTATATTTTAAAATAGGAAACACAAACAACCGCATCATGTTCTTGGTTCTTTCGGTAAAGTCACGTAGAAGGGAAATAATAAAATAATAAAAATAAAACATAATAAAATAATTCTCACGACGTTTCGGCCACAACGCAAGCAGCCGTCCTCAGGTGAAGAACAGATCTGTTCTGTCTTTCCGACAGACTGCAGTCACATAAGCTTTAAATCGAAATTTAACCGCATCATGTGTTTTTTTTAGAAGCCAAATTTAGTTCGTTTTGGATGTCTGTGCTGGTCTGTGCTGCTCTCTGCTGGATGAATATAATACAACGTGAATTGCGTCTCCGAGAAATGAAACAGCCGTTACCACATAATGTTAAAACGGACATGAAATTGTCTTGAATATATTATTATTGTAGATACATTCCACAAATAATTCTTACAAAGGAAAGTTGCTGCCTACGTTGTCCACAAACATCATCTGCAGACTAAATATTTGCCGTCTGGCAGTGTGACTTAACGTTACTTCCTTCAGCTTAGGACGTGCATATATACGATTTTGAGAGTAATGGAATAACCATCTTTCAACAATCCTGTAGTAGGCATTGTACTTTGTACAGACTGTAGCAATAAAATATATACTAATGTGTTTTAAAAAGTTCAAAGTGTTATCTAGAAAGCGGCATTTTCTTATTTTAAAGAATACGAATTTGCTCCAACACATTACTATCATGACCGCCAGTTCGTGATATAAAATAACTCATAACAACCAATGTATTTCACCAGAAAAGCTTCACCGATTGTTAACACTTATTCACGTGGGCCTTACATTAGGATGTTGCAACTGTTCTCATTTTGTGATTTTGCATGAAGGAAATTGCAGTACCCAGAGCAAAGCCATGAATGTAGAGGACAACATGCACATCTGCACAGATAGACTAAAGCCACCGACACCGGATTTAATCTTCGCGGAGCAAATCTATTCGGTGGACAACACCCATTGTTCTTCTGTCCTCTCCTAGCATCTCACAACCCCTGCGGTCATGTGCCTATAACACCTGGTATGCAACGAGAGAGTATATGGGCGATTAGATGCAAACTTAGATAAGTATATATATAAATACTTCCATTATTTTTTGCGTAGTCTCCCATTTTATTCTGGCCTTAATAAAATCATTTCTAATTTCCCAACGGGCACAAATACGCCGGATTACTTTCAGCTCCTGGCGAGGATGTAAATTTACTTTAAAAAATGCAATGTTAATTGAGGGGCGATGTTTTCTCTTTCAGTGGGAGACACTTCGTGCGTGTGCACACACTGTTTGCAGAAGTTGTATATTAACCTATCAGCTCGATATTAAATATTGACACCTTAGCCGAGATTACGAGACTGCAAATAGATTTAGCTGCAGCACGTGCATTTACACTGCAGAAACATATATACACACACACACAGTTGCAGATGACTGGATACATTGTTCGTTATTAATGACTCTGAAAGTCTGTCTCAGCCATAGCCTCTTGCAGTGACGTATCACATCAGCAAATCTGGCTGGGTGTCACTGTGCCAAAGCTCCCGGACTCAGGATCGGATGTTTGCGAGGTAAAATCTGGCCGGAAGGCGATTCACGTCATCATCTGCTCGGGGATTTATAAAGCAAAAACATTTGCCGAGTGTCTGCACACGACTCGACTTCATTGCTCCATCTCCTAAGTTGACGTTCGCTCGATCACGTTTTCCTCATTTGGCTGGCAATGCATCGCCTGGTATGCAGGAGGTCGTGGGTTCAATCCCGGCCCTGACGCCTGCTGCTGTATATTTGGAGTTTGCCTCTTCTTTCTCTCCGTGGTAGCGTGGATTTTTCTCCAGGTCCTCCCATTTCCCTTCCACATTTAGAAACATGCGTTTAGAGTTTGTGACTGCTATAAAAGAGCTCTGTAAGCTCAGTGGGACTAACCTGGTAAAATAAAAATAAAAGTTAAAAGTTTTTCGTTTTAGATTAGTCTTGAACACTGGCTTCTTGGGACCTTTTCCGCCCAATACCACCTTATGTCTTAACGATCAAATATAATTTCTGTACATTGCACATTTAAGCTACATTCAGGTTATGTGTTTACATTTCAGTTGGGGGCCAACTCAACGATTTATTCCTCTGAAGTGGACAAAATAAATACCTCTTTGTTGAAAAACCAGAGTGGTTATCATTTAGTTTTAGGCATGGGAATGTGAAATATTCACCAATATTGATACGCACAATATTTAAATATTATTTATTGGCCAAAAAAATTGAGAATTTTTTTATGATGTTTCAACGACAATTACCCAGACAGTATTTAAGGCCAAACATAGTTTGTAATCTACTTGAGCAATTTTGATAAAATTTAATATATACAACATATTAATATATCACATTCATATGCCTAGAAAGACCTTGTAAAAGGTGTATGGCCTGAGATGGCAAGGGTTCGCTTCTCAATAAAACAGCAATATAAAAAAAAAACATTAAAATGTCTGCTCTTTCCACATGACATTTAAGAGCGATCAGTCTTTGTGGCAAGATACAGTCCATAAAATGCCAGATCCACATGTCAGATGTGCGTGACGAACATCAGACACAATTGCCCTTTACAGCGGGCCCGAACAGTACATGGCAAGGGGCAAGCGACGCAAAATAGTGGGACAAAAGGCAGATGTTGTGACACTTTAATAAACAACTGTCGAACAATGGGGCAGCCACACACCAGCGGTGCCAGACCTCTGGGAGGTAAGGTATGCAGAACGGTTCACGCACTCCCAGTTTTGGCTTCGTATCCTTCCAGGTGCACGTACAATTTTGGATTTGCGCAAAAAAAAACTGAAAGAGAAACTAAATAATTAAATGCATAATAGGAAGAGATTGTCGGAGTGCGTTTCATTTGCTGCATTGTATTATCGTTAAGCGGATTTAATGCAGGGCATGTATTTGAACTGGTGGGGGCATCATTTTATTAAGTTTGCCTGAATGGTGCAGCATAAGATACTGGATAGAATTTTCTTATGTTTTTTTAAACATTGTTTATTGCATTCTTCATGTTTTTTTTAAACACTGAATTATATGTTTCAATAAATGCAGCACAATAACATTATTCAAAAATTTACTACACTTGGGAAGTCATACTTTTAAAGTAATTTCCCGTGAAATCACAGCAGTAAAAGCATATGCCACCACTACCTTATTGAAAGTCACCTTGAAAGCTACCTTGAACATAGTTCCAGTCAAGCACTTTGCAACAATTGGAAACTCTGCTTTTGAAATAAATCTTCAGAGAATAAAACTGAATCTAAGCCAAACATTTAATTAACAAGGCCATCACACCATGCCTTCATTTTGGAATTCCTAATAGCGATTGCTATTATCAAGCAACAAGAAAAAGAACTTGACAGCTTTCAAGTTATGCTCTGCTTCTTAATTTATATTTCATTAATTCCCTCCATTTGAAATGCGTTTTTTTTGTTCTTCTTTGTATCATGGAGCTGTTCCCTGCAATGAAAAAAGATGAAAGCTGTGAAGTAAACAACGGCTGGTCAAACGTGTCAGACAAAGTTTGGATCTCTTTGTCTTCAATCAATGTGGTTGATAGGGCAACATCTGGAGTGTGGCTTCCTTGGAAAATGAGGGCAGTTCGTGGCAGGCATTGTGTAGGTGAGATGCCAGGTGAGTGCTCAGCACTCCAATCTCAGCAATGTTCCCTTTGATCAAACCAATACACTGGTTGAAAAATATTACTCCTTGGCTTTTCCCCCCATAGAGCACCCAGACATGCAGCTGACCGTGTTAAATGATGGGGGTGAATCTGAGAAGAGGCATCGCTCTTGATGGGTTATATACAGACAGTGCTGCTGCTATTTCATTACTCCAATACACACACACGCACATGTAATCTCTGGAACGACCAGGGCATTGGGAGACGGTGACCAATCCGATGGACATCCATTTAAATATTTACAATGGCTAGGACACTTTGTAAGTGCCTTTCTTATGGGCACCGGAGATTGGCCAAGAAAACCATTGCCTCGGAAAACACGGTCTTAAAATCAAGTCAGGGCCAGCCGAAACTTATATCTGAGGTATTATGTGCAGGTGTTATGTGGATTGTTGTGTCGCTGGATAATCGGAGATAGTAACTTCTTGGGGATTCCATCATCCAGGAGTGGATTGATCATATCTGATGATGATGATCTGTGGTACTCTACACCTGCGCCAAATAAATTTTCTAGTTTGAAATTGATATTTGGGCTTGTTAGGTCTCTCACCGAAAACTCAACGCTGAAGAATGTATGAACAGCTTCTACTAAATTGAAAATGTTACTCGAAGCCATTGCAATTTAACCTAGTTGTCGATATTCAGGAAGAATTATCGTAAAAAAAATACCATCGCTTTTAAAGCCACAGTAATATGAAGGAGTTGCGGTGACCAAAGTCCATCACGGCCACCCGCTGATGTTATTTCCATTACCATCACTGTAGCTACAGTTTGTATTTCATACACAATATATGGCCAGCAAGTCTCGTTCAGACAAAACAACACTGCAATGAGGTTTATAATAAACAAATAGTAGGCCATGTAACCGCGACATCAATTTAATATCTCTAAAATGCCAATTTAATGCGCAAACCCTCACTCCCTGAAGATAGCCAGCAGAGCCCACCACTTAAAGGATACTTTATCCTCAATGTCTGTAAATCCTATCAAGAATCTGCCTGGCAATTAAGAGTTTAATACAATTTCTGGCATATCCAATACTCATGAAAAAGTCATCCCAATTGTTGTGCAGTCTATGCAGTTATGAATAGACATTTAATTGCATCAGGAGAGCGGGTGTTCACACTTTTTTTATTTAGTCCCCCCCCCCGCCTCTGCAGTGCCCTTTAACATCAATATGAAAGCTACAACCGAACTTAACCTTCTTGTTAAAGCATTTGTCTTCAATAGATGCCAAAATGCACATCCAGCGCTTAAGATGCACTGATTTTATATCACTTATTACAGCTCAGCCAAATGTGTAAGATAACAGTAAATGGACCTTTTTTATGAAATGTTTTCACACCATTGTACGATAACTAGTTTATGCATGCTTAATTAGACTTTCCACTCCAATTACATTTTAAAATTAGTTATTATAATATAATGAATTATCTACAGTATCCATTGCAAAAACCAATGTTCTTTTCGAACGCAATCACTATATTCATTAACTGGAATATTTCTGTACTCATTAAAGTTTATGAATTTTTACAGCACTTTTATATTTTTACATTTCGGCCCACGCGTAGATTATTACTGATTAGTTTCAACAGTTGTGATGCATATATTACCAAAAAAATTGACACACACATCGACACAAGGACAATATCGATTGATAATTAAGCCATGTATATTGCTGCCATCATCATCAGCCATGTTCCTTGACCTCTGCCTGAAGGCCTCCCCACCTGGTCGCCATCGCCACGTGTCATGCGAGGCAACAGTCAACTCACCGATCTCGTTTCTCGTGGTGGTCATCCTCTTGAGCACATTTCCTCCTTTGGCCATTCCATCACCGGTGATACCCATCTGCTGTCGTTCTTTCTAACGACGTGTCCCTGCCCAGGCCCACTAACTTTCACGAACAGTAAACATGGTCTCTGTTGTTGGCGCGTTTTCTTTTATCCATGTCACGTTCTTATTACTCTCATTGTAATTCCCAGCATGCCTTTTTTCCTCGCAGTACTTCTTCACGGTCTTTTCAGCCTCTTGCTCCGCACATCGGAGATGGAGCGATGACATTAGCTCACGTTCCAGAGCTGCGTGGATTGTTCCATCACGAGAATATGAGGGATGGCAATGCGACTTTACAAAGGCCTTCATCCAGCAGTGGGCAGAGCAAGGTTGATTATGACTATACAGGTTGTTGTGTTTCTCTGTTGTGTCCCTCCAGCGATGAGGTCCAATTGTTAGGAAGACTTTGTTACCTGTGACTTATTTTGCTCATATTTTATTTACCTTAAGCTCCATGTTGCAGCCTTCTGTATTACATTCTTCAATCAGTTCATGTAGTTAATGTCCATTGGTTGTTATGACTGTTAGGGACTGATATGGTTAACACATCTACCATTTGCGTTTATGCCTTTATTTCTCCAATCCAATTTTAGGAAAAGATTGTGCGATTGTCGCTGTGAATAGCCTTGGTGAAAATGTATTCCCTTGCCCAAATCTTCTTCTGATAGACAAGTTGTTTCATTCTTTATGTAATCTCAGTGGAGCCGTTCAATCTCCACAATTAATTTAGGTAATTTCTACATTTTTGCATTAAAACCTTGGGTTGCTGAAGACCATCGTTCCCACCAAAGTAAATGCCTTTTCATCGTCTACAAATGCTTTGCATAATTTAGACGTTATTTGTCCTTTATACAATCCTATTGGTCGTATGTATGTGGCCAATGGTAGAAAATAATAACATAACTAACATAACAATGGTCAGTAGTCAGAATGTAGGGGGCAGCGTAAAATAAAAAAAAATGTATAAGTTAATACAACAACGCCTAAGATCATATCACTGTAACTGCTTCCAATCGTATTGGATCTTGGAAGCTAAGCAAGGTTAAACCTAGTTAGACTTCGGATGGTTGGTCACCAAAGTTGTCCAGGTGTTATAGGCACGGGGCTGTGAAGTGGCCAAGAGAGAGGAGTGTTCCCTCTGCTGTGCATGGTGGGATTTCTCTGGGTACTCTGATGTCTTCCTACATGGAGCCAGCCTTTCAATCATTGTCAACATATCCAAATGTGGCAGCAGCAACCTGAAAAAAAGTGTTGAGGCTTCCTTGAGTAAATTATACTTCACATTTTGTTGTTTCGATGGCTGAACCTCAGCAAATAGTTTGGAGATATGAACTGGGAATGGAAATATATTAAATTTCTCACCGACTTGCTATTAGAGATTTTGTTTATGCATGTTGGTAAGGCTAATAACGTGGTTCAGTACGTGTAAAAAAAAATCTTAAAATGACGCCGAGGAATAAAATTAACGTGGTGTAGATGAGAAGTAATCTCAATGACATTTAGTCTCTCTGTTAGAATATCGCCCTGACTGACCCCTGTTCATCGCCAAAAACACAGCGCAGCGCCACTCGCCTTGTAAGCTGTCCGATTTCAATGTCTCTTTTCATCACATTTTCATTTGTCTCCCACACAACACATGCTTCTGTAAATATCCTTTGTACTCAATATCTCACAGCAAAACGAAGCCCTTAGTTGGATGTATTATTCTCAAACAGGGGGGGGGGGGATAACATTTGTCACAAGTGTGTATGCACATATGAAAAATAAAAAAGACTCAGGAGCACATTGGAAAACTTTTTTTTGTTAACTTACAATGTTCGCCAAAATCTAGTATTGTTTGGAATAAATTATTTAAACTTGTACGACAACTAGTTAGTCGACATGGCAGGTCCTCTATGGGTGGGTAAAGTGTGGGTCCTCCCACCTCTTCCAAGACATCTGGTCAGCGTGGAAGAGTAGACCAAATTACTCTCCGCATGGCTGCATATTTACCTTTTAGAAAAGAGTCTAATTAGCTTTTCCCAATGAACTTGACATGCAATTTGTTGCACGACTCTGAACACTGAAATTAACTATTATATGTACAAAACAAAAAACACATTGAATTGTTAAAATAAAAACCCACAAGCGTTCACATTCATGCCGTCATGACAATTCTTACTATCGTTCACACTATGAGAACATGTTTGCATGCCTGTGTGCCCGTATGCTATTTACCCTTTAAATACGGTTGCTTTTTCTTCCTCTTCTATAAAAAAAGGCTCACATTTATCAGAGGCTTGAAGCCTAATCGAAGGCAGCTGTCTGCCGGTCAGCACCCGCATTTAAAAGGGGCTTCCTATAGCCATTTGCCATTAAACTCTCATAACATATTCCAACAAGGTCGGCTGAAGGTTACAGCGCTTGATAAATGAAGATATATTCACCACTTGGCCTGCCACGCCATGTATCAGGATCGCACACGCGAATGATCAATGTATTCAATTCTTAATCTGCATTTAATACAGACTCAACCTCAACCCTGGGTTTGTCCTGGAAAAGGACCAAGTGTGTGTGTGTGTGTAAGTGTGTGTGTGTGTAAGTGTGTGTGTAAGTGTGTGTGTGTGCATGTGGGTATGTGTGTGGGTTGGAACTGGTAGAATAACAGTTAGCGCTACGCTGCGCTACGAACGCAGTGACCAGGGTTCAATTCCCGCTCACGGCCAACACCAGTGACGATTATTTGAACCAGTCCTGGGCCTCCCCTAGGTCGACTCAGCCTCACATGAGAACCTGGTTCTCTGTGTAAAATAGTCACAGGGGAGACAAAGGCGGTAGGGCGTGGTGCTGTCCACCCACCCCATCGTGTGCCGTGCAGACCTTCAGAGGTACTCATTTACAGCACTTTCCACAAGTTTGTTGAGGCTATTAGTGGAATCTTTGTCTTGTGTGGGTATGGATGTGGGATTTAAAAAGTCTAATTCAATGCGGTTATAAATGTTAATTACCAAGAATGGCAATAACTAAAGGGGGGATTGGTGATGCGGTGGTTTGTGCGCTGTGCTAGAGACCTGGTGTTCTGAGTTAAATTCCCAGCCATGAGCTAACATCAGTGGCGAGCGATATCTAAACGGGTCCATCTTCTTGGTTCTTCTGGTAGTCACGTAGAAGGGAAATAATGAAATAATAAAAAGAAAACGTAATGTAAAAAAAACATATTTTATAATGTTTAATTTTTTTATTTCATTATTTCCCTTCTACGTGACTTTACCGAAAGAACCAAGAAGATGAATCCCTGCAGTCACGAAAGCTTGAAATAGAAATCTAAACGGGTCCTTCACCAACCCGTACTGACTAATGCAGTAAAGTGCAAAGAAATATCCATAACATCCATAACCGACGCCGTGTTTGGAGGCCTTCACCCAGCAGTGGTTTGACAAAGGGATGATCATTATTATAATGATTCTCACGTTGTATAATTAAAACACAGCACATGCATGTCAGAGTCCACATTTACAAATGTACCGTCAAAATTGTCTCGTCAATTTTACATAATAGAATATTCTTCATAATGTATTATGTATATTCATTATGCATTTATGTATATTTATGTATATAGTATGCATTTTTGTGATTCTAAACCTCTGCTTTTTGTGGTTTGTGTGTCTTAGGCGTGAAAAAAATGTACTAAGTATAACTTAATGAACCATAAAACAACATCGCTTTGGACATAATTACCTCCATTATTAAGCTTAATGTGTATGTAATTTGAAACCAATTCACAAATACATTGCCTCTGTTATTGAATTCATGGTTTGTCACTTTATATTTTGTTCTGTATGCTTGCAAGCAAGTGACGCTGCATGTAAACTGTATTCGGATTTAACCTGTAATGAATACAATGGTGACCTCTCAAAGTCGAGTGTGCTAACCATTGCACCACGGTAGCATGTAATGCTCATTCTCTCGGCGCGGCAGTTGAAGCAATGGAAACCTTTCTTAATCCCCACACATCCATCCACCCAGCAGTACAAATGGGTTCACTACAATTAGTCGATTGGCAGGTCACCAGGTAAGGCCCACTGATCTCTGTCGGTGTTTTCAGAAGCGACCTGGCCACAAATGATAGCTCAACGAAGTGGCTTATCACGTGGAAATTTATAGCAGCCAAATACTCTAAAAGCATGTTGATTCTAAATGTGGAGGGAAAAACCGGAGGACATGGAGAAAAATCCACGCGACCACGGGGAGAACATGCAAACTCCAAATATATAACAGGCGTCAGGGTTGGGATCGAACCCATGACCTCCTGTATACCAGGCGAGGTAGTTAACATCTCGCCACCATGGCGCCCTGTTTACCCTCCAGACGGGCTCTATAGAGCTCCCTCCAGTGGAGGTTCTTCCATAAGCATCGGGATGAGCAGGAAATTGAAGAGCTGCACCTTTACCTTTGTCTGAATACAAGAGCACAATTGTACACTTGACTTATTCTTGTTATATTCATAACGCAAACTTACCCAACCCATTTGCCTCCAAGTCCAATAAATATATATCTCAATCGTAGTCCGATTATATTTTAACGCTTGCTTGTATTTGGTGCATAAATTATTGCCTGTGCTTCATGGTTGTACAAGTTGTCCACTGATGTACAGATGAAGACAGATGCGTGCGCTGGGCGCTTGCAGTAAGTCACCTTCACTGAGAGAACTTCCCTTTAAAAAGAATCATATTGGTCATCAGCAGCCACGATCCATCCACCGCTGGATGAACATCCCCCCACATACAAGTGATTTCTCTCACAGTTCTACGATCCCTCGCAAAAACAATCATCGAAATAATTTAAAACGCACCGAATTTCCATTTGAATTCAACGGACAGTCAAAGCCATGTGGACAAAAGTTTATTTTCTCAGGTTGGCGAACAAATGCAAAGGCGAGGGCGGACGGGGGGGCGGGTTAACACAGCACGCACAATGCTCCCTGAGCCTTTGTAGCACAAAATTAAATGATGTGGCGATATCCATTTGGGTAGCAGTGTCCAGCTGGCGTGTGCCACAAAAAACCTTTCTGAGCCAGTGAACTAAAAATACCACTGTCTCAATCCATCTGGCTGGGGAGCTTTAGACAAGCCTCCCATTTCGATTCAAGGGCTGTTCCAACAATGACCTTTTGCAAAGCATCGCAGAATCCAAACATTACGCTAAGTTGATGGAGCATGGCAAAGACTTTTCAAGGGTAAGCGGTTGGCTTGACACTGAGCATGGATCGACACTGGATTAGAGGCGTACCTTGCCACGAGGCAATGCAAACATTTCATTTCATCCAAACCATTGCCCCCCTCCCCCACCCTCGTCTTGACTGCTCAGTCTCCCCGCGGTTTTAACATCTGACAATAACGAAGGACTACCCGGTTATGTCAATGCCAGTGAGATGTGTGTTTGCCTGTCAGAGCCCAAAGCTTCCGCACACCTGAGCCTTCGCTCACCCAAACATAAGAGGCGAATGTAAAGATTTAATACGTCCCCCCGCTTTCAACCGCCGCCCACCTCCCCCCCAACCTCCCTTTTTGGCTAATAATTATTTGTGCAGTGACCACAAATATTTGCATTCAATAAAAATAAAGAACCGTCTATAGAGTTCACATTCATTCGTAGTAGTAGTATTGTTGAATCAATATTTCTCTGGTTGATAATATTGACCAACAATGGGGCATGGGAAAAAAAATGTTCATTATTTGGTACACAACATATGTTGGTCTGTGGCACCGTTGATATCTCACAGTACCACTCATGTCTGGACCCCAGCTGGCTCATAGGTGATATACCTGGTCCGCACTTGTTAATAACCGTATTCAAGTCTATTTATTTTTTACTGATTCAATACTGTATATACGGACAGCGGTGGCATGGCGAGTTAACGCACACTCTGCTATGAACCTGGCAACCCGACTGTGACTCCCGGCCACAGGTATCATCAGTGACGAGTGACATCTCGACTGCTCCAGCCCCCTCTGGCCCCCCACTTCACCAACCGATGTGGCGAAGCAAGGTCATACAACCCCCTCTGAATGACACGGAATGGCCTTCATCCCGCAGTGAAATGAGAAGCTACTGTAAAACCATTGAAATCTATTCATATGGAATTGTTGTAAGAATGGCATCGTTTAAGTTAGCGTTATTTCATTGCTGAAACAATTTTGGTTAACGCCAGAAAATCGAGTTGACGTTGCATTGTGATATACTGTACCGTTCTTTTAGGCAACCTTATGAAATAAAATGCTTAGTAAACCCTATTTAATCGGAAGGCAAAGTCAATTATGTTTCAAATTGGAGGATACACTCTGTCACATGAGTCACGTTGCTCAACAAAAGCAATTGAAAAACAACCGCCGCTCGACGGATTCACCTTCGCACGCACGCGCTCGCACGCACACGCGTGCCACTCGCTTTAACGTTGTTGCAAGCCACTGCCGAAGAAAACTTTAAGCCGTTGGCGCACCGACGGACGACGGAAGGTGTCCTGCAAAGGTTACGCGGGATGCCAAGTGCTTTGCTGGCGAGTGAACACTCGCATGTCGGTGGCAGTGGGGGGAATTTGAGCAGCATGCTTCACAGCGGGCTACCGCTGCTTGTTGATTGTCCATAGCCCTGCTCAAAAATCAAGAAAGCTCAGAGGCATGAAAACATGAAAAATGTGCCCGGACCATCGAGCAGGTCACTGGCCTTAACTGTGGACAACTTACTCGGCGTCAAGGAAGTGACAAGGCTCTGTGGAATGGGACTGAATATTGATGGGGGGAAACAAGTCAATGCCGCATGCCAGCTCCCTAGCCTCAACCATTCCGTGCGGCATACGACCGAATGCATTTGGACAGGAATACTGTGCACACAGGGACACTCTGCTGTGGTTTTGAAAGGTTAGTGCATGGGAATTGCAAATCAAAGTTTGCCGATTTTGTTCAATCTCCAGGCGTGGCATTGTTGAAACAACGATGCAAGTTTCTTCAAATCGTCCCCACCGACCTCTCGTCCACCCAGCAGTAGAAACGTGTACACCACAGTCAGTCAATGGGCAGGTCACGTGGTGTGTGGTGGGGTCAAGTGTGTGGTGGGGTCACGTGTGTGGTGGGGTCACGTGTGTGGCGGGGTCACGTGTGTGGTGGGGTCACGTGTGTGGTGGGGTCACGTGTGTGGTGGGGTCACGTGTGTGGTGGGGTCACGTGTGTGGTGGGGTCAAGTGTGGGTACCTCCACGTGGACAGCACGGGAGAGGAGGCCAAATCGCATCTAAATGGGCGTTCTCGTGCCATCAGTGGCATGAGCAAGTCATTGCAGGGCTGCAGCTTTACTTTTGCTAAGCACACGCTGCACGGTCATGTTTTGAAAGTGCGTTTACGTCGCAATGTGGGAGGTGAAAACTACATACATTTATTTTTTACGTAAACAGGTAACATGGTTTAATTCAAACAAAACCTATGTGCCTTTCATATCAATGTCTCCCAGTAGCACTTTGCTAAACAACGATGGGATAATTGTCGATTTACTTAGTCTGTCATCAATGGGTGGCCTGTTCTCATCATCATAACTAGGAGCCACTTTTATCCACCGTTATTTGTCCCCATGCCATCACCATCCGTGGGAGTCCCGTGATGCTACGTAATCCACCTCACTCCCGCACATGAGCTAATGTCATCGCTCCGTCTCCTCAGGAGTCAATATCTTGCTTCATGTTCTCTCCTTTGGCTGTTATTCCGTTAGGCCTTGACCGTTAATTATCAACCTCTCCAGCGATGCACCCTGCTAAATATTTTTTTTTTCCCTTAACAATGTGATGCCTCTCATTTGTATTTTACTCTCTGACCCATGTGTTCTTCTTTCCGTTTCTCAATGTGATGCCCGGCATACACCTCTCCATGTATCTTTGTTTACGTTTCAGCTTGTTTAATTTTCGTCAGTGTCCGTGATTCCAATCCGCATGCTACAGCGGTGAACACGCTCGTGTTGAAAACCTTCAGATTCACGCACAACGGCAGATATGTTTCATTATCAAATGCAGTTTCCTAAAAGCACTGAAAACTTAACTCACTTTGCCACTTTCATTCGTAATTAGTTTTCAATCCTGGTCTGCCATGAGTAATTATCCGATATATACACAGTACATAGTGTTTTTTCAAGCCGAGTTCCTCTAAGAGATGTATTCTTTTTGTTCAGCAAACTTGCGTACGACTTTTGTTTTCGCTCGTATCTATCTTTTAACCCAACTTTGCAGTCTTCTTTAAGTTTAATTGCCATTAATCGCTATGATGACTATGCCATTATCACATCTGAGATGATTAATACTATCCATATTAGTAATGTCTCAAATGTTATTTTCAGAAAATATCTTCTGACATCGATTCACATGGTTTGCTACGTACGATGCGAAATAAGTTTAACATACATATATGCATCATTGTGAATAGCCTACTGGTGAGAGCGTATCTGTTAAACCTTTGCTAATGGCAAACATATTTCGTCTCTTTTGTTTTTATAAAGATCATCTTCATCTTTACTCGGATCTCCGATTTACACCAACACCGCTCTAAGGATCCTAAGAATCACATTCAAAGTAGGCTTTATATCTATGCAAATTTTGTGTTTAAATATAGTTTGTGAAATTAAGTCTGTTTTTAATTTAATGGCGTAATTTGTTCGATCGAATTAGCAGCAGGATTGTTCATTAGCATTAAAATAAGATTGGCCCCAGCTTATTTATGAGTTATCGCAAGAATAACACAGTAATTTCACAGTCACTGGACAAATAAAATAAAATGCAGCTGCCGTTTAGCATAGAGCTCTGCAACCACGCATTAATTAGGCTGATAGAGATGTGATTCACCATTTCACAATGCGGGGAGAAGAGCATGAATTACAGAAGAATGACACGAACATGACCATAAAGCACATCATGTGCCTCAATAACGAGCAAGTTCACATCTCAGACTTAAGTCTAGATGCTATAACACAGGCTCTGAAAAAAAATAGATTTGTCTTTGGGTTTATATTGTAAATGTTAAACTTAAGGACTATGCTATTTTTGATTAAAAGAGTAGTTATATAAACAGTGAATGTTTTTTAGTTGTATTCATAATTTGAAATATCATTTACCAGTGTGTATACTATAGTGCTAAAGAGAATGCAAGTTTATTAAATCGCAGCTTTTAGTCAATTCGCTTCTGGATGAAGGCCTCCCTGAAGGCATGTCAGACCATACTTCACCACGCTGGTGAGTGCAGATTGCTGATTCAGGTAAGACTCACCGCTGATGTGAGCCATGGTCGGGAATTTAGCTGAAATCGCGAGGTTCATAGCGCAGTCTGCTAACCCCTTCACGACCGATCCATCACATAAATACGATATTTTACGTGGGGTAAAAAACAATGACAATAAAAACCACTAGCAGTGCTTCTATTTCTTCATGTTGTAATAAATATAAACTGTATTAATGTAATTCTGTTTTAACAAAATTCATCCAGTATTCTGTTTACAATATTGACAACAAACACAACAACAGTGTTATAAATTCTCCTCTTAGAACATTTCAACAAAAACAGGGCACTCCTCTGCTGCATGAATATGCATTCAATCAGCGGCAACAACAGTGACCAAAGGCTCCGTTGACAGTTGATCTGCGTTTGCCTCATGGCAGGGGGGCCGAGGTGGGTGGCTCAAGACAGGTTGACAGCACAGCCCCTATGAAGGGGGCCTTGTTACATATTAATTTGGCTCAGTCCTGTCACTCAGTGGCCCAGGCCTGCAGCGCTGCATCGAGTGGCAGCTGGCTTGGGTGGCACCTGAGTAAGCGACGTCTCTGCTTGCAGCGGCTGGGTGTTGTTGTTGTTGTCCGTTCGTTTAGATTGTGAGCACGAACGTGGACGGAAGGGTTGGTGGATTGCCGCACATGCGAGGACCTCCGATTAGCACGGTTGGCTACGTACGGTGCGCGAAAGCAGTCCAACATACAAGCATACATGACACTTACTCGACATTGAGCAGGTTGCATCACTACAATTTATTGCTAGAGGGAGAGGAAATTTTGGCCTACTCTTTCATCCCGGCCAGAAGTCTCGACCGTAGGAGTACCCATACTTTATCCGACCACATGCAACCTGCTTGTCGAATAAACTGTGGTGTACACATTTATACTGTTCGCTGGACAGACGCGGAGGGATTTAAGAAACTTGCCAATTGTTTCAGCTGCCCTCCTGGCAGATCGAACCGAAGACCTCGAGATTACATCGCCGCAGCATCCCCTACTGAGCAGCCTATGTCGTGTGTACATTGTAGCACCGTTTCTGTAAATTTGGGAGCAAGCTGTCACTCTTTGATAGATTTCCAAAGGGTTCCCTTTTCATACTATAAAGTCACTGTTTATTTTAGAGTAGAGATTCCGTCAGGAATTTGTAACAGCATAGACAAGAATAAGTTCCGTAAAAATGTGTTATAAACTCCCCGAAGGAACAAGCAAGATTTACACTGCTGTGCCTCAACATCTTTTAGCACATTTTCAGCAATGCCTCTTCATATTTTGCTGTACATTCAATGCTGCGCGAGACTCGAATTGTTTGAATTCGTATTATTGTTATCTTACAATAGGACGGTGCCACACGTGCCAATTATTTCATAGTAGTAATATATATGATCAAATGAATACAAAAAGTTGTTGATTTCTCAAATCTATGTCATTTAGCGCGGGGCGATAGCGCTCATCTCTTGTTTACAGGCGTGAGCTAAAGTGGTGGAAATTCCCCATTCCTTTGGCACGGCATGAGTCTCTCAACAAGACAGCCATTGTTGACTTATCTACAAAGTCGTACACACATTGAATCTACTCGAGGGATGATGATGGACCGATGGATTTGAGCTCGCAACGTTCTGATCGCGAGCCGCTTCCTCTACCACTGAGCTATCGGACCGATTATGAAATGAACAATCAATTTAAAACTCATTATATATAAAATGTCATCATGAAATTCATATACATATGCAACACAATTACGCGGTCAATGAGGCCTTCCTGAAAGACGGCTCAGCTGCATGGATATTCACATTTACATGGTGGGGCTCAGCACGCGAACAGCCTCAGAACAAACATCGAGGGACGAATAATTTGTCCAAAAAAAAAGAAAGAGGTGCGAGATCAGATGTAGTGAGATATATAAAAACACTAATACCCTGTGTTCTGTTAACAAAGCATCTCCGTATAAGGAATTGGCAGATGTCACAGCGGGGAGAGTGGAGGTGGCGCGGTGAGGTGTGTGGTGCAATCGCGCCACTCACGACAATGCCACCACGGGGGCCTCCACCTCCTCCGTGGTTTCTGTGCGGCTGCCTCATATCCTATGCTAATGCATGCAGCATGCCTTTTTACTTGACATTATTAAATAATGTCACCTGGTGATAATGTAAATGTTTTTTTTTTGCTCTCCCCCCCCCACGCCCGCCCCCCTTATTCATCGGATGAAAGGGCATAATTGAGTGCTCCGAATTAAGATGTACAAATGTGTTTGACTGCGGCTGAAGTTTCTAGGGCATGTGCGTATCAGCACTCAGTGGCGTGCAGAAGGGGGCACAACTTTACATCATCGCAGGGGCGACGTCGGCGGAATGATCCCCCCCCCCCCCCTGAATACACGCTCGGGTTATCTAGACTACGCAGGTCATTTATATCGTGACCTCCCATTTTTAGGGCCACCCAGTGCCAGATTAAGCTAGTGCGGAGCCTGTAGCATATGTTATCAAGGGGCCCTAAATATATATTTAAAAAAATTGCAAATATTAAAACACATACATGTTTAGCTTGCATAGTAAAGGTATTGTATTGTTTAATTTGCTATACAGCCAGATAATACGACCAATCGCTAACCTTAAACACCCAGTCGTTCGTAAAAGTTGAAGGCGGTATAGTACTATAGTAATAGAGCAAGTGCAGAATTACTGAACCGGAATTGATAGCTTGAAAGCATTTAGCGCGGGGCCCTTGATAGTGCGGGGCCCGTAGCATATGCTACTTTTGCTACTAGGATAATCCGGCACTAGCCCCCCCCCCCCCAACAATACGCAATGGTTTATAATGTGGTTAACATACGCCACTATCGTGATGAACCCAAATTCGGTACAGTATGTAGTTTGGTAATTAAAGCCGAGGCATTGCTGTGTCAGTTACGTGCCGAAATGAAAACAAGTTTTGTTAGTTTTTGACTTTGATTTGAGACTTTGCAATTCGTACATCGCATGGGAAAAAAACTGGGACAGAATAAGTAATGGTGGGGTGTTGGCCATCGGGCAATGGGTGATGATAAAAGAGTAAAAGGGAAGAAATTACATTTACAAAGAGCCTAGCCAAACCCGACCCTAAAAAAACCCAATAACAGATACAATGCCGCCCATCAAAACTAATCTGGCCTAAGTAAGACTCAGTCTACCACATTGGTTACAACCTCGACATATGCCGGTCTCCTATGGCAGGGTAGCAAATGGGCTCTCACTAACGCGACTACTGACGCCTCCAGATGAGCCGCATCACGTGACTTGTATCTTGGTTTTGAATATAAAAATGCACGCCCATCCTTTAAGGAAAACGAAACACGTGCAAATATGTTGGTCATTTATATTTTTACCGTTTAAAAAAAATAACACGTGTGCAACTTCTTTGTCCAGAAATCAGAGTTTAAAAAAAAGACATAAAAACTTATTTCCATGTTTTTGACAACAAAAATCTTCACAAAAGGAACGTTTTTAACAATGTTCTGTTTGTATACGGCAAATAGCTAATCAAAAAAGGCCAGAAAGAACACAAGCAAGGAATCTGCTCAAGGCGGTGGCTGTGGGGGTACCTAGGAGGGATGCTGTTATTTATTTCATAAACACAGAAAGCAGCGGTGATGTTTGATAATGTCAATAATTGTGTTTTTACCCAATATCAACCACAGCAGGATTTCGGCTTTCAAAAAAAAATGGCAGAAATTTTGCTTCTTGGCAGGACAGCTATTGAATCATGATGCTATCTGTTCCAAAGAGGGATGTTATACTTTGAAGCAGCATGCAGGGGGGGGGGGGCTTTGATTTACTGAGTAATCATATGTCCTTGATGGAATATTTGACCGTTTTCTCCAACAAAGCTTTGATTGTTCACCCATCGGGGAGGCCCAGCTAGTCAATAGCCAAATCAAAACAGCCCAAAGTAAATTTGCTCTTATTATGTACATCCAAAAAAATCCATATTCAATTATGAGAGCCTCTTCTAAACAATCCAAACCAATAAGCTTCCCTCTTTTTCTTAGTACCTCCCTACCATTCAGTCTCAATTGTCTGTTTATAAAGAAAAGCACCAAGATAATTACATTTTTGCTGTGTAATGTCCCATCTCTCGTGGGTAAATAGGCTGTTCCTGAAGCAAAAGCCAGCCATCGGTCCTCCCACAAATGACCGACGGATTATAATTATCATGAAGACACACACACACAGGCCATATTGCACTGAAATTTAAGGCAAGACTGCAATTTTTATTTCAAGTTTTCATGACAAAATCAAGCAAAGTGTGAGTGGTGGCAGAGTCGGTAGCGCACTATGCTATGAACTCGATGACTTGAGCTTGATTTCTTGACATGAGAAAAAATTGTTCTTCCATGCACTTAATCAGCATGTTTCGCTTAAAGAGATTTTCTAGAATGGCAATCACGATGCCTTTATGTGCACACATCTCTCTCTCTATCATGTACCTGGCAGCTGTGTGCCTGCTATGACCATTTAGCCCAAAGAACAATGAATTACATTAATCTGTACTGCCATCTATTACAGTGTTGCTTGCCGATAGTGTTTTGGGGCTCTGCTGAGACGGCAGAGCAGTGCGACTTTAATTTTCAAAATACTTTCACCGTATAATTCGGAACAAAGCCGCTGTCCAGAATTATTTGCAAGCATTTTATTGTTGTTCAGTTTAAACAAAAGGGCCACTTTGTTGGTGTTGTTGCAAAGAGGTGGATGGAGAGCTTGAAGAATGTAAAGGAAATGACTGAAGTGTTGAAAAAAAAACTGCAACTAGGGCACAATCTCTTAAAATCTCTGGAAAGATAAAAGGGCCATTCACAACCACAAGCAGTACTGTACATCTGTTTTATCGGAAGCCACTTGCCTTATCTGGGCAGGCTGAAAAAATATATGCCCATATATTTTTTTTCTTAGAGTCAATAAAAAAAGCCGCAAGGACAAACGGGAGAAATTGCATTGTTCGGGACCCACCATTGATGGCATGAAATATATTGCAATTTTTAAACACGATTGCATCAGATGTTTACTATGGATAACAGGATTATAAGTGGAGCTTTTGATTGCAACATATTGCAAGAGCAATTTCTCCTCCGTGCAATTCCCGACAATTCGTTCGGAACTAGGTTCTGCAATTATCAGGACGTGTGCCTCTTCGGCGTTCTTGCTATCGTGATGAGGCTGCGGAGAGCCGACTCGCACTTATTGCAAAATGTAGCATTCCAGCCCCCGCCGATTGTTGTCTTCGTCTTCTTTAAATAACGAAACCAACAACAATATTCGTCACCTTCAAAGACGTGAACACAACATTTCCAACGTAACGCTGCACAAAGAGACACGGTGGTAATTTCCACTCGATGATTGATCTTGTTATTGGTGATGGGCAAATACGCTACACGTTGGCTTGTTCGATACACGGCACAAGTTGAAAAGAAAAGGAAATCCAATGTGCTCATCATCTCAATAGCCGGGGCTCTCTTATACATTGGAAACACGATGTTCCTTCCCCCCACTGAAACGGCCTGCTGTGATAAGGTCAATGTGAACCTAGCGGGTGACTTTCACGAGGGCTCCGCTCCCACCTCATTCCACTGTTTTCCCACATCCTTGCATATGTGTGTATAACTTCTTTCACACCGTACGTAGTCAACCATGATAACCCGGGGGATGCAGGGGGAGGACAACGAACTAAGCACAAAAAAGCAGTTCTAACGAATAGAGTGTTCCATCTAGATTTAAAAGTCTGTAGCTCCGTTCGGATTCCTAATATCGGAAAGAAGAGCATTCACAGACGGTTGGAGAGGTGCTTTTGAAAGCGCGCGATTCTGTGGCAAGCAGGTTGCTATACCTTGCCAGTGATGCCACCATAGGGAAACGATCAGCCACATTAACGACAAGATCTTAAAATTTTCAGTGGTTATTTAAATATAAAAGGAGGATTACGGAGGAGTAGCAGCGGAGTCGTTTGTGAACTTTGCTCTGAACCTAGTGACCTAAGTTTGATTGCTGGTAAGCTGCTAGCATCAGTAATGAGTGGTATGAGAACCAGATTTGCCCCCCGCCCCCGCTCCAAATGTGATGACCAACGTGGACTGACCAGTGTGGTGAAGTATTGCCAAACAACTCCCGTAGCAAAGCATGGGGAGACATTTTTCCAGCAGTGAATTCACAAAGCACAAAAGGTTGTAGGTTAATGATAATTAAACACAAAAGTGAATATACATCAGTCTGTGTTGCTGTGACATTTGTCAAAAAGCCATAGCAAAACAAAATGATAATTTCGCTTATTAAATAAACTAAAGGACAGCTCGACTCATTAAACTTCAAACATTCAGGGCACTGCCACCAGACAATCGTTTTACTGTCCTCTTGGTTCATATCTAGCTCTTGACGAAAGGCATTCAAGTTTCGAGAATTACTTATTAATTAGTTGTGTTTTGCTTTGTTCTAGAAACTGCTGAATTCACAGAATAACACACTTTGTAGTGCTCCTTACCTTCAAAAGTTAAAAACAAACGTCCCATTTTGTTTGTTAATAAGGTTAATGACGATTGTCAATGACGATGACGGTAAATCATTTTCAGCCAGTGCCGCTCCACGGCTGTCAACATAGTTAGTGAAATGTTTACGGCGCATCGAGTTCACCTGCCATCCGTATTCATCTCTCTTGCGCTTCTACATTTCTCATAATACTAAACCACGTGGGCACACGTTAACATAACACGGCACACCGAGTGAACAATAAAATGTAAATATATTCAGTGTTGTTCATTTCTGAGTTCAAAGAGATGATGAGCATTTTTTTTTTAATCGAATACCACAAAACATTTTCTTGCGCATTCTCCACCTACCCCACCCACCACCACCGTCCCGTCCCCCCTCCTCAACCAGAAAAGAAGGAAATTTGCTTTCTGCCAAGCCTGCAAAAGGGATAATCAATTTCGAGTCCTGACGACGACCTTTCCCTGTCCTTGCAACTTCATCTCACCCCCCCCCCCCCCGTTTGGCCCAGCGTTGTGGTATTCACGCCGTGCTGGCAGCCACCTGTGGGTTGGTGAGATGATGACATATCCACGTGCCCCGTCCCCGCAGCTCCCCCAAGGCACCAACACAATGCGCAGGCATCCCAAATCAGAGCTGGCAGCGCAAAATCACCGCATTAGAGACACGCCGCTGTAGCAGATCAACGTTGTAACCTTCACAAGTCCCCGTCTGCATAACACACACACACACACAAGTGCGCATTTCATAATAAATATATTTTCATCACGCATTAGTTTCCAATGTAAAGCTTGGTCCGATGGCAGGCAAAGGTGTTTATTTTTGTGCCTGCGCATGTTAATTTCGCTTTGAGGTCGCGACCAATGAAGTGTGTGTGTGTGTGGGGCGGTAGTGCCGCTGTTAGCGCAGCGGTTAGCGTGCTGCATTACGACCTGGCGACCCGAGTTCGATTCCTGCAAAACGGTCAACAGTGACGATTATCTGAACCGGTTCTGGTCCTCCCCTAGATCGACTCGGCCTCAAATTAGTACCTGCTGCGGTGTGTACAAACATCGCCACGAGGGAGACAAAGGAGGTTGGGTGTGGTGCTGGCCACCCACCCCCTCGTGCGTCGTTCCGGCTTTCATAGGTGCTCGCTAACGGAACTTTCCCTAACAGCATGTTAAGGCTATACAGGGGATCTTTGTATGTTCGTTTGTTTGTTTATTCTTTGTTTGATATATTTTTTTCTCTCCATGTTTCCAGTTTGAAATACAAGTTCATCGAAACAATGCGATCGCAAGTGCACGTCTCTAACCAAACAGTCAGTGGAGTGGGTGCCGTGTGCATTACACAGGACCCAGGGGCTGATGACATGTTGGGTAAATGTCACTGTAAGCCTCGACCAGCCCTCTATTATTTTCTCTATCACCAGCGTCTTCAAATATTAATGACGGCAGGCACCTCGGTTTCGAGGTCCAAAAAGCAAATGCTGACTGCACGTATTGCGAGGAAAAGGTCTGCTCACACATGACCCCTGTTTACACAAGATAGTGCACCATTTTAATAAAATATTCATGTGCCAGGGATAACTTCCAGCATCGGCGATGGGCTCTTACCAACCGAGGGTTGTGCGTGCAAACTCGAGGTTTACTCTTGCCGGTAACAGGATGGAAGACCGCCGTGCTCTGAAGGTGTTTTTGATTAAATTCCGTGGTCGTGGTTTTAGGACACCGTGGCTATTATAATGTCAGACTTTTTAGTGGCGGCAAAATAAAATCAGTGGAAGTAAATTAATTGAGCAACATTCGAGAGTTTAGACTTTTTCATATTCAAAACATTAACCGTTTTTGCATATACAATGTATTAATAGTGCGTGCTACGCATAATAAAACAAATGACTATTTTTATATTTGGCAAAGTTTTTTTGTTTTGTATCAGAAAGTGAGAACATTACATGCATGAGTACTGTATATTGTAACATTTATACGTGGGGTAAAATTATCTAATCTAATTCATTATTACGTGTGAGTTAATGATGCCAAGATTCAATATCCCAGAGTCATTAAAAATGCACGGCGAATGTGATTGCTTCCCGTGTTCTGATACAACTGCTCTCCCAGTGAAGGAGAGACTTCAAAATGTGTATTGCAATCTACTTGGCAAAATTTAAATCAGGAGGTGTTTATTGCGGTGCATATTACTGCTCAGTGGCACAGAAAGCTTGCGTCCCTTTTTATGATTTTTTTTGCTGACTTTAACCCTTGTGTAACTTAAATAACCCATTTTTATTTTGCATGGTACCTGCATGTCAGCACGATGCTGTTAATTCTCTGATAAACAACCACCTGAAGTGCTCGGAATTTCATGACGATCTTCAAAATATTTAAAAACTTTTCCAACAGCTCCAGAGAAGCATGGGAAAAAAACATTATGCTTTTCAACTCGATACAGCCACGATGTGTCTGCCGACAGTTTGTGATACGTAACATTATTGCTTGTTTACGTCAACATTGTACACAACATAATCACAAGGGAAAAAAATGTATTTAAGAAAATGTATTTTTTAAAGCACGTTTGTATTTCATTAATTGTGCTTATTAAATGCAAACGTGTTTAGTTGTGCAAGATGGATTAGCCCAACAAAACATTACGTACAAATTATATTACG
Source organism: Lethenteron reissneri (assembly GCF_015708825.2). Classification (NCBI taxonomy): domain Eukaryota; kingdom Metazoa; phylum Chordata; class Hyperoartia; order Petromyzontiformes; family Petromyzontidae; genus Lethenteron; species Lethenteron reissneri. Next base: position 11,684,502 of record NC_083792.1, on the reverse strand, counting down.
TAAAAGTTTTTGTTTACCATCAGCCTTAATCTGTCTACTTGTGGGTAAACGTTTCCCCCATTCCTCACGGTCCTGCGAATGCCACGATCCATCTTGCCCCTGTGCATGAGCGGAGCGCTCATTGGCTTCATCTCTGCAGTCGTCATTGCTTTCAGGTGTGTTCCCTTCTTTGGCTGCCAGTCTGTCATCAGTCTCATCCACTTGCTATCATCCCTTCGAGTGATGTATCATTCCCAATCCCACTTGCTTTCTTTCACAGTCAACACCATGACGACTCTCACTTCAATTGATTACTCTGATCCACGTGTCACTCTTTCTGTCTTGTAGAATTACAGAATCCTTCAGTGCTAAAGTACTAGCCCTGCTTTCAGTCGCAACTTTAACTCTATCTTATTATGTAAATACATTAACCGAACAATGCAATGAATTTTACTCAACCAATGCATGTTTAAATTATTACACGACAACATAAGTGTATTTGTAAAATCACAGTGTCTGCACGATCGTGCTGCAAAATATATTGACACGTGCATTCTGCAAATTGTTTGACTATTTGGAACTAATTTTCAGTTGTGTGAGTGTGGCTGCAATCATGGACATTTTTACATTAGCAGCATCCAGCCAAGTAAATCTGAGAAGACGACAAAAAAACTACTCATTTTCATTGGTAAAAAAACAAAACCATCCAAAAGGGTGTTAAAACATTCCATAGTCAGTGGTGGAAAATGTAAAAAAAAACAACTTTGCAATGCCCGGGCATAAAATTTGTATGCAAGCACTTCGAAAAAGGAAGGAGTAGAGGCTACAGTGACTGCACATGGATTAAAATTATGAAGTGAATCATCACATTTTGGGTAACAGTAATGAGAGTGGTTTTCAGGCATGAAATCGCAACTCCGCTCTGATATTCATGAAAATTAAAAATATCGTTCTCTCGCTGAGCCATTGAGAAGTTGTAATTGAATGACCAGAGTTTGAGAACGCCACGGATTCTTCTCCAGCCACAGCTATGCAGCCCAGCAGAACCCAATTCGAAACGCAGCAACACAAACCAATATCACTCGCAAGATGCTTTTGACAATCATTGCTCAAGATATGTAAAATGTTTAAAATCCAGGCACACCTTAACACGATTTCCAAATACATCAACTACAAAGTAAGTACATTTATAAACATGCAACTCTTATAACCCAGGTTATCATGAGTGCACAGTAGTATAATCAGTACACAGTATAAGTTATGCATTGCTATTAATGTGATTGAATTTCAATTTCTATATAAAATATATAAATACACAATTATACCAGTTCAGATAGCACCTCACCGCTTACGTCAGCTATGGCCAGGACAAAAAATCAGGTTGCCGCTAACCTTAAGTATAATTATGGCGATTTAAAAATAATCATCTCAGCGTTTTATACCATGAAGTCTGGGTCTACACAAAACTTTGGGATGTCGCCTTTGACACATCAACCATATCCACTATTTACCATTTCCCATAATCTGCTCGTCAGCTTGTTGACTCTCAACCATGAAATCAAACGTTCCTGATTTCAGCTGCTGCTTGACCTTAGTCATTTATGAGTAAATCATTGGGCTCTGTGGATGGAGTTGTGCGACCAATCAGACTAAAGTGTTTGCGATCATAATACTTGTCTGAATGAAGGAAATGTGCCGAGAACAGAAACATGGCAATACATGTCATTAGCTTTGCTGTTGAAGATCATCTGATTAAGCCTTTATTGCTGATGCACATCACTTTCCCAATACGATGATTGCTGGGATTCCTGTGGTAGTGCATGGGCAAAACCACACGCTTCGTTTTCCATGGATAGTGTAAACCATGCCTCGTTGGCCAATATCTTCCACATCCACCATTCCGCTATTCCAGCTGCCACTTAGATCCTCATCCATGCCTTCATCGTGTAGCAACTGAACTATTGCAACCCTCCCTGTGACGGCGTTCCAAAATCCCTCAACTCCCAAATGCCTTTGCCACAATATCCAACATGCAGCCTGCGAGGATTCCCTCCTGCACCCTTGAAAGAAGGCCATTTCACTGAAATTCTCCAATGCCTCTCTCTAGCTCCCAATCCAATCGAGATCAATCTTAAGATTGCACTCAAAAAAACTGCAACATCATCCATGGACTCACCCCTGTCCACCTCTCTCTTCTCACATCACTCTACTCCGCTCCAACAACCAAGGTGTTCTCTGGAAACTCCCAGTCAACCTTAGTTCAGCAAGAGGACACTCGCTCCTCTCCACTGCTGTCTTCCCAACGTCTGCAAAACCTCTTCTCCAGCTCACCGTGCTGTTGACTCCCTGCCACTGTTCAAGTCCAGTCCCAAGGTCGCCCTCTTCACTTTTGGTCACATTTGGACTTTAAATGGTAGAGTGATCGTATTATAACGGTGTGCTGACTATAGCGCCACTGCTCCCCAAACAGATACAAAATTGTTTTTTAAAGATCCGTCCCCTGTAAAATAAGCCACAAACTTGACACCAATATGAAACAAATTTTGTATAAGTACAGAACTAAATATATGATGCGTACTGCTTATATATGCATACAAAAAAGAACAATGACTTTTCAAGCAAGCAGTCTAGCAAGAAAGGCACACACAATTGCTATGTATGTAGAACTTCGTTCGCACCGTAGGTAACCAACCACGCTAATTGGAGGTGTGGGATTAGAATCTCATTTTGAATTATTAGAATCACGCTGTGCTTGTATGTATGTAGCATCACGGATATAGCAGTATAAAATTGATATGTGACAAATCATTCGGTTCAAAGTGTACTATTGCATGATTGTTGAATTTCAATCAATTCACCATGTAATTTTTTGAAAGCAAAAAAGGCAAATTTTCCATATATAAAACAATTTAAACTATGAACCTGGCAAACCTAAGTTTGATTCCCAGCCAATGGCTAACACCAGTGGTGAATGGCATCTGAACCGGCCCTGGGGGGGGGGGGGGGGGGGATCCCTCCAACTTCATAAACCTGCACTGACCAGTATCGTTAAACAAACCTGACAAGTTCCACAGCATAGATAGGCCTTCATCCAGCAGTGGATCAATCAAAAGGGTCGTGCATCCAACTTGAGGTCGCAAGGTGAGCCAGACAATAGGCCGCACTCGATGCAGCAGACGTAGTGGAGATGAATGCACTGCCTTTCATCTGAACGCACAGGAATTCGGAACATTTGGCAAATACTTGTAGATGTCTTGTTACGCTGAAAAGTATGGCATGGCAACGAATGCGATTCATAATGGGGTCAGTTTAGCAACGGAAACAATGCCGAGCCAAGAGCAGGAGCCCACCCGACCAATCCCGCATTGTTTTGTGAAATGCCTCTCCTTGAGCAATTCAAGATGTTGCAAACACCGCGGAGCTAATTCATGAAGGCGAAGCCCACACGCGGCCATTATCAGAAATGACCCAGGCAATCTACGGACAGTTACACGACACTGCGGTGTCCATCCCATCACCTATTTGTGCTAAAATTGCTTTGTGGGCTTGTGATTCAAGCACCTGGCTTCTACCCAGGCCTTGGCTCTCCATCCCTTATAGCCAGCAGACAGCCCGTTAAATATTGCACACTTGAGAGGCACTTAAATGCGGCCAACAGACTGGAAATGTGCTAGGTTAACTGCCCTCTCCATTTCCCAAAGGGCCATTATGTTGGCTCAACTTTTGCTCTAATTTTAATTACTCTACATGCAAGTAAGAACTCTAGAAAATGTTCACTGTAATGAACGCATCATTACAGCAGACTAACCTATTTAATTACTTTTTAAAACCATTATTGCATTCAGTTTGTACGCTGTGCTATCTGCGTGTGCGTGTGTCAGTTAGTGTAGCTTTAGACTGTCTATACAAGTGGGGAGTGGTGGTCTAGCGGTTAGTGCGCTTTGCTACGAAGCCGGCGACCCGAATTTGATTCCCGCTCACAGCCAACACCAGAGACGATTATCTGAACCGGTCCTGGGCCTTCGCTAGGTCGACTCAACCTCAACTGAGTACCTGGTGCGATATGTAAAAACATCGCCACTGGGGAGACGAAGGCAGCTGGGCATGGTGCTGGCCACCACCACCCCCTCGTGTGCCGTTCCGGCCTTCATAGGTGCTCACTACTAGGGGATCTTTGTCCTTGTCGCTTTAGACTGTATATACAGCTCTCAGTCCACTGTTGTCTCGTTGCTGCAAAAATAATACATAAAACAGGGATTTTATAGGTGGGCATACAACATTCGGCTTTGAAAAAAGGTACAGTAACCAATGAGCACACCAGTAAATTTAGCGACTTAACAAAGCTTTATGGAATTTCTGTGACCTCACACAGTCCACGGGGACCTGTGAGCACCCAAGCATTATGCCATGCCATGCTGCCCCTGAATTTAATGCCACATGATTCGCCATGCGGCAGGCCCTGGGCAGCAGTCTTGGAGAAAATTACCCACATCCCAGGTCCCAATTCTATTTCCCGATGCAAATTACCTTTGGATCTGCACTCGTAAAAATGGCCTAAACTTGTCTGCATGGGTTCCTCCAAATTAGAAGTGCAGCCCCTTAATGTTTGAAGGAATTTATATCCTCATACGTTCACAAGTCTTGGTGCGGCATGCTTGTCTTGTTTTTACAGAAAACCATTTTCTCTAAAGAGCACATGAATCCAGAAAAGAATATTGAACATGATTTTTTTGTTTAAAATAACCATTACATTGACGTCTCCCCTATTGAACAGCATTTTTTTTAGATCGTATTTGTGTCCCAAAGATTTTTTTTCTCTTAAAAGTCTAAACACAGCACACATTTCCATCGTGAATCGTAACTTTTTATTCTTCTATGGTGGCTTATTTTAATCTATTTATTTAATCTGGTTATCCACACTCAAAACTGAGTACCCTTTTTAATTATTATTGTTATCCAGCTGATAACAAACAAAAATCATCAACCAAATATACCAAGCAACTAACAGGTTAAAAATGTAATCATTTTACCACTGAATCTAATATATTTTAAGGTATTACCTTTTTCAAGCCTTATAATTCAAGTGCCAAGTTGAATCCATACATTTCCTAACAATACCAGCTTTTTTAGTTGGCTCAAAGCCAGAACCTTCTTGTAGTAATTGTCCTTTGTAAATAGAAACTTCTACCAGGGGACTGAATGTTCTACAGAATGTGATTTTATGGTTAATTTATTAAAGGGCCCAACTTTTGGTCCCCTGCGGCAGTTTGCCTGTAAGAGTGGTGTGTCTGCTCGTGGCAGGACTTGCATGCATGAGAGAGAGAGAGCATGTCCACAGTCTGAACTGCAGTATCAGCTTACAGCCAGCAGCGAGTACAATAAAAGATGATCATGCCAGAGAGCGGCATGCAGGGCCAGGATCCACCGCTTTCAGTCACAAATTTAATTCAAATTTCGATTTAAAGCTTTGTCAAGGCGCCCCTTCCCCCCTCCAACCCAGCTTAAATATACGCTGCCAAGCCTGGTGGTGCCCATTCAGACGCTGTCTTCCCGACAGACATGTTCTTCACCTGAGGACGGCTGCTTGCGTTGTGGCCGAAACGTCGTGAGAATTATTTTATTATGTTTTATTTTTATTATTTTATTATTTCCCTTCTACGTGACTTTACCGAAAGAACCAAGAAGATAAATTGTATTCAGTATACGAGCAGCAACTGAGAGGGCCTTTGTCAACAGTCACCTCTACAATAATTGTTTATGTGTGCTTAGAATTCTACAATGAGCTATTCTTAAAGTTCTTATGGGAACAATGCTTAATTAAACATTAACCATGAGCTATGAATGATGTTTCTAGAATAACCAATTATCACGTGTTTTATACGCATGGTGGAAAAAAATGCAGCCCTGCAATTCCTTGCTCACGAAACGACTGGTTAATAAAAGGCAGCTCTAGGGAGCCGAATCCAGAGAGCCTTTGGCCTACTCTTCCATGCTGGACAGATGTCTTGTAAGCGGTGGGAGTAGCCACACTTTCCTCAAACGCACACGACCTGCCTGTCGATCGATTGTGGTGAACCCAATTATACTGCCGGCTGGACAGAGGTGGTGGTGGGGAGGGATTTGGGACCCTTGCGTTGTTGTCGTTGTTTCAACTGCCACGCCGGGAGAACAAACCGATGACCTATCGTGCTCCAAATATTTAAACGGAGCAAACAAACGAAATATATACATTCTTACTCTTAATTTTTTCGGTAAAGTCACGTAGGTAAAAAATAAAATTAAAATTGAAAATGAATAAAAGTAATAATAGAAACAAAATAAAATAATAAATCACGACGTTTCCGAGGCAACACAAGTCTCCGTCATCAGGTGGGACCGTCACAGCTACATTTACTGTATCAAGTTGATGCAGTAATTTTAGCTGTGAGGCAACACAAGTCTCCGTCATCAGGTGGGACCGTCACAGCTAAAATTACTGCATCAACTTGATACAGTAAATGTAGCTGTGACGGTCCCACCTGATGACGGAGACTTGTGTTGCCTCCGAAACGTCGTGATTTATTATTTTATTTCTATTATTACTTTTATTAATTTTTTATTTTTATTTTATTTTTTACCTACGTGACTTTACCGAAAAAACCTAAGAGTATGAATCCTTGCAGTCACGAAAGCTTCAAATCTAGAATATACATTCTTGTTACCAGGTAGGGCCCACTGAGCTATATAGCTCTTCTGCAGAAGCGACCTGGCCACAAATGATAGCTCAACGAATTGGCTTATCGTGTGTAAATTTAGATTAGCCAGATAAGCGAGATTTTAAATGTGAATGGAAAAAAAACAGAGGACCCCGGAGAAAATCTACACGACCAGGGGTTAAAGAGACATGCAAAGTCCAAGTATACAGGCATCAGGGTCGGGATCAAACCCACGACCCTCCTGTATACCAGGCGAGGTATTTAACATATTTCCACTGCGGCTAAAACGAACTCAAAATTAGTTAACCTGTCTATTCATGGTTGCTGTTTATTTAGCTGAAATTGGGCAATAAAAACACATCAAACTGGGCTCTTATTCAGGCGTTCTGCAGTGGCGAGCTTTGTAGCCTTCTTTACCAATGTTCTTCAATCAGTTCCTGTACTTCATTTCCATTTCTTGTTACGATGTTTTCCTGACTGCCCATCTAATATCGGCGCCACGGTGGCGAGATGTTAACTACCTCGCCTGATATACAGGCGGTTGTGGGTTTAATCCCGACCCTGACGCCTGCTGTATATTTGGAGTTTGCATGATCTCCTTGTGGTCGCGTGATTTTATCTCCGGGTCTTCCGGGTTTTCCCTGCACATTTAGAAGCATGCGTTTAACTAGTTTGGCTGTTATACACATTCCACACGATAAGCCACTTCGTTGAGCTATCATTTGTGGGCAGGTCGCTTCTGAGACAGAGCTATAGAGCTCAGTGGGCCTTGCCTGTTAAAATAAAATTAGTTAAAAAAAGTTGAATTGATCGTGGGTCACCGTTCATCCTTGTTCATGGCCATTAGCCGGTGGTAGAAACTCCACATTTCTATGGTGGGGGTCCATCCTCGCCTGAGATTTGAACTCACAACCTTCTGTCTGTGAGCCGCGCACTTTACTTTCTGCACCACTCAGCCGAAACTGGAGTTGCGTACACACTCTACAAATTGTTTGCAAAGTTATTCATGGCAAAAAATACCATCAGCATTTTTGTGGGTGGTAATTCGTACCTTTGACACATTGCTATGCACTCTGCAAATGCAGCGTGTTTCTGCAATACCGTGAGCATACGTATATTTTTATACTAATATGATTTGGCAGGAAAGGATGAAGCGTGCAAATTATTGTACTGTGAAACTAATACTGGTATCTAAAACATATACCTACACCAACAGAGGTCACGTCTCTGTAGTGATTTAATTCAAACTCAACTGCAATTGCTTTTAAATTATACAGCAGGCTGCTGCTGCGCTGAACATTCAAATGCGTTATGGCAGACAGCTTATAAAGCAGGTATTATATTCTACTAATTTCCTCTGTAGAGGGCAGCCTTGCATCATACGGTTTTGATGCATTAGGCCTCAGTCTTAGTTGAGGACTGTAGACCTACAGAGATAATGCGTCGTATTGTGCTAAATTAACGGACAATTTAATACAATGTAAAGGCGCGCACACGATCTAAACCGAATGCATTCGTTGTGGGTTTTCTGGGAGGTGGATTGTCCGGGAATGGACCTAGGTCCTCCTAGCTCTTATACTGGAGCCGCCCTGCATCTGAAGCACATTTAATCTGGAACTGCCTATACCCAACAGACAGCGCTTATTACACAAGCTTAACGTTCGCCTCAATAAATGATGCACTTGACTGCAAAACACTGCTAAAAGCCATAACCGACTGATAGATCGATACATTTTAAATCATTCTCTTAAAGCTAACTTCGGTACAGCATCCACTTTCCAGTCTCACAACCCGTGATGAATTCCTCTATTTACAACAGACACCACACTTTTTCTGCCATTCTTTACCTGGCTATCTGATCTGCTTTTGGGTCGAAGGTTCTATCCATCACTGCCTTAGAATAGGTAACTGGAATTCGGGATGGGTTTCAGTTGCTGCTCTATAATTATCATCCACACAACCGAGATGATAGCGCTGGGGTCTTGTAAGCAGCCAAAACTAACACATGCGTATTGATTGCATCTGCTCCCTTACCAGCATCAAATTATCTGCACTAAACATATGCAAAATTGTGCCCTGTCATTAGGCACGTTTGTGAGATAAAAGAGTGCGTGTGGGTTTTTTTTGCAATCGCAATTGTATGGTGCTGTGCACAGAAACAACATATGGTGATTAACAAGCAGTCTTTGCTTTTGAGTTACAGGTAAACATCCAATTAATGGATGAGGCGTTACAATATTTGCATAAGAACCATTTACACACTGAGGCGGTGTGTATAATGCTATGCGCTGACGTTAAAAAGCGTCTGCGTTATTATGCCTCGCCATCCCTTCAGGTGCTTATGAGATTTCAGGGCATTTATGAGTTTCAAGAGTGATTACCGCTAAAAAAAGAGCCGTCTATTGTGATAAATAATCCAGTTAACCTATTTTTTCATTGACTTGGCAGAATTATCCATTTTGTCTCATTGCCAAACCTCATGAATTCAGCACATAATACAAAGCATATATATTTGTTGTCTTTCAGTTTCAGTATGATTAAGCTGCTTGAAATAGACTCAAGGCATGTCACCAGTATGAACAACTGACAATTATTCAAAGTAAGCACGTGTGTTCAACTTAAAACAGGCATATCAGAGGAGTATGAGATAAGGCCCAATTGTTGCAACGTTAAATGTGGGCACGGCAGGGTAAAGGGTTGAGAGAGTTGCCCTGGGATGTGGAATGTTGACATCTGCCACATCTGGAGGCCCCTGCAAGGACAGGAGGACACCTGCCCCGTGGTCCGAGCACAACTCAAGCAACAGCTGCCAGAGTTGACAATTTACCCATATGGGATATCCCAGCTGCCTGGCCACATTGAACAGGAGAATTGCAACGCAGGATGAAAGCAAAAGCATATAAACCACATTCTACAAACAAAAAAAGCAGGATGAAAGTAACATTGTATCAACATTAAACATATATATAATTACAACGACAAGGAATGGTTTACAAACTGGTCCTGCAATCCAGAATTCGCTGCTTCAATCTTTTGGCACACAACACGTGACAGATGAAGCACGGGGACAACTTTCTTAAATCCTCCCTTGCCTCCCAGAAATATAAGTGGAGGTGTATCGGCAGGTCGTGTGTGGTGGGGTAAAGTGTGGCTCCTCCCACCTCCTCCAAGTTGTCTGTGCAGTGTCGAAGAGCAGGCCAAAAACACCCTCTAGGAGGTGCTTCTACAGTGGCCTCAAGTGGAGGCCCTGATGACAACAGTGGCGTGATTAAGCTATTTCAGGACTCCTACCATCCATTTAATTTACGCACATAAACTGATCGCGCTCAAAGTCCCATCTCCATGGTGGTCATCCTCTTGGACATGTTCTCTCATCTGGCTATCATTCTGTTGCCAGCGTTGTCAATCAGCAATCAGCTCATCAGCCCCTTTTTGTTTCTTACTCGCCATTGGTGGCGTCTCTGATTTGTGTTCGGTCCCTGAAAAATGCGTTTTCCGTTTTCAGTTTATTTCCAAAGCGTGCATCTTTCACGCTTCTTTGCGTACTGCTCGGCGTTTGTTTCACATTCTTTGTCTGCGCCCGCGTTTCTGCTCCGTATGCCAAAGCTATGCACTATCACGTTGGTGAAGAATAGTCGGGGATTAAATATGGCTTCTTGTACAGGAATAAATGACTCTCTCCATTGTTTCTCGCTTGGTGAAACAAAAATAAAACATTCGTAAAAATGTGAAGTGTGAAAACAGGAGCAAACATATGCACTTTCCACACAGTATATGCATATTAAAACTCTACACATATAAAAAAAAAACATAATTAATAGAACCACACTAAATATTCAATACCACAACACAATTACAGTCACATGATATTCCATATTAACACTAATGTGCAAATAAATACCTGAAGATGTTCCAGAAAAGAAAAAAAACGTGTAACAGTATGCACATCATGTACTGATGACCTCGGTGTAGCACTGTATGGTAATAATACATGGTGTTACAAGGGAAGAGAGATTTTTTTTATATACCATTTTTGGGCTTATTTGCTCTTGGCCATGTGGGTAGACACAGACCTGAAGAGGGATCCACAGAGAGCCACAGATCTAATATTTATGCCCTTTGCAAAGGTCACCGGGAAGCAGGCATTAACCCTGCTATCGAAAAAGTCCACAAAATGAGGACAGATTAAACATTAAGGAACGGTAGTTTTGTGCTCACTAAAACCTGCCTTTCTGCAACTATTGGCTGCGACTTAGTAAAATGTTCATCGTTTGCGCAAAAAATGATTAAGTGCAATCTAGTGCTGCCTCATTATCGATACGTGTATGAATATCTAAACAAAAGTGGTGCTGCGGATCAAATAATAAACAACTGACTATGGTAAAGTGTTAATGTAGCATAGTTTTGTCTTCCATAGCCATGCATGCTAATTCTGATATGCATGTAAATAAATAAATTAATACCACCATACAATATCCCAGCGTGATAAAACGTTAACAAACCTCCCCTGTAAGGAAAATGCGACAAGATATTTCACAACATGGGTAACAAAGTTCAATTATTCGGTGCTCCAAGTGAAAAAAACATGACATTAACAGAATAACTTTGCAAGTTTAATACAAAACGGAATAATTAGCCAAAACTAGTAATTTCAAACTATGAAAAGTGAGGGTTAGGGTGATACATACATTTTAGTTAAACTTGTTTTAAGTAAAGGTATGTAGAAGGGAAATAATAAAATAATAAGAATAAAAATAATAAAATATTTTATTATTTTATATTATTAGATTATTTAATTAAGTTTTATTTTTATTATTTTATTATTTCCCTTCTACGTGACTTTACCGAAAGAACCAAGAAGATGAATCCCTGCAGTCACGAAAGCTTTAAATCGAAATTTGTTTTAAGTAATACAATTTGGAATTTGGTTGCGTCTTAATATTATCTTTTCTAACAATTGGTCATCAAGATCATCATTTCTATTCCTCCGGGTAAGAAACCAGAGAATTCAAGTCTCTTCTACGTGGGTCGCCTTAGTCACACAAATAAATCTATGAGATAACCGTGCAGTGTAATCTTTTGGGTCTTCACTTTCAAAGATCAAAGATCCCCGTATAGCCTTAACAGACTGTAGGGGCAAGTGCTGTTAGCGAGCACCTATGAAGGCCGCAACGGTACACGAGGGGGTGGGTGGCCAGCACCACGCCCGACCGCCTTTGTCTCTCTAGTGGTGATGTTTACACACCACACCAGGGACTCATTAGAGGCTGAGTCGACCTAGGGGAGGCCCGGGACCGGTTCAGATAATCGTCACTGGTGTTGGCCATGAGCGGGAATCGAACTCGGGTCGCCAGGTTTATAGCGCAGCACGCTAACCGCTACACTACCGCTCCCCATCGTGTGTGTTACTGTGTCACTTTAGACACAGTAACACACACACGGGCCAGAAACATTTCACATCTTGCAGCACGGAAGGGCACTGGTGGCCTGTTGTAGAACAAACGTCTCCTTTTTGACTCATAATGCTGGATTATCAACTGTCCAATTACGTCAACACAAGGTGAATAGGTCACCACAGGCAATGTCATTGCTACCAACCACACCTCGCAATTGCATCCTACTGTTAGATCCCATAGTTGTTGCTAAATCGACACCAGACCTCAAAGATCTGCTCATACCTTATCCCACCATCTGGCTTAAGGTCTTCTCCGTGGCCACTAACCTCTGGGTGCCACTCACATGCGTGTATCAATAACTGGGCCTCATCCGCCCTGTAAATGTGCCCAACCCATTGCAATATCTTCTTTATGATTACATCTATAAATACTTCAACGTTCCAATCATCTGTTCCAAACCTTCAAGTTGCTTATGCTATATTTAAAATAAAACAATACTGTCCTTCGCATGCACCTGTATTCAAAGACTAACCGCGTATCGCCTCGTTGCTTGCCAATGCAGCCACACAGACATATCTTGCCTCAAACATCCATGTTTTATAGCTGAATATGACCAATCCAAAGTGGCTTCTATAGTCCATCGAAAACTTACCTGGCCAATGCGACGACTCCAAGTCTCTATTCACCTATTCTCAAACCTCCGTATTTGGAACAAGATATTAATGAGCTCAGGCATTGAGACAAAGGACAAAATAAATTACGGCAAGTATGCAAGTCAGTGTACCCAACCGTACCCTGAACACGACAATCAAATACTCGGCTGATAACCATAACAGCTATCGTACAAGATTGTGTTGATGACGTTGACTGGTTATTATGCAGCAGCAGATGTTCACGTGTTAACGGTTGCCTTTAGACAATGGCTTTACCAGGGCTAAGGTGGGGTGAGGGTTGCAGCGCATTCTGGCCTGGGCCTCCAGCCCGGTGCTTTTACAGCCGAACTCCGGTCATCCTCGGAGCAGCAGCAGCAGCTTTTGGTTTGGCCATTCTGCGGCCGTCTGGAACGTTCTTCCTTCCGATATTAAAAGCTCCTGGAGCTACGCACTTTGAAATTAACTAGATTGAAACTCATTTATTTAAGAATAGCTTTTTTGTGTTTAGTTTGTTGTCCGCCCCGCGCACCTCCGATTAGCACGGTTGGCTATGTACGGTGCGAAAGAAGTTAAACAAACATACATACAACATACGTACGCGTTTATTATAGCATTTCCCCACTGTGGGATTTCTTGTGCCCCTCTTTCTATGAACCTCTGTTATAGGAGTGGGGGGAAGACGGCTGGAGAGTGGATTTTAAGCAGTTGTGAGAACGTGGTATGATCATCACGCGTTTACCGAGTGACCAACAACGCATATCACGTGCGAGTTCTGAGATGTCACTGGTGTCACGGGCAGCGAAACAAATATATGTTGATGTGTTAACATGCAAAGGAGAGAGAATTAACTGGTGCAGACTGGAGCCGAGGGACCGTCGTGAAGAGTGCAGAATGCGCCAGTCGTGCCACGAGTTATTTCAGAGCAATGAGACCCAGTCTTGGCTTAAAACAGATGTCCCCAGTAGAGGCTAACACACACTGTCACGCTGTCATTTTACCTATGAAGAAATATCGTGTCACCTTTAAAAATACCACATCCGAACTATTTATGTGCTCTAAATCTATTTGACAATCGGGCTTAAAAGCTCACAAAGCTTGCATGCAATAAACAAGGGACAGGAAAAAAAAAACTCCATATAAAGCAGTGGAATGTTTGCCTAAGATATGACATACATAAAAAAAAATGCTGATATATATACGTAAAGCATGCAGGAAAACACCACAAAGCATGAAGACACATGCTCTATTTGAACATGCACATGCAACCTGCTGTCTGGAGTGTTGTGCCACCATCAATATTTTATTAGGGACCTTGAAGCTTGCAGAATACTAGAGTAATCTCTGCCACGGCACAGATCGTCACTTTACTGTTGTTCCTTTTCGTCGCATCTTGTCTTGAGCAGATATTTAACTTTTCATGCAGCCCGAAACTGCACTGTGTGGTGCCTTCAGAGAGCAGTAACGCACGTCAAATTAATATTTAACCTCAATGAATGCTACGCCTTGTAATGGAACCTAATTACTAAATCCCAGGAGGTTTTTTTCCTACTCTCAAACACATTTCTGTCTAAAAGCATGCGTTAATTGTAACAAAGGCATTCTAACGCCAGAGGTCCAATATACTACAATACTACATACTAAGCTGTTTACATGCCACCCATATACATTTAAAATGTGCTTTCACATAGTTTTAACTATGACCAAATTACCCGCAATGCGTCCACTCCCATCAAATCTCGGATGCCAAGCAGATTGAGGCCTGAAGAGTGTTTGGATGGGTGGCCACCGTGCATTCAGGTGTTGTAGGCTGCTGCGGGGATACGTTATCAAGAGGGTAACTGTGAAAAAAACTACTTTGTTGCACTGTACTCTGCTCGAGCATACATGCTCCCTGCCATCTGCACTTAGCAGCGTGGGGAGATCGGGTGGAATCATCCACACGATCCACGAAGCGTTGGGAGGCCCTCACCTAGCCATTGGATTGATAAAAACAAAGTGCTGTACGTGTAACTGCTTTACAGTTGCTGTGTCCGTTCAGCGAAATACCATGTTTACATAAATAAAGAAGTATTAATATGGCAATAGATGCTGCGTACAAGTTGAGTCCTGCTCCAGTGTGGGGTGAACACCATTTGCCGTTTACAGTCCTGAGCTGGTTGTGGAATTTTCCACATTCCTTTGAAAAAAAAACAATTATTGATATCACACAGAACAGTACTTATTTTATTGACGATTCGAACTTGCTGCCTTCAGACTGTGAGCCGGCATACTCTATCCAAATTCAATATCAAGTCTCACTTCCATTGATGATGGTCTCTATCAAGTTGTAGACATTCCACATTCATCTGCAAGGGCACAGCCAGGATTTGGTGGTGCATACCTGTGATTCAGCTCGTTGGTGATAACAGTTGTTGGGTGACACAGATTTGTGGAACTCCCAAACCCATTGGGTTATGAGGTGGCGAGGAGATGACAGTTCAGCAAATGTATTAATTAACCGAGCTGCGTGTAACGTTGCGTGCTATCACCTTACATACGTGCGGGTTTCTCCACATATCCCGGTTTCCTTCGACACTCAAATAACTCACTTATGTTATTTGGCCAAACATCCGAATGACGGATCCTGCTGAAAATGAGCCTTGAGAAACGGCGAGGCTTTCCCGGAGGACGACATCATAGAGTCTCTACAGGATGACTAATTTGACTTACAACAAAGGGATACAACTGGTTTGATCGACTCCAGGGGTATGACGGGTTGAGTTCACCTCTGTTGGGAGGATAAAAACATTTTTTAATTTGTCCAACTTAAATTTCGATTTAAAGCTTTCGTGACTGCAGGGATTCATCTTCTTGGTTCTTTCGGTAAAGTCACGTAGAATGGAAATAATAAAATAATAAAAATAAAACATAATAAAATAATTCTCACGACGTTTCGGCCACAACGCAAGCAGCCGTCCTCAGGTGAAGACCAGGTCTGTCGGGGAGACAGCGTCTGACGTCGTGAGAATTATTTTATTATGTTTTATTTTATTATTTTATTATTTCCATTCTACGTGACTTTACCGAAAGAACCAAGAAGATTGTCCAACTTGTTTTCGGCGTTGCACCACGTGTCCGTCGGCATGATGCTCTACACTTCATACCACGTGCTGGGCGCTTCTTCAGAAACCGAATTGTAATCTGCTATGATCCATTGTCGATGTCCCCTGCCTTGCGACATCATTCTCCATGCAACGGTAGCTTGGAAATGTAGTTCCCGAAGAAGCATCCGTCAAAAAAAAAACCGTCGGACATCGTGCCGAAGAACACCAAATGGCACGACCCGAACCACACGCCCAAGAGCCACGCAGCACAACCGCGAAAACCCCACGCGGGAGAATAAATTAAACAGATTTTTCAAGATGACCCATTCACATCGTAGTCATCTGACAACAGCCAGTCATGTTTCCTTTGGCGTACATTCTGTTCATTTATTAATCGCAATAATGTGTTGGCCCTTGCCATGTCGATTACGACCATTCTTCAACCCGTCCCTTTGATTGCGTTCGTGTTGTATGTATTTATTTATTTCGCATTCAATAACGGTTCATTATTAGCTGTTGTTATAAATGTGGGCTTTGTTTTGCTTATTTGAAAAAAGTAACTTTCAGAAAAAATAAACATTTATTTTGCTAAATTCCAATGAAGACATTTTAATTTCTAATGGCCTGGCCTAACTTGAAATATGAACATATCTTAAAACATTGCCTTTTAAACATTACAATCCATTAACTATTAATTCAGAGATATTCAAACATCACACTCATCGCTGAGGATTATGTTAAGGGTATCGACACAATAGCGCTATTGCCCGATATATTTCAATTAACGAAATAACCACATTACGTCTTTGTAGCGAGCGAGCGAGCACACGACCAACAGAGGCCTCAATTTACACCGTGCTCATTTCGCCAGTCTGTATCGTCATTAGTTTTATTATTATCATTGCACCTGCGAAACATTTTGCTTTAATGAAAGCGCATGATCAGGTGCACGGTCAGAGGGTAACGGTGGTGGAGCATTAGCTCATTGTTTACGTTGGCACATCTTGGGCAGGAAGAGGTCCCTTCAAAGGGTTAATCCAGGCAGTGTGGGAGGTAGCGGTGAGCTCGTGTGGTGACATTTGTTTAGTGTCTGCCGCTGAATTGGCGATGAAGTAAGATGATCTGCGGAGAAGGTCTCTTGGGCAGGCTGGCCTGACAGAATAATTTATGGGAACCTCTCCAGAGAGTTCTGCTGCTGCCAACCTCCCCCTAAACTCCTGCCAGCTCTTAAACTGCTTTGCATCACCTGCTCGCGCTATGCTCGCCGAGCAAAACAACAAAAACAACGAGAAAAAATGGAACAGAATCTGACATTGTTATCTTAAGTATGCCGTTTGTTCCCTAAGTCAGTTAAGCTGACGTAGCCTCTTTTCATACGGTCACCTTCATATCCTCCATCATGCTCAACACACTTCCATCATCAACAGGCCTGACTATTAATCTTATGCTTCTCCATGACTATTGCTACAGTTTCTATACAAAATGTTTGTACAACGCGTTATATATATATATATGAGGTGAGAATGTTTCCCCAAGTTGGCTGTGAAGAAAATAATCATCAGCCATGATCAATCTGCTGCTGGATGAAAGCCGCCACAAGCTGCCGCCATCTGTTGCAATTCCACGATGTTTGAATCTACCTAGCACCTGCAAAGGGGCCAAGTGGTTAACAAAATAGCACGGGGATTTAAAAATATATATATATAAATGACAAATTAAACAATATATATATTTTTGTCATTTTTGCACAAAAGCCTGCCAATGCAAATGCCATTTTAGAATAAAGTCTAATGTGTTTGCAAGTGACATGGCACATTGTTCCAGCGTGAAGCAATTTGCTAGTGACCTATCATGTCAGCTTTTTGTGTGGGCAACACCTTCACTAATCATTAAAGGCAGTGTTTATATTGCTGACACATACGCAACAGGACATAGCAATAAATAAGCTGACATTCATCTTCTAACCTAGCCCTTCACCGCAACCTAATTACGTGTTTGGGAGAACATGCAAAAAAAAAATCAATTTCCCGTCAGTCTCGGCGACTCTCATCACACTGCTAAATCATTCATTTACACCGCAGACGCTCCCCGAAGCCTGACCCAAACCGCAGCATCTCGCTGCCTTTTTTAATTCTCACTCGCTTGTGCCGTTGCATAGTCCACGAAGCTCTTCACAAAGACCTTCAGCTTTAATTTGGTTACCTTCCAGAGCAAGAAGACACCCCCAAGGGATGCAAATGCACTCGCTTTGCGAGTCTACCCAGAGAACGGAGACCTCCTCCCCCCCACCCCCATCCCGTTGTGCGGACAAACGGCAGAGCAAAGCCCCTCCGGTCTGTACATTTACAAGGCTGCTAAAACTCTATTTTTTTGCATGCCAAATATGTTTAGCCGCTCTTTTATGTTGAGATTTGCACAGGCTTTAACTTAACATGCGGCATGGAAATATATCGTCTACGGTGACAAACAATGTGCGTTGTAACTTATTCCTGTCTATGACAAGCTCAACTCTTCTAAATGTATTTATTGTGTATGCATATGCATACAACGACAAAGACCCCCCACCCCCCCTTTCACCCCTATCGGCCAAGCATATTTGTTGGGTAAAGTGTTGTTCGCGAGCACCTATGAAAGCCGGTACGGTACACGGAAAGGGGGGGGGGAAACCTCGCCTGTTCACACACAAATGTTAATTGATTTCAAATTCTCTCCACTGCAATTGTCTTGACAAATATTTAATAAATAAAGTGGATTTTAATTACCACAAAAAATATTATGCACAACAATCGAAAAACGGTCAATTGTTATGAATGTTTACTTTGGTATCGGAATCTTACGTAAATTAAAATGTCCAGTATAATAATATTTTAGAAGGAAACATTTAATTAGAAAATTAAATGTAAAGCTTTCATAATTTTAAATATGTAAATTAGTAAGACATGCTGAATTTTGAGCCATTTGAGCCCAAAATAGTAATGTGTTTTGCCATTTAAAAAAAAAATCTGTTCGCAATTAACATATTTTAATAGACCTTATAAATTGCAAATTGCACATTCACGTTGTCATCAGCCAGTGGTGGACAATTAAACAGGGTTGCAGAGAAACGTAATCCCTCACAATTGTTATCCCCATTGCAATTTCAGAATAAAAAGCAGACATATACTTGAAAAGTTTAAAAGAATGGAAATTTATCGCGGCGACTTACATATTATTTATTTATTTGGATTTAGATGCATAAAAAATACAAAAAACAGCTATTAACAAAAACCCGGTGAAGGCTTTAACGCGAAAATGTAACCTTTTTACACGCAGACAAACGCTTGACCTTTAGGCAAGTGAAAATTGGTTTCGTTCATGAAAGTTCACAATTCGCTCACCTACCCAGTTTCGTGCCGAGCTAATTCCCGGATGGAAGAAGAGGCCATGGAAACGATATTCTTCCCTGAAAATCAATTTTCTGCAGTCATTACCATACATCTGTGCTCTGGGAGCACCTCATTTGTCTCACTGAATGTTCCATTTATCATTTCAGGCCATTTCCGTTCAAACCCCCTTATAAAAAGTATAAAGAGAGTGCCTGCACGCTGGTTTAAAGTCGGGGATGACATAATCCCATGAAAATTGCATAACCTTTCTAAAGAGAAAAGAACAAAATCTATCCAAAAGATAAGACTGCACCGTGAAAAACAAATTACGAATGGCACACTTACATTTCTTTTGCTCCAGTGTGATTGTTTGACCTTCATAATACCACTTATACGTGCCAGTCAAGATAATTTAGAAACTATCGTTTTGCTTAAACAAAAGTCCTTCATCTGAAATGCAAAAAGCATATGCTCTAAAACGAGACAGCACGCTGCTGATACTTATTTGATAAACATGACAGCCATGTTCTCATTGGTGCAGCTGTCCTTTAATTATATTGTTTCGGCATTTGAACTCGTACACATTATTTCTGCGGCTTGTTTGTGGACAATGAGACACACTACAGACTA
Organism: Lethenteron reissneri; assembly: GCF_015708825.2. NCBI lineage: Eukaryota > Metazoa > Chordata > Hyperoartia > Petromyzontiformes > Petromyzontidae > Lethenteron > Lethenteron reissneri. The sequence continues at coordinate 11,664,701 of NC_083792.1, read as the reverse complement.
AGGACCAACATACAATTCTCAACAAAAAAAAACAACCGTCTGGCGTGCCACACGAGTTATTAAGTACGCAGGTTAAGACGAGACAAAAGTTTAAGGTTGTTCCAAAACAAACTTTGTTTTATCTTCACCGCGCAAGGTTGCTGCTTTATAGTTGTAAACAATGAGTGTGACGCATTTCGCGGATAGTATGATAATTATCACGTAATGCACAGTCTGGTGGGTATGGTGAAGCTGTGTGTTACGTAAATATGGACAACTAACTGTGTGTGGGGGGGGGGTCAACACACATGGACACACATCCCTCAGCTACCACGTGGCATTTTGGACGATGCTGCCAGGGCATTAGTAAAGTGTGCCATCTGCTGTGGAGTGAATGTTCACAACATTGTGATATCCATCACACAAAAAACGGGCCATGTAAACCGCAGGCATGTGAATATCGATTGATAAAAAATCGATTCTTATGCTCACGAAAGATGCATTGTTTCACCACACGTATGAGAACCATTATTCAATTTTCCTGAAACTGAATGCTAAAGTTATGTTAAGGCTAATGCAGCAAACTAAAACGGTACAAACAAGACAGCAAAATTAGAAACAATACAGATGACAGTAAAAATGAGATAAACGTTTTATTTTTGGGGATTGCAGCGAAGCCCATAAATATGACCATTCCTCGTGGTGGTGTTGAATCCTAATATGCCTCGTAACATTCTACTTGCTACTTGTATGGTTGTGGGATGTTGTATTGTTGCATACAAAGCAAGTTCTTCCCCAGGTATACACACTCTGATGTGGTTTCCAGGTGTGTTCCTTTGACATACATTTTAAATTGTTTATCAAACCTGTTGTACAAGACTTTTGTTTTTTGCTTATATGTTCTTCAATACATTCCTGTACTTCATTTAAATTTCTTGCTATGACTAAGTCATTGGCAAATCTGAGATGCTGCTGTGAATAATTAGCAAAAGAATGTTTCCCTGTCTGACTGTCCTTCCAACATGGGGTGCCACGGTGGCTAGAAGATATTAACTACCTCGCCTGGTATACAGGAGGTCGTGGGTTCGATCCCGACCCTGACGCCTGCTGCTGCTGTATATTTGGAGTTTGCAATTTCTCGTGCATTTTTCTCTGGGTCCTCCGCGTTTTGCCTCCAAAGTTATAAATGTGCGTTCAAAGTATTTGGCTGCTCTCCAACTCAGCATGATTGGCCACTTTGTTGAGCTTTCATTTGCCGCTAGGTCACTTCTGAGAAAGAGCGAAATAGCTCAATGGGCCTTACCTTGTAAAATAAAAACAGTAACAAATAGTATATTTAATTTACTCTTCTTCATTGAGTATCAGTGTTGCATTAATAAACAGTTATTATTGTTGCATTGATTTCGGCTTTGATTCGTGAGAGCGTGGATGACAATCAAGTTGGAAGCAAGCAAGTTGGCGTGCTTTGGCAAAACTGAACTCAATAATTAAAGGCAACATACGAATGTGCTTAAAGGTAAAATATATTTATCCATTCTTATTTTTTGCTTTGAAATGAACGTGAACAATGGCAAATAAATCGAACAAACGCTGAAGTGTGCAGCACATAAGCATTGGGAGGTGCAATGCGTTCAATTTCCCTTATATGGATCAGAGAGCATATGCAGGTTCGAGACATTGTATTGACTTTTCGATATAAAGCTTTCGTGACTGCAGGGATTCATCTTCTTGGTTCTTTCGGTAAAGTCACGTAGAAGGGAAGTAATAAAATAATAAAAATAAAACATAATAAAATAATTCTCACGACGTTTCGGCCACAACGCAAGCAGCCGTCCTCAGGTGGAGAACAGGTCCTTCAAGTGGCCGAAAAGTCGTGAGAATTATTTTATTATGTTTTATTTTTTATTATTGTATTACTTCCCTTCTACGTGACTTTACCGAAAGAACCAAGAAGATTGCATTGACTGTTCAGAGAAAAGTTAGGTGCACTTGGGAAGAACAGGTGGCTAGAAGGGAGGACGGACGGTCAGTAAGGTTGAGATTCACGAAGAAGGAGTGGCAGCCGAGCCCGAGAGGACATTCACCACGGAGACAGGACTACGTCTTCGGCTCGTGTTACATCGCGATAGCATTAGAGATGGCGGCGGATTCGTAAGGCCTTCATTTCGGCAGTGAACAGATCATGTGTGATAATGATATGCAGTCTATAAAGCGATACAAGGTTAAAGGGAACTGCAGAGCTTACGTCATAGCCGTGTGCCTTTTCGTGTTCGTTATTCCACGCTTGTCATGTGCTCTCATTAAGATGCTCTCTCTCTCAGTTTGTGGTTGGTATTCCAAGCCACGGGCAATTCCCACTGAATTATAAGAACCCTTACATGTGTCTACACACACTACATACCTTTGTTAGATGTGTAACTTTGTCGGACAATGTTTTTTTATACAAATCTTTCATCAGCCTGACAGTGGGATTTCAGTTTGCTTTTGGCATGTAATAGTCCAAAGTAATCGGGCCCATTATCACTCGCTTTTCTTTTTAAAACACAACACAGAAGATGGCTTTAGATGGCCTCTATTAGGGTAGCTGCCACTGTATCCAGCATCTCCAATATATAAGATCAGAAAAAACAATGGGCGTCTCTGAAATGCGACTGTTTATTGTTAAACTGGAGCCAAGTGCTTGTTATCGAGAGTGGGTTTTGCATTTGTTTAGATTTTTTCTCCATCTGAAAAATACAGAGCACAGATTCACTTCCAATGCTAACGAATGTCGATAAGGTGACAATAGCCACAGACAAGTGTCTCTAGATGACAACTTTGAACGATTGAGAATAACATGTAGACCATTTACATGAATTAATCTAACAATGTGCATGTTTAAATATATATTAACATGTACACATTCCAAAGAAAGATAAATTACATATTCAAAAGACAATATTTTATCCGGTGACTTATAAGTGTACATGTATAATACTCCCACCAAACAGACTACGGAGAAAAAAATATCATTGAATGTTTTATGTAGGTTATAAAATCTTGTCAAAGTATATTTAGTTAAAGCAATTTTGCCTTTCAGGTTACAGTATCACTTTGAAATATAGGGGCAACTACCTTTTAAATTGAAAACTGGTGACCATTATATCTATGTAAACCATATTTACATATTTAACACCATTAAATTACCAAAATAGTTTTCATAAGAATGACCGGAGTAGCCACATAAAGGAATCCCTTTAATGTTGTTTGTTTTTATTATACTGAACAGTTCAATAGTTTATATAGAGTAAACCAATAATGTCTAGTAACTAAGCAGCATATATTTAATTATCAAGATCCTGCTGATGAGACCCAGAAAATCGAAAGTAAAAACAGTCCAGAGTTGACTTGCTAAAACAAAATCTTCTTAATAATGGTCAGCAAAGCTCATAGGTTGATGGACCAAAACATTTTTAGTTATATGTACAGACACACAAAGGTCTGCTTATATATATATATATTTTATTATACTGTACAGTAGGTACAAAAGATATGAAAACATACCGCATAGTTGTACAAAAAAACACAACCTCAGAAGACCAATACAAAGGCAGCAATGGTCACCTCTTCTCTATTCTACCCACAGGGGTTGGGCATAGAGAGCAGTCACTCACACCACATGAAAAGGCCCCTGGTTTCAGCTAGGGAGGCATGTGGCCCTCCTGCCCGACCTTCTCACCACTGCCTCATACCCTCTCACACCCCATCGCACCCCCCCCCCGCCACCCCAGATATCACTAGTTACAGGCAACTTCGCCTTTTTTTTTCTCCCACTCTCCGAACCTTGACAGTACAAAGAGCCATGCCCTGCGGCTATCTGATTTCAGTGAATATGGAAATGTGCCAGCTCTTGATCATCCTGCAAATTTTCCCGCCATCTGCTCCCACGGTGAGGCCCCATCTCCGTGCGTGCTAATGGCTGAGAAGCCACACAGTCTCCACTTGGCTCCGCTTACATCAAAACACTGCGGTTTATTTCATTTCAGGGGCTGCTAATCTGGAATATTTGCTTTCCTGTGCAGACAAACTATCGAGGACAAAAAACTTTATCTGGACAGAGTAGCTGGATTTTTTTTCCCTTTTGAATTGCATGTGTTTTGTTTTAATTGTCGAAAAATTTCAGTTAAAATATCTTTTGTTTTACATGCGATTCCAAATCGCCATTGGGCAACTGGCAAATAAATGTATAATTGGGATGAAAACAATTCAGTGACGACCCGTGATCCCTTTGAACGTAGTCAAACATATATTGGAAACACGCAAGAATAGATTGCCAAAAGGAATGTTCTCCAATACAAATTGAGGGAAGAAAGTGTTTGTAATTCTGCAGACAAAAGCCACTCAATTTTATTGAATTTCAACAAGCTTTTTTCAATCAATTGAGAGGACTTTTCATTACCTTTTTTTACCCAAGTGTGGGGCGTCTCGGCTCAAGACACGAGTCACGATAAGCGATTCGAGGGGATGTGCTTGAACACCCAATCCGGTGGCAGGCTCGACAGAATATTCGCTGAATCATTTAAAGTTTCAATGGGAGCCCTGCCAGAGTGTTTTATCACCCTTTATTTTTCACATGGCAATGGACTATGTCATGCACGCAGCAATGGTCTCATCACGGGAGAGTTTACAGCGTGAGCAGGACTTGGCTCACACCGATATTGATTTTGCACTTGATATGTGGCCACTTCTGGAGCAGCCCTCTTTGGATATGTATACAGTAAAGCAATAGCACCACACTCACAGCGGTTGCTACAACTTGGTATTTCATATTCCACGAGACACAAACTGCGGTTGAGAACTTTTTTTTTCTGTATCACGAATTGTTGAACGAATATATGCAAGGTACAGGTGCTGCCCTGTAATTGCTCGCTCAAACCATTGCTGGTGGAAGGGGCCCTTTGATTCAAGTGAGCTTTCGAGAGTTCGTCGAAAGGGTTTTGGCCCAACTCTTTCATGCTGCCTAGTTGTATTGGAAGAGGTTCAGCTCACCCACGCTTTACTCCACCAACGTGCGAGCTGCCGACCAACAGTGGCGTGCTCATGGACAGAGGCAGAGGGACTTGGTAATCGGAATGCAAGTCTAGTGTGCTAAGCATAATAAACACGTGGCGGCATCCAAAATGAATGCCGTATAATTATTTCAAAATATGCAGCCATTTTTAAATCCACCCATGGCTGAAGGCTTCCACATGATGTGTCGGTCGTGGAGGTTACTTTGAGCATACTTTACCATGCTGGTGAGTGCGGGTTGGTGAAGTTAAATGTGACTTTAAGTGTTCAACTGCTGAAAACAGTTGTCTCATTCTCGGGGCCACATGGAGGCATTGAGCAGCAGGAAGTGCAATGCATATGGCTAAATCTTCTACCCAGAGCAATTTAATAGACTATGCAATATCTAAAAAAGATATATATTATCACTGTGCAAGTTACGTTAACGATATGTAATTAATTGGTCGTGACTGTGAGATATAGTGCAGAAACCTGGACAATTCATAAAGAGGCAGAGAAAAAACTGGACATATTTAAAGGTTTCTGTTATCGGAGGTTTCTTAACTTTCAATGACAGGATCATGTATCAAATAATGGCCTCGATGATAAATCTGAACAGCCACCACTTAACGTAATAACTCAAGAAGAATAACTGTGTTGGCTTGATCATGACTCAAGAATATGCCTATATGGATCTCCCAGGTCAGAAAATAGAAGCGGGGGGAAAATACAATACAATTTTGATTTATTAGTGTCTAAATTGCAACCGGATCTCAAGATGCTGTACAAAACAGTGGGGCGTGGGCTTTCTGGAGGAGAGGAGTATTTACTTGTATTGTTTATCTTCTTGGTTCTTTCGGTAAAGTCACGTAGAAGGGAAATAATAAAGTAATAAAATAAAACATATTAAAATAATTGTATTATATTACTTTATTATATTATTTTATTATGTTTTATGTTAATTATTTTATTATTTCCCTTCTACGTGACTTTACCGAAAGAACCAAGAAGATGAATCCCTGCAGTCACGAAAGCTTTAAATCGAAATTTGTATTGTTTATTAATGTAATACACAGCAAGCGACGACACGACCGGGTACGGTTCTCGCGGTTGTGCTTACGAGCCTCTCCAACCACACTTCCGGGTTGCGCAATGTGTTGCTCGCGATCACGGCTGACGTATCACTCAAGAGTAGCGGGAGAACTCTTTTGGGCACTTCCGCACTTGAACACGTGTTGCTGACGCTTCAAACAGCACGCGGAGCTGAGCGGCAAGCATCGTGACGAAACAATGCGCGGCACGACCGGAAGGCTCCCTAAAAACAAAGGGAGCTTGAAAAAGATGGTCATAGGCAGTGGAGAATTAAGAAAGTTCTTGAGTTTGGAGCTGCATAGAGGGCAGCAAGTCAAGAGCAAGGGATGGATGGGGCCAGCAGAAGAGGATGAGTGACATCCCATTGAGTGAAGGTTAATTAGGACCTTGACCAGAAAGCCTTGTTTGATGGGGAGTGCATGGAGTAGAATAATGGAAAGATATATTTGGGGGATGGCGGTGAATCCATGGAATATCTTGAAGATGGCGGGGGTGACCTTGCAGTTGATCCAGGACGGATTAGGAGTCAGTGAAGGTATCAGTTTATCGGGGTGTCGTGGTCACATTTACAGGTGAAAGTCCAAAGTCTGGCAGTTTTAGAGCATCCGGGGTTGAGATGAGGGATTCGGGGTGGCCATAGGAGGAGAAAGTTGAAGTAGTCAAGATGCGAATGGAGACCAACGGTAGTCTCGTGGGGAAAGCTGGAGTCTGGATGTGGGAGGTATGGAGCTTTGAGGCCCCTGCAGAGTCGCGTTAGGCAGGAAGACAGAGCGAGCTAAGGATACATGACAATTAGGGATGTTTGGTACACTCGTTGACAATGAAATATCAGTGTTTAGGAGGTGCATGCTCAAACAGGCAGAACGTCTTAGCGAATGGGAGGGTCTTGCTTAAAAAAAAATAGAAGCTTAGAAAATGCAGCTCATCTTTAAATGACCTTGAAAGTAAATCCACAAATAAAATGATCAGGTTTAAAAGGACTTGTTGGCTTCAGCAGCTTAAGGCTATAATAAGATGATGGAAGATAATACACTGTGGATGGCAATGATGGATGACTGCAGATACAATATTTTTGAATTAAATTGTATCAGTCAATAGTGACGTAACAATGTATGGCCGCTTGTCAATCCACTGCTGTATGAAGGTCTCGACTTGCTGTATGGGTCGTGGGGATTGCTTGACCGTAATTTGTCATGCTCGTCAGTCCACGTTGGTGAAGTGGGAAGGGGGTAAGAAAGAATGGTTCAAACTATAAACTAATTTTTATTTTACCAGGTAAGGTCCACTGAGCTCTATAGCTCTTTTTCAGAAGCGACCTGGCCACGAATGATTACTCAACGAAGTGGCTTATCACGTGGAAATGCATAGCAGCCAAACACTCTAAAAGCATGTTGATTCTAAAAATTGTGGAGGGGAAAATCGGAGGACCCGGTGAAAAATCCACACGACCACGGGAAGAACTTGCAAACTCCAAATATACAGGCGTCAGGGTTAGGATCGAACCCACGACCTCCTGTATATCATACGAGGGAGTTCACATCTCGTCACCGCGGTGCCAGAGATCACTCACCACAGATGTCAAAGCCGTGGCAGCACATTTCACTCAGTTCTCATTGTTCATAGCCTATTGTGCTAACCACTGCGCCACGAGTCCCTCATTAACCACATAAAATCAGTATATTTAGGAGCAGAATAGCAAACAACGAACACAAGACCAAGAAAGTGTTCCTCGCACACATTGCGAACTGCTGAGCTCTAGAGATAAACACACCCTGCGGGTGGCAAGTTCATAAACACGTTACTTGCTATGCACACTTGATTTAGTTCACCCCTAATGCATCGATCTTTAACTGTTTGCACCACTAATGTGCATTGCGCACACCTTACCCGCAAATGATCATGCATTCTTAACGCGACCATCAAATGCCCCCGTAAGAAGCACATTTTCACACAGCGCAAGGGCGGGTGTTCTTTAAATAACAATTGGTCAACTGGTTAAATAAAGGTCACGGAGATACAATCCAGCTCGGTGTTTTATAACGCGATCAGATGGTTCAATTTCTTAGGAAAGGTCACCAAAAGGTTTAAGGATTTCTTGGGATTCACGCAAGATTTTACGGCAGGATCCTCGGTTGGCTTTTTAACTGTGTCGCCCCGAGCCCAGAGCATTGCTGCTTGTGGCTCTCTTGTGCCTACAAAGTCGCCCTGCAGGAGTAAGACTTTCAAAAGGTTGGAGAGCTGCTCAAGTCGGCGGTGATAATGAGCCTAAGAAGAAAATCACCAAGAGTTTTTTCTTTTTACATGGTGCGTTCATTTAGTTAACACTGGATGCAGGATGGTAAAGAAATAGTCAATCTTGCGCTGTGCAGCGTCTGCTTGAAGAGCGCCCTTTTAAGTAGTGGGCTATACATCACGTTTAGCAGGTGGTTAATTTGTTCATGACACCGGCACACAATGGCTTTCTCGCCAATAGTCCACGAGACTGCGTCAGGGACGTGAAGATGCTCGCTTGTGTATCAGTTCCCCGCTGTACGGTGCGATGGATCTGTCTTCTGGTCAATGTGTAGGATTAATGATGATAATAGTAATATGTTTAACGTTCTTACGTTTTCAAAGGAATCTTCGCCAAGTCGTAAGACTGCTCCAGCAGAGTCCTGCTATTGAGATGTTTGGCATATTCCATGACATTGTGTTTAACATGTGGGAGGAAGCTGGGGTACTTGGAAGAAACCCAGACATACAAGGCGGTAAGCTCCACACAGATAGATCCAATCCACTATTATATTGCCATCTCTTGGACACCTTTTACTGAGGCTGGATGTAGCCATTTATTTTAGCAAATTATACCCCAAATTAAGATTCTGTGTTTACATTTAATAGAATATATAGTGTTTGGGATTTTGTATTTTGCAGCTCTCCATACGTGCATGAAAAGCATAGCATATAAAACAACTGCATAGGCCTCATTATGGCAGGTTTGTATATATGTAGAACTTCTTTCGCACAGCACATTGGCTGACCGTGCTAATCGCAGGAGCGGGGAAAGGACAAACTGAACACAAAAAGCAGTTCTAAAGAAACAAGTTTTAAATTTAGATTTAAAAGTGCTTAGCTTCAGTGCCTTCTGAACATCGGAGGGAAGAGCATTCCAGACGGCCGCAGAAGCACATCTGAGAGCACGCGAAGCAGTGACCGTCTTTGCGCTGGTGATTTAAGTACAATACAACTGATGGTGTGTCTTCGTAGAACAGTGGTTCTTAACCTTGACTGCATACAGCCGGGACACCTTTGCTTCTCTAAAAGGGCATCTCTCACCCCCAAGGGTGCATGCACTCCAGGTTCAGACCCACTGCCGTAGAACATGAGGGGTAAGCGCAAACCTAAGAAGAACTCCATTATGTATCTACCTATATGAATGCAAATATATTTTAGTCCAGAATTGTGTTTAAACAAGCAAGCTCTGGGCTAGTTTTGACCTTTTGGGTCTCATCAGCACAGCCAAGCTGGTTAAACGAATACGACTGGATTCCAGATGTTATGAGCAAACAATATGAATTAACATGTTTTAATAGCAAAAAAAACAGTCGGCATATATTTTAGCATAAGTATCGGCGTGCCACATTAACCGGACATTAGTTAACACGTGACGAGATTATTCAGTGCTCACAATTTGTTAGGAAAGGGTTTAACCCACTATGTTCAAGTGAGATGCTTGTGAATACATTGCATGGGCCTCAGAAAACTCAGTTCAATTCTTACCCATGCACCTCATTGGTGGAATGAGAATCAGCCCTTATGTTGGGCCTTCACTTAGATTAACCCAGTTGGAAACAATTTGCATGTAGCTGTAAACCAATACTGGTACGAATAGAACAAAGGTCAGATGGGTGATGATGAAACCGTTAACTTTTGCCATCATGTCATTCATGCTAGGCAAACCACGTGCTTCTTAATAGGAATTGCCGCCACAATCGAACAACATTCATTCAACAATTTAACAACATTTCCCCGCAGTGTTTATTGACATACAATTAGTTGTATGCTGCATGCTAAGAGTACCCAACATAATTCCATAAGCCTCGCTTTACAATTTAGAGGCTGGTCACAACATTGTTCCCACCAGTTGTGTGCTTTGAGATATATAGGAAATTGTTGTCAAGTTGACGCAGATAAATGGCTAATAACATGTGAATGGGAGGTTTCTCCTTCTCTGCTTCTGCCCCCCTCCAAAGTCAGCAACTCCTTCCCCACAACCAACCCAACCATCGGTACAGCCGCTCATGGCATTCGTCTCCTCTGCCAACGACACTGTCTGCTATCTACAAACCAATTTCAAATCGCAGATTTCCCTTAATACTCAAACGCCTCATTTTTGGCCTTGTGACGCACATCTCACTTTTGGTGAAAAGTTTCGTGACGCGGCTGCTACGTAGACGCTATAGAAATCGAATTTGAATCGCAACAACGAGTGGCAATAGCACCGCTTGCTTGGCCAACATGCTGCCATTCCTCGTCTTACCCTCACGCACTGGACAAAACCCGACTAGATGTGTATAACCAAACAACCCCCATGGCGATTCGATGCAACGTCACAAATCCGGGGTGACGACGATTCTATTCTAGGATCGCTTCTTCTTTTTTTTGCCATCGTCTCCTTTTGCAACGGTGCCGTCTCACTTGTTCCGTGCAACTCTTCGGTGCGTCGCTCCACGTGTCATTCGCGACGACAGCGTGCTGGCACCGGTGTCTGACATTTCCCTCCACGTGCCGAAAAACGTCAGACATCGTGTACAAGCCGAAAACACTTTGGAGAGAGCTCTACGGCACAACTGTGAAAACCCATGGCCTGATATTATTTTGGGTCTATTTTGTGTCCCGTCGCGTTTGCTCCATGAGCCTCACGGTACATATCTGAACATCAGTTCTAACGTGCACGATTCGTTGCATGCTCTGTAGAGTAACAAATTGACTTTCGCACATCCATTCTGCATCTACGAATGCCGTCTTACGTTGGATACTGAAGCAGATGTACAGGCACATTTTAAAAAAAGGAAAAAAAACACATTAATTTGTGGGAAGTTAGGTTTGGGAAAATAGACATTTGTTTGGTTAATTTTCCATGAATGTGCTTTATACGAATGGAAGCAGGATTGCATGGTGCAACTTGTGGGATTTTGGATTAACAAACGATACGGAAAGAAAAAATCTACATGTAATTGTTTCAATTTATGTTTTGTATCTGGTGCAACTTTAGTCGCATGCATATTGTACGAAGCATGAATTGCGCATTGTAGGTTTTAGACACTCCACGTATTCCTTATTATATCTACTCACATCCAAAACTCATTATCCTCAGCCATGATCTATCCACTGCTGGATGGCGGCCTCCCTAAGCTGTTGCCATCTCTCGTGGTCTTGCGATGCAAAACTCCATCTCACAACGGAGAATAGCAATTGGCTGCTAAATTATGAACTGCTATCAGCAAAAATGTGTGAAATCATTAATGTTTTAGCTTTGTAAGGAAATATATATTTTTTTAATTACATGAACATATATAGTAGTTGATTGCATGCCATTAGGGTGCAGAATTTTTTAGTGAGCAGTTCACAAATGGACTCGTATGTAATTGCCTTCCCCGCAAATTGTTAAAACAATTTTCTCAAGGCGGCTCATTTGTAATGTAATCAGAACGGCTCTCAAAGCGACTCGGGAAACGTGCCACTTCCTGAACTCTCGTGACACACGGGAATGATGATGTGAACATTTAAATGACCGTAATGATAAACCTGTAAGTTATTATTAGTGAATCAGCTGAAAAAATTAAGGTAATTTTCAATCAGTACTCAGAATGATTGTTTAAAAAAAAATGTGAACATGTTTCTTATAAAAACACGTAGTAAAATTAATTTGCAACATCGCATTTAAGTTTATTTCTAGTTTGCCGTTTAGAACAACGGCTTAGGTTTGTTATAAATACATTACTACACTAATTAAATCTTAATGAAATTGAGGCACGGCTTGAAAATATGCCCTCAAATTTTTTCATCAATAAACTGCTTTAATGTGACTCATTACACGAAATAGATAACCATCACCACACCAAAATCTATTCCAATACAGAGTATTATAAAAATCCATATTTTTATTGTTCTTGGAGAATACGAAATAAGGACACCTCGTTTATGATGATAAATAGCCATATTTTCACTAACATTATGAGTGAATGGACCCCGATCTTCTTGGGGGTTAAACAAGTGGAACTGTAACACAATCAATACTAATTTGTATAACTGATTGCTCTCTTTACAGCTATCATTCCCTTAATCACGGGGGCTTTGTGTGGGCAAAATAAAGCTGTAGGAGGCTGATGATTGCGAAGTCGTTCTTTTTTTAAATTGCTGTTATTAATCAAGCAGATAAAAACGGAGGGGGGGTGGATGGGGGGGGTGGACACGCCTACACTTTTGTTTGCACCCCCCCTCCCCTTTACAAAGTTATCCCGATAATGGGGGAAAAAACCTGCACCACCTTGTTAGGACAATTTGCATACACAATAGCGGCGCAACATTCACTCCACGCATGAACGTCATCGCCCTCGGCGGGTTTTCTTTTTTTTATCTCACAGCGGCAAGGTTGCAAACGCCCAAAAGCTGGAGGATGAGCCAACGCACGGGCAGCCGTCGTTCACGTGACACCAAATGGTCAGCAAAAGGGTCGTTTGTTTGTCTTTTTGGACGCGAGTAGATTTTTATTTTCTACGGCGCCCGGCTTTATACGGGCACGTGTGTTAAGTGCGAGGAAATAAATGCGAAGCTCCCTAAATGCTAATTTCCTTATCGTTTGCCAGAATTCATGTCGTATTTAGCTGAAGGAGGGTTAACCAAAAGCTTCCCATGGACAAGGCCAATGAGCGGGTCCATTAGAGATAATTTGCATTGTTTTCACATCGACTTTTTTTCCATCTTCAAATGTTTGTGAACATTAGTTTGTCGTTTGCGTCACGTCTGAAAGTTGGCGTAATGAGCGCACAACTGCGAAACGCAGAAAAAAATATCCGTAGAATTCCCCCCACCACTTCCCCAATCACCTCCAAAATAATAAAAACAGTCGGGGTACGATAATGAGAGCATCTTGAGGCTCCGTGACCACTGTCTTCAGAGCAATTGGAGGAAAAAAAAACAGGTTGTGGCCTCCTAGTGCTACGCAAAAAAAACACGATTAATTCTGTAATAAAAACTTCTGTTACCATTAACTATGATAATTAACTTTGGAAGGCATTCAGCGAGAACATTCAATGAACTAAGGGAATGGATGAGCATTCTGAATTATGCACAATACGTTTCATTGCGGATTTTACTTTCCATATGTATTATGAGCGAAGACCATGCTTGCTGTTTTCAATTTCCATGATGAAATCCATTTGGGTGGAGCGGTGGCACAGTGATTAGCGCAGAGTGTTATCAACCTGGTGAACCCAAATTAAATTCCCGGCCACAGCTAACGTCAGTCGTGGGTGATACTTGAATCAGTCCTGTGCCTCTCTCTTCACCACCATGGTAAAGTGTGGTCATATAACCCTCAACCAGCATGAGATATAGTCATATAACCCTCAACCAGCATGAGATATAGTCATATAACCCTCAACCAGCATGATGTGGGTATACCTTCATCCAGCTGTTATTTTCAAAACTGCTGTAAATCAATTGAAAACGATATTCATTCGTTTGTCATGCTCAAGCACTGCTTAAATAAACGAAACGTCTCCAAACCACAATTATTTCTGTTTTGCATGTATATATTGCCAACATAAAAATCGCTCTTGCAAACCGCATGTCGTTTGCTATCTGCATGAAATAATCACGGAGAATGCTGCGGTAACAATTACCTACTACGCCAACAGGATCGTAGAGCTCTCCCTATACAACAGGCTGATATAAGAAATGCAAGCAGTAAAGTTAAATTAAATATTTATTTTGTCATTATCACACGCATTTGATTCCCGTCACGGGTGAGTGAGCGAGCAAGCTGCCTGCTTAGTTGGCTGAGCTCGGACCGAATGACTTGCATGGGGTTCCTCTTGAAATTCCTCTTCTGTCCCCTCAGCCCAAACCAATGAATCACATCTAATCACTCTACAACCTTAATTCCCTCCTTAATCAATAGAGGGTGCCTTCATTTCAAGCATGTGGGAACACTGCAGGGTTATTAGTTTTGGGTAAAAAAAAAAGCATTTACAAAAATAACTCTTTCTATATATTGTACTCTATATCTGCACGAGCACACACACACAGAACAAATAACAGCAGGGCTTACTGTGGCGGTTTTCCATAAGCCATGACTTATCATTAGGAACCACACTTTTGGTGTTAATGTACTATGGACGATTGATGAATACAGCTCCGACTTTGTCAGCATGAGCTATCCATTCCATTATATCTGTTCTATTGCTAAGAAAGCATCTGATCATCATCATCCTACTCCTCATCCTCCCCATGATTTATCCACAGCTGGATGAAGTTCTCCCTAAGTTGTCAACATCCTTCTTGGCTTCACGATTCAATAATCCACCGAGCTTCTTCTGGGCAGGTTCCATCCTTTAGCTGCCATTCCATCACCAGTCTCATCAATAATGCCGTCATTCCCTTCTAGCTACACCATCCCATTCAAGCACTAAAGTCACCACGATGTCTCAAATGTGTTATATGTTCTCCGAAGCATATGCTACTCTCTATCTTCGTGTAATGCCAGCCATGCATCTCTACAAGCTTCTTTGCATACTGTGCAGATATGATCTAGGTAAGTCGGCAGCAGTAGCCCGCACCACCAGTCACGTGCGTTAGCGGTTGTGATATCTATTGGGCAACAAAGAAGAACCCACGGGTACTGTATGTAGGTGGCCCCATTATCACCATGTATTGGATACTTTCAATCAAAATATAATGTATTTATGCCAAAATATTTCAGAGTGTCAATGTCAGCAATTGTGGAGGGTCATAATTCGTAAATACTTCAATAGATTAATTGTTATTTGTTAAATGATAGAGCATCTAGACAATGCACGTTTTGTGTTGGGTCGTGATAGGTTAACAACAATAATGATAATGGCATGTGTATCCAGGAAAGCTTCACCGTGTCCTAAGACTCGGTTTCAGGAGTCTTGAAATTGGGATGTTTGGTCAATTTCAGTTGAGTGTTTGGCATTAAGGCAGCGTGAGGTCCTGTCAACATTTTTTGTCATATGCTCAGCTAACATCATCTGCAAAAACACAAAACGGGGACTTTCATTTATCCAATCACAAAAGGTCACGCACAATGTTAAAGCACATGCAGCCACATTGAGGTCAATATTTAATTCCCACCACAGTTATTGGGTATTTTAAAGAATAGCCAAGCATAGCCTTTCCTAGAATTGTTGGTGGCGAATTATTGTCATAAAAAAAGAGGTTATTTTATAAGCTGATTTATTTTGTTTTTATGTTGGATGACCCTTTTAAAGAGTTTATCTCAAAGGAACCAGTCTTTCTCTATGGCTTCATTGTTGCTTATTTTGTAAAAAGGACTATAATGCGATTATAACATTTCATGGTATTAAAAAACACCCTACAAAATGCAACCCTTTATTACCAAAGCGTGACTTAGCAGCTGCATTATTATATGGTGAATGGTTTATTTTTGTTCAAATATTAAAATCTTGATAAGCAAATGTAACATGTTTGTTGCAGTGCCACGAGTGTAATATATAATATATTATATTTTTACATATCATCAAATGTAGTTAACAAGGTATTTAACCACGTGGTTTTAACGAAAGTGCTAATTAGGAATGAAGCGATAAATTAAACAAGCGGTTACACAGACATCGTGTTGTGGAGGAGGCTCCGAAAAAAGGAATTGATATAATTCCCTGCGTCAGTCCTACAAATACCACTGACATATAGGAAACATGCCCTCGCTTTAAAACTCAAACTAAAACACTGAACTCTGTCGGCGAGATTGTCAAAGTGAGCAGGCGGATCGAGATTGGCAACTCGTAGCAGCTGACAAGGGCTCCGGAAAAAGAAAAAAAGGTAAGAAGGAGACGGAGGCAATGGCCTACTGACCCCAGTGTTCCCCAGTCAATCTTCCTCTATCGATCACGGCATGCTGCCACGGACAATCTGCTTTCCGGCTTGATTTAAACCTCCTGCTGGCCCACCGGACAGAAGTGCCGACATTGGCGTCGACAGGGCTCGATGCGGCACCTCCGTGTGCCGAGGACTAATCGACCAAATTAACCAAGATGAAACATTTCTTGCCACATATCTGGCAGAGCTGAAGCGCAGCTAGCAGGCAAGGGTCTCTGTTTGCCTGCGAGATTATCGATAGCAATACTTTTAAATATGCGAAACGTATTTACGACATCGTCACGTGCGGATACGCATCTGTCACGTTCGACACACTTTTCTGATGAATCTTGGATAAGATTAGTATAATATTTGAAAAGCAATTGCTTATATTGTGTACGAGAGGTGACGCAGTGGTTAGCGCCTCGCGCTCAGAACCCGGCAGCCCGAGTTCGATTCCCGCTCACGGCCAACACCAGTGACGATTTTTTGAACCGGTCCTGGGCCTCCCCCTAGGCCAACTCGGCCTCAAATGACAACCTGGTTTGGTGTGTAAACATCGCCACTGGGGAGATGAAGGTGACCCTGGCGTGGTGCTGGCCAGCCACCCCCTCGTGTGCCGTGCCAGCCTTCATAGGTGCTCGCTCAATGCACTTGCCCCCATAGTCTGTTCAAGGCTGCACGGTTTTTTTTTCTTTGTACGCACATGCGTGCATGTACACAAATTACCAGGCATTTTATGTATAAGCAAAGGTTCATATAAGCATTCATTTTATAATCCAAAATGTATACTTATTTGTTAATAAGCGTTTGCGGTAACACAATAAAAATTGTTGTGATATATACGTGAGATGCCATATAGCAGCAAAATAAGCGTGAAAACTAACATGAATTGTCAGCTAAATTGCATTATTTATGTGAAAATAAGAATTTGTGAAAAGCTATTTGTTTTTTGGGTTGAGTATATTTTTATTATGGAGGGGGAGGGTCATGTCACACTTCAATAATTTCAAAATTGCCGTTTTTGTAAACAATACCATTGTGTATTTATATATAACAAATTCTTGATGCATTACGTGCCTCTGTAAGTTCCACATATGACTGACTCAGTGGCATATGAACATCAGTGATTTATGAAGGATCCTTCCGCCATTCCCACGAAACTTCATTTTGAAAACTGCTGATGTGTCCTTTTATTTATTATCTCTTGCCACTGCTTGTTCGTAGATTTAGATGTAATTAATCCATCACATATCAAGTTTAAAACAGAGACATTTTGCCCCCCCCCCCCCCCCAAAAATGTCACGATCATTCAGAGGAAAAAAAGTCGTGTTAAGATATTGCTGCTCCCGTTTTCTACCGCATTTACTTATCTGAAATGTAAGGGAAAAAACACTGCACATCAGGCCTTTTGCCATTTGCACAAACAAATGGGGAAATGGCAAAAAAAAACTCTCAGTTTGCATCACTGAAAAAAAAATACAGTATAGCGCATGACAGCTGGAACAATAACAGAACTTTCCAGATGGAAAAAAAAACTGGTTTTCCAACTTATCAAAAATATTAAAATATACATAGAATCTTTCCAGTCCGTTGAAATGTGATTTTTTTTCCCTCTCTCCAGAAATTTTTACTTCTCATTATTTGAAAACACTGGATAAAATCCCACTATTTAAAAACAATTTGCTTGCCAGAAACCCCAGTAGGCAATAACATGATACCATGATTGTTTAACTAATAAACAATTACATTGAGTTTTAAAGCTTGTCACATTTTTACCAAAAAAATTATTGCATAAAAGGTTCATGAAGCCTCCATCCAAGACAGCTTAATTAAACTGTCACATTGCGCACCAACGCATGCTTTATCAGGCCAAGGCATTACACAAAGCATTCAGACTTGGTAGGCTGAAAGCCAACATAATTCGATATTTAAGTTTAATTTTCAGCTGTCAATCACTAAACTGGCTTCTTTTTGTATTCCGTCTGCGAGAGTGGACAGTGATGAGAAGTTGTGTAAAATCAATGCCACAAGAGATCTGAACCAAAGCCTTAATGGTCATGTACAAATTGAGTGAGCCAAAATATACAATCACTTTCAAAGTCAGAAATCACTTGAATCACGAAAAATATAGCATATTGCCTGCTCAGTCTGTGTGTGTGTGCAGGTGTGCGTGTGTGCGTAACATGCATAGTGTATAGTTTCCTTGATTTCAAAGTAAATTTTATTTTTTTCCAAACATGAGCTGCCGTACATCTTTACGCTCGAGCAATTGAAAATGTCAACAGTATCCATCAAATGCTGCCACAACTTGTGGACCAATTGGTCTAAAACATTGTTTTCAGGTTGTTGTGAAAGGTATAATCTCAAATATATACTGCAACATAAAATTTATCATGAATAGCAGTGATCAACCATGACAGGGGCTTTTTTCCCCCCTCTACCACAATTTGTTCTGGCAAAACACTTAAAAAACAATAACAAGAAAAGTACAAAAAAAGCAGCTTATACAAGAAGTCAGACTATTTCTCTCCTAAATTTTTAAAGAATATACATGCAAAACATTAAATATTTTCTTTAACAGGCATTCGTGAGCACACGTTGAAAAAAAAAAGTTGATGCACAATGGCATTTCGTTGACAAATTAAACTACACAAGACAATTAAATACATGACAAACTCAGGGGGCATATGGACAGCTTTTTCAGCTGATTATTAATTGCATTCGCAACCACCGCAGGTTGACATCTGGCAAAAAAATGTGATGGGCTGATTACAGTGGAACGCCGACAGAGATTGATAATTGAAGATAGCACCCGCGTGGCATGCCGACACCTCAAAGCCACCTCCTGGGTTTCATCATCATCATCTCTGCCAGAGCCCTATAATTACCTCTCCGCTGTGGTGCAAACCTTTTTCCATGTCTTTGCTGCTCTGGCCAGCAATTAGCGAGAGGATTGCACACACTCTCGCAACTTGAAAACAAAGTGGGAATGTGAGAGGGATTTGATTGATGTGAAAACAAAATATCCAGAAGAAAGGACGGAACAAGCAAACAGATGTTGCCTCGATAGTCGTCAGATGTAATTGTTCAAGGTGTGAAGTACAAGATGATTCAAGAGGTAATATTTTCAGGCTTAGATTTTTAACTGTGATAATAAACAGGTGATTCATTCAGAATATATATATTTTTTCATTTCATAAAAAAAACTATTTATCCTAGATATGTTTCTGCAAATAAATTGTATTGTTTTTCTCAGCCTTCTGCACTTGGCATGACATTCGATACGTTTGTTTTTACCACATTACAGCAATAGCAATGAAAATAGTAAATCCTTCGAAGGTATACTTTAGAAATATTCATGAATAAATAATTTAAACTCCAAAACCGCCTTGTGGAATTGCTCATATTGCATTTCTTGTTTAGTTTTTAAGATACGGCTCTTGTCATTTCCTCAATTGCCATTGTTGAATGGGTCACATTTTAAGCTCATCCCTCTAGCTACCATCGAGACAGAATTTCCCACCAGTGGGCTTGCGTTTAGAAAAGTATTCACTCCTGTGCCAACAGTTATACATTTGTTAACATTTTTTTGTCTTTATATTTTCTAAAACAATACAGATACAAATAGGCAAGGTACCCGTCCTCAACATTAGCAACAGGTACACAGAAATTCGTCGTGCTCCCCAGCTCCGGTCTAGGGAGCAAAAAAAAAGCAGAAAAAAGATTAAAAGAGAGAGGGATGAGGAGAAGATAAGACAGACAAGAAAGAGAAAGGAAGAAAATGGATGGTTGAAAGAAATCACTTTGTTGGGAGAGAGCCAGATCATGAAGAATACATTAAATGGGACCATTAAAAACGTATCTACACATTTACCCTTATGAGATCTAGCCTCTTCTCCCAGTGCAAAATCGGATACCGTGAAATATTGTCTGGACAATTATTGGGTGCAACTGCTTCTGTTGCAAAAAAATGTCCTACCTCACCACCTACTGAGAGACGTGCTGATGACATCTGTTGTACGCCAAGCCAATACGATGCAGCAGGATTCCTCATCAAACACCTTAATCATATTATGTCTTTGTTGGAAGTAGCAGTGATTTGTTTTCCCCTATAAAATAGTTTTCTATAAATTGTTTAGGACCTTTTTGCACCTGTTTGTGGAGCAGCTGATATGCAGCATTATCATCAGGAGGAAAATAGACATACATACGCACAGACATATATTGCAATTAAAATAACGTAAACATATGCTTGCTCATGCCACTGCTAACAAAAGGAGGCCTTCCACTAGAACAAGCCCGTCGAGAGGGTAAATGGATGATTCTTCATGCTGGCCACACGTCTTGGGAAGAGGTGGCAGTACTCCACGCTCAACCCAGTGCGCGCGACCTACTGATCGACGAACTTCGATGTACCCATTAAAACTGCTGGGTGTGGACAGAGGCAGATGTGATCTAAGAAACTTGCACCAGTACTCAACTTCTGCACGGGGAGTATGAATCTAGCCAGCGATCTCTGCATTTCCAAGTCCATTGTGCTAACAATTATACCACGGCAGCATTTATTGCAATACATGTACAGAAGCAAACTCCAAACAATGAAGCGGTATATATTACCCAAACTCCTGTTTGCAACCGAAACTACATTATTTTCAACTTTATTTTCAAACCAGTTTGCAATGCGAAAGCCAGGGCAAACGACGATGGTGAGCTCTATTTTGATTGGGTGATCGTTCACATTGTATCCACTTAATGGTGTGCAAGTGGCTCCGGGTTCTAAAGCAACTGTGGAATCGAGCCACATGCAACTCGTTAAAACCTCCCGTGAGCGCGGTTGGCTACGTACGGTGCGAAAGAAGTTCAACATAATACACCAACCAGTGAGAAGTCGTAAGCCACAAGGTGTACGGCACTCTGTTATGCACATATTTGTTTATCATTTTAGATGTTAACTCTTATTTGAATACAAGATGCTCTTAATTTTTTTCGAATCACTGTTAAGAGAGTGAACACACCATTCAATACACATAGCCAAAACACACAAACGCACGCTGCTTTGTATACAAAATGAAGGATTTGTAATAACAGCCATAGAGGGTTCACGTGGGGATTGGCTTGCCGGTCCTGCTCGTAACCAATAAGGGTTGAGATTGGGACCATGGCCCATGCGTCATTACGACAGGTCATCGGAAGTGATTGGCCTAGCCATTCGGGGCCCCAGCGAATGGGGAGCCGGATGAGGGGCGTGGTCCCGGGATTGACAGGGAACCATCGAGAATGGTGAGAGCTGTCCATACATGATTGGCTGGGGGAACCACGTGACGAAGGTCTTAAGAGCGAGCGAGAGGGAACGATCGAGAGCAGACTGAAAATAACAGAAGCAGGGTCACGTGCGGACGGAGCCTCGGGTTGCCACGTGCGCGAAGGGAACTTCGTGTGGAGTCTGTCCTCTCTCTCCGTTGTCTGCCAGCAACGGAGAGTGAGGGAGTGGAAATAAAAGGACTGATTCCGAAGCCGTCTCCTGGAAGATTATTACAGATTTAAGCTCTCGTTTCCCACCCCCCCCCCCCCCAACTTTTTCTGTTTAGGGCCAGCAAGCAATGTTCTTGCCCTCCTTGGATTACGAGCTTACCCCAAGATGGAGAATGTATAACGCGTTGGCATCTATCGCTTTGTGGACGTTCTCGTCTGGAATAAAACATCTCGGGAGGCAAATTACAAAGCCCGACCCCGCCACGCCAATTTCAAAGTGCAGCTGCGTTTGAATCAGAAATATGCGGCCACGTCATCGCGACGGAATGCAAAATGCCCTGCATCGGGACGAGCTCGGCCTTCAAGATGTACAGACATTTGACACGCACATGAAGGGATTCCGATGTTGCCATGCAACAACGAAGAAATCCGCACACGCGCACGCACGCACACGCACGCATTTCAGCTTCTTGTTTATAGACGAAACCTAATGCCAGATCTTGCGTGCAGACCCGTATACCCACGCTTCACGTGTGTCTGGGTCCATATGCAAAGGACGGGCAAAATAAAACAGATAATAAACAATCGAATCCAGTGAGCAATTGACACGTGGCCTGGGTTCTAACGCGCTTGGTTTTGGGGATTTTAAAACAAAGTTCAAGGTAACGAACAAATGTACACCCCGATCAAATGACACGCATTAGTTCTGGACACTGTAGATTTGAGTTTACATTCGGGAGGCAGCGTGTCCAATGTTCACAAAGATGACAATCTTGGAACTCTTTTTTTTGCTACATCAAATTTTAAGCTGTTTGGGCTGACCAATCAGTCGCAGGCGCCGGCTGTGCCATGGCAGTCCTCACGATACATGGACAGGCGACCCTGCAGCGTGGCAGACACCACGCCGAGTGTGCAGGCTGCCGAGATTACGATGTCTGAGATCGGCATTAAATGGTGCGAGTCCAGGTCAGCCTCCACCCGTCGCTGGTAACCCGTGTTAATTGGGTGGGATAGACATCACCAATGAATATTAAAACACACACGGGGGGGGGGAGGAGGGGGGTTAACCCATCAGGAAAGATTCCTGCACCTCCGATTAGCACGGTTGGCAACGTACGGTGCGAAAGAAGTCTAACATGTATGCGGTAAAATTTCGATTTAAAGCTTTCGTGACTGCAGGGATTAATCTTCTTGGTTCTTTCGGTAAAGTCACGTAGAAGGGAAATAATAAAAAATAAACAATAAAATAATTGTAGCCGAAACGTCGTGAGAATTATTTTATTATGTTTCATTTTTATTATTTTATTATTTCCCTTCTACGTGACTTTACCGAAAGAACCAAGAAGATGTATGCGGTACTCCTTTCGCACCGCACGCAGCCAACCGTGCCAAATCGGAGGTGCCGGGAGAAGGACAACAAACGGAACACAACAAGCAGTTCGAAAATAAAAACTATAAAAGACTCGTCAAACCGAAAGCATCTCATGGCAAACAACGTTGTCGCATCGCTCGTTCGTCGTTCCGCTGCGCGCGTGTCCGCGTGCACTGCGGCCATGCATCAGCTCGTGCAGCCGCGCAATCATTTGGCGGACCGCTCGAGTTCACCCCACGCAGCGCCGCCGCCGCCGCCGCCTCGGGTAACACAATATCCGTCACGCGAGGATGGGGAAAGATCTCCCAGATTACCAATATCATCATCCTGGGGCCCCGCAGGTAGTGTCCAAGATAGCGCGCTGCGAGCGCCGTGCATTGACCTCCCATCAGTGGCTGGCGACGGGCGACCGGAGCGCCACCGCTTCATTTGAAGGTAATTTTCAAACAAAGCCCCTCTGACAGCTAAATCAATCCCCGTCTCCCTGGCCAGTTTGTTCCCGACCGCGATAAAAGGAATGAATTTGCAGCCGCTTACTCCGCACCCTGCCGAGATCTTTGATTATCTGCTTTGCTAGAATGGGTCAACAGCCTTCTACCTGCACGCACAGAATGGAGCCTATTTGGAATGGGAATGTAAATAAAACATTGCTTTCGTTTCTTTCACGCCCCCCCATGCCCCCCTTCCCTGCCCCCCCCCCCTTTTCCTGCAACGCTCCCCCCCCCCTTTTTCCCTCACGACCCCCAACATTTTATTCGTTTTTTTTTTTGCATTTAGGTACCAGCCACAAAATTCGGTCACACACGTTGGCTATGGCTGGACCCAAGTTTGCTTCGGGCCAGGAAGGATGTCTGCGTGGTGTCGTTTGAGTGCGCGTGTCGTGTGCGCTACTTGTGTTGAGCATCCAAAAACGATAACGAGCGTACGCAAAAGTTTGTGCGAAATTACCTTTAAAGAGAGTTCCTCGTGAGCTCGGAAGAATGTGTACACATGCAGGCAGTAGCGAAATAAATATGCACGTGTTGTATTAATAATAATAAAGATTGACGAGCATCAGAAAGCAATGTTCTAGGATGTTTTTTTTTATTCTTTGCACTGCTTATTCATAGATGTTATCTTTAAACATGGCAGAATAACTTTTTGTAATACCCTGAAGCCTTTCACAGCACAGGAGAAGTTACAAATAGAGACACTTATGAGAGAAAGGGTTAAGCTGCACACGACCAGCAAGACATTGTCTCTCTCCCTTCAGTCACAATCAATAATGATACACGCTATGCCATGCATTTATTGTTATTGCCCTGCACGAGTTTATACATATACATATTTGCACAATTTTCGAGTATGTTTTTCAACTGCCACAATGTGATTTTAGATAACATGGGGGGCAGGAGGGGGGGGGGGTATTTTTCCCGCACTAACCACTTCGGTGTAGAAAGGAAAAAAATCTCATTTTAGGGTGTTGCAGATTGCTCCAGAAAAATAGCACACTGTACTATGGCTTGCAGCGCACCTCAATTTTGATAAATTTGTCAGGAAATAGATCTTGTCACCTCTTAGTTCTATTTAGATTCCCTGCAATAGGACACTTACAGACATGTGCTTTATTGCTTTGCACGGAGTCCCCCCCTCCCCCACAAAACAATACCCTCAATACAATGAATTCACGCCGCAAATAAATAAGCCGGAAAATGAAATGATAATAAATAAACAACAATTTTCCCTCAGAATTGATCTAATCTTACGGAGTGTGCATTTTAAAATGTGACACCAAAATCCATTACAAGAAACGCTATTGAATCAGAATAACTCCCGCGATGTACCAATAGAGTGTGATAGGGTGTTACAGCCTGCAGTGTTAAAACAGTGTGCTTCCTCACACCTTGCCTGGGTGTGACCCAGCAATGTTGTAAATTGAACAGGTCGTCCAAGTTTAAAAACAAGACCACAACAATCGTCTCTTGCTGGCAAGGCAATGCATGTCCCCCCCCCCCCCCTCAAATCGGCATTTACATTACAAATCCGAAGAACACCTAATTCCAGTGGCACACTTTGAATTTAAAGTCACTGTGCTCAGTTACAAAACTCCATCCATGGGAATGTGATGTGGGCTAGCTTTGGGTCCCATTAATAGTAAATGTGCTTATTGTTATTTGAGTGCCGAGGTCTTATGGTTTGGTACTGCCCTTTGATTAGTGCGCCAGCTCACCAACTAATGTACTCTAGTCTTCCACGAACCGACCAAGAGAAACACTGATTATAATTATCCATTATTATAAACTGCCATAGTTAATCCACTGCTGGATGTAGGCCTACACAAGCTGCTGCCACTTCTCGTGATCCTGTTACAATAATCCACCGAGAGCCAGCGCATTGTTTGCGTTACTCCATCTCCTCAGTGGCCTTGCCGTTGGACACATTCCATTCCTCATAACCGACAGTTATTCATTCAAAAATATATGTGCTGAATATGCTCCAATTCAAATCACATTATCCCCACCCATTATCAAACACCACACATTGTGTACATTTCTTCTGGGCTTACAATAACAACACAAAATGCAACGTTTGGCTTAGCTCATATGCAACAATAAACCATGGCCATAATTGCAGCCAGGCAAGAAAGGATGGAAAATTGATCGTTAAAATTAGCCTGGCAATTCTCACTTGTGAGTGAGTGAGTGGGTCAGAGCGGGGGTGAGGAAAGGAGGGGGGAGATGGCGCGCTAGATATGGGAAGAGGTTTGAGTTGAAGGAGAAGATGATGATCATTCATTCTTAGGACTCTTAGGATTCTGGGAAAATGCCTCACGGCTCGGAGAGCCACGACACAGCACCACAGCACGAGGCATGGCTCAATTCAAAATGCTCGCCACAATAATAATAATAACAATACCACGACGTGTTTTGTTGTTGCTGGGCTCGATGCTGTTTTATAATGGTGAGGTGAGATGTTTACGAGAGAGGGTGAGCATCTCGATAATGTATTGAAGAAGTGCGCCTCGATATCTATTCATACAACACTAAAAATTAGTTGGGTGACACATGCAAACTATTCTATTCAATGGGAAGTACTAAATTAGAAACATTGAGCAATAATCCATATTTGTTTTTGGGTGAGGCAACGTGGTAGTTTTATGTTAAAATCCTTGTCGTTAACCCTCCACTACAAAATATTGTCATTAATACAAATACTTTATTTATATCTTCCAATATACAGTATTGATCAAGTTCCAATGAACCCCATCGGTGGCTGAATACTTTTTATGACTGAAATCTAACGTCAAAATACAACGTTTCGCCGAAACAGTTTTGACCTTCTTTAGATAGTTCACCTGGAAATCGAGTGAAATCTTTGATTACGTTACAATCCTGTCAGGTGGTGGAGAGTTAGCAAACACAGTTTGCCCATTAAACTACTACGTGGCCGAACCCAAAAACAAATATGAATCATTATATTGACAACCTTCGTTTTTTATTTCCGAGTCGAACACTAACACGCATATTTTGCTAAGACCAAAAGCTATCCTGAAAAACATTCCCACGGGTGCTGTGCTGTTCCTCAACATTGCAGTAAACTTAAATGTGTACAGAGTATAGTGCACATTTGTTCTATCTAGCATAAAGAAGGGCCCGTTGCCTGAAACGTCACCTATTGTATACATGTTTTGTTATCCACTTTAGGTCCGTGGTTGTAACGTGTTGAGTTTTTTGTTATTTGTGCTAGCGAACGCGAGCCTTGGCGGCCCCGCAGCTTAGCATGGAAACACCAGCTCGGCGAGTCACGTGCGAGATGCAGAGAGATACACGGTCCAATGTCTTTATCCACTCCTCACTGGAGCTGATGGAGCCCGAGGAGAGATGGGTTGGGTCATCGTCAGGCTGCGTTCTGGCTGATGCAGGTCACTGCCTTGTCACAGCAGCTGCACGCAACATCCCAATAGGCGAGGAGGTCATTGCGAGCGAGGACGGCGAGACAGACTGGTGCGTAGCGGACAGAGGCAATTACAGGGCGTCACGATGGCGAGATGTTAACTCCCTCACCTGGTATGCAGGAGGTCGTGGGTTCGATCCCGACCCTGATGCCTGTATATTTGCAGTGTGTACGTTCTCTCTCTCTCTCTCCTCGTGGTCACGTGGATTTTTCTCCAGGTCCTCTGGCTTTCCCTCTACATTTAGAAACCTGCACTCAGAATATTTGGCTGCTTAAATTTCCACGTGATAGGCCACTTCGTTAAGCTATCATTTGTGGCAAAGTCGCTTCTGCAAAAGAGCTGTACAACAGCTCAGTGTTTCTTAGCTGGTAAAATAAAACTGTTTTAGTTTTAGTTTATTTTACATAGGCAATGTCCAGCAAATAGAAATAAAGCAGGGCGTAGTTTCATTAGACATGGGAATGCAGCGCCTTAACCAGCCACTGTCACCGTCAAGGTGAGGCTGTCACTATCACGGTCTACCATGCATGGGAATATTGTTGTCTCTTTGGGAAACTCAGGTTTTCAGCTGTTATGCATTTATAGGAATGCTTGTTATTTTCTCTGTAGCATTAAGGAAAGAAAATGAGAAATAAACTACAAAGTTATGCAGTTAATGAACCGAAGAGCCACTTCCTATTACTTGTAACTTTCCCCATTTGAAACACTGGAAAGTAATATTATATCGGCGACAATTATTAATTTTACACGATATGGAGGGTTAAAGCAATCATTACTTGAGAAATTTGATATAAAACACCGTAATTTCATCTTTACGTTTTGCAAAAACCGGCTGGGTAAAAAAATGTTAATACGATACTGAATATCACACAGTAGAAGTGTGCATGATGAAATAAAACAATAACAAACACGATTATTCAACAGTGCGATGGTGTGACCCATTGCGCATCCATCACGCGGGGCCTTTTTTTAAGTTTGCTTTGTAAGAAATTCTGAAGGACGTTACCAATTAGAAACTGCACATTCTCGACTCGTGAAATAGTGCAGCGTCTGGCTTACCTTATATGCACATGTAAACTGATTTGTCGCTGCTGTTACAACATCAAGCCTTGACCACATGGAGAGATAATCCCTCATTATCCGGACAAGACATTTCATCAACCAAGAAAATGCCCAAGGTCTCCTTATCTAACTCAATTACACACGCTTAATTACCTCCTGTCCAAATTATGCGACTTCTCCAACAGTTTCCAATGGATTTCTGTCAAGGTTACCACTTGCCAACACTTCAGCAGGAAATGTCCCAACTCTTCTCAAATAGTAGTTGTCTCAAACGGCAGCTATTTTTTTTCCAAATGGCCTACAAGTGCCCAATTAACGTGTAAGAGAAATTGATCCTCATCTGTTCATTTATTGGACGAATGAAATACTTCTAATGTCGTTCTTGGGGGCCAAGCAGTAAATTGAATGCTTAATACAAATAATAAATGACAAACCTATAAGTGAAACATGATTTGGGTTGTTTTAGTTTGTTGGGAAAGTGAACAACTAAAAGTGATAATCAATTGGAAAAAAGCAAACATGGAAATAAAGTTTCGATTTAAAGCTTTCGTGACTGCAGGGATTCATCTTCTTGGTTCTTTCGGTAAAGTCACGTAGAAGGGAAATAATACAATAATAAAAATAAAACATAATATTATTGTATTATATTAATTTATTATTTTTATATTTTTTATTTTATTATTTCCCTTCTACGTGACTTAACCAAGAAGATGGAAATAAAGCTTTCATATTACAACCCAAATATAACATTCATGGAGGCAGAATGTATTTACCACGACATTTAAAAAATATATAAGTTAATATAAAAGTATAGCAGGGCCCACTTCGGTGGGCAGAAATAACAAGCAATAATAGAGACTGCCATTCAATTTAACGGAGAGTGTTGTTGCCAGACCTCCTCACCTTTGTGATTATTTCCAAGCAGGAATGCAGTACTTGTGACCTTTAAACCAGTTCTTTACCAGATAAGACTGCATTTAGATGGGCGAATTGTGGAAAACAAGATGGTCAAAAAGTAGCAACAGCCTCCATTGTTTATCAACTCCTGCTCGAAGCTCAAGAAAAGCTCAAAACACAGGCAAGCTCAGACCACTAAGCAAGCTGAGAATATTCAAAGCGAGACTTGATGAAATGCTAACCAAGGAAAAATAAAATGTTACTACACAGTATTTGCATTTTTTTTTTATCTCAGCAAAAGTTTATCTTTCTGTGCTCTTCCTGACAGTGAAAGAAAAAGTAATCATACGTCTGTCAGTGTGTACACAGCTACAATATTTCTCGAGCTGTTCCACCAATCTTTTCGGAATTTTCTTGGATGGCCCATGACTATAACACCTCGCAAAGGATTGCTTTTCAAGTCCAAGGGCGAAAGGCCAAGGTCATAATCCTACCAGGGATTGTCTGAGAGACAGAAAGGCGGATTACAAAGTGCAGAGGGGAAATTTACCAAAAAACCTCTTTGCAGCTCACCTTGAATGTGAGAGTATGTTGTTATGTTTCATTACAGTAATCATTTCCCCCCGATAATATGCACCATAGCCAGAGCAGCGTGACATTTTAATAACACACTGTTAATGTGTTCTGAAATGGTTAGTGGATTTGACAATGTATAGCTTCATGCAATTTTTTGCCGTAATTATCACACTCTTGTTTGTGAAACAAAAGTTTCCTTTCTCGACCAAAAATATTTCCACCCCCCCAAAAAAAGGGTTTCGTTTCCCCATTTCCCATGGTAAAGGACTAATTCTGATATTTCTGACGAAGGTCAAGGACATTTTCTTGTGCCCAAATTGTTATTCAAATTGGAGGCATGGGCCTTATTTTCATAATTTTAGTGCTCCTCAGAGAAAAATCCATCTTATAAATTAAACATGACGAATATTTGTTATCTGTCAGTTCGGTTGGCCCTCAGTTAATCAGACTGTTCAAACACTGCAAAGATTGTCTGCCCTGTGGTGACTTTCAGAAGACTGGTAATTAGGCTTGTTCAGGCTTTATCTGCCTGTTTCTAAGATTGAAAATTAATTGAATAATGTAGTCGCATGTAAAGCTTTAGACAAATCCCTTTAGAAATTATTTATATATGGCTTATGTCAGGAGCTCAAATTGAAGGTTAACGTTTTTTTGGTGGTGATAACCAGGCAGCACAGAATGTCTTGTAGGGTTCTTTTCACTGCATGCCACATCCCACCCACACGCAACACTTTATCGCATAGAGCACCATACTGCTCCTTCATTGCAAAGTTACAGAATCTTAAAAACACAATGAATTAACATATTAATCCCCGTGCTATTTATAACTGGCATGTTTGTAGATTTTGTTTGAACATTTTTCTACTCACACGACCGCTCTGCATTTATCGCCGACGTGACGAACACGTTAGCAGTTGAAATCGCGTGATAATGTATTATGTATAATGATAATGGACTGATAATGCAATATCATCACGTTACTAACCCGACAGATTCATCATTTGCAGTACACTTAAAAAAATCATTTTTGTTCTCTTCAATAAAAATAATTGTCTCACTGTACTTATCATTTCCATTATATAAAAAAAAAGCAATAGGGAACGGGAAAAAATGCAATTCACTGTGCAGTGAATTACATTATTGCGAATCCAATTCTTGATTAAGGTATTGGGTTACTTTGGCCAGCAGGTGGTGCTCCAAAACATATTAAATTATGTACGGTATTAAGCGCACATATTAAACTCATTTCGCGACTCACACTGTGCTTATTCATGTAAAAGTGATAAGAAATGTGCAATCTAAATAGAAAGTGTAATCTTTTGGTCACCCGCCCTTGCATGCCTTTCAAACAAACTCCGCAATGAACAAGGAAACACAATTAGACGGGTGGTTCCCAGTAATTAATAGCTCTTTATGTTTGAGCCACTCAAGGTCAGCTGGATAAATGGAACTCGGAGAATGGCATCTGTCCATTTCCCCCAAAGGACACCACATCTGCAGGAACTGACACGGGCTTTAAATGCATTATGTTCCAACGCTTGCCCATCACTGAAATTTAACATGCAGCCTTGTTCATGTTTTGCAATGCCCCAAAAAACCACCGCCCCATTAGATGACAACTTTGGCAGACATGGGATGAATGCACTGAAGCTTAAAGTAACATATTCAATAATGCTGCACAAGACTGCAATTTTATTTTTGCAGGCAGGAATATTATACTTTTATTGTGTTATATGAAGAGGTTAGCCGATATAGGATTCTAAACTAAAAAGAAACTTGAAAGAGTATACAGTATATCAATTTATACCGTCACCAATTTAATTTCACTCACAGTCCCATTGACCAGGGAGTAACATTGAATAATACTAGAAGAGAGAAATGTATTTAGTTTACAAGATTGTATCATTGACTACTCATGTATAAGAAGAAAGAATGTGTTAACAGATAGATGCTAAAGACGTTTCTTTAAAATAACGATTTCATGGAATGAACTATTCTTGTTTTAAAATTATCATCATAAAATGTCACGTGCAGCACCGTACCATTTGAGCTGATCCATTAAATGTTATCATCATTATCATAAAAAAACATTGATGCTTTTGAGAGCACTTTTAGATACAAAAAAAGACTCGGGGCTGCAATATTCTCAAACAAAAAGTGCAGGCAGTGACAGAAATTCCCCAATTTACAATCATTAGCGAGCATGTTTTTGCACAAGTAGAGCTGATAAGCGGGAATCCATCCATTCATTCAATATGCCACCAGTCGAGCCATGGTGCTGGAATAATTACTGCATTTATAAATTGAGGTCTTACTTTTTTCAGTGTTTGCACATTCTAACGTATCTGCAACAAAAAATGTCTGAAAAGATTAATAGGCAATCATTAGCAGGCACTAATTTATACCGTAATTGCACAGTAAATGGTCCCAGTATAAAATGGTTCTATTGTACAGTACTTAAAAAGTATAGTATGAAACACTAATTCACTCTTAAATCAATAAATATGAATTACTGGTTTCTTTGTTTTATTATAAAGAATGCAACCTCGTTGGGTTTTTTTGTGGGGGTGGCGTTGGTTGCACAAGTTTGTCCATAACTGAAACTAATTAGTGACATTTTAAAATGTTTTTTTTCTAATTCCACAGGAGCATGCTCAGTTGACCCCCATGGTTCCCTGGAGACGTGAAAGGCGGAGCTTGTATGTGGTGGCGAGGCCACATCCAGAAAATTTCAGACCACCAACTTCCGCCGAGCCAAATGAACCCGTGGCCTGATAGATAGAAGCGAATGAGGCCATGACCAAAGCATTGGGCAGATGCTCTCAGACTAGACCGGTGTTAAAACCCTTGGGACAGCAGGGCTATTATGGAGCAATACGAAATATACGGTGTGTTGCACTGTGCTACACACCTGGTGACCCGAGTTCGATTCCCTCAGTGGCAAGTGATATCCGAACCGATCCAGGGCACCCCCCCCCCCCTCTTCACCAACTCATACTGACCAGCCTGGATAATTGATTTAAAAGTGTACATTTTGATTAAAAAATATAGCTGCTTGTTTTTCATAACATGCGTAATACACTACATCGCAATTCACATTGCCCCAATAAGAGTCAATTAGGTAAAGTGTCCCTTTGTATGTCATCATAATAATGCCATTTGCTTAGCAAGGAAACCCCCACAGTCTTGTTTTGAATTTAGGCCCTGCTTTGGGATGGTTGGTCAATTAATTTTAACGAGTGTTTGGCATACCAAGTGAAAATTGTATCAATGAATGCCCATTGTATTACCATAGTAAGACCATTGTAGTTTTAGTTGTATACATATGCGAATAAAATGTGATGTGTTTCAGCAGACTGGTCTTCTGGTGTACAATGCGAAATCTTTGCACTCATTAACACCAACTTCAAATTCATTATATGGCTCTTAAAATAAACAAAAGCTTTGGGTTTCTACAAAATTATAGAAATAAATATCCATCAATAAATATCACGCGCGGCTATGTCATCCGTATTTTAAACAAAATCTGTAAAATTAACAGTAAATAAATAACACACACAGAGCCGAATACCTATAACGCAGTAAATATACGGCAAAAGATTTAGAAACAATGCATCTACTTTGTATATTTATAGACGTGTGGCTCCCCTTTCAAGGGCTTCATTGATCGCGGCTTGTATCATCTATTTAGCTAGAGTGCATGGCTATTGGCAGTATTGATGGAAGTTCTTGACAGTAAGGCAAGCCCCAAGCACCGTTGACATTATTTCATTGCTCTGATCAATGCCGAGCTCCAACACCATGAATATCAAGTTGTCGATGCCTAAGAACATAGGCATAGTTACTCCAGAGCACGGTGCGTGCAAACAAAATTATGTGTAGGCTGCATTAAAAAAAAACGTATTGCAAAAACGTGTTCTTGAAGCATCTTGTATTTATTTGTTTTGGTCAGACTAATGCAATGTAAATTAACTTTACTGTATTGGCAACTGCAGAACCAGAGAAAGTTCCAGTGCTCTCGATAAACAGTGCTTATAAATTATCTTAATGAGGTGCATTATTCTCTGCTGACCTGCTATGTAAAGAGAGTTTGTTTTCAATCTTGATTGTACGTATTTCTGTGCCTGTGTGTATGCGTGTACGTGGAGAGAGACGTAGCGTTGTGATTAGCAACACTGCGCTATGAACTTGGTGAACGGAGTTCGATTTCTATTCAATACCAACATCAGTACAAAATATCTGAACTGGTCTTGGGCCTCTGCTATGTTGACTCAGCCTTAACATACGTATCTGGTGTGTGCTGTGCAACCATCAGCATCGGGGAGACAAAGGCGGCCAGACGTGTGGTGTTGGCCACATGATGCCAAGCACTTGCCCCAACAACCTGTGCAGGCTATGCGGGGGATTGTAGTTTTGTCTTTGTGAGAGAGTGCACACTTCGGATGAAAGAAAACAAGTGTGGGTGTTTGTGTATAAAAGTGTCCACAATAGGCAAATGCAAACAAAAAGGCACGAGGGCACAATGATATACAGCAGTCTATTTCGGAACATAACTTTATATGCATTGCTTGGTGAAGCAATTAAGATACGGCAAACAAGCCAACTTGTACTCACTCCTGCAGTCAGTGGAAGAGTTTTAGGACTATGCCAAGGGGAAACCCGTTTGCATACCATTTGGGGTATTGCAGCACATGCTTACAATCCTATGATTTGGAGGCCGTGTGCGTGGATTTCATTTTTTTTTTACTATTTACAATAAAAAAAAAGCTTACATAACCTTGACAAAGTTGTCCCAATCGTCTTCATTTATTTTGTTCATAAAAGTCAGTCCGCTTGTGTGGATTTTTGAGATTTGACAATCTCCATCTCTGATGCACAGTGCCACATTACCATACCCTTCTCAAATCTCTGCCAGCCCCTGCCAGCGTTGCTGAGTTAGTGGAGGCTCATTTTTTGACAGCTCAAGTTGTCTACAGGGCACACACAAAGACAAAGATCACCCAGTATAGCCCACAAAGACTGCTGGGGGCAAGTGCCGTTTGTGAGTAACGATTAAGGCCGGCAACATCGCATGCGAGTGGCGCCGATGGAAGAACAATGCTTGGTCGCCTTTGTCTCCCCGGTGCTAGAAAAGGTAGTTCATATATAGCATAAATTTATGTATCACTTTTGTAAATGTATCTGGAGCTTTGACTGTGGGAAGTTGCGTGAAATAGCATTCGCTGAATTAAAAACAAGTTAATATAGTCACCACCGATGTTACACCACGGGTGGGAATCGAACTCAGGTGGGACAGGGTTCATGGCAGCGCACCACACCATCGCATCGCCCACACCCGCGCACGCACGAATCAATGCCGACAGGTAACAATATCTGCACACAACTTCTCCGCCAATTTCTCTCCCATAACAGCATTGTGGTTGTTCATTTGCGAATATCCATTGCAGGCGTGCCACCCCCACGCTCCAGGGTACATAACGTTCACCAAGCCCCTCATAGCTTTAGTGCATGCATGGCTGCTTTGCCAGCTCGCAATGCCAAAAGAGATCTCTGGGAGCATGACTCCAGTGCCCTGCCACCATACATGGCACTCCAAGAGCAACCTCATACTCATCCATCTGCCTGTCATCTGGGCTTGACCAGCCAGGGCAGCGTGGCCGCCTGTTTTCTTGGCACGCATGTGTTTTGCACAGGTGTGGATCCACAGGGAATGAAGGGCGGCTGGGCTTGGTAAAGCCTGCCCTTCCAAAAGGCAGGACGGGGATTCTTTTATTTTGAGTGCATATGGCACAAAGCGAAGTTAACGGAATTATCGGGTTTTCTTTTATGGGCACGCTGCAGTGCTTCTCTGCCTCTCAATATCATCGGCCATGATCTATCTGCTGCTGTCACAATATTGCACTGTCCTGCGATGCAACAATCTATTGAGCAGTTGCACATGAGCCGATTTAGCGTTGCTCAGTCCGTCGGCATTTTCCATCCTTTGGCCACCACTACATTATAAAGTCTCGACCACCGGCCATTCAACCACCACGAGCGAATTGTCCTGGTCCAAACAGCAATCGCAATGCGATCGTGCAGACTCGGTTGGATGAAATAAACTTGCCCATTGTTTTAACTTCCGCTCCGGATGATCAAACCGCCAACCTCTAGATTGCAACTGTAGTAGAGTCCGACTACTATTTCTACGTTTTATTTTGTAGAGGATGGTAAGAATATATATTTATACTAGAGAAATTCTATGAGCTATAAAGTATTTTTTTCACAGATGCCCAGTAAAAACGTCACGAATCCCCACCGAACCAGCGTGGTAAAGTACGGTTGAACAACTGCTATGACCGAGATGGCATGGGAAGGTTTTCATCCAGCAGTGGATTGATGAAGGTTTTTTTTTTTTACAAGCTAAGAGTAGACTAAAACCATAACTTTAAAATTACAATCACTGTTTTGCATTCTAGATGCCTGGGCTTGCACACACCAGAACCAACATCGCATGAGCACTTAGCGTAACGGTGACATACTCTGCGCAGACATTAGGTTGCTGGTTGAACAGAGGTTCACATTGCCATGAAAAAAAAACGATGTACTTGTTTGCACGTGTAACTTCAACAAGCATGCAAATAATAACGAGGATTATTTATAAATGGCATTAAACATGAATTTAAAAAGTTTGGGAATTTAAATATTGCATTGTTCATTTGAAGTGAACTGCCGATGGACAATAGTCCATGTGGTCACAAGTGACATATCCACCGGTATATATTAAATAACCATGGATGTTTAAATTTAATATCAGTTTGTGTTCACACAAATCCAAGCTTATTACAAACTGCTTTGATTTCACTCTTGTTATTAAAGTATGATTATGTTTGTTATGATCGAAACTATGCCTACAAGCAAATCACCCGTAATGCGTGCCATCTCATCAGATCTCAGAAGCCAGGCAAAGCTGAATCCAAATAAAGATGTTGGTGATGCTGCTGCAGCGTTGGTAGTGGTGCACAAGCCCAATTAACAAGAGCAATTCACAATCGCGAAGATCACCGTCTTAAGATAAAACGAAATAGATACAGTCAGTCCCCGAGATACGAACACTCGACTTACGAACATCCGCACTTCCGAACGAACCGAACTGAACTGGAGCTATTTTGTTCGGCGGAGCGATCCTCTGCGAGCTGCAAGAAGTCCCAGCATTCTTCTAGAAACGCTCCTTCCGACAAGAAAACCCGCAACAGGACTCAACATAAGTGAAAAAAATATGTTCATATTTATTTTCACGTCACTTTATTTCAGGATGTATTTACTGTGCAGTATTTATGAGAGTATTATGCATGTAGAACTTCTTTGGAAACGTATGTAGCCAAACGGAGATGCAATTACTACATGCAAATTGTACAATGTCTTATTTATGGGTTTAACAATGCTTCCCTTCTTCTTGGTTCTTTCGGTAAAGTCACGTAGAAGGGAAATAATAAAATAATACAAATAAAACATAATAAAATAATTCTCACGACGTTTCGGCCACAACGCAAGCAGCCGTCCTCAGGTGAAGAACAGGTCTGAAGATGAATCCCTGCAAGTCACAAAAGCTTTAAATCGAAATTTAATGCTTCCCTTTTTTTGTATATACAATTTAATAGCGTTTCGACATACGAACAAATTAACTTACGGGTCTTAGGAACGTAAGCCGTTCGTAAGCCGAGGACTGTCTGGAAATGAAAATCTGTGACGTTTTCGGCAATTACCATTGTCTTTAAAAGTCACCGATTCCATACATTGTTTTTTGAACCTGAATAATTCTTGCATGGTTGATCACCATGGATGCATGAAGCAGGTATTATAGGTGCTTGTGGGCAGCAGAGGTAAGTGCAGTAACGGCCATTGTTATGCGGTACGTCTATGCTCCCCACCTTTACCAGCGTGCTGACATATGCCAAACCAAATTAAATTAATCAGTACGCATACAGCGTACAGCTCCTTGGTGCAGTCGGGACGTATGCCGAAACCATTCTTTAGCTCGCTCTTCTATGCTCTGGCAATTTAAATATCCTGATGAACATTTTTTTTACGTCTAATTTTCTTGAATTAAGGTCATCAATGAATTGCCTGTGAACTTCAGTGGTACTACAAAACTAATTAAGGGTAGTGTTTTCAGTGCGATACCTCAATTGGATTAACAGCTGCCAGGTGGTGTTCGCTAATGAAGTCAATTAAATAATTAGCTAAGCTAATGCATGTGCCAATTAATTGATCAGACTTCAGAAGCAATAGTGTACCTCCTGCCTAAAAACAAAAGCGCAACAAAGGGTCGGTTGTGATGCCGCATAATAACGTAAAAAATCATTTATTAGCAGTGTGCATTTTTATTAAAAAAACGTAATTAAAGTATAAGCGTTTTTTTGTATATAAAGGACATGGGGAAATGCACTATTGCTACGATCAGTTAGACTTGCTTCAGATATGCAAACGATGGCAATAGAATAATACCTGTGAACTATTATTTTTGAAAGGACAAGGTGAAACGATTTGTTATTTTGGGGAGGGGCGGGGGGGGTGAAAGTGGTGGTGGGGGGGTAACCACCAGAGTATATACATCACAACCGCTTTATAACAGCCACTGTTATAAGTAAAACATTTCAAAACGTCGGTATCAATATCTCCAATTTCCCGACGATAACGAATGCTGACAAATGTCAATAAATGCGAGGTTTTTTTGTTGTTGAGAAATTGGATGTGAAATTCAAGGAAATTACATATTAGGCAAAACAAGCTGGAGCAGTCACGTCCAGATTCTTTGCATTCCATTTCTGATGTATGCAGCAACTTTGCATTTATGACATTTGTCAGCACGGTAGACTCAGAGTGAATGTGATCCTGGCAGGATTCCTAAAACGAGTAATCAAATACGCAGCATTTTCAAAATGGGCTGCTTCTTCTTCTACAGCGCAAGCACGAGAAAAAATAACTTCACAATAAATTACACATTTTTTCGTATAGAAATTGGTATATTGATTTGATTTTGGAACTATAAGTGCCCGGGAAAAGAAAAAAAAGAAAAAATCGTATATATAAAAATTGGGATGATACTTTTGCAGAAATACTGTGATTTGTCTAAAATTCACGTGTAAACAAAAGCTTCCGTATTACCACGACAAGTTTGCGTTGGGCAACACGCAATTTAGCCATTACTCAGAAAAGCACAACATTTTCCCTTCTCTCATCACGTCCATCCCTCCCTTTCTTTCCCTCTTCCCCTCCCGCAAAATCCCCGCCGCACAACTCAAACTCCAACTAAAAACGCAACCGCAGAGCTTGCCCTCTAGATTTAAATTAAACGCTATTTCAAACCAATCGATTTGCTCCAAAGGTGACCGAAGCCATCAAGGTATGTGGAGGAGGAGCCTCGTTTGTTTGAGAGAAAAAAAATGATTTATGAAGTCCTAAGTGGGAAGACAGGTTTGCAAGCAACCAGGGAGATGTGACAATTGACTATTGAGTGTTGCATTCCTCGGGTAACGTATTGGCCTCTCGCTTTGCTATGATCCTCAGCAAGCCATTCGAATTGAACACAAAGTTGTATTAAGGGCTCCATTCTTTGGCGCGATCAATATTGGGTGGAGCATCAGTCAGCGATGGGTGCACGCTTGTGACTGATGCTTTGCTCAATTTAAAGGAACAATTAAAGTGGACCGAGCACTTATTCTGCCTCTGACATAAATTGCTGCGTTCATGTCGGCTGAAACGTAGATGTAAATTTTCTGGAATCACTGGAATATATATTAATCAAAGGGCACAGCAGCAATTTCCCCCAAAAATGTAAACATTCTTGGCGGGCGTTTTTCTTGGCTTCTTTCGAATCGCTGCTCAAGCGATCAACAAGGATTTTTCTTGAAATCTGATGGTGGAACGTTATATATTTGACATTTTGTAATAACATGCTGCACGGGCTAAATTACGTACCTTTCTGCTCCTCATTTTCAATTCTGCCACAGACAGAACAAATGAGAACTTGCTCATAACCTTTCGCAGTTTAGGGTTTAAAATGTTTTAACGGGCTTCATTATCCACTCCGACACAAAAAAACATAAATTGTGCTGAGCGCACATTAAAAAAAACCATTGTATTCTATCAACCTTGTAGATCTCGTATGCAACCATTTTAAAACTCTGAAAATGTGTATGAAAATGTTCTAGTTTTCTCTTATAAAACACACATGCAGAAGCGAAATGTAATTATGCACCATTTAGACACGTAGGATAGGGTGTCGAGGTTCACATTCTGCACTATTCACCAGTGTTCAGAGTTCAATCCCCGGCCACAGCTAACATCAGTGGCAAATGATATCAAAACCGATCCTGGCCATTAACTGTTTGCAAAACCACAATAGCCAACATAATACTCCTTGTACCAGTTGAAAGGGTAAAAACCTATTACTATATTTTGCCACTGGTAAAGGAGGTCTCATAGTGTAAATGCTTACCCCGAGCTCTCAATACTCTGATAGTGCGCTGTGTCTTTGAGTTGTACGCCTTTTGGCGTCATCTGGTCCAACACCAATGGAGACTAGGCTCTAAGAAAATCTGTCTTGGGTGTGGACCAATCAACTTCAAGGACACTGCATTTCATTATCATCATCAGAGTTGTTCCTTTGTGTTTGCATTTTGACTGCTTGTGTTGTGGTTATTGCAAACATGATGCCTTGTATAAAGGTGTCAGTTTTTGTACCAGTTGAAAGGGTAAAAACCTATTACTATGATACTCTTTGGTTTTTTCGGCCAACATGATGTCAATATTTATGATCAACACGGATTGGGAAAGTTTTCACCCAGTAATGGATTTTACAAAGGGCTGTAATGTATTATTATTATTGTGCATACCAATTTATCTGGAAGTTATGTGAACTGCCAGAAAAAAGAAAGCAATGCAGAGGATTGGTGGCAACAGTGGTATTGTCCGTGATGACATATTATTCTATGAATATGTAATTCGCCAAGTACAAAGCACCATAATTTTTCAGGCAGTGGTGACTTGAACAAATATTGTTGCAGAACCCTTATTAAGGGCATAATGCCAGAGATACAAAGGGATGATATGATTTGCACCAGGCCTCGTCACCTTCTCCTCTCTCGTAATGTAACTGATCCGGCCCCACGGCGTTCTGAATTGACCAATGGGATTGCAAGGCTTTGTGCAGATTATAGTTACACACTTCCACTCATGTATAATTAATAATAATAAGACATCTACCTACAACTGGGAATTCCTCCATGTTAAAAATGGGTTATACAGCGCTTCCATGATCAACGCAATATTATCTAACGGCACATGCATACATTTAACGTCTTCCAAAAACTAAATACAATTAGAATTTATAAAGCATATAGATATAAATATGACCACATTGCATGAATAAAGGGATATGCATTCGGAGCATTTCTATGATGATGACAGCAGGGCCCATTGCAGATTCCACACATTCACCGAGTAAGACCGTATCAACAAAAGATTCACGCATTCATGTTCGGCTTACCGCTCGGCAGCACACTACACATGACTGTTGTTTCATCAAAAGCGTGCCCTACTGCTGCCTATTCCTGGAAGGGCCTGAATACTGTGCAGCAAGGCCTCTCCACCCCCCCCCCCTCCCTCTGTGAAGCTTCTCCTAAATTTGGCAAAATAATGAGATTGTGGTCTGGGGTATGGAGACCAAACGGATTTATTTATTTGAATTTGTTTTCTCTGTAATGATCATTTTCTTGTTGTTAAATTTTTCTCGTTATTTATGTATTCATCTTTTAGTTTTTTTTTTGCCAAGTAATGCGGTTTTGCTTTTGTATTATCTGTGTAAGGAAATTGCTAATTGATGTGCAGCATTGTGGGATGCAAT
Source organism: Lethenteron reissneri (assembly GCF_015708825.2). Taxonomy (NCBI): domain Eukaryota; kingdom Metazoa; phylum Chordata; class Hyperoartia; order Petromyzontiformes; family Petromyzontidae; genus Lethenteron; species Lethenteron reissneri. The sequence continues at coordinate 11,623,295 of NC_083792.1, read as the reverse complement.
TGCATAAATGACGCTATATAAAATAAAATTATTATTATGACAGCCACAGCACATTATCCATATATGAATGCATCTTTTAGATGGTCAAAAAGTGTTCATTAGAATACGCAAGTTTCTGAAGACTTTCTACCTACGTCGACCGAGAAGTATAAATGGGTATACTACAATTAGTCGCTCGGCAGGTGGGAGAGAGGGCACAACAGTGGCGAGATATTAACTACCTCGCATGGTATGCAGGAGGTCTTGGGTTCGATCCCAACCCTGACGCCTGTATATTTGGAGTTTGCACGTCTCTCCCCTTGGTGGCGTGATTTTTGTTTTTTCTTCCGGGTCCTCCGTTTTTTTCCCTCCACATTTATAATCAACATGCGTCGATTCCGCTACGAATTTCCACGTGATAAGTCACTTCGTTGGGCTACTATTTGTGGCCAGGTCGCTTCTGAAAAAGATCTATATAGGTCAGGGGGCATTAACCTGGCAAAATAAAAGTTGTAATAAGTTGTGTGGGGTGGGGACAGGTTTGGGTATTCCCATCTTCTTCCAATGTGTATCGGCCAGCATGAAAGCATCGACCCAACATCCTTTGGAGGAGGCTCACTACATATTCTTTGGGTCTTTCGGTAAAGTCACGTAGATAGGTTCAAAGAAAACCACCTCGACGGGGAGACCACCCAGATTGTATGGCTTACCAAAAATCCATAAAGAAGGTACACCCCTTCTTCCTATTATCTCCACCATTGACTTACCCACCTACAAACTGGCCCGATTTCTGTCTGAGACCTTACAACCATTCACTGGTAAGACCGCATCAGCTGTGCCTAATTTAGCTCGATTGGTATAGCTATTTAAGCACATCTCACTATCTATAGGTGATTTGCCCGTTAGTTTGGATGTAGTCTCTTTGTTTACCAAAGTTACTGTGCCTGCCACCATTACAATCATTGAAGATTTGGTCCAACAAGGACTGAATTGCTGATGTAGCGACCCTGGTGAGACACTGCCTCACCATCACTTACTTCACCTGGAATGGAACTTTATAAAACAAGTTGAAGGTACCCAAATGGGTTCTCCCTTATCTCTGATTGAAGCCAATGTTTTCATAGAAAAATTTGAGACAGACGCCATCCAGGCATCCACTCTACGTCCGTCCTTGTGGAAGCGGTACGTAGATGACACGTTCGTCATCTGGCCACATGGCCTACCAGCTCTGAACTAATTCCTCAACCACATCAATTCCATACACCCAGCCATCAAATTCACCATGGAGGTGCAAAAGGATGGCAAGCTACCATTCTTGGATGTTTTAATCGAAAATTTACCAGATGGCTCAATGGGCCATTCTCTCTACAGGAAAGCCACTCATACAGATGCCTATCTAAAACCTGACTCCCACGACCATCCATCCCAGAAGAAATCCCTCATCAACTCTACACCATAGAGCTCGATGTATTTCCAACCTTCATCACCTAGCCGGTGAACTGGAACACGTACACCAAGCTCTCAAGACGAATGGATATTCAGACTACACAATCCGTAAAGCTATCACCCCAACCGTTTGGAAAGAACCATCTGAGGACCCAATCAAAACCATCACCTTGCCATACATAGCAAGGGTCACCAAAAAGATTTCCAAAATTATGAGCAAACACAAGATCCAGGTTAGATTTAACACAGTACATACAATTGGTGATCTGATCCCATCTGTGAAGGATGTGATCCCTGACATGCAATACCCTGGCGTCTACAAACTAAGTTGTGTCTGCAGCAGTAGTTACATTGGGGAAATTAAGCGACATGTCTCGGATCGTGTTCGTGAACATAATGCAGATCTGAAACATGGTAGGACCAATACCTCGGCCATGGCTGATCATTGTTTTAATGTGGTTGGCTCACACGAAATTGATTTCTCTAAAACGAAGGTACTTTGCAAACCGATTGGCTATCAACAAATATTTGTTCATGAAGCCATCCAAATATACAGACATAGACAATTTCAACCGAGAAGATGGGTACAAACTGAACAATCACTGGAAGGACATTATCAAACAGTTTAAGTCATAACTTGCTGTAATGTTGGCATTTCAGCACTGTCCATTGTCCACCCGTTTTTTAACCCCCCCCCCCCCCCCGTAACATTAACATAAACTTACCTCATTGGAACCTCATTTGCCAGTAAAAAATATGATAATTGTTTTTACCCTTTTATCTGGCAACAAAACTGACACCTTTTTTTTACAAGGAGTCATGTTTGCATAGACCACAATACCTGCAGCCATAATGCAAACAAAAAACATAACTCTGATAATATATGCACTGTCCTTGAAGTTGATTGGTCCACACCCGAGACAGCTTTCCTTAGAGTCTAGTCTCACATGGGTTGGACCAGATGACGCCAAAAGGCGCACAACTCAAAGACAATGCACCATCAGAGTATGAGAGCTCGGGGTAAAGCATTTACACCATTGGAACCTCATTTGCCAGTCATCTGGTCCAGGTGAAGCAGGAGAGGAGCAACTTCCCATTGAGTGGAAGTTGACCAACGTTTTGACAGGAGTCTTTGGTTGCATGTCAGACGTGTCATACCTCAGAAGCAAATCAAGGTTGAGTCAGAGTATGCCTTGGATAGGAGACTGTCTGGGAATACCAGGTGTTGTAAGCTCAGGTTAGGAGGATGGCAAGGACATGGTTTTTGGCTAGTCATCGAACTAAGACGGTTACCGCACCGCACGCTTTCTGATGTGCTTTTCGCAGCCGTCTGGAATTCCCTTCATTCTGATATCAAGAAACCGACTGGAGCTATGAACTTTTAAATCTAGATTTAATATATTTCTTTAGAACTGTTTCGTCTTTAGTTTGTTGTCCTTCCCCACATCTCCGATTATGGTGCAAAGAGGTTTAACGTACATACATACATGATAGCACAGCCGTGGATTCTTGAATAATATCGGTGCAGAGCTCATATGTGCTACGTTTTATCCGGAAACTCTGGTTTCCTCCCACATGCCAAACACGTTTGAATGGAATTGCTCAAACATCCCAATACACGAGCCTCATGCTCAAGTCATGTTCTTCAGCTGAGCCTTCATGGGTCATTAAGAGAAATTGTCGGTTTGAAGGGGTTGGAGGTTTTTGAAAGCGATGATTCCAAACTTGTAGCTGATCTGGGATTGGTATTGCGATTGAATGACTAACATTTTAAAGATATTGCTTCCCAATTTTAAAATAAAATCGTGGTGTTATTTAAGCCTCATCGTCTAAAATTATTTTGCCTACGTTTCCAGTATCAATTTTCAAGTGGTGCCATGTTTTCTGCAAACTTCACAATTAGCACAGCACACAATATTGCTAAGGAGGCCTCTCACTCGAGTGCTGAATTTCTAATGAAGACCTAACGGGGAATTGTAGTTACTTATGATGACTGACCAGCACCTCTGAGACTCTTTCTTGGTTTCAAATTTTTAGCAATCACTCAGACTAAACATGTTCTCATGCATAGATAATTTGAAGGTCTCAGGCCAGTCACGATAGAGGGAATGAAATTGTTAATTTAAGTTATTTGAATAGCATTCAGAACTTGCGGATAAAAAGTAACACCCCAATGTGCCCAATGAAGAATGTTTTTAAATAGGTGTATATTACCTGCAATGACATTTGGACTAGAAACGTGGACGCTGACAAAGAAAATAGACCAACATTTTAAAAGGAGTGCAAAGAGGTATGGAATTGTGCATACGTGGAATTATACCGAGACAGAATGTGGAGCTCATGGATCGGAGAACACACGAGATGAAGGGCGCCACTCTTTCGAGATGTTAACCATCTCGCCTGATATACAGGTCGTGGGTTCGATCTCAACCTTGATGCCAGTATATTTGGAGTTTGCATGTTCTCCGCGTGGTCAGATGGATTTTACTCCGGGTCCACGCGTTTATAATATTTGGTTGCTATAAATTCCCACGTGATAAACCAATATGTTTAGCTCTCATTTTCGGCCAGATCGCTTCTTAAACAGAGCTGTATGGCTCAGTGCGCCGTACCTGGTAAAATAATACAATTGTTTAGTTAGAGACATTATATTTGACTTGAGAAATAGAAGTGGGCTTGAGCAGGACGTGTCACTGGACAGACTCGAATGCCAGTGGTCGAGACTAATGGATGGCTTACCAGCCAAAAGGTCAAAAGCATGCCTGAGAGTACATCCACCACGTACATGAAGAGATGAAACCAGCTACCGCGAGAGAAGGAAATGGCTTGGGAGGCCTCCATCTAAGCAGTGAAAATAGCATGGCTGATGATCAAGTCCTGAGGTGATAGATATATAACAGTTAATCAATTTGACGAAAGTCGGTTGCTGTTACTCATGATGCATGATTCGAGTTGTGCACTTAAGAATCGGCCATTAAAAGAACATACAAGTCACGTGGCAATAATATGCTCGTGTTACATTTCGGCTGGTTGAGCAAACAAACTCTACAAACGAGTTTGGAAAAAAGATAAAAAGCAAGATGGCAAAATCTTACCAACTCGATTATCCAATGAAATCACAATCCCGAATTTTTTAAAATATATTACTCATACTGTTTGGGGGTATGGGGAAGTGAAGAAGCAGTGGATCATTACATGCCCAGTAATTGATTGGAGACATGCTACTCATGCACTCATCTGCAGAGGTATGTGCCTGCCATATAGTAGTTTTGTAAAAATATCAATTGATAAGGCACTGCCAGACTTTGTTGCGATGTGCCCGTCTTAGAAAGCTCGTCTTTGAACTCACAAACCTTTTCCTTCTCCGATGAAGCACAAATGGTTTGCTTTGTAGTTTCCACCGCTGAAGGACGATACAGCCTTTCAATTTGCTTGCTCACGTCACTGCTGGCAAAAGGGTCTACAACTCCAAGAAGTTTCTCGAAGAAGCCCTCTCGGGGGGATATTTGGGCTTACTCTTCTGCAAGGACCAGATATCTTGGAAGAAGAGGTGGAAGTAACCGTACTTTACGCCAACACACGCGCTCTACCAATGCGAGCAACTGGTATACACCCACTTAAACTACTTGCAGGACAGTGGATTAAGAAACTTGACAATTCTTCTTGGTTCTTTCGGTAAAATCACGTAGAAGACAGACCTGTTCTTCACCTGAGGACGGCTGCTTGCGTTGTGGCCGAAACGTCGTGAGAATTATTTTATTATGTTTTATTTGTATTATTTTATTATTTCCCTTCTACGTGACTTTACCGAAAGAACCAAGAAGATGAATCCCTGCAGTCACGAAAGCTTTAAATCGAAATTTAAACTTGACAATTGTTTCAAATGACCCCTGGATTGCAAGTCCAGTGTGGTTACCATTGCCCCATGGCAGCATTTCAGTTTAAATATTGTTACGTTTATTTTTAACATGTCCCAACATAACCCTTAATTATATTTGATTCCTAAGTCTTGGCCTAGAAGGGATCATCAGTGCCTGCGTGTAATATACATTCTACTTGGCCTTCCCCCGAACAGTTCACAGTGACACAAACAGAGTGGTACACAAGTAAATTTAGCCCGTTCAATTTGTATTAGATCTACCATAATTTTGTTTGCTTGCCAACAAGTAATAATAAAAAAAAAACAAATGCATATTATTTATCATGGCCCATAGGAAGATGTCCTATGTCTATCACTGTACCCCCATACATCGGAAAGATTGCCCTTAAAAATGGAATAGAACTACTGAACAGACCCAATGTTGAACCCTGGCCACAATCCCTTCCCACAAAATCTCCCCCCCCCCCGCCCACCCTCCAACATTTTTTTTCACATATGGAGTGGTCACCAAAGGGTTAATCAGAGCCCACCGTGGGTCAGCTGAAGCAGAAACAGCAAAGGAGTGATGCATACACTGCAGTGCAGTTACTGTAAATTGCCGTTATAAATCACGAGCAGGAGATAGCAGCCAGCGGGCCTTTCAGTCGCTCTCGAGAAAGGGGACAGCTCTGGTATGATGGGTGGCTTCTCTCAGATAAGCGGGCAGCCACACAAAGGAACAGACAAATAGCGCCCATTTAGCGCTATTTAGAAATAATTAAGTAGGCTAAGAGGGTGATGCTTCGCTAAATGTCTGAAATACTGAATACAATATAATTTGTGTATGTGTGTGTGTGCACGCATGTATGATGTGTGTCAATTTGAGTGGAGTAAAGAGCCACTTGCACAGTGTTGAGATGAGTTGAAGGCAGTGGATAGAGTAACTGTAAATGTGTTATGTGGGCCAAGTAAAAAAATTAGAAAGTGGTTTGATGTTTGTTTCATTTGTGCTTACTACTTGAGTTATTCAATGGACCCACTGATTAGAGTTATTGGAAAACGTATTTTTTGTGTAAATCCAACTAAAATTCATATTCAACATGGGAGATAAAAAGCCAAAGAAATACATTTCGTCGTTGGTTTATAAGACTTGCATAAAAAAAAATAATTGCCATGCTTTTTTGTGCAAAATGTTTGTATTTATGCTGCCAGAATAATAATATTGGAGTCTGATGTTTTGCAATAAATGTTTTCAATGTAAAGAGTTTTATAATAGTATCACATCAAATAACGTCCGAATTACGTTCAAAATTACTTTCCCGGACATTTTTTCCCATCCTAAATGCATCCAATGACACGTTGCACTCGAGCAAAATAAATGTTTTCCAGGAATTGCTAAAACCCATTTTTTTGTTAAACGGGTACTACATTTGTTTAGAATATTGCAGATAATAAATAACCAAAATGAATAAAGCTACTCTATAAACGTGTGGGCATTTGTAAAATATATACACTTACTTCCTTTTTTTTCATTTCAGTAAGAAGGGTTGTACTTAAAACATTTTAAAATGTTTTCAACTTAAAATTGGAAGACGCAAACCACTTAAAATTACTTGATGAGAAACATGCGTAGTTGCTTATGAAATCTGTGCTATACCAGAGCTATTTAATGTTCACACGGTGCAGTAAAATAGGCAAAGCTGTTTACCCGGTGTCAATATCAGGTATGGCCAATAGATTTAATTTGCATTACATGCAAAACTATCAATCATTCAGTTAAGTGTATTGAACATACCTGACACAAGCACTTTGGAAACCCGAGGCCGATTCATTTTACTACACACCGCGGAGTTTAAAAATGTAACTCCGCTTCGCTGGGGAAAAATACAAACCCTTCAGTTGAAACGACACAACCACACACAAAAAAAACCAGACGATTTCTTTTTTTTAAAGTTACCAATTGGGCCAGTGTTATTGCGTAAACAATTCAAGGGTGAGCATCACCCCCGCACAAAAGCTTGAGCGGCAGGATAGAAGATGCATAATGAAGTTATCATCTGGGTGATACGCATGCATTCCGCTTCTCTCCCTGGCACAAGTGCTCATCTAACCCTACTTATAAAGCCGGAGAGAATTAATACAATTGCCTTGCTACCATCTGGCCCCATTAATTAGGCCTCATTAATCATATCCGGAGAATGCTTCTCTGTGTGAATCCGTGTTCCTCGTGCCATTCCGCCAAGCGGGAATAGTCAAATACACAACCTGAAACCCATATGGACGAGGAAACACCCCAGACACTCTCTCTCACTCTCTCTCTCCATCTTCTGAGATAAATATGACAGAGTCTACCTTCAGGAGGAGGCTCCCGTAAGCGTCTATTATTATCAGTGTTTTATTTCAAAGCAGTTTAGGTTTGGAATTTGTAACACATTACCATAATCTTAACTGCCACACCACATTATTGTATGCATTTACAGGCATGGAGGTTGTTTGTTAAAGGACTGCAAAAAAGCTGCCGATTAGGTTGATAAAACCGGCACTGAAATTGTCTGTGTGTGTGTGTATTTTTGCTACCGATTTGCTTATTTCTACTACAAATGGAAAAACATAAAATAATTCATGTAAAATATTGCACATTTTCTAAACCAGAGCACAATGCATCCAACCAGTAAAATAATAAAATTATTCGCCTAAATTCTATAAAATAGAATCAATGAAAAATAAAATATTATATTGTTTTACATCTACATAAATTCCAACACGCCATGCGGAACAAGAAAGTGTTGCATATATATCCCCTGCCAACTGTGAAACTGTATAACTGGCTCTGGCTACGAGTGTAAGATTGTATGAACAACTTTGAGCAAATTCTGTTTAACTGTTCAAGACAGCGATTTGATGGTCTGAATTATGCTTTTTTTCTCATTTCCCTAAATCAAATTTTTATTTGACAGTTGGAAATGTGGTCTTGCCTTTTTTTTTGGCCCTGGAAAATTGAAAAGTGTAAGAAACACACATTTGTGCATTACGGGTCCAATTCCACCAGTTCGTGAAAAGTCATCGTTGGCCATTTCATTTGATTTAGGCTTTTCCAATAAGTCAATACTTGTCTGTATTAAATCATCCTACAAGGACCTGTAGGTTAACTTGGCCATAACGCAACTGGCGGCACTAACGGAAACACTTTTGAAAGATCAGAGATGCATCCGTTAATATGTAATGCAATTATACAGAGAATAAAATTAACACTTAAAAGTGGAACATTAAAAAAATATATTCACGTTTATAGTTCCTCCCATTCAATTGACTATTTTGACAGCCCAGGCAGCAAATGTGCAAGTTTTTTCTTGAACTACTTTCATAAGAATCACTGGCCCTATTCGAAGGTCCACAAAATGCATATCCAATTTGCAAAACACATTAAAGCTGCTCTGTGCCTATGACTTATAAGCTCTATTGGTCTAATGGCTTAAAATCCTTGAATGTGCTGAAGAGCACAAAAACTGCAATTGGGCATTATAAATAAAGTGCATATGCATCAAACCAAATTGTGGGCAAGGAGACGCAGATTTACTTCCAACTCTGCAAGATAAAGGCACGCGCCTATAAATCCCCCACTGTAATCCTTACATTGTCAGCATATATCCACCACGCCGCCCCTCCGCACAACACAACGCAAATTTCATTTATTTTCTGACCCAGCTCGCACTGCACCAAACGCAAAGTTTGTTGAGTTTCATTCCGGTCGCCGATGGGTGAGTGACAGTCGGTTTAGCGGCGCTGATTTGCCATCCCTGCAGGTCTGTGCTGTCTGGACCCTCCGCTAACTATCTGTCTGACTGCCTAATAGGAACGACAGGGCCATTTTAAAGGGAAAGAATGAAGCTAGAGCCCTGGGATAATGCAAAAAGAAATAAAGAAAAAGGAATCAATGGTATTTGCATGCCAAAGCCTGATCATTCATCCTGGCATCACTTTGTAGGAATGAGCCTTAAATTATTAAATAAACATGTAGATAAATGCATAAATATAGAAAAGAAGAAAACAAGCAATTTACCAGCCTATCCCTCAAAATAATTACATTTTGAAATAAAATGCAAACCCTAAAATAAAGGAAAATAAACCCCCGTTCCTTGCCGTCACTCACATCAGCCACACAAAAACATTATGAACTTGTGGCTGTATTTTTCTTACGGCATTAAACGTTGGAACTTGCAATATAGCATTGCAAGGAAATACTCAAGAATAACATTTCGGTGCTAAGTTTTTTGGAGAAACTCCAGGAGACGTTGCACAAGAATGAAATATCCTCATGAAACTGCATGGCAGGAGCACAATATGCTGAAGGATTTCTGACACGCTGAACTAAACCTGCAATTAATTGTACATGCAAACATTAGTCCTGGATTATATTAATTCACACATATGCATACTTGCAAGGAGATGCTGCCATGGTGTAATTCGTGATGGTAATCACAGTGGATTTGCAATAAACGAAACTAAAAGCCACGTAGATAGGACCAAAAAAATTACCAAAAAATAACAATAAGCTACGACGTTTCGATCCCAACACAAGTGATTGCGACTTTACCGAAAGACCCAGAGAATATGAATTCCTGCAGTCACGAAAGCTTTAAGTCAAGATGAAACTAAAAGCTTTTATTATTTCATTATCAGGTAAGGCCCCACTGAGCTACATCGCTTTTTCAGAAGCGATCTGGAAACAAATAATTAATAGCTCAACGAAGTGGCTTATCACGTGAAAATGTATAGCTGCCAAATACTTTGAACGCATGCTGATGCTAAATGTGGAGGGTAAAATCGGAGGACCCCGAGAAAAATCCACGTGGCCACGGGGAGAACATGCAAACTCCAAACATACAACAGGCGTCAGGGTCGGTATTGAATCCACGACCTCCTGTATACGAGGCGAGGTAGTTAACATCTCGCCACCACGGCACCCAATACAGAGGTCACCAGTTCAATTCGATATCCCAGAACAGGAGTTGAAACAATAGTGCAAGTTTCTTCAACCACCATCAACCCAGCAGAATAAATGGGTAAACCATAGTTAGTCAATGGGACTATTCCGTGTGGTGGGGTAAAGTGTGGGTACTTCCAGCTCTTCCAGGCGTGAAACAGAAGGCCACAACACCCTCTAGGAGGGGCTCTCTGAGAGCTCCATATAGAGCAGCGATTCTTAACCTGGAGTGCACGCACTCCCTGGGCATGTGAGACGTGCCAGATATTTTTTTTTGAAGGTAAATTATCGAAATGCAAATTAATCACGGGCACGTAAGTACAACTAATTTGTTTCAAACTAGACTCAAAGCTTTCGTGACTGCAGGAATTACTCTTTGGTTATTTCGGTAAAGTCACGCAGAAAGAAATGTAATTAATGATAACGATTGCTTGTGTTGCAATCGAAACGTCGTATTCTATTATTATTAAATTTAATTTCTTTCTACGTGGCTTTACCGAAATAACCAAAGAAAAATTTTTTCAAACCTATGTACTTATTTACATTGTATGTTTTTTTTTTTACTAGAACCAAATGGGTGCAAGGCTGCAGTAAAGGTTAAGAATCACTGCTCGAGATGGTCTCCATTCTAGCAGAGGCCCTGCCACCAGCAATGGCATGAACAAGCAATTGCAGGGCTGCATCTTTACCTCATATACCTTTCAAATATTACATACAAGTGGTTATTCAACGTATTTTAACCATTGCAAAACAAATGCAAAGCAGGCAATTCCTTGCCTGTACACTGTACAATGGGCTTACATTTGCAGCATTGTGCCTGCCTTATCGTTTTGCAGGTGTTCACTGACCCATGTAGTGTCCAAGCATCCGAGATGCACACAGTGAAATATATTACCTGTGGCCGGCGAGACGTAATAGCAGATCTACCACTTGTTCTTTTTTCACAGCCCATTACACCATGCAGGCATCAGTGGGCCTGACCATTACTTAGATGGATGGCAGCCAGGGTCCAAACCAAGCAGCCACAGTGTAATTATAAGCGCCTGTGACACAATCATAAAACCGTGGATCCAAACGACTTTCCCCCCATATTGCAAAATTGGGGTGACAATATCATGACAGATCATGGTGCCATCCGAGTGAGAAATGTGGCACAATTCATAAGAAAATAAATAGATAAATGAAGAAAGTATGGTATCACACTTTTTAAAGAGGCAAATGAATATAAAGTGTCTACCGCAAGTCGAAATATTTTACATGCTTTGGTCGCTGACAAATATCTTACTGCGGGGTTGCAGATTGTCGCCAAACTCGCTGGGACCGTGTTCAGGTGTAAACAAAGTTAGTTCCCTGAAAGCAACTTTCCGGTGGCAACACGAGTGTCATTTTAAATCACTACAAATGGCATCGTGTTCGTTTTTTTTCCAAGGGTGTGTATTATGTTAATTTAAATAACATCTTTGCAGCGTAACCTACACCATTATGCCATAGCTTAGGCACAGCAATATTTTTGGGTCAGCCATTTATGTTGTGTTATTTTGATCCCTAAGAATTCAGTGCTAAGGTCTATCATGCAATGCACTCTGTACAGGTGACCCCCAACGCAATGTCAAATTGCTTCTGAAGGCATTCAAGTCTTAAGGAAGTTGTTTTACAATGATTGCTCGAGGGCTGCGTAACGGATGATCTTCATTCGACTTTGATGATTTCACAAATGAATGAAATTAATCAGGAAAACAATGTGTGTTTGCAAGAATTATTAAAATGAATGCGTTAGCCCGAGTGTGTGAATAATGGTGTGACTGACTGTGAAATGATGGATGTAGCCGAACTCTTCTCAGCCCATGCCACCCATCAATTTTACAAGCTACACAAGTTTTTTTTTTCAGCTGCTGCCAAAGCTTTTTAATTCAACGTCGTTAAAACCTCCAGTGGTAATAAAATCATGCTGCCAAATGGATTTGCAAAAAAACGACGCACATTACAAAGCGGTGTATGATTTCCAAGCCCGCTCGGACCAAATTCTGGGCAAATTATAGCGTGTAATAATAATAATAACGCTGGAAAGTGACATGTCAAATTATTTGATTGCACCGGTGATTAACGCAGGGCTTAATACATTCATGTGCTCTTGCAACTCTTCCCAACTGCCATGGCAAAAAAAAAATCCCCCCACATTTTCATCAACATTCTAATTTGTGAAACAGTTTAAAATACGGTTATGCTGTTTGAGTGATGTGAAAAAATGTGGCACAATTCTGCCTGGGTGACAAGCAAATCCACGGTGCTGATCGCTGCCTTGGCACAGCCATGTAATCCCCTCCTCTGTCCCATGTTTATTCGTGGAAGACTGAAGCAAGTAAATAAATAAATATGCCCATTTAAGGCCTTCCTCAATCAAGAAAATCGATTGAAGCTCAATCTGGGTTTCATCTCAAGGGACAGAGCGCAAAATATCCCTATAAAACTCGGCACACTCCCGCAATGTCCTTCTCATTAATAACGCACACCTGTGCTGGGAAAGGCTGCACAGGTGTGGGGCAGGTGTATGACATTAACTCGGTATTAATTATGAAATGTGACACTTTTTACGGGAACGTTTGCTACCGTTTGGTGAGCCAGTTTGACAAACTCGCATCACACAATTCAAATAAAAACATGCAACTGCATTAATTGATGTGCTTAATAAAACACTCCACTCACAAAGTTGGCCCTTTTGAAGTGGAAATGAGAAATTAGTCAGCGCGTGGCCCTGCAGGGCACAGGATTGGTAATAACTTTTTAGGCATTGCTATAGTGAATTTCAATTTGACTCTCAGCTCCTAAGATCAATCAACCGCGCAATCACTCAATCAGGCTAAGCAACCTCGCACAATGAATGTTTCCGGGCATGATCAAGTGATGGCAGAAACTCCAGTTATATAGATATATAGTCATTGTTATGAGTCACATTTTAGAGAAGGCAAGCAAGGGACCTCCACAGTAGTAAACAACTCAACACAAGGGTGAAACAAAGTGTAACTGCAAGATGCCAATTGTGTGGTTTTATATTTCTCATCTTACAAGGTATTGAACTCCACATTGTGTGCTGTGGGCTACCAATAACAACCACAAGCAGCCACTTATTGAGCTGCGGAGCAACACACGTAGCTTCACACGCGTTGTTTTATTTGCTGGTTCTCTTGTTGACGTAATATTATAGTTCCTTTCAATCTCTTGGTGTTGTAGCTTGAGTCATCGGTTCAAACATGACCTTTGGTGCTTGTGTTTTAGAATCAACCGTTACAATTTCAGATGCAATTAAAACAAATACCGGAATGATTATTAATTTACTACATATAACCACATGATGTAGCTTTATATATTTGTCCAGGATTTTATTTATTATGCACTACTTAAAACCCTACTACTTTGAAACTAACAACACGTTGCGTTAGCAAGAGTTATTACAAAGTCTTACATCTGGTGAAAAACAACCGCGTTTGTCCTCAGAATTTATAACTTCTCATAAACTGCAAATTATTTTGCGGAACACGTAACTGATAGGCAATGAGTTGTATTGACGCAACAAGCTAAAAAAAGTTTCCCTCGTTACTTGAACCAAAAGTAGTCTCACACATCATGTGGCATCAGTTTCATCCTGATGAGGTATATGATCTATTAAGGTCTCTACACGTCATCACCAGCCCTCATGGTCGTGCGATGCCACAATCCATGCAGCTCCTGCACTTGAACCGCTCGCATTGATCCATCTCCAGGGTGGTTGACCTCTTGGGTGTGTTCACTCCTTTGAGTGTCATTCTGTTACCAGTCTCGTCCATCAGCTATAATATCCCTGAGGGGTGCCGTGGTGGTGAGGTGTTTAGTACTTCGCCTGGTATACAGGAGGTCGTGAGTTCGATACCGACCCTGACATCTACTGCAAATTCGGAGTTTGCATGTTTTCCCCGTGGTCGCGTGGATTTTTCTCCAGGTCCTCCAGTTTTTCCCCTCCACATTTAGAGTGTTTGGCTGCTATACATTTCTACGAGACACTTCGTTTAGCCATCATTTGTGGCCAGGTCGCTCCGAAAAAACAGCTATAAAAGCTCTATGGGCCTTACCTGGTAAAATAAATAAAAAAAGTTTAATAGTTTAGGTTAATTTAACACGTAGGCTTTCGCGACCAATATTATTCATAATCAACGTTTTTGGGTTTAAATCGCGTTATTTATAAATGTGTCGTAACCCTCCACCACCCGACACGGCCAATCAGTAAAAAAGTGTCACGTTGACAAAAGACAAATAGTTCACTGCTTTAGCCCACCGGTGTGTTGAAGCGTACTCAAATTGTAAATGTTGTGGTTTCACGCTTCAACACACCGGTGGGCTAAAGCAGTGAACTATTTGTCTTTTGTGAACGTGACACTTTTTTACTGATTGGCCGTGTCGGGTGGTGGAGGGTTACGACACATTTATAAATAACGCGATCTAAACCCAAAAACGTTGATTGTGAGTTTAGGTTAAATAGTTTAGAGCGATGTTTGCAGCCCATGCCCACTTACATTTCCTAACTACAACAACATGGATACATAGTGCCTAGGTGTAAGTGCATCTGATGATCGTGTACAGCAATGGTAAACAAATTACACGGTTTTTTTTGTCAGGATACGATGTGATGTATCATATTTCCATTTGTTTACTGGTTTATCTTCCTGTCTTTCGTTGCAATTCTAAGAAGGCATCTCCGCAACCTTCTTTGAGTTCTTTTAAGCTTTTCTTCAATGTTCTTTCTCAGAGCCCGTGGCTTTGATGTGTCGTGGCAGGTAACCCACACTTCCTTATTTGCATTTTGTATGCCGCTTTTCATTCATCATTTTATTTTTCAAAAAACACTACAAGTTTCATGTTGAACCACCTCCCATCATGTCTAGACACACACACAGCTGCAGATTTTCCAGTTGTGTCCCTCTAACCATTTTATAAATCCACCCTTCTTAAAAGAAAACATCTTAAGCAAATTTGTGCATTTAAAGTACATCGTGAATAACACCTTGAATGCTAAATCGTTTCACAAACGATGCGATATGGTACTGCACAATAAAATTAAGTTTATAAAACTGCACCGCAAACATAAACAGCCAGTGAAAGCGCGCACGTTGCACGCCAGAACAATGGAACTTTGTGCAGAGTGTGACACATGAAGGATGAACACCGTTGTAGGAACAAAGTGCTGCTTGCATATTTATCTTGTGCCTTCAAAAGCAAGTACACACTGCTCGCTTACTTGCAGCGCAATACATTATGGGAAGGGGGAGGTGGGGGGGGGAATGTCCTCGGCCTTTTTTTTACAGCCGAGTTGCCAGTGCATCCCATAAATGAATCAGCTTGCGTGACTCCTTCACCTGTCCTTTTGCGGGATACCGTGCCAGCTAGTCATTTCGGTAAGTGTTTGCAGTGTTACCGCAGCCCACAACCTTGGCGTCCCGTAGCTGCTATTAACATGTCGGTCCAATCACGTCTGGCCGTGTGCAAGGCTCAACGCTCTCATTAGCACAGGCAACGGGGGGGGGGGAAGGGGGGGGCGGAGGAGGAGGGGGCTCATGGGGGTGGTGTAGAGGGAGAAGTGGGCCTTTGTGGACTGGGGCAAGGCAAGAGACCCCACTCCGAGAGGCGTCTCTCCCAATTTATCAAGCTGTCAGGCAGATGGCCCCAGCCCCGCACGCGCCCAATCCCTGGAATTGGCCTGCACACCGCCGTTCCAGTGTTAATGAGCATGAAGATGAACAACTGGCCCATTAGCAGACTCTGCTGCGTGCGTTAGCTACCGGCTAGATTTAACAAGCTTCCCTAGCAGGCAGTGTGAACTAAAATATCAACTGTTTAATCTACTGGTTGATTTTGTGCTTTTTTTTTAGGGGGGGGGGGGGGGTCTTACTTCCTATGGTCACTCCCACCATTTCTGATGACACACACACCGAACACGCGGCGTGTGTTCGCACGGACTTTTCTTTTTTTTAAAGTAAGATTTGACAAAAACAAACTTCAGTGCCTCCTCAACAGCCGAATTGTAACAGTACTATGGTTGTATTTTGCACGGCACAACAAAGCAACTGCACCATGATTTAGTGGCTTACAAACTGCCATGTGTGTCACATTAAAGATTAAATTCGTAATACACCTGTAAAAATTCAGGCTTAGGGCAGATCGGTGGCGCAGTGGTTCGCGCACTTGCGAAAACAACCCCACACGACTTGAGTTCAACTCCCTGCTACTGCTAACATCAGTGGCGAGTGAGATATCTGATCCGGTACTCGGCACCCACCCCTCCCACCCCTCTTTAGCAACCCTCCACTGCGACCAGCGTGGTGAAATATGGTCAACCCACCAGGACCGATACGGCACTGGGAGACCTTGATCCAGTCGTGATTTAACAAAGAGGCTGTAATTATTATCATAATACAATCCGTGGAAATGTAACCTCTTGCCTGGCAAGACCAGCGGGAGCTAAATGGGAAACGGTGACAAAAAATGTCATTACAGTATGACGTGTTGAAATTACTATTATTATGATTCTTTTTTTTAATGAAGACTGCTGTTTTTACTTAAATGAGACTAGCAGACGTTATGGTTTGAGCTAGCAAAGTCCCGGTTTCGGAAAAGGTTGTCCTGGTGCCTCGAAGCTTTTGTGAAAACGAGGATTGTCCCCGGTTTCAAATGTTCTAAATTTGCGTTTCTGTTTCTCTCCACATCTGTTAATTTGTGTCATGATGCATGCCTTGTCCTCGTCTCCGTCTTGCTGCCCGTATTCTGTCTCTCTTCCTCTTCCCCATTTCTTTGTCTTACTCCAATATCTCTCTCACTCTGCGTATCTGCAATATCTGTGTCTCCGTAACTTTGTTTCCGCATCTTCTCTCCGTTGTCTCGTTGTTTCATTCTCTTCTTCCCTTCTTCACAAGGCCCCACTCAGAGATACGTCGGCTGTCTCCTGGCCTCACCTCCGATTAGCACGGCTGGCTACGTACGGTGCGAAAGAAGTTCAAAGTTCAACATAACTTCCTTTTGAGCCGAAATTGCCGACAAATAAAACTCATCACGTGCTGCTGTATAGCATTGTTAGGAAGACAACGTTTTTGAAAAATAATTATTACTATTATGTGGAGAAAAATATGGAACCCTTCGTAGATATAGTTTTGGAACGACCCTAACACTAAACCCTCTTGGTAACTCTATCCATACCACCTTCCATGCCTTGCAATCTAAAGCCTATGTATTTTGTTCGCTCCAAAACATCCGATATAAAATAGAATTCGTCTTCTCTGCAAACACTTACTTTTGTTTGTGCCACCAGGTTTCTCGAAGCACATTGGCAAGTAGAACTGTTGTGTTGTTGCAAGGGGTGTTATTCAAAACGTGCCTCATCATCTGGAGCACACATCCGAATGAAACGTGTCACGGTGACCTTGTTTGGCTTGGGATCTTTCATGTACGCGTCAGGTTTGATCAGCTCGTAATTTTTGCCAGAACAATTCGGAACGCTGTTCCCGGAATTATTTTGGCCACACCACAAGCATCCATCGCGCCTTATTTGCCCATTAATACCTGTTCACGGGCGTATAGGAATATATATGTATCAGATTATGCATTATGCGTACCTTGTACTTCCGCGGTAGTAGTAGTAGTGCCTTACGCCGATAATCTCCTCTCCCAGCCAGTCTTGGGCAGTGTTCCGGAAAATGTCGAGACTTTATGCCTTTGGGTCTTAACTCTAACGTTGATTTAAATATCCCAGGTTTATCCCAGGTTTACCCCAGGACGCACACGGGCCAAAGAAGGGCTCGATTTCCGGCTGTGTTTTCTCCATTAAAAAAAAGAAAGTTACTGATTCTATTCCTATTAAGGACATGCTAATTAACGTTCACGTGAAATGCTTCCAGATTCAACATTTAACTTAAGCGCCTGCTGTTAATCTGACACCACGCGGTTAGGGTAACACGTGTCCGTGTACAGTGACGACAATGATATTTATTGGCTGCCTCGGACAAACCGGTTCCTCTGTGACAGCGATCCGCACGTTCACCAACCTGCAGTCATTCACTGAATCGGTGTTCATACAACTGATGCTGCGGTTGGAGCGGTGGCGAAGTGGTTTAGGACACTGCACTCTTGAGTCTGATTACCTGAAATCAATCCCTGGCCACGGCAAACCCACTAAACTCCCTTTTCACCCACCGGCATTGATTGACACCATGGTTGGTGAAGTATTGTGAAACAACCTTCGTAGACCTTCCATCCAGCAGTGAATTGACAAGGGGATGTTAAGTTGTGTACAGTTGATGTACACGCACATGGCGGCTAGGAACGTGAGCTCATACACCACGAATCGTGTCGCGGCACCCCGACTTCTCATTAGACCCGAGTGAGTGTTCGATATTGCATGGAATTAATGAGTTGTGTTTGTGTCGGTGGGATTGCAGTCGTCTTAAATGTACCGACGATCACAAATTGGCTCGAGGAGGCACAACATCCACCGGAGTAAGTGAATGTATGCTGGACTTCTTTCTCACCGTACGTGGCCAAGGTGCAGGAAGTGGGTTAAAGGGATGATCGTCTTATTGAGGCTCCACATGAACAGCATTTGTATCGTATACAACACTTGTTCATGGGTTATAGGCCACACGGTAGATATATGGCAATTTTTTTTTACATTTAAAAAAAATATTCAAGCATTTTAGCATAAAACTACTGCGTAGCCTAACTTCACCAACACCACACCGACCAGCGTGGATACGTTGGTCAAAGACAAAGAGTCCCCCGATAGCAGTGGTTTTTAACCTTTACTCCAGCCTAGAAACCGCTTTGGTTTTAAATCATTTAAAAAAAAGTGTAATGTTAATAAATACATCGGTTTGATGAAACAAAGTCGTTGTACTTACGCGCCCGTGCTTGTGTTTCGATGATTTACCTTCTAAACAAATGTGGCATGTCTCGCACCCCTAGAGAGGGCATCTCGCACCCCCAGCCGGGTGCGTGCACCCCAGGGTAACAAAACCACTGCCCTGTCGCCTTGCGGCAAGCGCTGTTAGTGAGAGGTCACGTAGTTGTTAGCGGACTGCGCTACGGACCCTTCAACCTGAGTCGGATTCCCACTCACGGCCAACATCGGGTTACGAATATCTTAATTGTTTCTGGGCCTCCCCAAGGCCGACTCAGCATTAGATGAGTACCTTGTGCATTTATCGAGCGCCTTTTGGCGTCATCTGGTCGAACACCATATGAGACTAGGCTCTAAAGAAAGCTGTCTCTGGTGTGGACCAATCAGTTTCAAAGACAATGCATAAATTATCAGAGTATTGTTTTTTTGTTTGCATTTGACTGCAAGTATTGTGGTTAATGTAAGCATGATTCCTTGCAAAAGGTGTCAGTTTTGTTGCCAGAAAAAAGGGGGAAAACCCCTATAATTATACCTTGTGCATTGTTTAAATATCACTGGGGAGACAAAGGCAGCCAGGGCACGGTGCTGGCCACCCACGCCCTCGTGTGCTGTGGTGTTGGACTTCGTAGGTGCTCAAATGTGTCAGAGCAACCTCCAGTGACCAACGTAAAACAGGGAGGCTTTCATCCTGCAGCCAATTGGCAAGTGGCTATAAAATATAATTGTAAACATTCATTATCTTTAGATACGCTTACTTATTTATTAAATCGATACGTTCTCATCGATCGTGACTGTGACTGACCTCTGCAAATCCTAATGATATTCCAGAAGCGATAAAAAGCTGTCGGTTTGGCCCAAATGTATCCGAGTCTCTGCTGATTATTATTAGAAAAATCTGCAAACCCAAATGTTGCATTTTAAGATTCAAGCGATTTCAGCCCAGATCGAGCTTGATTGGTTTCACTCATTGGGCCAGGGTCAGCCTAAAGTCTACATTCTTCTCAGCCGCCCTGCTAAACACTTAATAATATAAGCTCACCATGACCAGCGAGCCAAGTAATTCGTGGAGAATGACAGTAAATCAATCAGAAAGTTACTAGGATTGCTGCTCTATTAGTGATAGAAGCGGCTGCTGGTCGCCTGGACTCGCCGTGAACGTGAATAAACACTACAGCACGGTGTAGGCTATGGTCTGTAACCTACACGTACTGTATTCGAGTTGTAATTGTTAAAATTGCAATCAGATGATACACTATTCACTGGCTTTTCAATGTTAAGGTGCCATTTATTGCTCATTGTATTTCTACTTTTTAGTTCATTACATTATGACTTCGAGTTCGTCTTGGAGGTGTGGTTTTTGCACTTGAGCTTACATTTCAAGCTGTTGGTCATACGTGTGTGCTTGCCAAGCTATATTACAGGCTCTGTGTAATTCGGCGATTCTGTCTACAGGGCTCATTGTGAACTCTGGCGAGGTCTGCATCTCGGATTTGCACGGTTGGCTACTTACTGTGCGAAAGAAGCTCAAAATACATACAGCAATGCCAGTTTTACGTGTGTTTTTACTCTTAAATCTTCTTAAATATGTTCAACTGCTCACCTCCAATTTTGTTTTCAAAATTAGAAGGCTACATTAATGTGCACATTGATGGATTTAGTATGCTGCACTTATATAAATTTAAGCATATTGCTCCCCGTCCCCTACATTTTTAAGTACAATGCCAGAAACGATAAAAGCTGATTTGATGAACGTAATCTCGTGAAAGTTATTGGATTAATTTACTTCTTTCCAACATGGGAACATAGCGCATGTGCTTTATTGCCATATAAAATAGACAACCATCAGCCCCCATAAGCGATCCACAAATACCATACTGTATATTTCTTCGTCGGTCTGTTGTTGATCGCGATGAATAATTAACCCAAGCACCAGTTAACCTGTTCACTGACAAGATCGGTGGCATCCTTGAGATGTAAATAAAGCAAATTGATCATATCACAGCCTACAAGAGGATAATCTCGATGCTGAATAATTTAACACGGCCACTAGTCCAAAGAGAACAGAGGGGAGGACATGAGTCATGGAATTGCTGTGAATCACTGTGCTTGGATAAGGTCGGCTCAAAATGTACTTCCTTCCTGAAAGGAGTGGAACACTGAAACATGCAAAAAATAAAATGGTTCTATTCTCAGATAACATCTTTAATTCTCCCTGAATTTCTCAACATTTATTACATCACCAAATCAATTTTAAAGGTCTTGAAGGGCGGGTTTTAATTGAAAGTTAAATTGCTTTCTTATACTTTTTTATTTATATATGTTAAATTGAATTTTCCAGAATACAGTTTCTATAAATCTGTTAAAAAAAAGTGTTACACCAGGAAAAGAAGCAGTTTATATTCGTTTCAACTGCATTTCCATACGTGTCGTAGAGTACCGCATACATTCACCAACAATAAAATTCTACCAAGTTAAGATTGCATTGGAAACATTTTTTCAGCAACTTAGAGCACATGTGAATGCATTATAGCAAATGTGCTAGTTTAAACGGTCATCATCACTGCATTCACTGTCTATAACCTTAATTAGCATATGCCTGCCGGTATGCATATCAAATGTGCGCGTGGAATACGGCGTACAAAAACTCTATTTGGCAGGTGTTTCTTTTCATCAGGCTCCTGGTGAAAATGTCTCCATCACCAACAACGAGGACAACATGATCAACGGCGATGGAATTTTTTTTACCGTTTCATCAAGATACGGATTGAGTCCCCACTCAGTTTTGATGTCACCCGCCACTGATGTTGCCTTTTGGGCTGATATCGAACTGAGATCGCTGGGCTCAGAGCACAGTACGCTCATTGACGCACCACTCCTCCTCTGATGCCATATTTATAAATCCTAAAACAAGGCAAATTAAATGAAATGTGCCTGTCTACTGCATGTAACCATTTTCACGAAAACAATAACACAATATCCATAAATAACAAAATGGGAACATGCAAACCACAAACGCACATTATTTTAAACCGTTGCCTTTATTTTTGTGCGATAGTACTATGATATCAAATGGGTACCCTTATGTGTGCCAGACAGTACAGATATGTTGCATCTATTTTCATGAATGTCCATCTCTCAAAGGTAAGTTTTTTTTTATTTTGATCGTGGGCAAATGAATAGTAAAAAAAATCTGATCCATGTCACTGGTACACCATTGTAGTAAAGATGTCACAAGCTTTGATTTAAAGCTTTCGTGACTGCAGGGATTCATATTCTTGGTTCTTTCGGTAAAGTCACGTAGAAGGGAAACGTCGTGAGAATTTAATTGTTTTATATTTTTATTATTTTATTGTTTCCCTTCTACGTGACTTTACCGAAAGAACCAAGAATATATCCCAAGCTATTTAATGTCCGCTTTACAATGGACAACAAGCTGGATATAAATATATACTATGATGTGTTTGCAAACTCGGTGACCAATGCTAAAAACGCGTGGATATGTATATACCATCGTGTGCGCGCACACACACACACAGACGCGATGATATAGAGTGTGAATATATATACTGGGGGATGCAAGTGAATTTCCGCTTTTATTTATTTCGCCCCTTTGTACGCTTGCGGGTTTTGGCCGCCGGTTGTGAGGGAGGCTATGATGTGCCCAAGCGATTAAGCCAACGTGATTAATGGTAGCACTGTGCTATGGCGCCAAGGATGGGCTTGGAGTGCGATGGCTTCGCAGTCAGATCACATCAGAGCGCGTTCCGCCAACGGGCTCATCCACCGCCTCTTCTTCCTGGCAGCGAGGGCAGACTGGCAACGCCGCTCCTGCGAGAATGCTTATTATGATCTGCAGCAATACGAATAAAAAAACCCCCGGCCTAATTACTGACCTGCCTCCCACTTAACCTTTTACCTGAAACCCGACGGAATTCTCCCCCAAAAGAAAATAACTACAGCGTCGGCCGGTATTCATAACAGTTGCACGCAGGCTAATTATGGAACTGGCACAATAGCCGTTGTATACAGTAAACATACGTTTTGACAGCTACACATATTCGTATACGTTGTAATGGTCACAGCATATGCCAGTGTTGACCTTTCATAAAACTACCAGCAATTGAAAAAAGAATGTTTCCAAATGTATTTATCCAAATACACATTAGGTAAGCTAACGCATTTTTATAATTTTGTTGCAGAAGTAATGCCATGTAGGCTGTACAACAGTTTGTTAGCACACGATACACAACATTGCCAATGTTTGCATACCACGTAGTCGCTTTGTATTCACGCCGCTGGAGGCATTATTTGTGGACATTAATGGCAAATACAAATTAGAATTGTCTGCAAAAAAATATTGCATCTGCACTATTCGGCTACGTTAATAATTTTCAGCATGATTGAATAAAATAGACTGTAGCTTTTATCAATTTTCAGAATGTAATATAACAACGCTACTATCTGTATATTTTCGTATTATGTATACCTTTTTAATTTTCATGCAGTTGCTTTGGAAATGGGTTTGCATATTGGCATGACACCAGACATCAAACACACCAATATAATATCGTATTTCTATGTAGAAACACGATTTTAACATGAGGCTTAAAATTTACGATGGAATAAATTCACAGTTGAACATTTCATCGCATGTTTTGTACCTCTCAAAATATCATCCGACAGAAAATATTCAATGTATTAAAACAAGTAAATGCAGTTAAAAATGTTATTTAGTTCAAATCAAATAAAGGGGGTTCAGCTGCTGCAAATTGACTTTAGATAACAAGGACAGACGAGTGGGAAGGCGTTTTCAGAAATGAATTATTCATCGTAACATCAGTGAATGCTTAGCCCAAGTGGTTTGGTAGAAACACCAGGACAAAAAAAAAACCCTAAACAATACAAAGACCTCTGATTAGGCGTGGGAATAAGGAGGCCAGGCACGAATGGAATAACAAAGTACACCAGACAGGGGACGGGGAAAAGCTTGTATAATTGTACAATATTTATCCAAATTCAGTACAGACAAGCGGAACGCTAAAGGACTGAAGCAATCAGACGACTGCAAGGCACACAGACAAAGAGCTTATGAGACAAAGAGTCGACATCAATTTGTTCACAATAATGTTCAGATTTGCCAACACCAACACTGTAAAGTACACTTGCTTTCCGGAGGAGGAGCAATAAAAAAGGATTTTTTTTTTAAGAATGAGCTGGACTTACACTTGTAGTTTCGCTAACGTTTACATGGAAGTTGAAGAGTGCATACGTTTCTCTCCTAGCCACATAAATGCAAAAGAAAATAATGATCTCCTTACAATCATTCATGCAAAAAAAAGTCAAGATTCGAAACATGCACGGCAAAGAAATGTCTTCCGATTTTAATAGCGCTTCCCTGTTAATATACAAAGACATTAAGAAAAGTAGTTAAAAACAATCTTACATACAATAAATTTCTTTTCTTTTTCCAAAAACTAAAAATATCCCTTTAAAATTTACATTAAAGCAACACAAATAATTATTAACCTCAGTCTTACTGAGTCTATGCTTTAAGACAATCAACACTATATATTTTTTACAGGTAGTTCTTCGCTTCTATAAAAAATTCACGTAAAACACCGACATGTTTCACTATAAAATAACCACTTTTATTATATGCTATTCCATCTTACTTTCTTTTAGCGCATTTAATTCACATTTTATATTATTTCATAGAGGACTTCTAAACTCTTGCACATATGGAGGGGCGGGCGGGGGGTTGGGGATGGTGATATCGGCCGGGGTAAAGTACTATAATCATCTTTATACAGTTAACACATTCCTTTCATTATATATAAATTAAGAAACCTTTCTCTGTCAGTCCACAGGCGCTAATGCCATCCTCACAGTGCGGCCCTACTTGCTCCCGTTGTGTTGTATCACGGACGCACTGCACGTGTCCTGTTCACGTATCCAGAACACCGGCATTGATAGCTCACGTAATCGTAACTTTATTTTATTCTTGAAAAAAAAATTTAGACGCAAGGCCTCTCGCTATGCAGGAAAGTTTAAAATAAAGTGTATTTTTTTCCCCTCTCTTCCAATTTCTACCGTCGTTTTAATATACACAGCTCTCTGTGAACGTTTATGATTTATTTACTTAAAACTTACAGCGTTTATTTTGTTATAACAAGTACCTTGTTGTTGTTCGACACAATTCCTACACCCTTGTGTATTTTCATGTTTGAATATTGTCATATATTTAGGGTTGCTGTAATAATATTTAGCTTAGAAATTGTGGGTGGATTGATGCCGTGTAAAATAGTCACCGTGAATGGGATATTATTAAGCAACTAGCTTGTTTGCCCGTCCAAGGACGGGTGTAGATTGCAGTAAATCTGAAATATTTAATAAAACAATTGTTCAGCTCATGATTATTAATAAGGGGGGTTGCCCCATGTGGAGTGACGTCACCCGCTAATGGTTATTGGGGAGGGGTGCGGCATGTGGAATGACGAGGGGAGGGGTGTGGCATGTGCGCGACCTTGTGCGTTAGTGGAAATTTCCACGCGAATGTCACGCACGGATGTAGCACTGTGCTGCGTAAATTAATACTGGTAGGAATCTCCTGGTTACACCAGCCCACAGGGGATTATTGTGTTCGTCGTGCAGGGAGGGGCTGGGTGGGGAGGGTGGGTGGGGAGGGGCTGGGTGGGGAGAGTGGGGCTGGGTGGGGTGGGGAGGGGCTGGGTGGGGAGGGGCTGGGTGGGGAGGGTGGGGTGGGGCTGGGTGGGGGGTGGGAGGGAGGGGCTGGGTGGGGAGGGTGGGGAGGAGCTGGGTGGGGAGGGTGGGGCTGGGTGGAGAGGGGCTGGTCACCCCATGGTGCCCTTATAAAATTCAACGTTTAACCTACTCACGCCGGCTTGTGCCCGCCCTCACAGTCGGGCATATTTGCGGAATACACCACGCTGCCGTTGACCCTGGCCATTGACCGAGCAACCCAATGTTCCTACCAGCTACCTCCACAGGAATGTTTTTTTTTTACCGTCACTTTCTGTAAAGAAACGTCATATTTGAAGCGACTTTGGGTAATACATTTAATTCAGCTCGACCTTCCTCTTGCGTTGGTGTAAAAAGCCACCCACTCATGAATATTAATGAGGGGGGTGGGCCTCGTGGAGTGACGTCACGCGCGGGACGGACAGACATTTCTGGGTGATTATAGAAGGTAAAACTTAATACCTTCAGGGTGTAGCAATTGCTCCTTCATTGTTTAATACATTTTGGAGGTTGTGCAAAACATTATTATGGTATTAATACGTAGTTTAGTGCTGTAGAAACTCATTTACTTGAATTTAAATCGTGACGCGTATTTTGTATTGTAACATTTGCTGTTTACAACCCTTTTAAAAAAGTAACCATCACTCAAAACATTTGTATCATAATGCCTTTTGTTATACATGTCTCCAAACGTTATTACCATAATTCTTAAATCATGAGTCTATTTATTAATTAGTGTATACATATGACAAAAGTCTTTTCTTTTTACATAAAACAAATTTGCAACAAACGAACAGCACATTTAATGTAACAGTTGGTGCGTTTATCGCTCAAAAGTTAAAAAGTCAATTATGGCACATTTACTCTGATGGAGACACTGAGCTGCATATTAATACACACAGTCTGCTCGAAACAAAACATTGGCTTTTCAAAGCGGTACGAATCACTACGACGTGGTTATCCTGTGTTCTAGTTTTGTACAGAAGGACAACAGGGGGGGAGGAAGGAAGGGCAAAGTGCTTTCGAAAGTCGGAACCGACGGTATTATTATAGTAGCCTTTTGGTTAGTCATCATCCTGATCTGGCGTCTGTGGCTGCTGCGAGCCATTGCTGTAGAGCGAGAAGGGAATCGTGGCCAGGTATCCATCCGCGGTCGTAAACACCGCTCCCGCCGACAGGTGAGAGAGCCCTCCGCCTGCCACCGACCCGGCAAACGGGGTGGGCACCCCCATCTGCTGCATGCGCTGGTAAAGCAGCACCTCCATGGGCGTCTTGCCGTCAAGTCCATGGTACCCACCACCACCGCCGCCGCCACCCGGCATTCCCATGCCGGGCTGCGTGCCCAGCTGGACCCCGCCGTCCCCTGCGAACGAGGATGCCGAGTCGGCCGGCGCGTAGCGGATCGCGCCCGTCGTGTAGAGGCGCTGTGCGGGGGGGCTCGCGTCCCCGCCGCCGCCGTCGCCGCCGCCTCCGCCCCGCCGCGTCTTTGGCAGCGCCAGGCCACCGGCGTGCAGCCGCTGCAGGGCGTCCACGTCGTAGAGACCCGACGGGCTGACGCTCACCGCCTGGCCCACTTTGCCGTCGCGCGGCGAGGCCGACAGCGGAGGGGACAGGGGGTCGGACGCCAGTAAAGTGCTCGCGGAGTTGGGTGCGGCGGGGTTCGGGGAGGCTGTGAACACGGACTTCTGGCTCGTGGCGCTGTCCGGGCCCGGCGGGGTCAAAACCGAGTCGGGGATGGCCACGTGTAAGCTCGACTGCGCACCGTGGCCAGAGGAGAAGTGCTTTGCCTGGGAGGGACCGGTCATGCTGTAGGGCAACTCGTTCCGCGAAATCTCCCTGTTAGGAGGGTAGTCCCAAATGCTGCTGTCTTCGAAGTTAATAGACTCTTCCATTTTCACCTGATTGTGTGACGAGGCCGAGTGTCGGGAATACCGTCTGCTATCCATGTCCTCTTCACGGGGACTGGGTAAGCTTTGCAGAGGAGTGCAATTCGGTCGTTGTCTCTTGTGCTTTTTCCTCTTAGGACGCTTTGTGGACTGCTGTGCGTTTGCCTGCCCGGTGCCGTCATAACCATCCACGCCTACCCGGCCAACGATGCCCACCACATCCGGCCGTCGCAGGCCAAACTCTTCGACTTTGACGCCGCCGGAACGCAAAGACACGCAGCGCTCATCGGCGCCGTAGCCTTGTTCCTCGCAGTAGGAGCTCTCCGAGCTCTTCTCCTCACTGCTCTCCTCCCCCTCCTCTTCCTCCACTTCCTCCTCTTCTTCCTCCTCCTCTTCCTCCTCCTCCTCCCCCAGGCTGCTGGAGCTGCCCTCCTCGTGGTGCATGTTGGCTCCCGAGCGTCGCCCGGCACTCCTGGTTCCCTCCGGGTCCCAGCTGTCGCCGCTACGGGACTGGCCATGCCGCTGATTGGGCTTGGGGCTGTCGCGATCATCTGAGACACAGACCCGGCGACACAGACAATGGTTACATAACAACGCCTACAGCAAAACGCCGGAAAACAAGCTTTGGGGGTTTTACGTTTTTGCGTGCGCATTTAACCATTTAAAAAAAAGGTAAAAGCGCAGCCCTGCAATCTATTTCTCGTCTCACACCACTGCTGGCAGAAGGGCTTTTACTCGAGGGAGCTCTAGGGAGCCCTTCTACTTGAGAGCATTTTGGTCTACTCTTCCACGCTGGGCAGACGTCTTGGAAGAGGTGGTAGTACCAACACTTTCCCCTACCACGCGCGATATGCCAATCGACTAATCGGAAAACTATGGTATCCGTTTCTATTGCTGTGTGGATAGAGGCGGTGGGGCGATTTAAGAAGCTTGCACCATTGTTTCAACTGCTGTGCAGGGAGATTGAATCGAACTGGTGACCTCTGGATTGCAATTCTGGTGTGCCCACCATGACACCGGGGGCAAGCATCACATTTAAATAATAATAATAATAAAAATCCGAGCATCCACTTTGAAATGGTTAACAAAGTGCGCAACTACAAAATCGTTTCGATTCCTCTGGCAAACTGGCACTTGCTTTTCTTTTTACTGCACACAGACCTGAATTCCCCTTGGAGTCTGAGTCAGAATCAGATGTTTCCGAAGACTCGGAGGGTTTCTTGTAGAGGTGTGGCAGTTGCTGCACATCCATTGGGCAGTCCTTGTACTCGGGGTCACTGCGATGCCAGGGGGGAATCCATTAGCAAAACGACATCAAACAAACAACGAGAAACTACTCCAGCAGTAGGCTTTGTTTTATCACGGGGCAAAGCTGAAGCACTCGCCCCATCCAATATGAAGTCTCAAACAGGCTGGCTTTTAATTGCCGCAAGAACGTTCAACGTTTTGGAGAACATTTTCGACAAATGAATCTCCAATTAGTTCTCTTTTTTAATGTTTTAAAATAGTTTTTTTTTATTACGAGTAAAAAATACATGATTTTCCAGTGTGATGTTTACAAAATGCGAATTATAATAAGGTGTCGTTTTAAGATTTAATATAATTTTTAGTAATGTGCTTCCCATAGGCATATAATAGTAATATTTAATACGTAATTATTACTAAATCTTCATAATAATTCAGATCAAGCACGAATATTAGTTCCTGCATTTTAATAGTTAATTGTAATTAATATTTTTCAAATAATACTCTCAATCATCCACTAAGTTTCGGTAATATAATGTGACAGAGTAGATATGTGTGAGAACATATTTATAATGCAACCACGAACACATATATTGTTTTTTGGGAAATTAAATTCACATTCAGTCGAAACTCCTAAACATGAGTGTAATGATGCAGAAATTAATTAATTAAAATAAAATCCTATACTCACAATGAATGGAATCCTGTGTATGAACATATTTTTGTAATTGTTGTATGTAATCTTTTCGCATGACCTTTTGCTGCAGCCATTGAGATACACTACAATGTGCCACAGCAAACAATAACTATTGCATAAAAGCATGATTGCAAACAGTGGCGATTCATAAATTTCCACCAGCAATCATGATCATTATTAAACTGTTTCACCTACATGGCTGTCCTGATGATGTCATGGCACCTATTCAACTAAATATGTTTTTTATTTCACCATTTAAGGACCACGGGATATATAGCTCTTTTTTCAGAAGCGACCTTGCCACAAATGATAGCTTAACGAAGTGGTTTATCACGTGGAAATTTAAACAGCCAAATACTCTGAATGCATGTTTTGAATTGAGGAGGGAAAAACCAGAGGACCCGGAGAAAAATCAACGCGACCACGAGGAAAACATGCTAATTCTAAATATACAGCAGGCGTCAGCATTGAGATCGACCCCACGACCTCCTGTATACCAGGCGAGGTAGTTAACATCTCGCCGCCTACTAACGGACCAGGAAACTCTTTCATGCCAGATCTAAGCTTTAGTTAACACCTGATGATGCTGAATATAATCCTCAGCGAAATGTTTAATACAATTATCAAAATTTTGCTAGCTTTTCAACATTCGGGTTTGCTGAAAAACTCAATTGCCATAATTGCACCTGTCACAACCTGATGCAGAAAATCTGGCTGTGACGGTCCCACCTGATGACGGAGACTTGTGTTGCCTCCGAAACGTCGTGATTTTATTATTTTATTTTTATTTTTTATTAATTTTTATTTAATTTTTTACCTACGTGACTTTACCGAAAGAACTAAGAGTATGAATCCTTGCAGTCACGAAAGCTTAAAATCTAGAATGGTTTGATCAGCTCTGTTGGGTGGTGTAGGATTATATTAAAAATATTTTCACGTGACACCTACATGATCTAACCCGCAGGAACCGAATCGTGAATCAAAATTGTTCCAGAGCTGCTCCTTGAAGATGTTGATACATTTCCATTCACCTCGATTAAAAAACATAATTACTCCATTTAAAGCTTTCGTGACTGCAGGGGTTCATATTCTTGGTTCTTTCGGTAAAGATGCGTAGAAGGGAAATAATAAAATAATAAAAATAAAACATTGTTTTTATGTTTTCTTTTTATTATTTCCCTTCTACGTGACTTTACCGAAAGAACCAATAATATATTTACTCCGCTTAGCTTTGGCAACCCTCTCTTGAATACCGTATCGTTAAATTAAAAGTGTATGGTTGGAATGAATAATGTTTTAAGCACCTGAGAACATAGTTGATCCATACAATGGTTTTCTCGTTGATGTTCTTTGTGTTGATGGCGATCGTAGCACTTGATTGTATCCAAACGTAGCCGCCACTTTTTTGCATCCAGCGGTAGTACTTGGTAACACACTGCCCCTTGTTCAGCACTGTGGAAAATAATGATAATTATCATCATTATCGTCATTATATTCATCTTCGTCCTTTGACAACAACAATAACAACAATAATTGATGTTTGTGGTTCTTGTGAAGGTGACAATTAAGCACAGAATCTGCACAAACATCGAAATACGGAAGACGGCAGTTATGTTTGTTCGTAAATTCCATTCATGTCAGCCACCCCCCCCCTCCCTGTACGAAAATACAAAAAAAAATTCTGTACAGATGCCATTAGCCCAAGGAAGCTATTAACAAGTCTGGCAGCATCCGTGCACACTGGAGTAATTAAACTGTCACGCCATTTAGTGACAACCGCTTTATTGTAAGTCAGGCATCCTAAAGGGCAACACAATACACTAAGCCTCAATTTGCCACAGGAAAGCCCCCCCCTCCCCCCACATACATTTGTATTCCTTCTATTTTAATGCACCTAGCCCCAAAGTTTAGCCCCCCCCCCATATCCCACTATTTTTTCGTATCCAGTTCTAAAATCTGTGAAGATAAACATTTGGCGCGAGGTTACGTTCCCACGTGTGCCTAAGAATGGACTTAGCTGGGGAGACGTGACTTTGGAATTCTACGTGGAGCAATATTTTACGTTGATTGCAACGTTATAAAGCCGTAAAATATATCTTAATTTGGAAATATTTTATGTTTTTTCTGTTTTCTTCGAATGAATATAACTTTAAAATGCACGTGAAGAATGCTGTGCATTTTAAACCGGCGTCATATGCTTTCCCCTCCCAACAACAATTTTTTGTTGGGAGGAGAAGTGGAGCTGTGCCACGATTAATTGCCAATGCAAAAGCTTTGAGGGTAAAGTTGCGTGCCAAAAAACGGATATGCTGTTGTTGTTGTTGTGCAGGCTGTTCAGTATGGCTGAAGAGTCCAATGCAGAAGGGCAGGGGTTGTGACGCACATTGTATGATTTTTTAAATCGTGAACAGGGCTTGCACTGGAAGGCATACACTATTTTCAGTGGGTAAAAAAAAAAGATCCGACCAAAAAGTTTGCTGTGGATTTTGAGCACCCTCCTACTTCAAAAAAAGACGTTAAAAATTCCGTTCCATCCCTGGCAAACCTTCAGAAGAGTAAGGTGTGTGCTGATGATACATCAGCTCGCTCTTTAGAACGCCGCGTTCCATACGTGGAACGTGTTGTGTAGTTTGCACCACAAGCATGTTTCTTACCGCTGCCACTGCATCTTCCAAAAAAATGAATCAAACACCCCAACCTCCCTGAAAATCAGTTTTTTTTGGGTGCAAAAATATAAATGTGATTTTGATCTGCACGTCAAATTCCGTGAAGATTCCTTGGTTTGCTTTAGGATATACCCTTGGTACGGACTGACACTCAAGGCAATTTCATGAGTGTTCCCTAAAATGCTTAAATAGGTTCTGATTTTTAAAAAAAGCACATCAATAATAAACAAAGTATTTTTTATTAGTGTTTGTAGACATTTCTACATGGATAAAAATGGAATAACCAACATGCCTACACATAAAAATAAATAAAGTCACATTAATAACAAATACTGCACTGCATTTTTTTTCCCGACAACACAATCATTCATCAATTGCTAAAGCAAATCGATGCAGCTGTGCCTATGGCCGAGAAAGATCACGGGGTGTCATGGGGACCGTGACCACGTCACGCGAGAATGTCACTGCTCGGATGAATTTTAAGCACGGAAAGATTCACCTTCTTGCGATCCATCGAACGGAGTGTCACGATTCGGGGTCTGAGCTTCTATTCAAGAACCGATTCCCTTTTTTTTTTCATTATGAGCAAAAGCAGCGCCTTTTAAAGTGGTCACAGAGGCCACGCAGGGGCCAGCAATTCAGTAAAACGCATGCAAATTGTAAATAATATTTAATATTAAAGCACGTGCTCGGTTGCACGAATCGTGTGCGAATGAGTAACAAATCGGTGCATCGCCACATGCCTACGGGCCTTGCGTGACAAATGACAAGTGGCATAACAACGCGTCTAAGAAGGAGAGTGTCTCTTAAGAACATATTGCCGGCTATTACGTATAGATGGGAAACAAAGAAAATCGAACACAAGCTGAAAGTGCACAAATAAGCATAGAGTAATGTGTGTTTAGAATTACAGAGAGAAGGAAACCTAAACAGACGTATTGGAGATGGATATATGTTGAACTTATTTCGCACCGTACGGAGCCAACCACGCTAATTGGAGGTGCGGGAGATCATACGTAATTTTCAACATGGTTTTGACTACTAAGAAAAGTAAGTGGGCTTGGGCCAGGGTACATCACTGGACAGTATGACAGCCACTTTACAAGACGAATGACGCAGTGGCAGACAACGGAGGTAACACGCTCAAGAAATCGTCCGCAGCAGAGACAGAGCGAGGGAATCGGCTCGTGTGCGGATGCGAGATAGTTCGTGGTGCCATCGCAAGAACGACCGTGAGAGGTGGTGACCACTCACAGAAGCCTTAGTCCAGCAGTGGATTTATCACGACCGATGACGACGACGACGACGATGATGATGCTGGACCATGCTAAGTGCGGGCAGGATGACTGAGTGCGCGAGCAGGGAAAACGTCTCCACTCGTGCGCTCTGCGCGCTGTGCACTACTCACTGTCGATGTGGTTCTGGCGAATACCCTCCACGTCCTCGGCGTGAATGAAGTGGTAGCAGCTCCTCCCCACCAGGTCGGCCGGCGCCAGGTCCATGTAATCACTTATCCTGAACATAGCAGCGTGCTCGCTTAGAGATAACAACGCAGAGCGCCGCGGCACTTTATCAATTGCATATGAGGCGTGTTTTAATGCGGCGGGCTACAACGGTGGGGTAGCGAATTGCGTGCGAGGAGGGCTATTCGTTTGAGCACGTGTTAGACCTGCGTGTTGAATTCTTAAGGTCTGAAGGGCTCTGCTTAGCATCTCAAGGTGAGAGCAATTTTATTCCTCTGGCACGATTTTGATCGCAGCCGCTGCATTGGAGGCTTTTCTTTTGTGAATCCTCATAAACCATTATCGTGCACAAACAGTGTCGCCCGGTTAGAGTTATTCTTGTATCATGAATGGGAGCTGGGTCTAGATTTCAATTTGTTGCTGAACCAGTGAACTGCCAAAGGGTTTTTTTTTCATCCTTTTCTTTCTTTTTTCAAAATTCTCCATGCCAGATGTAGCTAGTCGACATAATGGGAATGAGTTGATTCATGTTCACACTTCAAGGAGAGATGCTCCCTGACCGAATCGCAAAACCTCGCTTTGCATTGCATTGTGGGGCCTGCAGCTCCGATTGACACGGCATGCTGTTGGAAGAGGAAGAAGGACATCTTTTTTCTATCTTGATAGAAATTGCCGGGTTTAATGAAACGCCTTCAAGTGTAATTTCAAATGATGCTGCCGTGATGATATGGAATGGCACGTGTCCAGAACACCACCATGACTTACGATATCATACATGTTGATGGCAGAGCAAAGAGGTTTTTTTGTGATGTTACCCCGCCCCCCGCGCCGAACGATTGTCCTATATTACCTTGGATGAGGTTTTTTGAGAAAGTTTCTTACACACTTCCACATGTCAAACTAAATTAAAAACGTATTTACCCTGAAAACCTCCATTCTGCCCGTATTTACAAAAGGCTGAGTTTTTTACTGCATTGTTGGTTACCGCAGCCTCAATGAATCGTTTTCCCACGTAATTAAAAACTAAAATAAAGTTATTGCTTAAAACAACCGGTGGTGATGAAGTATTTCTTCTGAAACAACTTTTTAAAATTGTATGCAAAGAGGGCATGTCGAGATATTTTGTCATTCGTAACTGATAAGCAGATACAGCATAAAACGCAACTTGGAAAACTACGAACAAAGCAATTTTTATTTATTTTACACAATCTTTTCTTCATAAGAAAAGTACATCTCATAAGTAGTGAATGAAAACCACGGTGTCTCGAGCCAAATGGTTTTTGATATCACGAAATTTTCTTTCGGACAGGACTGCGATGTGTTTCGCTGTGTCATTCAAAAGTGGCGGCGTGTGGAGTGTACACAGACCAAGAATGGTTTATGCCCTGTGAGCCATAACAAAATCATTTGTAAGCTCGCTCATGTAGTGAATTCAGCTTTTCAGCATGGGTGCACAGAGCTGAATGCAGCCCTCGTTGTCTGACATGAGAATCTAATCAGTGCAAAAGAAATACCCCAACTTAAGGAGCACACAGGGAAAAACAGCGATATTGTTCTCTGTTTTTTTGGGAGGAAAGACAGATCTCGCCTTTTCTAATTTGCAGCATGACTGGTTTTAAGTTGCATTTTTTATAACCCATATTTTCTTTTATGGTGACACCGTGAGCCTCCGCAGCACTACACTGCATTCTGCATGCTACGTGTCCGTGAATTGTTAAGAAATAGCCGATGCGTGCAAGTGCTCGCTAGTTTAAGCCCAGGGTATTGCTGTGCGCGGTGTGTGTGCTCGCACACCGCAATAGAGGTGCGCCCCTAACAACGATACAAAATACCCCTTGATTAACCTGCTACTCGAGCTAATTTCAGGCATAGTGCAAAAGCAATCATTTTTGGCGCTTTGTAATATTCCTCTGAAGCAAAAAAAAATGGTGCTTAATCTTCAATTGTAAATCCACACAACTGTGAATGAAAATAAAACTGGGCAATTACAGCATAATCTCAAGGCGGAGGCGCAAGCGTGGCGGCTTTCTGTTTCAAAACCTCGGTGAACCTCTGCCCAGTGGAAGGTTGCCCACTCTCCTCTGCCAACCACAGAGCCACGGGGGATCCCTTTCCACAGGTATCCCTGCTGTCAACTCTCTGCCCATGTTCTAAAACTAAACAATATATATATGTTTGTCACCAGGTAAGGCCCACTGAGCTATTATTCTCTTTATATGTAAGCTACCTGGCCACAGATGATAGCTCAACGAAGTGGCTTATCGCGTGTAAATTTACAGCAGCCAAATACTCTGAACGCGTGTTTCAAAATGTGGAGGGAGAAACCGGAGGACCCGGAGAAAAATCCGGGTCCCGCAAACTCCAAATATACAGGCGTCAGGGTGGGGATCGATCCCACGACCTCCTGAGTACCAGGAGAGGTAGTTAACATCTCGCCACCGTGGCATCCCCAAGTCTCTGGCAAGAGATATTGCTCTTCTCATCTCCGTCAACGACTAACTGTCCCTTTCTCGCAACAAGATAAATGTGCCCAACTCTTCCATACAGCGTCTTGAGATGAAATTGCATTTTGACGCTCTCCAAATCCAAATCGTATTGTATTGCATGTGAAAACACGTGCACTTCTCTGAAAATATCACGACCAACTGATATCTGTACTCTCCAAATATCAAGGGGGAGAATGGAACGTTACAGGCTGACGACAACAACAACAACAACAGTGTAAACATTTTCTACCCCCTCCACCCGCCCAAAAAAAACAAACCCCGCAGCTTGAAAGCAACATAGCAACATTTCCGGCACCTGTTCTCACAGTAGACGATCTTGAGATCCATGTTGACTCGGGTGACGAACATCTGGCAGTCGATGCGTATCTCGTTCATGGTGGGTGGCGGCAGGGCGTGAGCCAAGGCCACCATGCCCATGATCTGCGTCGGCGCGCTCATGCCGTAGGGCAGCGCAGAGCGCACCCGCAGCCTCCCCGTCAGGTGTATCACCTGCATGAGCAGCGACAGGGCAGTTAGCCACAGGCCCCCCCACCCACCCAAACACCCCCCCCCCTCCTACTCCTCTTGCCTCTCTCATCCCCTCTCGTCCTCTTCGTTCACGATCTTCTGTCTCTCTCTCTGTCCCTCCTTCTCCCTGTGGCCAATCCCGTTTTCAGTCCGTCTCCCTCCTTGCACCCCTCCACTGGAATCGACTTCCCTTCTACATTAAGCAGCACTGCTCATGGACTCAAGACTCTCCATAGACTCACACTGCCTATAGACTAATACTGCACATAGACTAACACTGCCCATAGACTCAACACTGTCCATAGACTAGCACAGCCCATAGACTCACACTGCTCATGGACTCAAGACTCCATAGACTCACACTGCATATAGACTCAAGACTCCATAGACTCACACTGCATATAGACTCAAGACTCCATAGACTCACACTGCATATAGACTCAAGACTCCATAGACTCACACTGCATATAGACTCAAGACTCCATAGACTCACACTGCCTATAGACTAATACTGCACATAGACTAGCACTGTCCATAGACTCAACACTGCCTATAGACTAACACTGCCCATAGACTCAACACTGCCCATAGACTCAACACTGTCCATAGACTAGCACAGCCTTTGGACTCACACTGCTCATAAACTCAAGATACTCCATAGACTGGCACTCCCCATAGACTCAACACTCCCTCGGTGCGAAATAAGTTCAACATACATATATAGACACACACTGCGCATTGACTAACACTGCCTTCAGACTCAGCACTGCCCCTGTACATTAAGCAGTCTCCCTCCTGAACCTCCTTCCATTCCTCTCTTAAAGCTCACCTCTATTGCCCATTCTCTTCCTTCTACCTCCCCTCGCCCCTCCACTACTTCCCATCTCTCTCCGACACTTTCGTGATCCCTAAGTACTCCTCTTTAGCTGTCACTCAGTCCACAATCCTCGTAGCACGCCCCTGTCAACTACATCATTCCATTCTGTCACCGTTTTGTAAGCTATGTCAAGTTCCTTGAGTGAAGGCGCTCTGTTATGAAACCCCGGCGGTCCGTTTGTCATCTAAATTATAAGAGCGCCTTCAGAAGGCCTGAATCTAAAAGTTATAGAAAATGGACCCCCCTCCCCCGACCCCAGATGTGGGGGTGAAAAGTTGATTCAACAGGTTTACAACAATTGTAAACCCCCCCCCCCCCACCAAAAATAGGCAATGTATTTTGTAAGCATATATGCCTACACGCCCTACATACAATAATCAGTAGTATCCACATTGGGGGGAGGGGGTTGGGAGGAGGACATCAGTTGGGGTGACGGGCGAGGCGCTAAGAAGCCCTCCGCAGGAGCCAGAGCACCACGGCCGTAGGCCACTGAAATTCTGGTCGATAGATTAGATTAGAAATAAGATTTAAGATTCCGCTGCATCTTCTTCGCCAAAACAAGTCTCACTATTGCATGGGTCCAACCTGCTTAGATTTTATTTGACCATTTAACAACTGTTCTGTGTGCCTCTTCTTTGCTGCTGCCATTCACAACCTTTAGATAGACATTCAATAGACTCGCATGCAGTTTACACGATCCATAGGATTGCATAGAGTACCATGTACTTACATCGAGACCGATATATATATTTGCATAGGCTTATGTAAAGACATATCGACTTATATCTTCTTCTAGGCCAGAAGCCCCATAGACTCGCATACAAAAGTTATAGACTTATAGTTACACGATAC
Organism: Lethenteron reissneri; assembly: GCF_015708825.2. Taxonomy (NCBI): domain Eukaryota; kingdom Metazoa; phylum Chordata; class Hyperoartia; order Petromyzontiformes; family Petromyzontidae; genus Lethenteron; species Lethenteron reissneri. The sequence continues at coordinate 11,584,654 of NC_083792.1, read as the reverse complement.
ATATACTCAAAAGAGAACCACAGACTTGCATACAAACCCATACACTCACACAGACCCATAGACCCAGATGCATTTACACAATCCATAGAATTACATAAATAAGCATGAACCTACATCGAAAATTATACACTGAAATGGAGACACGTACAATTTCATTTTCTAAGCCGAACGTTCCGTTATAGCTGAGAGTTAAGTTACTCAGATTTTCTTTCCACGTTTATCGATTCTGCACCTCTTCTGAACTCGTCACGTGCACTGTCATCAAGTCTCATTCCACCACATCCTCCTATCTCACACGCGGTCTCCCCCAACCATCTACCCTGCATTAGCAGGCATCTGCCTATAGCCGTACTAACTGCATCTCCTTGGTCTCTTCTCAACATGTGCTCAGGACATACCATTCCATCGTCCATTGCCCTTAACGCTGCTAATTTCTTCATTCTACCTCGTTCCCATTAGAGATGCCCCTAACCTCCTTGTAGTTGAAATCTCTACCTGAAGTTGCCCGCCGCTGCACTCTAAGGCGCAGGATTGCACTGTCAGAGTGTGCACTGTCGTGGCCACGATTTCAGGATAGAATGCAAGGACGTTTAGATAGCAACCAGAAAAGTAAGATCTCTGCACAAAATAAACGGTTTTTTTTCTCACCTGAATCTTGTCTCATCTCAGCAATATAGTCTTACAGCATATATAAGCAGAGCTCCGTTGTTTTAATTTTCATTTATCAACAAAAACTAGAAATATTTTAGGGTCCATCGGCCCATTGCTTTTCCAGAACAATATGATCAAGCAGCATGTATTTAAGCAAGACAACACTGTGTTGTTTTCAACACTTCTAGGTCACATCAGCTGAGTCAGGTTTGTGACCTAAGCTTTGGGTGTCCAGACACTGTCAGCAAAAGTACTCCTTTCTTAACGACGGGGTCCTGTTCAGCGCAAGAGAGCAATATTTACGTGGAAACCCAGATTGACGATTTGCTCATATATGCTTTTGCCCAAAATGCTCCACAACATTGCACAATAAGTTCGCACAATGTTACAGTATGCTCCAAAGTTTTCTGGCTATGCAAAAATAAATCACTGAAAAATGTTTCTCTGACAAGTGCTTAGACCTTCTATGCCTCATGCTGTCAAGCCACACATTCAAACCTCGACTAAGTTTCGCAACAACTGCTGTGCACTCTTTGGAAAGATAAAACTTGGCACACCTCCACACTTTGTAAATGTAAAAACAGCCGGGTAGCGTTTTAAAAACGACCCACATACACCTCTATGCAACGACACACAAAGAGCAAACCCAGAGTCCTGGGTTTGCAATGAAAAATGGCGTGGCAAGACGTATCGGTAAAAAACAGGGAAACGTTCTTCCTGAGCAGCACGAATATCCCTTAATTTAATGCCAAAGAGTTTACAATTTGACGAGTTAATGTAACATTTGCGCGCAAAGCAGCGGCTACATTTTTTTTTGCGTGAAAAAAGCACAATCGTAAATATATTTGACGCAAATGGTGAACATATTAAACTCTGCACGGCAGAAGTTGTCGCTTTGTTTGCAGAACATTGCTTCATTTGAAAGGGGGGGGGTAATCACTTAGGAGGCGACACTGGAGCACGATGACCTGCTCCGGGCGGCGCCGCAGTTTCCCATCGGGCCACGAAGTGGCTAGCGAGCAAATATACAACCCAGCCTTGTTGACAGCGAGCTCAAAGTGCATTCGCAATGGTACCTCGTTGGCGGCGAGAACCAGCGAACCCCAACAAAACCTCGGAGGTGAGCACGCCGCTAGACCGCTTACGCTTAATTAAAGCTTGGCATGTATTTTCCAGATCGCACGATTTCCCGGCACCCCAGGTCACCTCCACAGTCGAGAGGGCTAATCACAATAGAACTGGGATTGACGGTGGCTAAAGGGTGATCATTTAACCAGAGGGGGGATAGAGAACGAGGCGAAAAGGGTGTGATCCTGAAAGTGTCGGTTGAGATGTAATCAATTATAAGAAGAAGCCGGCACCACCAACCCCAACCCCAACATCCCCGCCTCACACCACCAGAAGCAGACAGCACTATTACATTGCACGGCTGTCCCATTGGACTTCATTGCAAAAGTGTACATTTGTAGCAGTAATGTATTCATAGCAGGAAACATATCTCCAATGTTATTTCATGAGATACAAAGGCTTGTAAAATTCAATGTTTGTCATCATATGTATATTTTTTCATCATGTGACTATGCAGATATGGGAAAATAGCATGCATGAGAACAATCTGCAGAGGTACCCCTACTAACGCGAAAGAGATAGATAATACTCTTTGGTTTTTTCGGTAAAGTCACGTAGGTAAAAAAATTTAAATAAATAAAATCACGACGTTTCTGAGGCAACACAAGCTTCCGTCTTCAGGTGGCACCGTCACAGCAAAATTACAGTATCATTGATTACTGTATCAATACTGTATCAATACAGTAATTGATTACTGTATCAATACTGTATCAATACAGTAATTGATTACTGTATCAAGTGGGTAATTTTGCTGTGACGATGCCACCTGAAGACGGAAGCTTGTGTTGCGTCCGAAACGTCGTGGTTTAATTAATTTTTATTTTATTTTTTTACCTACGTGACTTTACCGAAAAAACAAAAGAGTATGGACCCTTGCAGTCACGAAAACTTCAAATCTAGAATAGAGCGATAAGCATAACGGTTGCCCAGCACAGGCACAGACGTCTAAAATGTCAAGCAGCCCGCAACAAACAGCACTCTTAAAGTTGTAAGAGACCAGAGGTCACAACAGTCCATGGTACTTAAAACCAAAACTTCTTCATTTTTAAAAAAACCGACTCAGCTGTCCGTGCCCTTCCCCGAGGCCACATACCTTGTACCCCGAGGACTTGATGTGCACCCCACGCTTGGTCAGAGTGGACTTCATGCGGATGAAAAAGGAGCGATTCAGCGACTCGTCTGGGTTGAGCATGGTGGGTGTGGTGGGCTCCACTGGAAAGACAAAGCGTCAGGCGCACGTCAGTTGCCTCTCTGTGTCTTCTTCTTCTTCTTGGTACTTTCGGTAAAGTCACGTAGAATGGAAATAATAAAATAATAAAAATAAAACATAATAAAACAATTCTCACGACGTTTCGGCCACAACGCAAGCAGCCGTCCTCAGGTGAAGAACAGGTCTGTCGAGAAGACAGAGTCTGAATGACAACCCCATTCAATGACAACCCCATTCAGACTCTGTCTTCTCGACAGACCTGTTTCTTCACCTGAGGACGGCTGCTTGCGTTGTGGCCGAAATGTCGTGAGAATTATTTTATTATGTTTTATTTTTATTATTTTATGATTTCCATTCTACGTGACTTTACCGAAAGAACCAAGAAGATGAATCCCTGCAGTCACGAAAGCTTTAAATCGAAATTCTTCTTTTTTCATCGTTGATTTCTCGACCGGTCACGTTCTAAATGTGCCCTTGAAATCAGGGCGGGCGGGGGAATGGAAATTCCCTACAACGTTTCGGTGCAGCTCGCATTGGGGAGATACTCAGAAAGAGGCTGCCCCACAGAACTGCTTATGAGGGCCTCTTCACGGTGGGTGATTTGAATTGTGTCCATCAACAGGCATTGTTTGTTAAATGTGGGAGCAGAGAAGTATACGACAACAAATGTTTTTCGTTGCACTACCTTCTAATGCCCTCCGTTGCTGTACTTGTGCATAAAAATACACACACACACATCCTTATCCCCAGAGTTAGTTTCATCCAAATTAAGGATTATATTAAATTAATTTACAGCCCTTTGACGATTCACTGCCGGTTGAAGGACTATCCGTGGCCGTGTTGTGGTGGAGCTTGTTTGACCAAACTCCACGACACTGGTCAGCGAGGATTGGTGACGGTGGGGAACCAGGGCTGTTATTTTCTTTTGAGAAATTACTCTCCACTGATGCTCTGACCACAGCCAGGAATTGGACTTAAGTTGCTGGATTCAAAGCGCAATGCAATGCTAACCACTGTGCCACCACTCCACCTTATCCTAGATTTCGCCGTTTTGTTTCATGCAGCATTTAGAAACTGTCCCTGAACGATGAAACGCATTATATATATGGGACCTGAGTATCACATACAGAGTGTGTGACTCAAACCCAGGATGACGACTGACTTCATCAGGAAAGGATCTCCCAAATGTTAGAAGTTGACATGAACAAAGGGAGCCACGTTATTCAGCATTACAGAACATACCCCTTTTGATTTCTATATCCCGTTATTCAGGATGTGTGCCACGTTTAAATGATTCTGATCTTTAGGTAACAACCATTCAAGACGTATAACAGCGCTGAAGCTCAGAACAGTTCAATAACAATTCCCATTTTGGTAGAGGTCTTTTGTAATGCACAAAGGTAATGAGCATGCTAAGCCATCTCGAGAACACAGCGCTTTAATTACACGTTTGGAAGTTTCCAATATCGCTCTGTACTGTGCATAATGTTTTTAATTTTGTAAATGCATCTATTTAAAGTATGCAATCATCTTTTGCCAACAAAAAAAAGGATTCCAAATATGTTTCCCCCCACGAAGACAACTTGGAAAACATACTGTTAACTTTAATGGCATCACCATGGAATCATTTTCTTAAATTATACCAGCGTGACCATGTCAGTTTCTCAACTACATCAGAAATGAATAAGAAATAACTGCGGAAGGACCTTGGCAATCACAGCCATTGGGATGGAACAAAATGTATGTGCAGATTCCGTGCGGATTACAGGTTACATTTTCCACAGATCAGTGGGATGTGATCAGAAATTTATATCCCACTCCTTTCAATGGCTGATTTTGCATAGGTATGCTGATTAAAGCCGTCGTGAATCCCATGGATTTGTGCATGTATCGCATTGCTGTGACGCTAGACCCCTGCCAGGCTCTGGCGAATACTTTTATTGCTTTTTCAAACCCTGCTGGTATCTGTGATTGCCTGGATTTGGAACAAAAGCAGAACTTGGTGACCCAGGGCGCAGCGTCTTCAAGCTTGAATTGCACGTATCATTATATTACCAGAGGCTCCCTCTGTGAACATATCAGTATCTTAATAATCATACGCTGCATGTTTATGACCACGTAGCTGGCATTTTTTAAGGAATGAAATATGTGTTCATTTTATTTGTTGTTAGATTTACGTAGAGGACAAACCAACAAATTTATTTTCTCACTCTTTCAAAATGCATGAATAATCCTAACTTGTTTTTTACTACTTCTGTACTATTATTCTTTATTGCACATTGTTGTGCCACTTGAAATGCAATAAGCTGTTTTTTTTGCTGCCAGATAACTTTGTTGGGAGAGGGAAAAAAACGAAAGATCAGATGATGTTTTGTCACTGTAACGTGAATTCATCTGTCTGTTTAATTGTCAATGCAAGATAATTTAGCTATTGTGTAGCTAACAAGGAAAGCAAACAGAGGCCGACGAAAAAAAATCGGAAACAATTGACTCGGTAAGCTTTAAATTATTATTTGATCCTTTCGGCCATAGTGCTCTTGCCAAGATTAAAATATGCTACCTGTGGAAAAAACAATTTGCATTGACTTAGAGCAAGAATGGCCACGCATGTGCATTCGTTTCAATGAATACGACCAAAAAATGTAATGTTAGAACAATGCAATTTATAACCGTGGATATTTTTAATAAAAAAAAATCTCTCCTAAAATTCCTTTGCTAAGGCATATGTATGACAATATTGCAAACGCTAGATGATACAACTGCAACAAAATTTACTTTTTTCTTCTTACTTAAATGCTACCAAGCCGGTTGAGAGATAACATAACTACGAGACTCGAGTGGTGAAACTGTTTCGCTTTTGTTTACATTTCCGTGCGTCCAGGACAATGTTTTCCCATTCTCGGGCGGTGCTCACAACAAGTGCATTCGGCGAAACAAGGAATCGATTACTATGACAGCTGGAGCGTGACTGCATTGGATTCAGCCGAGCAAGGCTTTTGACGATGTTACCAGTGAAATTTTACACGCCGGAAAACAATTGAACAGTGGCATCACTCCATCTGGCTCGTCCGACACACCAACCGAACTTCATCGAGTGGATAAAATAGAAAATGCTGTACACGGCCACCATGGTGTTTAAACGTAAAATAAACAAAGTTTTTAAAGACATCATAAGTTGATGGCAAACTTAGTTTTTTTTCCTTTTCCCCACTAGTAAGATGGTGTTGATTACCAGGGGAGGAGGAGAATCATTAACGTGTACATGAAGAACGTTATTTATGTTCACATAGTTCAATTGTGTATAATCTAAGATAGGGGAAGGAATATGGGAGCTAGTAAAAGTGGAATTACAGTCGCGCACAAAATGTGCCGGCAAATGCCAGCAGTTAAGACGTGAAACAGATTACAGTTTTAGCTTCGTGTTTTAGGCTCATAAAAAATGGAACAATTATAATTAAACCATCACAAATTACATGCATACTACCCACCCTGACATGGATGTAATAACCAGATACATCTCCTTATTTACGTCACCTCCGCACACACAGGCCTGACCCATCCCCACTATAAACAGGGCAACAATATTAAATGTTGAATCCATTTAGGTTGATGGTCCTAATTTACAGAAAGATGTATGCCGACAGGTCCTAATCAGAAAGAAAGGATTAATTAATATGCAAATGAAAGCAATAAACCTGTTAGGACAAGTCAGCTTTGATCTGAAAAATATTGCCCTTGAGTCTAGTAATCAACTCCTTTGACCTTCATTAGGTTATATCTCTCAGTAAATTAGCATGGCCCAATCAGGACTGATAATCTGTACGGCTTTGCCAATCAAAAAAGTGGTGTAAAACTGATAGCAAAGCGTTGACTATGCCGCGAGTTTTATTTTTTGATAACTGTTGTTGGCTAAAATCAGCGTCGGGAGGAGAGGGGTTAGTACGAGGGGTTAGAGTTAACAAAGGACAGACACAACCCTCCTAACATTTCATAACACTCAATTGTTACGTGCATCCCCACTCCACGCTAAGTCACGAAGGCATGACAAAATGGAAGGCATAAAACCTCCTCGTGCGGAAAGAAAAGGGGGCATTTGATTTCTCCCCAAAATACAACTTCGTTATTACATTTGGCATTCTTTAGTGCTTGGAAATTCTCGGTATTTTACGGTAATGGCAAAACAGGGCAACACTATACCTTAAATAAAAGGGGGCTGCAGGATCACTTTGCAGCCAGGATGGCAATCAATACCTCTTGATCAATATCGCGGTCTCAACACCTACCAATCTCAACATAATGCCGCCCGCTCTCGACTCTTGGTTTATTGCAAGGCGCCTATGCACACTCAACGCGCCGGCTTGGGAGACATTAGCGCACATTGAAGACTACGGGGAAAGTAACAAATAATGAAAAAAGTAAGATTGCAATTGATCCAAATCAAAGGCATGTGATGGGGGAATTAACTGGTGAGAATGAATGGCAGAAAGTATAAACATTAGCCTTGCATTAACTTGCTTGGAATGTTATTTACAACGTTGGTTGTCATTTCTGCATTTACCTTGAGCTAGATTAGGCTATTAATTTTTGAGGAAATGTCAAAGTTGCATTATGTATTATGTCGTTTTGCTTCGAACTAGGACCCGTTTCTTACAGAAAGGCCCTTGCCCATGAAAGAATCAGGCAGGTCCACCAGTATTTGGTCCAAGCAAGCCTGACTCTGCTAATGAGATGCTGAATGTCACGACCAATCCAGAGTTTGCTTCTATTCAAATCAATGCGACAGTTAGTTTGCACTCCGTGCGGCTGATGGGTTGTGTTAAAAATGTAAAATAAAATTTGTGGAAAGACAAACGTGGACAGGAGGTGCTGGGTTTGTTTTGTTCCCTGACTGGTTCCCTAAAATGAATGTAATATAAAATAAAGATTTTTTTTTATTTTGTTTCCATACACATTCGTAAATTAAGAATTCAGTGTCAGAATTACCTAAGGAGCTATAAATTAATAAGGGCAAATATTATTAATGCCCGCTTCATCTCACAAAAAAAGTTCACAATTTAACACAACTTGCAAATGTTAGCACTTTCAGCAGCACAAGTCAGCAACGTGATATGCTGATCAATTAGTGGTGCTTATCAGCATCTAACATGCACAATGATTATATTACAAAACGCACTGTCACGTGTAAAATACTTGCTGATAATGAACTTCTCAGATCAACACTGGTGCGCGTTAGTGCTGCCTCAGCGCGTGAAAAAAAAAGGTCTGCTCGCAAATCTTAACAGAGGATGTTCATTATTTTTTTTTATTACCATCCCATATTGGTGGAACAATTGACACTTCACTTTAGCTTCGCCAAATGATTGATGACGCTCAGGGTAATTTAGGAAAATAGTTGTAGGCAATGTTGCTTGTAATGCTTGATAAGAAATCATGACAAACTTGTTTTATTGCTGGCTCTTCCATCACTTTCGAAGTCCCCCCCCCCCCAAATGCTACGGTGTACATTACAAAAATTGCACGTTTCACTTTGTATCGAAGATATGCGCTGCGAAAATAACGTTAATTTTATCTGCTTCGAGTATCAGAGAGTTGAGGTTCTGACCAATTTGTTTTCAGCAATTAAACGCAACGGGAGAGCTCTGTAACATCTACACCCACAATAAAATAAAATTATGCTGTTTGTAGCTTCACAGATTATTGGTGTAAACGCAGAGGTATTTTTCGTCTTTTTCCAAATTGTATTCCAATTCTGATATTGCTGTTGTGTAATGAACTACCCATTCGGAATGCTCACACAGAGCAGTGCGATCCTTTGTGTTAGAGAATGGCTCAGAGATACAGATATCGCAGAACAACATCTGAGATCCCTTCAGGTGACCTCGTTTATCCATCTGAGACGGGCAAACACGTTCTCACATTCCCTGCTGCAGTGGAATGTTCTTCACGTGGCAGTAAAACCAATATTTTAACTTCTCGTAGGTTGGAATGTTGCCAGTTTAATGTGACGGACTTTTCTTGTGCATGTGTAGTCATCGGTGATTGGGCTGAGACCCACAACTCGCCACCCTTGGGAACAGGGTTGAACTGTGGGCAACCAAAAACCCGGATTTGAACCCAGAATCACACGGTGGCAACTGAGCGCTGTGATCCCTGGCTCAACTTACAACCTTTCTGTCGGTCATTCTATTAAGGCCAGCTCTACAACCAGCCACATTTGTATAAATCAACATGGGGAAGATTTACACCACGATTGGATGTTTTTAACACAATATAGTGGTTTTGGTGGAATAAATGTATTGCTATAGAGTAGTAAACAAAATGTGTTCTTTGTGGAATTATACCAAACACACAATCTTGACTTATTCTGAGTTACCTTTCGTTTAATAAGCAATGACAACGCTATTAAATTTGGTGCATGTTTTCGATAATTGTACCCGTGAACTGTAGCTCACCAAGCTTAAGGATTTGACATATGGAAATCCATGATCCAACAAATGTGCGCATTGATTGCACTTATAGGTAGGAGGTGTCGTTTGTTTATTTTTCAAGAATCCATTCAATTAAAAAAGGCCAAAAGCAAAAAAAATGCAACGTCATGAAACTGAAATCTTTAAGCAGATCACTAACGCACACTCTTAAGCCAAATGGTAAATCCATTACCAAGGTGCCAGATTATGTAGCCAACATGGCTTATAACAAAGCCAAGAACCCTAACACGTATCTTATGGCTTTCCAGCCAATATGTTGAAAGTAGCTGCCAGTGCAGTGGAACCACATGTCTGGTTTGTTATTGGATACAAATAAGGTTGGTGGTTCAACTACAACAATCAGAGAAGCGTTACACATGATCACAGATTCTGTGATACGGAGGCAGAACCCACTGAATTATACATCAACACAAACATGCCTCCTACTCATCGCATCTCGGCGTAAATCGTCTGCGGTTGCAGTGAATTAGGTTGGGACACAGCCACAGTTGGCGGCACAGCAGGTTTCTCATGTATAAGACATGAGTTCAAATACATGCCAGGGTTTACTCAGTCAGCCCATCATTCCTCTGAGGAAGGTAAAGCAAGGCAACAATTTTAATGTTTAAAGGCCATCTCCATTCTCCAAGGGACTGTCTTTGTGCCTTTGATGTTGTTGAGATTTTTGTTGTATTCATGTATTATGGGTGTTATCATACGTTGGTGCATCGATTAAAATCGATTCTAAATGAGAAAGTTTCGTGGCTCAGGGATCAGAGTGATGAGCTGGCATCTGCTGAGATCCTGGGTTCGAATCCTGTGGTTAAACCTGGTTCTCAAGTGTGCTGAATTGATGGTTTCAGGTCAGTCACTGATAACTGCACAAAAAGAGCGATTATATTACATTTGGTTCTGCACTTTGAGGGAGCTCTGTTATATCCGTTTCTGTGGACCATTCTCTGAGTATGAAGGGCTGCATGGGTCTATGAGAGATCCAAATAAATAATTTATTCTGTAACATGATGCCGATAGCACAATCTTGATAAAAATTTGGGGGGGAAATCGAAAGTTAAAATGAGAAACTATGTGCATCAAATCACACTTTTAAGAATTAATTATTTTCAGCTCATTTGTGCTGAATATCATTCATTTGTATGACTTCTACAGCCACTAGAAGTGTTAAAAATACACCACAATGTGGTTGCGAGGAAGGGGGGGGGGTGGGTGGTGGGGGGCGGTGGCTGAATCGTTACATTGATGCATAATGCAGTGAGACACGCCATGGTGGTGAGATGTTAACTACCTCGCCTGTTTTACAGGAGGTCGTGGGTTCGATCCCGACCCGGACGCCTGCTGTATATTTAGAATGTACGTGTTCTCTCTCCCCATGGACACTTGTATTTGTCTCCGGACCCTCTGGTTTTTCCCTCCACATTAAGAAAAAAGACTCGTTTAGGGTATTTGGCTGCCTATACATTTCCACGCGATAAGCCACGTGGTCGTTCTAACATGTGTGGCCAGGTCGCTTGTGAAAAAACAACAATATAGCCCAGTGGGCCTTACCTGGTAAAAAAAAAAATTGTCAAAATAGAATTATCTTCTTGGTTCTTTCGGTAAAGGCACGTAAAATGGAAATAATAAAACAACAAAAATTAAACTAATAAAATAATTCTCACGACGTGTTATTTTATTTGTATTATTTTATTATTTCCATTCTACGTGACTTTACCGAAAAAAACCAAGAAGATGAGTCCCTGCAGTCACGAAAGCTTTAAATCGAAATAGAATCGCGATGTCGCTCGTCATCAAATGCCTCGGACTCACTCGGCTCTGGCGTCTCCGCTTGCGAGGAGGAGGCCGAGCTGGCGCCGTCCTCCGCGGCCGCCTGCAGGGAGGCATTCCTCCCCGGAGGCAGCTTCATCCCCAGCTGTTCGGCCAGCTCGGAGTGGTCCGCTGGGTGCACGTAATCGAAGGCGCTGCTCCCAGCCATCTCCACCTGCCAATACGCACGCACGGACGCGGCGTCGAACAGCGAGCAATGCTGCTAATAATGCGCGCACGGACACAATAATAGGTGCGTGGTGAAGGTGCAGCCCTGCGGTTGAATTGGAGAGAATTTAAGAGGCCGGCAATGGGTCTCATTTGCAAGAGTGAGATGGGTCGCCAAAATGACAAAAGCAACAACATTATTGCTGGTAGAGAGGTGTTCCCACTCGTGCGAGCTCAGGAGAGCACCTCTATTGGGTATTTGGCCTACTCTTTAACGCTGGCCAGAGGCATACACACACAAAGACACAACAAAGACAAATATTCCCCCTTTTAGCCTGAACAGATATTTGGGGCAAGTGCTGTTAGCGAGCACCTATGAAGGCTGGCACGTCACACGAGGGGGTGGGTGGCCAGCACCATGCCCGGCCGCTTTTGTCTCCCCAGTGGCGATGTTTATCACGCCAGGTACTCATTTGAGGCTGAGTCGACTTAGCGGAGGCCTAGGACCGGTTCAAATATTGGTCGTGAGCGAGAATCGAATTTGGGTTGCATGGTTCATAGTGCAGTGTGCTAACCATGACACCACCTCTCCCCATACATGCACGAACGCTCACACAAGCATGCGCGCACACACAAGCATGCGCGCACACACTCTTCATGACCACATGGACACAAAAGATGAATGCAAAGTGTAGCCCAGCAATTACTTGGTGGCAGATGAGCTTCTACTACATGGAGCAAATGAGTGCCCCTCTGTAGGATACTTGGCCTACTCTTCCACGCTGACCAAACATCTTTGAAGAGGTGGGTGTGCGCACACTTTACCCCACCAACACACACACGACCTGCCGATCGACAAGCTGTGATGTATCCATTCACATCGCCGGGTGAATAGAGGTATCGGGGATTTAAGAAAGTTCCGCAATTTGTTTCAACTGTCATGCCGGAAAATGAAATCGAAGCCGGCGACCCCTGGACTTGAAGTGCAGTGTGCCGATGATCATTACGCCATGGCAGCAATTCTATCCCCTTGCACACAAGATGTAAATAATATCAATGTATTTCTCCCGCTGCTGCTGGCACTTCAGTGGCACCAATAACACGGCAGGCTGTCGTATGCTCTAATAGCAAACAAATAAATAAATGCATTTAATTAAGTAATATTGTTCGGCAAACAAAAGCGAGAGAAAAAGGCAATCTACCAAACCCTTCAAGCATCTCTTCATATTGGTGGAAAATCTTTTTGGCCGTGAACATTGATTCCCTCCCTGAAAAATGTTTCAATCAAAATGTTTCGACTACGTTCTGTATAAGTACAGATTTTTATGCACAGCTGCGAAGTCACACTCGCTTGCCCATAGTCGCACACGCTTGTACAATATCCACATGAGCTTGTGAACATCGCAACACAATATGCCTAAGCACATATGAATTCACGAACGAGAAGGGGCTCATTTATCAAAATGCCAATAATAAAGCTACTCTGGACAAGTGGATATAGTGCATGTGCTCACATAAAATAAACAAATGAATATTTCATTGTAACTGCTGAAGCTGGCGTCATTTTCATTTTCAAGGAATTCTCCCTTTTATTCTACACATGGCTTGCTGTGTGCTCAGCGTGCCACGCATAAGCGCGAAGAAAATGCGGTACATTAAAGAAGCTTTACAGACGTGGATTAGCTTCTCCACACACCCCCACCCCCCCCCCCCCCAAAAAAAAAACATGCAATCCTTTTTAAAGCACAAAATAACATTGTGATACAAAGGAGAGAGAAAAAATCGTACACGTGAGATAAAATATCAAAACTTATTTCGCAAACAAAACACACGCAAGAAAAAAACGTATTGAATGGAGGCACTTAAACTCGTTACACAGAGTTGCCTATTTTTACTCCCTTGTTTTGGTGCGTAATTCCAGTAAAGCATTTATAAACATACAGCGGTAAGAATCAATGGGAATCCTGGGGCCTTTAGGCGGGCGAGCTGGTCCTCTGCCAGAGAATTTACTTTGCTGAATAAATGCTTGTTGTTTTGGGGGGGGGGGGGGGAGTACATCCCTCCCACGCCAAGGCCCTGGCGAAAACTATTCATTACAGACAATAAATCTCCAGTCAGCAATGCCAGCTGTAAAGAATGAGGAATTTATCATGTGATATGCCACCCACGGCTCTCCGGGCTGCCTAGCAATATGAGGGAGAAGACTACCCCATGATCGTTAATAGCAGAACAGTATAAATTTTGATTATGATCAGGAGCCGATCTTTCCTCGGGTACCTTACGTGGCAGGGAGAGATGAGGATAACAGTCCCTAAAAAAAAAACATCAGCGGCGGACGCTGAAAATTGGAAATGTAAATTTGTGCAGTGTCATCTGACACGGTGACTAAATTACACATAACATTTATGGGCCGTTTATCCACGAAGCAGTCAGCCCGCATTAGGGTACACAAGGATCAGTCCATTGCTTTTCGGAGGAGATTTATGGAACGTTTGGCTCCTAAACTCAATAGGCTAATTGTGTCCTTGTCAGAGAGCAATGACGGACAACTCGGCCTTTTCCCCCCTATCCAAAAAGCACAAGTCAGCCTGCCAGCCCCATCAAGAGCCATCAAACTAATGGGAAGCTGCAATCCCTGTCTAAAGATATCACCCAAATTAGGATACCCTCCACAACATGTTTTGAATTCCGTCTGATGATCTTGGCTGCAGTCCACAGCGCAGCTTGGCCGGTGATACTTTGATTTGGTTTATTCTCCGATGGAGAAATCTTACCAGGTTTTAAAAATGCATTCATCCACTTATTGATTCATGTTTTTGAGATTCGGTGGAGGAGCAATGGAGACATCGTGAGCAAGGGGTTACAGCAAAATAGGTGGATTGAGAATGCAAATGCAGCGATTGGATATTTTTATAGATAATTGTTTTAAAGCCGTCGTTCACAAATGCATTAACATTGGCGTTTAGACAATGGTTCCACGGAATTTAATCTCGCGAACGGAATTACATTTTAAAATATTCATTTGTATGTGATAGGACAGATTACGTTGGATTATGTATTGTATATTGTTCACACGTATAAAGTACGCCTATTACATCTGGGAGAACTATCAGTACAACATTGCACGCAGTGGAGAATTTACATAACAAGAAATGATATTTTTAAATTGTGGTTCAATCGACAATGTATTCCGCATATTGATTTATTAATGAAATACACTTGTGAAGTGCTAATGTGAAGAAGCGCGTGTTACTGCAGGGCCTACTATTATAACGCGGCAGAAGAAAATACATGCAGCATGCTGTTCCTCTGCGTATGCACTTGCCCTTGTCGGATAATTATAGAAAACACCTTCCGGTAAACACTGCAAATCTCTGATCCCCCTTTATCTCTCCATTTCAGCCCTGCCCGCCATTTCCCATGCTGCCGGTTTGCTAATTAATTGAAAACAAACGACCGGCTTTTTCAAAAGCGGGTCCCAACGGGTCCCGTGTGTTCCCGGCTGCATCGATCAACTTCACGCTCCGGCAGCTGTGGATGCCGATACAGTGTGCAAGTGCGTGTGTGTGTGCCCGGACCTGCGTGCATGCGTGCGCGCGTGTGTGTACATACACACGCGCGCACGCATCGTGAGCCCAACCGCCCACGGTATTGGGGGGGGGGGGGGGCCCAGGGTGTAAGATCACCGGAGGGATTGGCGCCGATTATCAACGCGTCCTGAGCTAGCTAGCGCACAGCAGATAGGCCCCTCAATCATCCTGCCACTGCAATCAATTTTTGCCTCTTGCCCTGAGTCATCGAATAATCTGTGAGGCCAAACTCAAAAGATCACTCTCAGCAATTTTGGCTCGGCAGCCCGCCCCCAGCGCAGTCTGTGGAGTTTGTATTTTTTTCTTGTGCGGTTTTGTATAATTTCTATCGCTTTTTGTTCATTTGAATTATTAACGAGCAGCATTTTGCTCAATTTGTGGTACTGGTAAAATCGTAGCCTATAGTGCCAGCTTGACCATATGATACGTGTTGCTTACAAACTAATTATTATATTTTGCATCTGGGAACACAATGCTTCACATATTCCAGGTGGTAATGAAGTCTGATGTGAATTTGTTGCCAATAATAAGTGATCGAAATAAATAAATAAATAATAGTGAAGTTTCCTCCCACCCCCCATTCTAAAGCTGTTGATTTTTCATGTCATATAAATACAAAAATTCTAAACTTCATTATGCAGTGCCCTGGGGGAAATGGGAGGGTGGGAGAAACGACAACGTACAAGAGAGTTGGCAACATTACAGACTCATTTGGTGTAAAAATTGGCCATCTGTTAACACACTTTGGACTTTGCTTTCATGGTAGGGGGGTGTCAGCAAACACTCGTTAGAACAAATTCTTGCTTCAAGTAATTACAAACTCTGAAGGTTAAAGCAGCATTAGTGTCAATTACTGGTCCATAATTATCCATGATGGGTAGTTAATTGTCCTTTGTGTGACAATTAATCCATTAATTTCATTACAGGCTCCAACAATTATGCCCTTTTCCGAGACTGTAAGGCTTCACCTGAAGGCAGGCGTCGCAAAAAAACGATGGTGATGCTTTCTGTCGCCCGCGGATCTGAGGCCACAGAGGTTGACAGCTACAGGAAGGTGAACCGCTCAGACACCGTCCAATCCAATCACAGACGATTCCCACTGCCAAGTGTCTGTAGCGTTTAATCGTTGCATTAATGCTGGATTCTCATCATACTTGGTAATGTAGGCATTATCAGAGACAGCTCTCTGAAGCATTGCAATGGGAAAGCTACTAATGGATTCAATGGCAAAAACACTTTAGACATGCGTCATAAACTTTTGATGCTACTCTTGTGGCTTCCACGATGATTGCCAGTTGGATGAAATGTGCACATTCCCTCAATCAGATGACGAAAAGGAGCCAAAACTTTTAGTTGGGCTAATCTGCCTCATTTATCCCAGTCATCACATAAAAGCTTAATATTTAACACCGCCTTCAATTTACTTCATTGGAGGTTTAAATTAATAACCACATTTTTTTTGTTTACCCAGGAAACGCTGGGTAAAAAAAAAAAAACACAATTTCAAGACGCCACTGTGTGGAATGTTTTTCCAGTTACGTTGCTACAATAAAATGTAATATAGATGAATGCGGACGCATCAAAATGCATCCGCATCTCAAATTCCTTCTCGAGAATTCTTGCCCAGAGAAAACCCACTCACGCACGGTAACACCATTGAAACAACTCTGCATCTGTACTTTCTGTACACACACGTAACTTGCCCCTTCATTGTGGGTGCCTCTACACGATCCATCCCGCTGCGGGCCATTGCACCACCAGAATGACTGAGCTGAATATCGAATACCTTTGGTATTGTCAGGTGCTGCGTAATGGCTAGTGGCATGAGCTGAGATCGGATCAAACACCGTGTAAGCTCACCAGCCATTGCTTTCATGACCAGCGCCATTACCTTCTCTCCTATCTCGCTCTCCACTCCAGTGAGTAGGGCCTCCTCTCAAACCCCTCTGTCGAGCTCCACTCAGTGGGAGGTCGCTCATTCTTTGCCAATATCTCTGTGGTCTGGAACTCCTTCCCCCATTCATCCCTGCCGCTAACTCCCTGCCTGTTGTCTTCTCCACTTCCTATGACTGGCTACCATCCCCTTAGTCTGGAGATCCTTTGCCCCCTGGTTATTCATGCCACCGATTCTATGCTCTCGTTCAAGTCTTCTGTTCTGCCTGTGACTGGATACTATCTATGAAGTGTATTAAATATGAAATTATATGCGTATATTTTAATTGGTTCCCCGTGATATGCACGAACTGCTTTTTGTAAAGCATCTCGACATGCTGCTGCATTTAGATGCTACGTAAATACAAATTGTATCGGCATCAGGTGCCACCAAAATAGAAAGGGCATTTCCGACGCTGAATTGATACATTGCTAATTAACTCTTGCCCACAGATGCTTTAAAGCAGTGCTCCACACATCTGACATTGACTTGCCGCAGTGCACCCCACTGCCCGACTCTACGCCACGTCATTGAATTTCAACACTGGCATGAACCGATATCATGGAAAGTTAATGTGGAACCATGGTGAGTGCGACCGGAGAACGTCCTACCTGAGAGAGTCCCAGGTATATAGACACCGTCTCTGATATGTAAAGGAACCTCCCATCGAAATTCAGCACAAACACGAAACCATCCAGGGACTGCAAGACACGAGCGAGACAATGCAATGAACGCAACACATCGAGTGCAGGGATCAATACGTTTCAATGGTAAATTAAACAAACATTTACGGTTGTATATTTGGTATAACATTGGAGAAGGAACGCCTATAACTCAAGGCTGCTGCTGCTGAGCTGATTCCGTGCTTGTGTTAAGTGGCAAGGGTTAGAGCCATCCGTCCTAAGTTTGTTTGCTGTCGTATGTCGGACAGTTTGCAAAACATTCACAACAGCTTGAGTAGAGAGATGCTGGAGCGTTATTGACTTTTGTAATGGAAGACATTAGATGCAGGCTACCTGAGTACCCTAATTTGAGGTTCGTCTGGGACGGATAATCCATTGATTAATCTTCAGCGGTTAAATATGGCCCTAATTGTGACACTCAAATTCCACAGAGGCAGCAAAGCTGACAGACATGTTTCACAAACTTCAATAATCCCAATGTCGGCATTGGAATTATTTTTCGCCTTAATGTATTCTTTCGTAGCCAGTGTACGTGCGCCCAATGTATTCATCTGTCATTTCGTGACAAGCAATTTGCATTAACATTAAGGGGACTTCAATTGATTCGCTATGGACAAGTGTGTTAGAAAACAATCTATACTGCGGATAAAAAAAAAATTCATTAACATTTGGTAAAAAGGTTAAATTAGTCATGCCTCTGAACAAAGACATCGCCGAGCATACTGTGCAACAATTGACTTGAGTTTTGCGCAAATGCAATAAAATCTGTGTGTTTTAAGTGCCAACGTGGAAATAAACCGATTCTTTTAAAGGATAATCTAAAATGTTCTGTTATCAGGCTGCAAAGGTACTGCTTTCATCAAGGTGGTGATTACAGAAATTCGTGTATTTGAAACATGGTAGTTTTGCAGACACCAGTGCATCGTGTGAAGCAGAGATTCTTCGGAAATACTTGGAAATATATAAAAAAATATATTTGAAAAGGACACGCTGATCTGAGCGATGCATAACGTTCGTTAATAGATCGTGAATGGATGGTTGGTTGCTAAGTGCTAATAAGTAATAAACTACACATGAAACAGAGCTGTGTAGCAACGCTTTGAACATGGTCTCAGACAGATCATTTATTGTAGAACCCGTGAAAACCGAACAAGACAAATAGTCTCTTATTGAAGAGGGCTCTGGGTTGCGAGGTCAAATGCAGGAGTAAGACAATTGACTCATGGGGAGAAAATTCAATATACCACTTTCACTAAACTCTAAAACCGAATGAAGCTATTCAGCATTTGCACTTTATTAGAAGTCATATATGAATAATATGATTTAATATTGGGGAAACATACGTGTGGATGTGTGAAATGTCTATAAAACAGCAACTGAACAGAATAATGTTTATTGTCCTGTTTAAACAATTGAGTAATCAAAGGCCAGGTTATCGTCACATTGCTCAGTGTTATGAGCTTCATGCTGAACGCACATGATTGCAGCCCATGACTGCTTAAGATTTTATGAGTTTAAAATGTGTGGCAATAACCTGGAGCCTTGTTATTTGTTTATGTACATCGTGATACATTACTGCTTTGTCTGTTTTATTAACCTACACAGCCAAGGGTTATTTTAGTCTCTATAATAGGCACGTAACAATGACACATTCGGCAACCACCGTTGATTTGATGAATTGCCATAATTCGAGGTCATTATTTTATTCAAGAACCATTTTTGTATTGTTTTTACCATTTCATTTAGATCGTTTCTAAATATATATTTTGGTCTCGATTGTATATTATTGCCCACCCTGTTAGCCTAAAAAGTACATCAGCATATCATTAGCACAAATAATGAATTATTCATTCTCGTACAAAATATTAAAAGCATGTATTCTGAACATGAAAATTAATTTTAATTGTTGAAAAAAAGAAGGAAAGACCGACAAAATATGTGACGTTTTTCGTAATTTCCCGAAACTATGAGAAAACTTTTGAGTCCTTCTTTATATGCGCTGGGTGCCAGCGCAAAGGCAGCATCACTAAATAATGTGTCTGATTTTAATGTTTGAATCGGTGCATTGTTACACTCCTACTATCGAGTAAATACCATAACTACTATTTAATTTACCAGCAAACGCCCGCTGAACTATTTGTTATTTTTCAGAAGCAACATGGCCACACGAGATAGCTGATCAAAGTGGCTCATACAAGAATCACACGTGGGAATTCATAGTCACAGCCAATTAATCTACACGCACGTTTCAAAATGTGCAGGGCAAAACCGAAGGAACGAGAGAAATTCCACGCGAACACAGGGAGAGAAAGAGAAAATGTTAACTCCAAATATACAACACAGGCATTGACAAGGTCGGGATCGAACACACGACCTCCTGCATAACTTCTCGTCATCGTGACACCACTAATAATTTTCACCTCGAATTCTCTACATCACAAGTGTAACACCGCATCAATTCATCGATCAATAATGATTCGTAAGCTTGCAATAAGTGCACCGAACCATGCGCGTGAGAATCGTGTTCTAATATCGTCATACACGTTGTGTGTAATGAGATCACGTGACTGCTGCAGCCACTAGTTGCCACTAAAATGTTGATGATGGTTACAAACTGAGTAATCATTGGAAAGATGTGATTAACCATGCAAAAAAGATTTAACTACACTTATTTGGCCAATCTTATTTGACAGACAACTATTACAGGTTTACCATGTTCAGCTGTTTTCTTCTTGTCACAGGTTGAGTCACAAACCGTACCTCTCCATAACAAAGGCTCATCCTCTTAAGCCTCACCTTACCATATGAATAAAAAGTGTGCTGCACTTGCCCCCTTCCCCCCTCTCCAACCATTATATAAACGGAGTGGTAGCTCCTGCAATCTCTAATTTACTTGATACAGCTGTCGTGGCTGTGACGGTTCCACCTGAAGACAGAGGCTTGTGTTGCCTCCGAAACGTCGTGATTTTTATTTTATTTTACTTTTATTAATTTTAATGTTTTACCTCCGTGACTTTACCGAAAAAACCTAAGAATATGAATCCTTGCAGTCACGAAAGCTTCAAATCTAGAATGAATGCCACTAAAATGTATTTTTTTTATCGAATCCAATCTTGACGTTGAATCACGAATCACAACTCAACAAATTTGGTGGTGGTGAGGAGGGTTGCGGGTGTGTGGGGTGGGTGTGAATTGGTACATATCTATTGTATACATAAAACACTGCTCCAGAATGTAAAACGTAGTGGTGCGTTTATTAGTTAGTAAAAATTAGTGGCAAGATGTTGTTTTATGCTTTCACTGAGAGTACAAAAAAGCTAA
This sequence comes from Lethenteron reissneri, assembly GCF_015708825.2. Lineage (NCBI taxonomy): Eukaryota > Metazoa > Chordata > Hyperoartia > Petromyzontiformes > Petromyzontidae > Lethenteron > Lethenteron reissneri. The sequence continues at coordinate 11,563,682 of NC_083792.1, read as the reverse complement.
AAATGTCACTATCCTTTATGTAACGAGGTAACATTAATTTTAATATTTCTGCGTTGTAGACACATAAATATATAACACACATATCTGTGTCAAATGAATTGTGTTTATTTATTGACACGTTTAATTGCCCACAGTTAGCAGTGCTCAGCTTATAATTTACAATGTGCTTTGGTATCTTATTGCAAAGGGTGACACTCTCGCTTCTGGAAAAATTATATGAGCACCCTTGCCACCGAAACACTGAATATTTAGAATATTTATTTATTCATACTGGAGGAATCCGATGAGCTATGAAGCGCTTTTTAACAGTTGTCCAATAATACACACAAGATGTGCATTTTCAGTGCGGCACTTCAGCCCATCTTTAGTAATATGCAGGTGTTGGTGGAGCCTGTAAGGATGAAAGCAGCAACTCATTATGTCCGTCTGTATGTAACACGGGGGTCATGCTAATGCTCGCAAAGATGATACTATATAGACATTTTAGTAGAGCGTTGTAATGCTCTTAGGAATTTATCCGATTGAAAATTGAACCAAATTGATTAAAAGGGTTGCCCAAACCTGGTGATTAAAAAAAAAGACCAGAGCTAAATGGATCAGATGTGTTGTGTTTGCTTGGTAGGTCAGTTGGCATCAACCTGGGAGTCAGCCGGCTGCGCGCTCAGCCTGGCGTTCGTGATGGCATGGCATAACCGTCAGTTCTCAGCAGCACGGTCATTATCACTTTGACCTCTGTAGAGTCCACTACACTGCATCCAATTATTTTTTACACTTGTGTAATCGTGTCGTTGTCTTTAAAATAGCATCTGCTACGTTTGTTTAATCTGGATTTATTTTTTGATTAATGTTTCCTCTGTTTACGAGTCCTTAACCAACAGTTGAATCTGTGTGTACTCTTGAACAATTAGTTTGCACGTTTTCAACTCTTGTCTACATATCGTTGGTTTCCGTTGGATATTGGCAACTGGCAACATTAGATTTTAGTTCTGCCTGCACTGGGCTGATGTATTGATTAATTCATCACTCGCGCAGACTCGAGCACAGTCAAATGCAATGGAGACGTAGATGAAAGCATAAATTCCTGATGAGTAAGGCTACGGTTTTGACACGGAGGCCGTGGTAGTCACAGAAATTGTGAATTTGAATAAAGTCCGTGAAAACTTGAAAATTGAAAATGGCTAGAACAATACATTAGATTCCGCACTTCCTTTATTTCTTCCTTTCAAATATGCCAAATGTCAGGGGCAGGGGCAATGCCACACCCCAGTCTGTCACGTTTCCGAATTATTGTTTTCTCACCTCGGCCACGAATGTTATGAAAAATTACCACTCCAAAATCATAGCATTACGATTGAAGTTTGATGCTTTGGTAAAGCCCCCCACCCCCCCCCTCACGGGTTTTTCTCATTCCTACGTGACTTTTTATTCAGTCAGTTTGTGCCAAAAGTAGTTTTGCTTCTCACCTGGAGGATTTGGCTGCCGAGATGATGCTCAAACACTTCCATGGCCAGGGCACTGGAGCTTCTCCTCTTCTGCCCCATCGCTGCACCACACAATGACAAGCGACACACAGCATCAGCAGCAGCCCCCCCCCAGGCCCCCGTCAGCCACATGGCACACGCTGTACATTGATTAGCACTCGACAAGGAGGAAGCACATCTCACCAGCTGTTTGGCGCTGTAAAACAGCACCCTTAGAGCACGAACACAGGTGAGAGAGCGGCACCATGTCAACGCGACTGCGCTGTTGCCACCAGCCGTAATCCTACCCCCTCGGCTTTTATTCACGCAACAAAAAAAAGCAGGGGGAGTACAGCAAAAGCGCTCTCCTCCGGCTCATTATCAAATTGCCTCTGAAAACAAATTTCTTCCAGACATTTTCATCGTGCCGACTTGTGAAAAAGATCCACGGGCCCAGCCGTCATGTGCCGTTCTTTATTTATTTAGTTTTACTTTCTGCGCAAACACTGAAAAAAAATCAATCATAATATCTGGTTCAACTACTCTTGGAGAGATGATGATATAATGAGGATCTCCTGACTGGCAGAAAAGGGGAAAAAATGAGGCAGCAAAGGATGAACTCTATAGAAAAGCATTACACCGCTCATTCCTCTACATTGTAATTCATAAAGGAATTTTACATGCGAAAAATCCTTTATTCAGCTAATCGTACGCTTGACTTTCAGCCGCCCTTGAATGTTACTATAACTACAGGCAGTTACTGAATGATGACCCATTTAAGTACCTTAATGGGTGTCATTTAGCAGCAGTTAAATATAATGACGGGGCATTTAGCATACAAACAATAACACCGTTATATACATAAAGCTTGCATTTTGTGTGGATGACATTTTAAAAGCCAGTGTTACCACGGCTCTGCAGACTGATCTGGACAGGGGCCAAGAGCGGTGCACAGAATAGGGGGGGGGGGGGTTGTTTGGCGGCCTAGGGTTGCGGAAACTCTTTTGTGAAAAGGCACCCAAATCACACGGTAAGGGTCAATGTTGTGTTAGTGCCCAAAACCCACATGCGATATACAAAAAGGGGTGGATTTATGGGATGTGCAGCAGAAGGAGTCATTTCCCTTTTGATTAATTTGCATTTCTGCTATTTATTCTCCCGGAATCAGGTGCGGTGCCATCAATCGCTTCACAAATCGAACTGGGCAAGTCAATAAAAATAATCTTACAACGGAGAGTCACGTGCACAGCTCTTGTTGGCCCACCCCCCTCCACCCACACCCCTCCACCCACCCCCCTCCACCCACACCCCTCCACCCACACCCCTCCACCCACTACCCTTCCACCCACACCCCTCCACCCACACCCTCGCCCACCTTCTACCCCAACCCACTCCCCCGGTCTGTCCTTGGCAGAGTCTGAATCAAATGCTCGCACCGGGCAACAATTCCCAAATACTAACGCGTGACTAATTTGTGTGCAGCCACTGTTTCAAGCTCATTTTCTTTAGACCGAGTATGTTTGCAGGTAGCCAAATACACACAGGGTATCCATTTTTTACAGACTATGGAACCCAGCATTTTCCATAATCACAGTTATTGCATTTTCACTCAACGGAGTGATACACTGCAGCTTTGTTCCATGTGTAATGATAGATTTTTTGTTACACGTATATATGCGAACACTAAAAAAACAAGGATATATGACCCATGAGAGAGAGAAAAAAAAGACACAAAATGCAATGCGTCTCCTGCCAACATTGTATGTACATTATTTGTTAAATATCAAACGAACAAAATATATATTTCATTTGGTCTCTTTTTCAGACTAGATACTGGTGCTGAACCTTGGATCCCATCTTGTTTGATCATGAACACATTTCTTAAATCTTTTCTCCGATCTGAACTGGCCTTGGCCCCAACTTCGCTTGCCAAATCACAACTCACGACTGCACCCTTCTGTACTAAGTGTATCCCACAAGGCTCGTCCAAAGCATATATTGGAGCTCAGATGTACTGCCTTATTCCAAGACGCTGATGGCATAATCTTTACGTCTGGGATCTAAAAGCTCATGAAACCATTTGGGCTGAAGGGACATGCATATAAAGGCAGCACAACTAGTTTTTTTTTGTCATTGCCAGCAGGTCATTATCCCACAAAGAATTTAAAATGAAAGACACACTGACATTTCTTCCCCCCCCCCGAAGACAAAAGTAATATTAGAATGAAAATTTAAAATAGCCCTTTGAGAAATCTACTGCTGGGTGAAGGGCTCACCACAAAGTGGCGGTCATGGAGGTTGTTCAACCGTACTTCACCATACTGGTCAATGTGAGTTGGTAGAAATTGGAGGCCCGCTATCGTTTCAGATATCACTCATCACTAAAGTTGGCCGTGGCTGGGTATTGAACCCACCAGGTTCATAGTGATATGCACTAACCGCAATGTCATCAATTCGCCAAACAAACCATTATCATGCTTTAAAAAAACATAAATCATTTTTTTTTGCTGATGGAAATTACAGAAGTCTAGCATTTCCCACGCCCTATTTGCATTTGTTTTAATGCATTTTTAAAATGGAATTCCCAAGCGAGTTATGCTGTGCTATGAGTGAATTGAAGTGCAGTTCTCTATTTGCTGCAGACTTCACAGAAGGCGGCGTACTTTGGTATTGGTTAAAAGGAAGGCCGCCCACACGTGGGAATAGCTGCAAATGTGGCACTCTGCTGACACAGATGTGATGAGCACTTGCTGAAAATCAGCAGGTCATCAGACAAGCATGGAGATGGCAATTGCATGCAGGGAGTCACTTCTGTTTGGACAACACGAGGCTGCTGCTCGTGGACAACACATCATTACGCACGGGTGCAAACACAACCATTTTGGCAATGCGCACAAAATATTTTTTTACAGACTTTTTAGCGGTTTAATGATGCAATAAACACTGGTGCTCTCAGCGAGAGCCCAAATAAAGATACCCTTAATGCATTCAAGGCCACAAAATTATCTACAGCCTGGGAGAATGAATAATAATTTCCATCAGTAATAAAGGCTTTTAGGGTGGTGAAGTGAAAAAAAGTCATTCATGTCCACTGCATTCAAAAACCAGAGCAAGGAAAACAAGCTAATGGCAGTAAATAAAGCATGGTCTTCGAATGGAGGGCTCAGCCGTACAAGTGCCAGGCTTGACATCTGCTTCCACGCGGCACTCAGCGCTTTAATAGAGATGTAACAATCCATGAGGATGAACTCTTCACTGCCGCAAATGGAAAACTAATTGCCAAATGATTTAAAGACAAAGAAAAAAATATAAACGCAATGCAATGCGAGCTCATAATACAGGAACTCCCAAATAAAAATACAGCTGCATTTCGAACAAAGAGTTCGAACGCCGATTTTATTTGTAGGCATTACAGCCAACAACACTTAATGTTGAGTTATGTTATTGTTTTAAGTAGCTCAACTGATTAATTGTAATCATTAAGGCATCAAAATAAAGGTTTAGTGATGCACAAAATTGACCTTCACATCGGGATGCCTAACATTTTTTCTAAACTGTATGTTCAGGCCACAGTGAGCTAGATGATTATGGATCCCTTGCTGCATGATTTTGTTGGAAAAAAAATAAAATTAACGTGTAAAATTCTAAAGGAGAGCCGTTGACATTGCCAGGAATAGAACATTACCTCTCCAAAGCATTCTGCTTCAGATATATGTAGTTACTTAAAGTTCTCAATTATGTTACTTTGTTCGGGGGGGGGGGGGAATCTAATTATATTGGCTATTGACTAAAATATATGAAGACAGCTAAGAAGTTCAAGGAGGACAAGTAGCAGTTTTAAAACTCCTGCAGCTGATAACGGTCGTGATGAAGTAAATGGTAAAAATTCTGAGCACGCTCATCAATGTTGCATGCAACCTGTGTGTCCCCGGCCTGCTGGTGATAATGGTTTGACCATTATAGTTGTTAAAGCAAACAACTGATGGTTACATCTGGGCGGAGATGGGGTGGAGGGGAGGATTAGGAGGAGGGGTAGGGGGGGAGGTGTGTTCGGAAGGGGGGGGGGGGTGAGAAGAATGTAATTTCAATGATCTGACTGTGATGTTTAGTGCTTGAAATCATTATGTGCCATTAAGAAATGGAGTGAGTATTGTGTGATACACTGTGTCTTCAATTGGGTGTCTGTTCTGCGTGTGTACGCTTGGCATTTTAAATCAGATTGGCAACAAAGCTGGTACACAAAAGGTATCGGGCACTTTTTTTTTCAAGCAATTGACCCACTGTAAAATTGAAGGTCACATTTCTCATGATAACAAACTGGGCCAAGGCTTCATATGGCGAGGTTCTTTGTGTGTATCACAACACTCCTCGAGTTAAAATCACATTGCATTATTTTTGCCGAATTTTTTTCCCCCCAATTGAATTTTCATAAGTGACCCATTTTCTTTGACATTCAATATACATTACTGTTTAAGCTGACACGTTGAAGGATTTTGACTTGTTTTGTACCGCCGGCTACAATAAATCACGCAACTTCTGAAAAGTGCAAACAAAATGAATGCGAGTTGCGAAACACAGCGGTGTGCTTTTTCCGAATAATACTTGCATGGGAATGTTCGGTGATAGGTATTTGTTTATCAGTCAGATAATATTATAAGCCCTTCATTGTGTTTGAAAATCACAAATAAATGAAGTTTGCATGGGGAGGCCGCCACACCCATGACTTGGCAATACATTAATGCTGGGATGGTGCTAATACATAACAACCCCGTAATCATCCATCCTCATTACATAAATTAATATTTGAAACGGTGAGGAATATTTCCTATTTTTACGTGGGATTCCCCCCCCCCCCCCGCACTCTCTCACGTTTTTCCCAACGACAAATGGTGCCTCCTCGTATGATAAATCAGCTTAATCTTCACATTTTTATTCCACTTTTTTTATGCGTGCATGCTTAACGGCACATGTGCCGCACAATTCACACATGCAAAGCGAGACTTTCCTGGGGATATTAAGTATAAAAAACTCCATTAATATTACCATCACTGGAGCACTGTTTAGCGCTGTGCGGTGGCATACAGGGGCACACCCTTCCAATGTTAAGTCCCATTTTATTCAGGGAATATTTCCACCTGAACAGGTGGCAAAGTCACCACAATTATACATTTTTTATTTTTATTTATAAAAATCTACACTTCCTCTCCCATCAAATTGAAGGAGATTTGATATCCAATTAGAATGGATGCTGACTTGGTAAAGCAGTAGACATGACTTCGTGAACCCAGTTTGGATATCCTAACCAAAACAGCAGTCTCAGCTGAAATTCGGTCATTATTGCCTCATTATGCCGATCGTTAATTGTGCAATTCCTTTACATGAAATCGTTGAGTTTTGCGGTCATTTATACAATACTGGTGCATCTACATTTTCAATCCTTCATGTCATGTTTTGGGGATATTCAATTATCTTGAAAATAACTTTAAAAATAAAAGTGTTTTTCTGCCCATCATCAATCCACTGTTGGATGAAGACCTCCTCACACAGTGTTGGTCATGACCATACTTCACCACACTGATTAGGGGAAGGGAGGCCTAGAAAAAGTGCAGGTATCACTGGCCACTGAAGTTATGCATGGCCAGGAATCAAACCCAGTTCACAGAGTCCATGGCACAGCGTGAGAACCGCTGTGCCATTGCTCCCCACCGAAAGCCATTTATTAGATTGTCTTTCAGTTCCTTTTGTGCTCCGATCCACGTTTTCCTCTGCCCCTCAATTTTATTCCCAGCATGCATTACTCCACACTTCTTTGTGCACCTTTCAGTCATTGTTACAATTTCTTTGTCAGTGTCCAACTTTCTAATCCACGTGTCATAGCATGCAATATGCAATGATTTAAACGTTCCTTTTTGCGCACGGGTATCGTGTTTTTAATTTAAAATTAGTGTTATCGCCTAATGTTCTCAGATTTTTTTTCCTCAGGTATTCCAGTTTCCTTCCACATGCCAAATACTCATGAATGAAAATTGCCAATAATCCCGTTGCAGAACCGTCACAAAAAATTATCTAGAAAAATTGGCATTATCATTCCAATGACAGTTCACATATCTATTTATGGAAATAGGCGTAAGAAATTCAAGCAAAAGTTAAAGGCCCCTAGCAGCTCAGGGGTCCCAGATTCACCAAAAATAATGGTTCATAAAATATCAGCTAATATTCTAATCCTAATAAGTATTACAAGATCACTAGTATACATAATACAATCAATCTATGTCGTCTGCAATTCCTTTTTTCTCATCTTACTACGTACATTATTTAACACGTAGTTTTCGCAATCTAACCCAAAAAAACTTGTATTATGGATACGTACATTCTTGTCTACATTTCTCTAATCTCACTACATATCTCTCTCGTCTAAATCTCGTCTGTCACATTACCAGTAGTATTGCAGTGAATGTATGAATGGAGGAGAGGAAAAAATAATGTCTGCTTAGGCCCCCGCCCCCCCATGGGCTAGCAACACCACAGCACATACCCAGTGGCTTTTGAGTCCTGTAGCTACAATTAACATATCAGCTCGATAGCAACGTGGCCCCATATTAAGAGTCTCGGCTAAACTCGCGTGTGGGCTCAACTCATTAGCAGAGGCGAGAAGGAGTGGACAGTGGCTCCAGGAGAAGGAGGCGAATGGGAGAGGGCCTCTTTCCAAGATACGTCACTCCCAATTTATCGAGCTGTCAGCCAGACAGGCCATGCCTACAAGCACCCATTCCCAGGAATTAGCTTTGGCTTCATTGTCCTCAGTGTTAACAAGCAATATACAGGTGCTCTTATATATAAAATTGGCTCAAGTGGAGGCTGCTGTCGATATGCAAGCCTCCTTAACTTTGTGTTTATTAATTTATTTCCCTGGCAGAGGACATACAAATCCATTGTACGTGTAATAGAGCAGTCAGATGTGATATTTGTCAACTAATAAGCAGCGTAAACTAAATCATGTTCGACATACCGGCTTGCCTGTGTTATTTACCATTAACGTTGTTCACAGTTATTGTCACACTTCTTCTTTCTGAGAGAGGCAAGCAAGTTGAACAATAATACATACTGTATTCTGTCGGTGTGTACGCAGAATTAAGCTTTCACACGTAGGCTTTTGGGATCAACATTATGATTCAAAATCGATGTATTTTGGGGTCAAATCGCGTAAATAAAATTGGCACGCTGGTTTATCACGTGACACATTTATTAATTTGTTGTGTCTGGTGGAGGAGGGTTTACGACACATATTTTATTTACTCAATCTGGCCAAAAAAAAAATCATCAATCAGAATGAGCCTTATTGTAGAACCCCCCCCCCCCACACCAATGTTGCATACACAGCAGATAAATGATCCGATTTTAAATTAATACCCTTCCAGAATAAAAAAAAACAAATATATTTTGTTCGCACCATCCAGTTTGGCTTTATGGATTAATGATAGTATTATAAAATATTCCCCCCCCCCCACCTCTCCGCTTATACGGTATATATCACCAGAAAAAAAGGGCATAAACAGCCAGAGGCCTTTTAACTCAATTCACCCCCACGCCAGCCAGCCACCACAACCCCCACCAGCCCCCTTCCTCGGCCCCCCCACAGCCCCCACCGCTATCACGCCCTGGGCTCTCAGCTCTCGGCAAAGGCTTCGTCGTTGGCTTAGGCCTCGCTTTGTGTGATGTCTCTCTGTATCCTCCGGCGTGACACTCCAAAGCAAGTTCAAAGTCAAAAGGGCAAAACATTGGGGTTTGGAAAGAACTGCGGTAATATTCCAAACAGTGGGAAGCACTCTTTGAACTCGGCGTATTATTTATTTTGGACAGTTTATTGTTGGTTTTGTTTTCCTTTGCGAATGTATGTCATCTGATCGTGTTTATTGCTGCAATTAGCTAAAATGCCAGTGCAGAAAGATAATGTAGATGTAAAATAGTGCAAATGATACAACAACTGCAGCTAAATGTATATATTTACAGTAAACATGTATTAATTTTACCAAAGCTTTCACATACATCTCTTATCAGCGTTGTATAAAAAAATAACTCATCATATATATGTATACACGTAATCAGCGATACATATACAGAGACAAATCATCCTGCAGAGTAATACGAACTGTTCTGGCAAGTGCTGTTTGTGAGCCACTTTCGAGGCTTGCATATTGTCCAAGGGGATGGTGTGGCTAACACCATGCCCAGATATATGCATTTGCCTCCCCAATGCTGATGTTATCATACCACACCTAGTACTCATTTGATCAGAATTTTTACTTAAACTGGAGGAATCCGAGGAGCTATGAAGCTCTTTCTCGCAGATGTCCATAAAGAGCGGGTCAGAAAGTCAAAATAATATAAACACCGATAGCAGTGCAAAGTGTAGGAAAGGTAAGGAAGTCACTAAAATAAATAAATCATAAAGTATATACTAATAATATGGGTTTTCCCCTTTTTTCTGGCAATTAAACTGAAACCTTTTTACAAGGATTCATGTCTGCATTAACCACAATACTTGCAGTCAAAATGCAAACAAAAACACTATGATAATATATGCATTGTCCTTGAAGTATATACTGTAAAGACAAATTGCAAAACTATTTAAATTCCTGCCGATGTTAAAAGAATAAATGCAAGCTTAGGCAAGGCAGCACAATAACAACATTGTGGGGTGCTATTGGCATGAAGGACACGATTTCAAACACAAGTAGAATTATCAAGTCCCAGACCGCAGCAAGACAACGCAGAGTCCCTCAATAAAATTGCACATTAACGATCAGTTTACCTATGAGCTGCAATATATTTAGGAGCTAAAAGCCAATGTCAAGATCCGCTAGGAGAGCATTTGCGTAGTTTTTCTATTCCACTGAAGCAGCACAGACTACAGTGTTTTATCTCATGGTTTGGTTTGCAAGGCCACGATCGCACTGTGACTTGCCTTTAATTTTTCATTCATAAAGGCGATGTGTATATCAGCCTGCTGATCTGATGCATTTTGTGACACAGCAGTGTCTTCGAGGATTGTCAAAATCACCGAGGACGGGAATTTAACTTAGGCTGCCTGATTCATAGCAGTGCATTCACCAATAAATATTCCAAAAACGTGCAATCAGACAAGTGCAAACATACCAATTTAGTTTTCCAGTGACACTCAAGGATCCAAAAATGTAAGTAAAATTCAAAATCAAATCGTCTATTGTCCAAAATTCATACAACTTCTCCATTGTATAATATATGGGGTGTTTCAAAAAATGGACCCAATTTCAAAGATATAGCGATTTCAAATCGAGTCCATTTTTTTGAAACACCCTGTATAATAATCGTAATAATGAAGATCTATGACACCTTGTGTTGCTTGTAGCTTGGTGTTTTGGGCCTCTGGGCTTGTTTGCAGCAACTTTGTATGAAAACTAAAACACTAGGAATGAATGCACACTTAGAGGGTTGCTACCTATCCAGTTTGACCTGGATTATTCCAGGAATTGGCATCTGTGTTCAGGTGGCATGAATTGAGATCTAGAAATGGAATCTGGCACTGACATAACTTTGAAAGTTATCACAGTAGACTGCACAGTTTAGACAGACCGAGGCTGCCCGAGAAATAGGTTAGGGTTTTGGTTTCAGCGGTGACAGCGGTGATAGCAATCGCTGGCGGTGGTAAAGCATCACCTTTGACCAGTGGCGGCTCCTGCAAAATCTCTCAGGGGGGGCAAATGTCTGGATGATTGATAAGGATAAGGTCCACCCATGCAAAGGATAAATTAACAGCTTAAGCATGTAAAGGCAACTTCACTTCTTTAATATTAATGAAAAAAGTGACTCTTACAATACATCTTGTTTGTTTCTATACTCACTATTAATACAATCCACTCATGTTTCTTTTATTAAAGATTCCACTAGGTGGCGACAAATAATTTTGTTGGATGAAACGTCCTTACGTATGATGACGTAAGCACGTTAGTGCGAGCCCTCCCGGAAGCCATAGAGAATGCATTGCAGCGCCCCCCGTTCGAAAAAAAAACATCTTTGAATGTAAGTCTATGGGACCACTCGGGGTGATTCTCAGCCGGAGGGAAATCGCCCAAAAAGAGGCGGTACTCCACAGAACGTAGCATGACGCTGATTGGACTATATCCAGAGGCACAGTGATGGCTAGCGTGACTCTGTGGTTGAATGACATTGGTGGTGCGTCGCCCAATCGCCCTAATGAAGAAACCGCCCCTGCCTTTGACGGAGGTGTTGGGCGGAGGGCCGTCCATGTGCAGGTGCCAGGGTGGGTCTCCGTGCGCAGCAAAGTCTCGCATCTTCAGGTAGCTGATGGTGAGTCGGATGATTGAGGCCTTGTCCAGCTGGCTCGTGATGGCCCCGGGAAGAGGCAGCATCTTGGCGAGCTCGTAGAACTCGAAGTTCTCCTTCCCGCGCCGCGACCGAGCCGCATCCCGTGACTTCTCCTTGCGCAGCGCCTGAAGCCTGGGAACCCCACACACGGTAGCGGGGACACGCATGCACACCCATGGGGTTGAGTACAAGGCACCCTGTGGGCAATTTTTCTACCTGTCGGACAATTAATGCAAATATTGAAAAGCGTCAAGGGCGGATAAACTCATTGATGTTGTACAGTCTGATGCTCCCAAGTCTGACTTCACCCGCCCGCACTGAGTAGTGTGGTAAAGTATGGTCAAATAACCCCCAGGACCTTTAAGGCGTGAGGAAGCCCTCATCTTGGGGTACATTGTACACGTTGAAAATCACATGCACCAACAGCTAAGAAACACTGCTCAAACTCGTGGAGCTGTGGGTAAGGTTTTTGCGTCGAGCGCCAATGTTAAAAAAAATTGCTTTGTCGCAATAGTTATTTAATTTGTTCTATGTGTGCTGAGTATGTTTATATGCTTAACCTGTGCAACATGAAATTCAATCAATTTTTTTCTCATATCTGCCTTTAACGATATATGTGTGTACATCATCCACGACTGGATGAAGGTGCCCCCCCAGTGCCATCACCATCCCTCATGATCCTGCATTGTCACAATCCATCTTACTCCTCCACACGAGATGATAGGGGCTAATGGGTCCGTAATTCCTGGAATCAGTTTTGTCTCCACTTTGTGAATAGAAGATCAAAAATTAGAGGCCCTATTGCCAAAACGTTTACGCAGAAATGTAATTCCCCAATCGTTGAGCGTCGCCTCAATCATTCTTTAGTTCAAAAAGGGAGGCACAACTTGATGAGAATAACTACGGGCTCATTAGCCTCTTCGCATCACGAAAGCAGGTGTAACCTATTCACAAAATTTATGTGTACACATAATGGGATTTTTTGGGTTTATTTAAAGCTATCTTGCATATCCATACATTTCACGTACTTAACCATTCTTCTCGTCTGTTGAATATGGAACCAGCATCCACAAAGATAATTTGCAATACAGTGGTTACTATGTATGCATTGTAGTATACAAATTAACATTGTTATTATTAATAAGTATGTACTGATTCGTCCACCTCTCACAATCCCAAAAATTGTCATGAGTTGTAATTTTGATATTTCTCAAGAATCAAGTATCTATTTAGTGTTACATTGTGGCGCTCTGCAGAACCTGTTGTGTTTACAGAGAAATAAATACAACAGAAGGAATGCAAAGAATCGATCCGAGCACGCACAATTCAACGCAGAACAAACCCGTGGAACACATAATGACTCAATGTCCGATTCACAAATACGAAGGAGGCATCATCAACACTGACACACTCCGCTGCTCCTGACGCAATTATATGGCTCAGCCACTTCAATGTAAAACTTAGAGTTGTTGCTTTTAAATCAACGTCGCCATGCAAAGACGAAGCAGCGTTAGAATCGACTAATTGATGCATCATTAACACCGATAATCATTATATATTTGTTCTATGTTCACTGTGTATATGTTACAGCTGAACTGTGTAGGCATTCATCTCAGAGCAAGCTAGCTTATTGTCCGTGCGCATGGGAATGCATTATACATACGTCTATAAAAGGTGTGCACGCAAGTATATATGTGTGTGTCTGTGCACGCGCATCGCACACTCCGTGCAAACACAAACAACACACACAGCGAGCACAAAACTGACATTAGCTGCGAGTCAAGTGCTTTAAAGTTTGATGTTGCATATTCAAAATGCGCTGCATGTGCAACAAATCCAGGACTCATTAAGTATAGATGCTTTGCAGGGTTTTTGGATCTATATTGTCATGCAAAAATGGCACAATTACAATATGTTGGAATATATTTAACACAAATGTATTTTGATGTTCACAATACTTTTGACGAAACTTTTTGTAATGTTCCGTGTAGATAAAACATTTTTTAGATACTACGATGGCATCAATGGCCAGTGATATTTGAACTTTGTCCTAAGTGTCGGTGACATCACCACAGCACTTGTGCCAGGCTAGGTGCATACTGCATCCACCTCAAGTGTCACTCGCTGGCAGGAGGTCACTGGACAGACCCAGGTGTTATACGTTAACTGACTGAGATTACTGACAGATGCCCCACCTCCCACTGTGCCAACTGGTGAAGTATGGATCAACAATCCCCCATGACTGAAATCGTGAAAAGGCCTTCCTCCAGCAGTGCATTGACAACAAGCTGTAAATTATTGTTATTTATCAATTACATTTCCCAGAGCTTTATCTTGAGTTTCAAGATTGGTCTTTTGTTTAAACATTCGACCTCGTGCTCACGTTAGCACTAAAATGACCTCGCTTTGATTCAGAGTGCAAATTCATAATTGCGTTTTTATCCCAGTTTCATGTCATGATAATGAAGCATATCTTGTGCGTTCAACAATAACCGCGGCGTTCCAACCAAGCCAACATTCCATTTGTATAAAGCAAATCGTCTTCGACAAGTAGGACTTGTGACATTTATATGAGAGAGATATTCCCAAGACAAATGTTGGGTGGAAAAGTATGTAGATAAGACAGCGTAAGAGAGAAGAGTAAAAAAAACCTCTTTGATCAAACATTTCTACTACCTTGATGGACAACCCTGCTGCCATATATATGTGCAATGATGCATCAATTTACTTGTTAAAATTAAGTCCTAAGCTCACAATACACCCATAAAATAAGGCGTGTGAGTATCAATATTTTCTCCATTAATTTATTTGTCGTGTTTAGTAATGGGGTCACGTGATCCCCGTCAGGAACTTGAGGCAGCTACATTCACCGCAGTGTAAAACACAATTTGATTCTTGAATTGAATGGAATCTTAAATCTGAATCACAACAATTTATTTAATCCCAAGGGGAGTGAATTGCGAGACCACTGGTCTATATGATCTGCAATTACCTTAACATTTTTTCACATTCTGTAGACCAATTCAGTTTTAGAATAACAATAATTGAAATATAAACAATGTCGCTTTGAGTCAATATAAGTATATCTTTATCTAGTAACACTGCAATGTTGAAAATGAAAGTATTCAATGAGGCGAACAATTTTGGTGTGAAGGCCTAACTAGCATGAATCCATACAGAAAAACATACGGTTAGTTATACCGACTTGAATTATTGCTTTAGAGAGTAAATAAATCCTGGATGCATCTATGCGTGAGTTGAATTTTATTAGGAATACATTGGAAAGCCTTCCTCAAAATCTAACGATGGGCTTTTCTTGGTGAATATAAGTCACTGTCCTTTTTCAATTTACCGCTAGATGAAGGCCTCTCAAAGCCTTGTCAGTCATGGGGGGTATTTGACCATACTTCACCATGCTGGTAAGTGAAATGTGATAGTGGAAGGGGTGGGGGGGGGAAGGGTAGGTGAGTTCAAATATTACTCTGGTGTTGGCCACGGCCGATAATCAAATTCGGGTTTGTGGATTCAAAGCGCAGTGCTCTAACCGTTGTGCCACCGCTCTACCGCAAAATACTCTCAAAGGTGCTGAAATAAATTAACGGTGAGCTGTTAAGCAGGAGCATCAAATTGCGGTGTACATACTGAAACAAACAGACGGGGGCGCGGGAATGAAAAAAAAGGTGCGGGTTGGATCAAACAGACTTGAGCTGAAATGTTTTCTCCCCGAAGGGCTGTTCGCCGGTAGCCTTCCTAAAAGTGTTACTTTATCAACGTCTCTCTTTCCTGTTCACTTTCCGCTGCCTCCCTAACCACTCCAGCACTTCATGGCTCCCAGCCTGTCCCATGGACTATAAATCATCCCGGCTGGTAGAAAGGGCTCTTGTGTTTTGCTAGTGCTTGTGCATGCTCGTGTGTGTGTGTGTGCATGCATGTGCGATTTGCTGTTTGTGCATGCATGAGCGTGCGTGTGCATGTGTGTGTGTTCATGCACGTGTGTCTGCATATGTGGGGTAGCGATAGTGTGGTGGGGGTAGCGTGCTGCGAACCCAGCCACCCAGGTTTCATTCCAGCTCACAGCTCAACGTAGCTCACGAATATCGGACCACTCCCCTCTAGGTCAATTCAGCCTTAAAATGAGCACATGGTGCGTTGTGTAAAAATCTGTGTTGGGGAGACAAAGGTGGTCAGCTGTGGTGTTGGCCACCCACCGCTCATGTGCCATGTCGACCTTCACAGGTGCTAACAACACTTTCCCCAACAGTGCATTAAAGGTCTTAATCTCTGTGTATGTTTATGCATGTGTGTGCACATATGCAATTTTGTTTTTATCCTCCGTTGCGTGTTCATACAGGGCGATGTCGGGGGGGGGGGATGGGGCGGAGGACTGTAAAAGGGAGGAAGATCGACAAGATATCTGGCCACTCTCATTTTTTTCCGCCGTCCACACGACAGGACGCTGGGCTTTAGTTTCCAAAATTACACCCCAGCACCCACCTCCTCCATCGGCCATCCAAACAAACACACTGGGCCACTGTGTAATCCCACAGTCCCAGGGCAGAGTCGGCTTACGATTTATTACACACACAGGTTATAAAGGTGTTGCTGGCTATTTATACTCTGTCTGCGATGACTGAATGACTTTCAGACTTGGTATTGATTTAAGCATATTGTTTGTAAGCCAATTGCGGAGTCAGATAACTGGCAATTTAGTGGCTCGCAGATGTCCTGTGTTAATATCCTATTCAATACAAATTTAAAAAATTAATACAATCTTAATACCATATGGCTACAAATTTACTTTTGTCTGAAAGCTGCATGGAATTTGATGAACTGCTATCTATCGAGCTGCTCCTGACAAAGCAAATGAATTACAGTACTAATATGCATTTTCCAATTCAAGTCAATTATTCTGACCAGATAATAAAACTGTCAACAGTAATATTCAAGATATGTGATGATCTAGGTTAATTTAATGAATACATACAAAAAGAATATGCGTGTTAAATGCTTGCCAAAACATGTAGACAACAGCCCCTTAATGATTACCAACACTAATTTGTCTTTTACATTTGACCGTGAAGTCTTTAAATGATATCTCACATGTATATTCTGCAAACTAAATCGCAAATAAACTCTTGCACAGGATGCATCTTCATACTAAATCAAGTATCACAACTGTCATCGCGCACAATTGGGCTAATACACTGTTGAGCCCATAGCCATTATTTCACCTACACACAGTGGTTTGTTACCAATTGTAGCAATTCATGTAAAATGACGTAGCGTCAATGAATGGTGACCTAAATGCACACTCACACACACACCGTTTAATATGTGGCTAGCAAAAGACCAATATGTCGCTAGCTCTTGTTATCACAAGGTGTGCATGTTAACAACCGGTTACCAAATGTGCTCGCGGGGGAACATAAACGCTGCATTAATAAGGAGACGAAATGTATCACGGGGAATGAGATTAACAAAACCTGCATTTAATTGCCTCCTTTGAAAGTCCAATCAAAACAGAAACGTAAAGTGTCAATCTAATAGCATGGGATACAGCTAAGTCAACCGGAGCTATGATGACAAATCGGGAAATTTATTAAATGTGCTGCGCTAATTACCAGTTGTTGCATCGAATTTAGGAGATTGTTAATTTATTATACTCGAGCTTAGGGTTACTTGGGTAAATATTAATATACATTTTGCAAAGGCATAATAACATGCAATTACTCCCCGCATGTATTTTCTAGCCATTAACACTGGACCAATCTAGATTTTTGTTCGGATAGAAAAACGTGTTTTAAGTTTAAACAGTTCACCTGGATAATCCATTGAGATAGAAAATTAATTTTTGCATGAGCGTGCAGGTTGTTAACTGACACATACATGGACGCAGATAGCAAACGCATAATGATACGTATGTGAGTTAAATCTAAAACATGTCCAGTTTACATTCATACCATTTAAAATACATGTATACATGTAGAACAGGAAGTAAAGACAGCCAAGACAGTGAATATGCATGATACAACTTTTTTTTTACGAACATTTATAACAATAACGAAATAATAATTTAAAAAAACTCAGATGATGGATTGTTGTGTTTTTTTTTCTCTTCTCAAAAATCTAATGTTGCTTTTTTCTAATGCATTAAATGTGTCTGATATATTTTCATTACGAATTCATCTACACTTTTTTTCCAATGAAAATGCTGACATTTGTTTGCAACAAAAAAAATCGCAAAGGGAGAAGTATTTTTTTTTCCCTGAAAAAAATCTGCACTTGTTGCAAACTTCATAAGTTACCGCTAACACAAATTACAGTGTATTCCAATAAGCTGTCTATGAAGGTTGTATTTATACATTTGTATGGAAATTCACTTTATTAAAAATAAGTTTAGTATTTCCATCCAATTTCTTGCAACAATTACAATTTTCAGAAAGTCAAAATACTTGGAAATACGATACACTTTTCAATTTTTACATGTTATATTAAAAAAACAGACTCGTTGCTGAAGCACTGAAGATTACAATAATAACACGAAGCGTATAACATGGGGATTTTTTCCCACTGAAAACTGTAACATTGAGCCCCACTTGCTATGCATAGGTGTGTTATTCTTTTCTTTCCAACAAACAAAAATAGCTTCGACTCCGTGCCAACAGTAGTGACTTATACAAGGAGACAGAAAGACAAACAGCAAATGCAACACCGCTTTGCAGATGGAACAAATACCGCATTCTCTGGATTGTAGGTTTTCCACTTTTCATATTTCATTCAAAGCAAAATTGGAGTTGCGACTTACAATACGGTATGCGGCCTGACACCTGGAACTTGCACATGCAAGTCGCCACTTGTGCTCAGTGCCAAATCTACATGGCACTTGGTCGACATGCAGTCCACCCAAACACATTTCAACGAATCAGAATCAGAACGTGACGACGACAAACAATACAAAACCATGATAGTGCAGAGTACAGGAAAGGTACGCAAATCACTAAAAATACAAATAAAACTAAACTATATTTTACTTTACTAGGCTAAGCACACTGAGCTGGAGAGAACGTTTTTTTTTTTGCGGTGCTGTACACATGTACACTTGTGACATGTCGAGATACAGAACGGAGCTCCGCTTTTGTGGTACGCAAGAGTTTTGAGACTTCGTGCCCTGTGCACCATTCGTGAAGACAGCACAATGTTAGCGCTGTATTTCTTACCCGTTACCGTGATTCTCACAGCCTGTGTAATGTTAGAGGATATTTACCTGAATCATATTAACGGATTTCATTACTTTTTTTCAAATTGATCCACTAGTTGGAATGAGTCTTACTTTCTGGTGCATTTTTTAGTCCGGGAAAGTATTTTGGCACTGCACATTCACCATATTCACTGGGTAAATAACGTACCTTTATACATACTAAATTAATATTGTTTTAGGAGTAATTTAATTTCTCATGTTTACCATATCATTCCATCGGAGTTCAAGATCACCTTGACATCACGGATCAAACGATGCTGTCACGTGACATCATGAAGAGTGATTTCACGTTCCATTACATTTCACGTTTCGTCCAAAATACAAGAAACTACCTTTATTTGGGACATACACCATTTTTTTATCGAGTCCCATTTTTTTATTTCTCAGATTTATTTCAAAATTAGGAAAGCATTCCTCACATTCACATTCACGTTCTCCACTGCACTGCATGCAATATTCGTTTTATTTTTTATTCAGCCATCAATGGTTTTTCTCTGCTCAAAGTAGTGATTTTCTCTGCTCAAAGTGCCTACTGCTTTCTCTTAAACTGTACTGACAAAAGTAAATGTGGATATATATTTAAAATGCGTATTTTCTTTTGTGTAAATCCCCCTCCCCACAATGTTTTTAAATATATAAAATGAATGTAAAACATTTTCCTCTGTCATCTCATATCGTGCTTTAGGCAACTGTGCCCTTATATGATGTCAGTGACAAGGACACACAATGAAACAAAAATCCTCCCAAACAATCTTTGGCTTGCAAAGCTGCCGTGAAATATCAGCAACTTTAATTCACTTTATTTAAATTGAATTGACACAAACTGGTTAAACAAACCTAAAACGCATTTTATATTAACCGGGAATACATCCAATGTTTCTTTAGGAGAAATAAAAAAAAGAGGAACGCAGAGAGCACTGCCAAAATTGAACAAGAAACTCCTTTCATTGGAAAACCCAGAGAGCATTTACCTATCAATGCTTTTGTTTGCCAAACACTGCTGAAACGTAGTGGGCTTGCTTGGCTATAAAAAAAAAATGACCGTGTGTTAAATAATGTTTACGAAGTAGGAAGCTCCGAAAACTAATGAAAAAAATAGCACCTATTGGGTGGGGAGGGTGGGTCGGACACACGGCCATCGAGGTCGCACGCTGCCCGACTATGGGTCACGGCTGCCCGAGGCATTGATTTTCTGGACGCCGTACGGCAGCAGTGCCGCTGTTGCTAAGGAAGGCGGCGGCGCATCTTGCGATTGCGACATCCGGGCGGAGAATGGAGAGCGTCCGAGAGTGCCAAGACCCGCCGCTGCTGCTCACATTAGAAAGTGCGAACTTCCGTCGGCGATTGCCAAAAAGGTGACTCAGCCGCTTGGCACAAGAGAACGGCGAGGAACTCACAAACAGAGTATTGTGGATCACGTCAAAGGATAGTGTTAACATTTAATTGGCCCGCTAAACCAACTTGAGGGGGGGGGGGGGGTGTGGTGGACATAAAACATTTTCGAAAGGCGAGAATAATAAATGAGCAGTTTTTTTTATATATACAATGGGTTGTCCATTCATCAGAGCACAAATGACAGTGCCTACCTTTAATAAGTTTGTAGTGAACCACATACAGAGAAATAATTTTGCTAAATTAATACACAGACAAATGTAAGATTACAATTTTTCCCCCAAGGCTACTAAAATATACTAAATGTGTTATTTAGTTGACTCTGAAATCAGATCACTTATTGACATACAAGGGGATTCGTGCTTTATGTAAATGGTCAGGCGGAGTAAACGTGCATCGCCACTCAATGTCCTCAAAATCAAATGGCGAAACTGGTGTTAAATTGTGACAACAGACAGAATAAGCAGCCATCCACTGCTCTCCGGGACTGACTGCAAATGTTCCATGTCCCACCCGCCCCCCAGAGCCTAAACTGGAGCAGTCAAAATGTGGTTGACAAATTGCTCACTTACCTGGTCAAGGAATATATCAGTAATGAAAAGAGCCTGCTTTGCCTGACATGGAGCAAACATGATAAAGAGCTGATGAGCAGCATTTTCCACAGTGACACACAGCCACGCAGACAGTTAATCCTCCGCCTTTTTAGTTCACCCGTCCTTGCACCAGTCATCCGCCACTATACTTACACAACCCAAATCTCAAAATATGTCCACTTGCAAGGGGACTTTTTTCAACAACAAAACATCATATAAAGGTTGCTTCAAAAACATGTTAACACTTATACGGGACTATCGTTTTTAATGCAAAAGAACGGATAATTCACTGTAACATGATAACAAATGTTATGTTAATAGCTCTAAAAAAGTCAATCTCCACCTGTTCGCTAACATTGTCAACAGATGCCTGGAATCTTCTCCAGGTGGTCTCCAGAGCCCGGAGGCACATTTCTCGTGGTACTGTTGCAAATTCTCATACACGTTAATATTATTTTGAAGCACGCTGTATATTTGAATAGTATATATGTATCGTGGGAGCAGTGGTGTTGCAGCACTTTGAGGCGATGAACCTGGAATTTTAATCCAGGCCACAGCTATGATCAGTAGCGAATGATATCTGCCTGCTCTTCACCCGTCTTCACTAAGCTGCATTAGTCAGGATGGTGAAGTATGGTCAAACAACCCTCACAGTCACGTGGTGTGGGGAGGCCTCCATCCTGAGAACTATGCATTATTGTTCAAATATATTTAACCAGCAAAGAACGTTTGTTTAATTACTATTGCATATAATGAAGCATTTGTAGTCAATCCATACAGTGCTACACACATTGGTTGTAAGTATTGCCCATCAGTGTAAAATATCTAGAGCAAAAATGCCACTTTCTTTCTCGTAACCGAATTTAACAGTTCACATGAAAGTGGAATGGTCCGATTTTGTATCTATCTCATAAACAGTCGGCGGACAATTGTAACATTTGTTAAACGTATTTTTTGTAAACACCATCTAATCGCCAAGGGACAATCTCATTACGCATAATTAAATTATCAATATTTCAAACGAATGTATTTCTTTGCAATTCCCATTCAATTAAAAATATTATACTTTTATCGTTTACCACGCCACCACCAACGTGGACCGTTCTTCCCTGAAGTCATACACAAATTGCTTCCTCCTTTCCCAATTAGCTCACGACAACGAATATTATTGAGCATCGCGAGATAAATGGCACCAATCGGAGGATTGTACCGCACACACCCATTTTGGTGCTATACTAAGCTATGAGCACTCACGTCAATGTCAATCTAAACAATGCAGGTGGCAAAATGGTTGCAACAATTAAGATTTTAAAAGTCAATATCTTGTTTGCACTCTAAAAATTGTTACATCGAGTCGTGTAACGTGCGAGGTGAAATGGTTTTACAGTAAGAGCAATTGATTTTAAATAAATATTTTTTTTACAAAATGTTCAATGTGAATTTCTAGGTGATGTATCCTTGTCAATAATATCTACACGTATGAGTCTTGATTCGGTTTGGTTTGCCGTGTGACCAGGTGTAACGTCATCACTAATGGCACTTTGCAGCGACACAAAACAGCCTTTTGTCTCTTAAAAAAAAACACAAGCACTTTTTTTCACAAGTAACAGAACATCTATGAGATTGATACTTTGTCACAAGCAACATCACACCACATGCTGTTTGAATTAATGGTGATGTATTCCGGTATTTTAACACAAAGTACGTCTGCAATAAGCCGCACGTCCTTTCAATATATACCTTGCTGTGACAACTAAAGTCCAATTGTGTGGTTGGCATTATTTTGCATGTTTAAGCATATTTGAAACATTCTTTTGAGTTAAAAACAAAGGACACTACGGGTAAATACCACTGCAACTCACTCAAGAGGCTCTATTATTGGACTAAACACTTACAACTATTACAGCACCAAGGGCCCTACATAGTAATATAAAAAAAACGTAATATCATAACATTGCACAGCCATTGTATCGAAATGCAATTTTAATAATCTATTTGTTAGATCACTGTGGATTTGTGCAGTTTTGTAGCCCCAGTAGAATGGCTTGCAGACAGCAAGTTATTATTTATTTCATATAAGAGTTTTAATTAAGCAATCAAAAATATATATATACACGGTACTGTAATGTATTTAGATAACGCTGTGTTCCGACTTAAAAAATGTCATTACATAATATACTTATGAAACAATGGGCCACAAATATAGAATACATACATGAGGATAAAATGCAATAATGTTAAAATATTGCTTTAGCTGACGTACGTGATACTCGAGATTAATGGACCAAATGACGCAAATGCAACACAGATTCAGCGGAATTGTGTGTAAAGTAATTTACACCTGTCCTGCACAGAATTCGAGCCTTAACTGGTGGGTGATTGTCAAGAATAGAAAAAGAGTAAAGTAACCCCCTCCAATTAGGGGTGCTCTAAACACAAAAACAAAGATTTCCCATTTCCTTAGGTTTTTTCGGTAAAGTCACGTAGGTAAAAAAATAAAAAAAATTTTTAATAAAAGTAAAATAAAAAATCACGACGTTTTGGAGGCAACAAAAGCTTCCGTCTTCAGGTGGAAGCTTGTGTTGCCTCCGAAACGTCCTGATTTTTATTTGATTTTTATTTAACTTTTATTAATTTAAATAAAAAAATTTTTACCTACGTGACTTTACCGAAACAACCTAAGAATATGGATCCTTGCAGTCACGAAAGCTTCAAATCTAGAATTTCCCATATCGCCTTAATGCACTATTGGGGCAATTGCTGTTGGCGAGCACAGATGAAGGCCCGGCCACTGAGAACGACCTCGGGGAGACCCAGGACCGGTTCATACAATCATCACTGGTGTTGGCCGTGAGCAGGAATCGAACTCATGTAGCAGGATTCATTCGCAGTGCGCTAACCACTGCGCCACCGCTCTAAGTACACAGCATTTAACGTGCATCGCGATCACGAGGAATATTTCCTTTAATTTAGCGAGAAAGAACAAGGCTGTTTTTTTTCATGATTGGTCCTTGGGGTATAAGCAGACTAATTTTTCAAAGTTGTATCAAATCGGCGTACGAGATTTATTCTAATTGCACGGGAAATTGTGAAAAACTCACACGGGCAGCGCAGGCACGAGTATAAGCAAAACGAGTACAGGCACATCGAGTTTGTATCTGCTTTAGTAGGATAACTAATCCTCAAATGGCACTGCGCTAACGCAGGCTAACCCAAAATGTGAGTTCGACCAACCACTTTCCACGTAATGCCTAAGTAATAGCGTCTATAACTTAAAGCTTGGTGGCACGGAGTGAAGCGTCAACGCTGTTTCGGTTTAAAGAACTTTACAAAAAATGTTCGGCACGAAAATAAGTACACATATGTGTACAAATAAACTGCGTACAAATACTTGCGCAGACGTCGTTATAAGCGAACGACGTCAACACAACTCACCATACAATAAGTTAAATGCCGTGTAAAACTTTAAGCTTCTCTACAGCGCAAGTCTGACCGATTTGTGCGGTGGGGTGGTACCATTATAACGCTCGTTTGTTTATTTATTAATCTCCCCGTTTACTTGTTTGCTTATTTATTTATTAGCAGTTCAGCTAGTTATTCTCGGGCTCGCGCTCGTGTTTATTTGAATCCATCACGCGGTATGGATCTTGCTGTCGCGGATCTACAGACTCGCAAAGAAGGGTGGGTGGGGAGGGGGTGGGGGGAGTAAGGGTGGGGGGGGAGGGTGGGGTGGTGGGGGGGAGGGTGGTGGTGGTGGTGGGGGGGAGGGTGGGGATGGTGGGGGGAGTGTAGGGGGGAGGGTGGGGGTGGTGGGGGGAGGGTAGGGGTGGTGTGGCGGTGGTAGGGGAGGGTAGTGGTGGTGGTGGGGGGAGGGTGGTGGTGGTGGGGAGGGTGGTGGTGGGGGGAGGGTGGTGGTGGGGGGGTGGAAGGAGGGTGGGGGTGGTGGAGTTGGTGGTGGTGGGGGGAGGGTGGTGGTGGTGGGGAGGGTGATGGTGGGGGGAGGGTGGTGGTGGGGGGGGGAGAGGCTGGTGGTGGTGGGGGGGAGGGTGGTGGTGGTGGGGATGATGGTGGGGGGAGGGTAGTGGTGGGGGGGGGAGGGTAGTGGTGGGGGGGGGAGGGTGGTGGGGGGAGGGTGGTGGTGGGGGGAAGGCTGGTGGTGGGGGGGGGTGAGCCGCGCTGGGGAAAGTTGTGTGGCACGCCCGCCAGCCGCACGCCCCGGGAGACGCATCTGTCATCTTATCTGCAAACACATCGCTCCGGTCAATGACGCAAATGTCAGCCCGTGCGTGGATGCGTGCCAGCAAAAAGACGGTGGCACAAAACCTTCTCCCCCCCACCACCACCCACCCTTCACCGCTCGCCTCTTCCTCACCATCGCACCACATCGGGTCTAACCGCTAGCGCCCTTCGCTTGATTTTATTTCGTGACAGCCGCGTCCACCGGTGTAGCTTACAGGTGTGCGAACTAAGGTGATTAAATCATTGTGTGTGTGCGTGTGTTGCAAATGTACAAATTGATGCAACTTGGCACGGGTCATGTTCACCGAGTAAGGTGGGTTCGAAGCTTTCCGTGGCAGAGTGGCTGCTGTCATCATCATTGTGAGCAATGAAGGTGTTGCTTTTGTGTGCGCACGAGGACACACACACACGCGCACCGTATGAATGATGAACGTAGCCAACCGTGCTAATCGGAGGCACATTGAAGACGGAAGCTTGTGTTGCCTCCGAAACGTCGTGATTTTTATTTTTTATTTTATTTTACTTTTATTAATTTTCATGTTTTACCTACGTGACTTTACCGAAAAAACCCAAGAATATGAATCCTTGCAGTCACGAAAGCTTCAAATCTAGAATGGTATAGAGGAGTTGTTTGTGTACTGCAATACAAACCCAGTGTTCAGTTCCTGAACCTACTGGGTGTTTAATCATCATCAGTCGCCATACTCTTTGTGAGGCTCCGCACGGTGCAGCCGATTGTGAGTGTGTGTTTTGTACTTTGTCCAGTTTGTCAAGATGTGAATCCGACCCCATATCTATCGATTCAGTTACTACTGTAATGAGCCAAGAATGTCTGTCTGTGTGTAACGCGCGTGACGTCACTCCACATGCCACACCCCCCGTCATGAATATTCATGAGCGGGTGGATTTTTACACTCGAGAAGAAGGTCGAGTGGAAATAATTGTTTTTTTTCTTCGCAAATTCGCTTTAAGTTTGACGTTTCGTTATTGAAAGTGGCTCTACTAAATAATTATTTCGCAGCAACAAAGTGGATTTGGTGTCTTTATTTATTTCTTCAGCACTTGAGACAAAAGGTAAGTCTAATTTATGCTTCTACATTATGGTAAAATAGACATTTCTCGATGATTTTCCAGATATTGTATCGATTACAAATTTATTTCAACCCCAGCGACCGAAAACAGAAGAGAATAAAGTATCAGAGCAGTGAATTTGAACAAATTGAAGGTCAGTTATATACAGTGCTACAGTGACATGAAGTCGGACGTTTTATCACGTAGTTTGGTGCAAGAATCACTGCCATTAATACAGTGCTGCAGTGCAACGCAGCGAAGTGTTTTATGACTTCGTTATGTGCCAGATTCACTGCCATTAATACAGTGCAACAGTGAAACGCTGTGAAGTTGACGTACTTTTGTGCAAGATTCACTGCCATTAAATTCACACAAGATGCAATGATACTCTGCTCAATTTTTTAGTAAATATTACAGCTTCCGTCCTAGTACGGGCAAAGAAGCTCGTAACAGAGAGGAATGCAATGCACTGCAAATGACTGTTCACGGCTATACATCTATTTGCAGGTAGAGGTCATGGAATGATATGTCTGGGCTTTAAGGGGGGTCTTCTCAGGTTGCAATGGACTACGGCATGTGTCTGTTTCTAATAGACTTTTCTCAACTACAAACTTAAAAAATTAAGTGATATCTTTTAAATTAACTTAAAGTCCAACTAATAGCTTCTATTTCAACTCTTGGAGACAGTTTAAATTAGAAGTGTATGTCTGGCCGGTACGGTGTTTAGTGCGCTATCACTTTTGCCTCTGGGTCAGAGCTGAGCCATTTAAATCCTAACCTGAGCCACCTCGTAATAATGCACTGGGGGGACATCACCAAACAACGTAATTGTGCACGGCTACAAAACTGCCACAGGGGTGTAATGATAAGAACATTGGACTTCGATATCGCGGGTCGGAAGTGGAACCAATGCAGGCAAGTTTCTTAAATCTCCCCACTGCCTCTGTCCACCCAGCAGTTTAAATGAAATCACCATGGTTAGTGGATGACTCGATCACACGTGGTGGGGTGAAGTGTGGCAACTCCCACCTCTTCCGAGATGTATGGCTAGCGTGGACGAGAAGGCCACAAACCCATCTTAAAGGAGCTCTCTGGAGCCGTCTACAGTGGAGGCCCTTTTGCTCGGCAGTGGTGTGAGCAGGGAATTGCAGGGATGCACCTTTACCTTCATATTACCGCAATGTGATGTGGGAAATTACTCCGTGTGGTGCTCATGAAATAATTGGATTGACAAAGGAATGCATCTAATTCATATATTTTACATGTCATACTATGTAACAAAAGAAAACAAGTTTTGCTGGCTGGATTCATGCCTGCCTGTACACCATGCGCACGGGCAAGTGCGCGTGTGCGGTGGTGATGTCACCGCCGACATCTACGTGATGACGTCACCTACATCCCACAGTGCTGATGAGAGTTCGTGCATCGACCTCGCGTCACGCTACCCCCCCCCCCCCCCCCCATGTGGTGTCCCCACCACCCTCCATCCACCACGGCCATGCAGTCTCATAATAAACTAGAACAAAAAGCAACCCAGTATGCATATCTAGAGCAATCAATGAAGGTGCACCAGAATCAATATGATAAATTAAAGAGGGAAGCTTTTGGAAAATTGACAATGAAATGCAATGTGTCAAAAGAGAAAAGTGTCCAATCAGTGCATACTGCCTGCTATGACAAATGAAGTATAAACATCAACACTGAGAAATGTCAAGTAACAAAAACAGGATTAGACACAAATGACGCGTGGAGACATGCACGCAGGTAAATGACATTGACAGGCAGTCCGAAGAGCACATGGCTCAGAGAACAAATACAAGTTAGAGACATGATATTGGCTCTGAATAATCGTAAGTGGGGCTTGGGCCGAACATGTCACTAAAAGGGAGATTGATGCTAGAATGGCAGTCGAGGGAGTGTGACCACCATTGAGATGGAGTGATGAGATCAGGAGAGATGTGTGTATGCGTGTTGAACTTCTTTCGCACCGTACGTAGCCAACCGTGCTAATAGGTGCGAGGTGGAGTGTGGCATCACGGGATTTTGAGGAATGATGACAATATCATGGGAAGCCTTCATCCAGCAGTAGCTAAATCATCGCTGATGATAATGCTGATGACAGCGATCACAAGAGATTTGTAAAGTATCGTCTCTTACGGACGATATATTATTTCCGTGGTGAAGTATGGTAAAATAATCCTCATGACCAAAGGTCTGGGAGAGGTCTTCATCCAGCAGTGGATTGAAAAAGGCTTTGCATTTCATTTTATTAATCATCAAAATGATCCTTACTTCTTACTCAATATTGTATTGTGTTTAAATGCTTGGTTCTGCACTGCAACATTGAAAGTCATCTCCCCTGGGCAAAATTGCTACAAGGATGTCCTCAGCATATTGACGATAATGGTCGTAATTGATGATTAATTACAGCATTAATCAGCTGCAACTCATGAATGCTTGGTATGTGACATAATGGGTAAGCATTAAACGCTAACTTTAACTGAACTCTCTATGACGATTACGGTTTAAAATTAAATTTTACTCAGTTTTTTTATATTCCCATCACCTGCCATGGCATAATGGTTAGCAAAAAACTTGCAATTCAGAGGTTGCCAGTTCAATATTCCAGCATGGTCATTGCAACAATGGGCCACGTTTCTTAAATGCCCGAGCTTCTATCTAACCAGCAGTGAATTTGAGTTCACCGCGGTTCAGTCGCTGGGCAGGTTCAGTGTGGTGGGGTACACTGTGGGAGTTCATGCCTCTTCCACGATGGCTGGCCAGTATGGAAAGTCGGCCAAATGTACATCGAGCAAAGGCCTTTCTGCCAGCAGTGGTGAGAGGGGATCAATGCAAGGGTGCACTTTTACCTATCTATATATATATAAATAATGACCTTCATCTGTATGTCTTAGAAACCTCGAGGGTACTTCCCGACATGGTAGCTGAAATTTGGTACATAGGTAGCTTTTAGGACACAAACAACAAAAGAAATCTGAAAATCTGAAAATTTTCATTTTAAGGCCCCCAAATCTCGATTCTAAGTGATTGTCATTCAGAAACCGTTCAAAATATGAGTGCGGGTTTGTTTTGTTTGATAGAGCTTTTAATAGCAAATAAAATGTAAATGGAGAATCATTGTTCTATATATATTTTTTTTGATATTTAGGATTAAAGCGCTTTGGAACGAAAAAAATACGGATTTTATGATGTTAAAATCTGAATAATTCAACAACGGTAAAATATAGGAGCTTATCCTCATAAAGATTTAAGTTCATTCATTTTAGTTTTTTCTCATAAAAAAAGAACAGAGTCTTTAAAATTGAGCGGTTTCCAATAGGTACATCTCTAAATATAACAAGTTGAATCAAGTCGTCAACAATTTTTCCATTTTTGTGGAAAATTTTCATTTTTTGGAGTAGTTGTTAATGTCTTATCGTAGATAAAAATTGTAAAAAAAAAATATCAGGCTAATTATTATATTTTTTGCCTGGCGCAGACAGGCTTTGTGAACTAGTCTTTAACAAAAGGCAAAGGGACATTTTTTCAACCTAATGTGAGTGCTAATTGCACTGCTGCTGGAACAGTTCAGGGTTCATTTCCACTGTTTATTTACAACCGTTCCAGCTCAGTAACAGAACAGACCAATAGAATGCTTTGGGCAAGGATAGTTACAACTTAAGGAAGCATGTTGGTGCAAACACATCTATCCAGGACCGAAATTCGGTTGTGTAACAATAATCTGCTTTTGGCAAAAAGTAAATTAGAAGGAAACGAATAAGATGAAACGCTATTATTCTTGTTCACTCAGAAATAGGAGTCTCAATACAAATTTTTAGGAAGTTCCTGTCAAGTTTTCGCAGTCGGGAGCAATGTTCCTATATGTAATCCAAATTGAGTAATTTTCAGGTGCTTATTCAGCATTGGGATGTGTGGCCAATATTAGTTCGTGTGTTTGTTTTATTTAGTTATGGGGAGGAAACCAGAGAAGCCAGATGAAGCCCATGCAATTGGCCAATCAGTAAAAAAGTGTCACGTTGACAAAAGACAAATAGTTCACTGCTTTAGCCCACCGGTGTGTTGAAGCTTACTCAAATTGTAAATGTTGTGGTTTCACGCTTCAACACACCGGTGGGCTAAAGCAGTGAACTATTTGTCTTTTGTCAACGTGACACTTTTTTACTGATTAGCCGTGTCGGGTGGTGGAGGGTTATGACACATTTATAAATAACGCGATCTAAACCCAAAAACGTTGATTATGACTCTGTACGGTATCACAATTATTAAAACGTTGTTGTGTAAAAGCTTCTTGATTGAAATTGGCATGAGACCGGCAATGAATGTCATCCCAATGAATGTAGGCAGTGAAATGAAGATCATGGTCAGAGGAAGTGTTTGTGTCAACATTTCATTTAAACACAGTATAAGTGTTTGTGTCAACATTTCATTTGAACACAGTATAAGAGAACCTTTAGTTCGAAATCTAGTAAAGTATTCACGTTGGTGTAACAATACACATTCGGCATATAATGATCTTAATATTCTTGGTTCTTTCGGTAAGGTCAGGTAGAAGCGAAATATTAAAATAATAAAGAAGAACATTTTCTTGCTGTAGATTTCACACCTGATGATGATTGATTGTGTTGCAGTAGAAACTTCGTGAGAATTTTTATTGTTTAATATTTATATTATTTCATTATTTCCCTTCTACGTGACTTTACCGAAAGAACCAAGAATATGAATCCGTGGAGTCACGAAAGCTTTAAATCAAAATGATCTTAATAGTTTTAACCGTCCTCTCTATCCCCTCCCCACCACCAAAATCACGCGATTGTCACATTTAAGGGATTGACGCACTTCACTCTCTGTCCCTCACTTGCCCTCTTTATTTTATGATTTTAATCCTGTTTTGCTATCCGTAGTTGATCGAGCGAGAGCTATACCCTGTTGTGTTTTCCAATTGTGTCTCACAAATGCTGTTTTTCTTTTGGTTCAGCCAACTGGTTGTACGTTACTCTTTGGCTCACATTTATCTTCAGTTCCACTTTGCAGCCTTCTTTATTAAGTTATTCAATCATGTCCTGGAATGCATCGCCATTGATAGCTACAAGGACCATGTCTTCAGCGAATTTGAGAAGGTTAATAACTTCATCATTTATCTCTGTGCCTTATTTTTCCAATCCAATTTTACAAAAAACATTATCTATTGTGACTGTGAATATCCGTCGTCACAGTGAACCTTATTTTTTTCCTATTTTGTTAGTTTCATTATGCGATCGTAGCGCAGCATTGATATATATTACTATTAAAGCCTTGGTTCAGAAGAGCCCTGTTATAGTTTACAAAAGCTTAGGCATAATTGTATTTGATATTAATTTAGATTTTATACTTTTTTATTGATAGCATGTATGGGTCAAAGGTACAACATCCTTTTCTAAAACCAGCTTCCTCTTGTTAGCCTCTAAATTGGCCATTATTCTGTTTGCTATGATCTTCATGAATAGTTCACACATGTGAAAAGAGACGAATGGACCTATAAATCGGATGCGTATTATTTTTATGAATGTAAAAACCATAACGCTTCCAGGATTTTACCACTGACATATTTCTGACAGTAATTTTTTTTCTTTAAACATTTAGTAAATATGTCTGTTAACTTTCATCAAATCGCTGGTCCTACATCTGGGAAGTTGATAATTTTTCATACTGTGAAAGGGCGGAATGTAGTCATCTCTTCAGATGTTATGCCTAGAACATCTAATCCATTTGTTTCCTGGGGTATATGTTATTTATTTATTTGTTTATTCGGTATAAAGATCTGCACACAATTCCTTCATAATTCCTTTACGATTCTGTCTATCGTGCATTGCAGTTAAATTTCACTCCACTTGTACTATGAACAGCAAGTCATGACATTACATTTTCATTTGCATTTTTATAGAACAGTGCGTCATCCCGTTTAGAGAATGCTCCGTGGAAGCAGTTTTCAAAGAACTACTTCTGAGATCCATTTAAGCGACCTCTACTCACACTAAGTGCGCTCCACATTCCTACAGGCCATGATGCAGAGAAATGTTCATTGTACTGGCAGTGAAAGCAACATGTTTAATTTTTTTTACTGGAATTTATTTTAAAAAAAGTGAAAAACCAAGTTGAATATTACTTTTTTTGTGCAGTCTCTGTTGACCTAAGACCATCGACTCGCTATTCTCTGAGATGCCAGTTTAATAACGAGTGGCTGCTAAGATTTGAACTCAGGATCTCAGCAATACCAGGTCAGTGCTTTGACCCCTGAGCTACCCAGCTAAATGTTACTTTTAGATATTTGAATGTCACACAAAACCGCGGTATCAACACTAAAAATATACATACGGGGTAGTTAACACCAACAAAAACAACAGCAAACGTAGGGTCCAATAATCATATTTGAAAACAAGGGGAACTTTTCCCTTTTACAAGTAGAACATCTGTGCAAGTATTTGTTTAAAATCCTGTGTGTTGTGCTTACACACGGTGAGCATTGGCTGCCGTGTGCAGCTGCGATTGAAAACCCGAAAGGGCCCTCTGCCAAGAAAAGAGTCAGACAGTGTGGTCAATGGCGGCGGGGGGGGGGCTTTCTTTTTTTCCCCCGTTTGCTTTCTTTGGCTTCAATGCCTCAGTTGGGAAATGTTTTCTCCACCGATACACACAGCCGATGCAATATCAGATGACGGTTTAGATGCTCATTGTTATTGCGCAGTTCGCAGATGGGTTTTGAAAAAAAAACGGAGGTTAAATTTCTGCCAGCTCCACCTGCCACGGTGGCTGACATGAAGAAAAAAAGACTCAAGGTTACACAACCAAGGCACAAATACAAAGCTGTCATTGAAGAGCGGCTTAATCTCACACAGCATAGCTTGTTATTGCAGAAAATAAAAGCCCGATCCGAGATGTCATTGGGCGTTGTGGTGGTGGAGTGGTGTGTGCTTTTTTTAGTGAGAAGATCTTCCCGTTGGCATGAAAACAATTCGAGGCAGCATGCTGAAAGGACCAAGAGCAATGGTGAAGTGCCTGGCATGTCTAACACATCAAAGGAGTAGTTTATATTGGCACTCATGGCGAATTACCAAAAATAAGCAGAAATATTAATAACCACTCTACGCTAATGCAACACAGACACAGATACTGTACGTGTGTGTGCCTCCACTCGGGACATTATTCGGATTGTATTTGGCAAATACAAATGCTGTAAGTAATTGCGCTCACACTGCCAACCTCCCCATTTTAAAAATAAAATGCTGATTCACTTGGCTGTCTGTCGACAGGTATATGGATCGCAGGGTTTTTTGTATTCTAACTTTCAGCTGTACGCATCCTTAACCGTTGCCTACTCGAGCCTGTTGCGACACGTGAAGCATTTCGGATAATTATTGATGACGACTGCGATCTCCTTGCTGTTGTCGAAACGTCAGTCGTTGGAAACATCTCCACTTGGGAAGTAAAGAATAATAATCCCAATGTTGTCCCAACTTGTTGTCACGAGTAAATAAGCAACAAGTGATTATGCACGTGCATGTATATATGTGTGTGTGTAAAAACAAAGGTCAAATCACAATGTGTTTTTTTTTGTGAGTGAAAAAGTGGTGTCCATCTGCGATGGTGGATCTCAGGCAGAGGTCAACATGGTAGGTGCTAGAACACTGCGCTATGAACCCCGTGACCTGCGCTTGATTCTAACGATGGCAAACACCACTGTAAATGTGTATTTTAACATGTTCTGGGCCTTACCTAGGTCATCTAAGCCTTAAATGAGTATTTGGTACGATGTAAGACAAATGTGGCCAGGTGTGGTGCTAGCCACACCACTCGATTGCATGCTGTGCCAGCATTAGTATTTGCTAATTTACAGAATACACCCCAAAAGTCTACTTGACTGCACTGAATATATGTGTGCAAGTACGTGGGTATGGATGTGCTACGAACCCGAGTTTGATTTCCGTACACAGCCAACGCCACTGACGATTATCTTAACCGGTCTTGGGCATCCCCTAGGGGAAATGAGTACCTGGTGTGATGTGGAAACATCGCCACTGGGAAGACAAAGGCGGTCGGGCGTGGTGCTGGCCACCGACCACCTCGTGTGGGTGTGGTAGCCTTCATAGGTGCTCGCTGACAGCACTTGCCCCAATAGTCCGTGAAGGCTATAGGGGGGATCTTTGTCTTCTGTACGTACACGAGTAGTTTTAACTGGTATTTAACAAACACAGGCTTAGGAATGTTTGCTCACAATCATGAATATTTATATCAATATCCCTATTAACTATTTAATTCAAACATCTGTTATGAGACGTGGAAGTCACCTGCTACAATAACGTCCACGAATTAATGAATGTGCACGCATCACATTTGCAATTCGCATATTTTGCCAGGGAATGGAATGCGTCTGAGAAGAACGTTCAAGAAGGAGATGAAGAGATTAAATCAGCTCATGCACCTCGCGGTAGACAGAGCTCGACATCGCAGGGTTATGAGACATGATGGTGGCGGCTTGGGGATGCCTTCATTCGGCAGTGTATTTGCCATGGCTGATGATGATTATGATATCCTCATATCGATTATTCACAACGTTATACCACAATACTAAATTATATGTAAAACAAATGAGCATAGAGGCATACAAATTGACATAATGTCTTAAAACAGTACAAACAAAGTGATGAATAAAAATTGCTAGGTTTTAAAAAACAATCTTTAGAAACTCTCATGCACACACTGCCCATATCATTTTTTGAAAATGATCCTTTCCACTGACATGTAGATCTCAATATATCATCATGTTGTCAACCACGAAAAAAGAGGGGTACACTAACATCCCCAAACCTGTGTTTTGTTAAATGCCAGTGTCCAAGGCTGTCACAAGATTTTTACATAATGTATAAATCGCTCAAGTGCAACACAGTGAAGACATTCTTGGAAGCTGCACGGAATCGTTCTGGCTACACCGGCTTCAAGGGATGCTTCTTGCTTTATTTAGCGTTTTTTTTATTAACACCAAAGGTTACAAAAGCAACACCAGAGTTCAAATCTAGATCAAGCTATTCCTAGGAGAGCAACAATGATGCCCTATGTGGCTGGCTGGTTCAGAGGTCAGAGTGCTGAGCTCGGCACCAATGTAATCCTGTGTTCTAATCCAGATATCAGCCACCTGTGATTAGACCGCATTCTGAAGTTTCGTGAGTTAGTGGTCTCAGCCCAGTCTCCAATGTCTGTACAAGAAAACCATGAAATTAACTTTGGTTCTGCACTTTAATTTGATTCAATTCCGGCTCTGATAAATAAATGCAAGTTTTAATGTCATGCGACAAATATTACGCTCACATGCAGATCGATCGGGAAAATAATGCCCTCTAATGTGTGGACCAGAGGTCACTCGAAAGGGATCTCAGAGGTAGCTCTTTGAGATCAATTTTGGTGCACTTTTTCTCGAGCGTGAAGGGTTCACATTGCTCTGCGAGATATCTGAATGGGTTATTCATCTCATGAGTTGACAACAATAGCACAATTGGGATAAAACTGGAAAAATTAGATACATGAAGAAAAAAAACAATGATGCCCTCAAGCTGCATAATGTATTTGTTTTAGCGTATGTCTGATAATTGTGTGATTATTTAGCATCATTTAACCTTATTGTATATTCAATTAAAAGTGTTGCAGGCATTAAATATTTAATTTGTATGCAAATGAACATCAATGTGTCAATTTCCCAACATCTATGCCTATTACTGCATGGTTAAACGTCTGTTTATCAATGTTGATATGTAAGTCGCAATTGGCTAGATCCATTATCCGGACCTATCAACAAAAATAACTTTGGAAATCAGCAATATGAAGTGCAGGTAAATGCAGATAACAGAGTGAATTCACCACATGGACTCCTGTTATCCGCAAGAAAATTGTGGACAATATGATGAATTTAGCACATCCGGGTCACTGTTCGCCACAGATAAATTTTAACAAAGGTAGAACTGGAAAATATGGAGATTTGCAGATCAGCCCAAGCTTGCAGATAACAGGCAACGCAGATAACAGCAGTAGCGGATAAGTGGCAATTAACTTCATTGAAGTCATTTTGTTTACGATGGAAGCCATTGCTTGCTCTAGTTTTTGATATTTTTGGCTGCGTCCCAATGAGTGAACTGGGCACAAGCCGCCTTCTGACCAGGAAGAGCTCGGAATGGCATGCGACTGAAGAAACCATAACCATACGATGGACCACGCTGTGAATTAGTGCGAATACTGAAAATTCAGTAGAGGCATTGAAGACATCCATTCAGCTACCCCCAAGGTCGTGCTTCGGTCATCAGAACTGGACGTGGACTCATGAGTTACAATAGAATGCCATAGGATGCTGCCGTGGTGTGATGGTTAGCGGACTGGACTTGCGATCCAAAGAGCTGCGGTCGCGAGATGATGCAGTCTTGAAACGTTATCTCCTTCGCTTGGTATACATGAGGTCGTGGGTTTGATCTCGACCCTGATGCCTGTATATTTGGAGTTTGCATGCTGCGTGGATTTTTCTACGGTTCTTACGGTTTTCCCCACCACGTTTAGAATCAACATGCTTGCAAAGTATTTGACTGCTGAAAGTTTCCACATGATGATAAGCCACTTCGCTTAGCTATCATTCGTGTCCAGGTCACTCCTGAAAAAGAGCTATATAGTTCAGTGGGCCTTACTTGGTCATAAAAAAGTATATATTTGTAAATAGTATATCTCGGGTTCGATGCGATCTCTCGGTGTGGAATTTGAAACAACAAGTTTCGTACATCTCCCAACCTCTATCGACACAGCAGCATAAATGGGTAAAGCATTTTTTTTTATCGATCGGCAAGGCCACGTGTGGTGGGGCAAAAATACGGGTACTCCTCCCGGCTCTTTCAAAATGTCTGGCCGGAATGGAGGAATCTCTAGAGCAGTGCTCTTCATTGCAAGGCCCATGCGCCACTGGCAGCACCAGTGTGGCCCCTGGCGTGCGGCCTCCTGACAATACACATATTTGAAAACATCCCTTGCGGGCAATGTGGCGGCCCTCACACTGGTGATGTCTTATCGGCGAAAGTGGCACCCCCCTCTGAAAGTTAATGAAAACACTGCGTCGTGAGCAATCAATCACGGCACTGCGCTTTCACCTCTACCAAAGACAAAGATCCCCCATGTAGCCTTCTAAGACTGTTGGCCCAGGTGCTGTTAGCGAGCACCTATGAAGGGTGGGACAGTGCACGAGGGGGGTAGGTGTTCAGCACCACGCACAGCCGCATTTGTCTTCGCAGTAGTGATGTTTACACATCGCAACAGGTACTCACTTGAGGCTGAGTCGACCTAGGGGAGGCCCAGGACCGGTTGAAATAATTGTCACCAGTGTTAGCCATGAGCAGGAATCTAACTCGAGTTACCGGGTTCAGATTGCAACATGCTGCATGACACAAAGCCATGCGGTAAGAGGCGACTCGGTGCTCAGCGAGCATCTGCCGAGCATCCCAGCATGGAAAACATTTCCCTTCAATGAGACACCCCCTGCCTGGAAACGGGGAAACAAGAGCGACCGCCCGTTTGATCACGCAAGACTGGCAGGGCACATCGCTTTATCTCGTTCATCTGTAAGAGACTAATTTAGTAAAACAACATGTCACTTTGGCCTGACTGGGACACAGTGGGGCTGTGGAGATGGAAAGCCGCTTAGTCAGGTTCTAGTGCTGTCTGTGTGCCAAGACAGGCAGGACAGGAGTAACAAATTGAATGCGATTGCTTTCTTCCAACATCTCTGCTCCGCTTTAATCAAACTTTCTGAAAGATGGCACTGGGGAGGCCGATAAAACTGCTCTGCAAAAACTTGAAACAAAAAAATCATCAAATGGCATTGAAAAGGGCTGTTCAGATATTTCAAAGTGTTTCTTAACAACAAACCCAGCAATAGATTTGTTCAACTTTGAAGCAGCCGAATGGAAAATAAAATAACTTAATGCATTCTTCGGGCTGTCTTTAAAGATTAATAGAATTTAAACCATCGTAATTAAATACATTTTCCCTGCTAAATGTGCTCAAAAGGATGGTGGTGTGGTGAAATTATAAGTTCACTGGACTTGCAATCCAGAGGTCGCCTGCTCCATCTCCCGGGCGTGGCAGTTGAAACGATGCTTAAATCCTGCTTCCCCTGTCCACCCGGTGGTGTCAATGGGTAAACCACAAGTAGTCCATCAGTTGGTTGTGTTGTGGTGGGGTAATGTGTGGGTACTCCCACGAATTCCAAGACTTCTCGCCCGCGTGGAAAAACATTATGAAATTACCCTCTCTATAGGAGCCCTCCACAGACAGTGGCGTGATCCAAAAATTGCAGGGCTGCGATTCTACATTCTATTTTTTTTTACGTGCTGATCATTCTTGACCATAACACGTTCGTTCGTGATAATTGCCCTTATAAATCCTAATCTCGTTTAGTCGACCTGGCGAAAAATTAGAACAGCGGCAGAATATCATTGCCTCTTTGCTTCTCCTCCAAGGGCATTCAAAGCCGGGGTACGGCACTCTCGTGGAACGTTGGCAGGCTCCCGTGACATAATTTATGGGGTCGTGTCCCCGCCTTTAGCTGCTGAGCTGGCGTGCGGCGTGGCTGACAGGAACGTATGCGGACGTCAGCCGAGACCCCGTGTCATCCCACAGATTGAGCCGAGGAAGCTCTCTCTGGCCATCCTTTGCTGACCGCCAAGACGTTTTTTGCGCTGAACTGCGGCGGAGGAATTGCCACGCGGCTGAGTGCATGCATTATTCATGGCGTGGACAAGCAGGACCGTTCCCGGGCGCTCGTTACACTGGGCCTTGCCACAAGTGGCTGCTCGTAGGTTTTTTTTTTTTGTTATAGACGGGAGTTGCTTGAAGTATGTGGAAGTACGGGCAGAGAGAAAACAAAAAATGCCAGTTCACCCGGTCTGAATCGTATGTTTAAAAGACTAGTAAAAGTGTGTGTTAGAGAGAGAGAGACACGGCAAGCAGAGAAAATGTTCGCCATCATTATATCTAGAGAGAGAAAAAAAGCTTCACAGACGCTACTTTTTGTTTTGCAAGAAAGTAAACTTCATTCAAATGAAGCAATGTGAAACTGACTTGGCTATACTTGTAATGCGTCGTGGTGGAACATTTACTTTTCTCTCTCTTTCTCTCTGCAGACATGCTGTATAAGTTAAGCACAGCGTGTGTCCACGATGGAAGCGCACACCTATGGAGTTAAGCAAAATTAAAAGCTCTCTTCTCTCTCCGCCCCAAAACCACGCAGGCCTTCACCATTACAACGGCCACGCAAGACATCCTCAGAGAGCAGCTTGAAGGCAATTTCCCAATCGACCCTGGGGAAGAGGCAAGATGGATATCGATCTTGCCTGATACCCCTTCACACCCCCCTCCATGCCACCTTCACTACAGCCTTACTGGCTGTCAGAGCCCCTCCTGCACCATTAGGTGTGGCAGGGTCGCCATCATAAATCACCTTCTGAACTGAAGACAATGTCATCATTTTAAACTGGCTGGTGATTTTTTTTCCCCCTTTCTCCTGTGTGCTACTGCTTGCTGTTTAACGCGAGCAATTTCATCGAGTGATAGGGTAAGCGACTTGGAAGTTGGTAAAATAATGTGGCTGGCAAGGAGGCATTTTCATAGCAGTTATTTATTTATATATTTACTTATTTCTAGATGTAATATTGAAGAGGAGTTTGCGATTGCCTGGGCCCAGGTGTGTGTGTGTGCACGATGGAAAAGAAGCAAATTGCCAGGAGTGGAGGAGATAACCAAGTGCCTCCGAGGTCAGAGTGCGGATAATAATTATAACAAAATAATAAAAATAAAACATAATAAAATAATTCTCACGACGTTTCGGCCACAACGCAAGCAGCCGTCCTCAGGTGAAGAACAGTCCTGTCGAGAAGACAGAGTCTGAATGTCTTCTCGACAGACCTGTTCTTCACCTGAGGACGGCTGCTTGCGTTGTGGCCGAAACGTCGTGAGAATTATTTTATTATATTTTAATTTTTATTATTTTATTATTTCCATTCTACGTGACTTTACCGAAAGAACCAAGAAGATGAATCCCTGCAGTCACGAAAGCTTTACATCGACATTTAATTTGTCAGTAATTAAGCTGAGGATTGAGATTCTGGGTTCGACACCAGCGAACTACCCATGGATCAAGCCGACCGTCGGTGTTCGCTGTTGAAGGCATCACGGGTTTCGTTTTAATTCCTGTTGCTCCGTGCCCCCCCCCCCCCCCCCCCCCGTGCCGTTCCCTTTCTGCTGCAATGTGCACTGACGCCTGCTTTATTGAGGGCGATATTGGCACTTAAAATTAAGGTCGATTGATGATTCGGTGATGCGGCTGCTGTGTTGGCAGTCGTGCACAAGCGCAGATTAACAAAATACGTTTAAAAACCTCACACACTTCAATAACAGTGTGGCCTGAAAAGCAAAAACACATATCTAACAGGTGACGTTTCTGGCAAATTTAATTTTCAAAGCACATAAACCATGGTTAAGCTGGGCTATCAAGCATCGAAAATGTGGTGATCTCAGCCTCGCCACCATTAACTGCACACACAAACAACACGCACGACGTGGAAGTGTGTTTCTTTTCACTTGCATTCTCTAATTGCAGCTGAGACTAAACAAACGTTGATTTAATTCACATGCTGCAATCTATCGTTTAAAGGCATTGACAGGTAGATGTCACTTCGTGTGGATAAAGCGGCCTCTAATGATGTGACTTCAGAAGCATTTCTGTGACGTCGTCTTCCGGGGGCCGTTCTCGAATATCGGGTGGACGCACTGGCTAGCCGAAGAGATCCGAATGGCGATATCTTCAACTGTTGACACGATGCCGATAGCACAATTGCAACGTAATTGTGGGAAGAAGAAGAAGAAGAAAGAAGCTAAAAAATAAGTAGAAAAGGGGTTACCGAGGCAAGCATTGAGTATCACCCAGAGATCAGCGATGAAGGAGGTGCTACAACGACCTAAAGCCAGATTATGAGAGACTGGAAGAGTGGAGTTCGAAGGGGAGTGATGGCCAAATGTAGTGGCGTGTCCGGCATTGACCATGATGCCCACTTGATGTTGTGTGACCTTGCTGCCGCATGTAAACTTGACCTGCATTGCAGATGTCTCGTGTGATGTTGATGATCATTTTCAACGAGGCGTCTTGAATCGCAGCAAATTGCTTCCCGTAAGCAACATGCACGTACAAGAACATAAGGCCAAACAAGCTAAATGAATCATCTTTTTCTGGAAGAGGAGTCTTGACGCTCTGTTATTAAGCATCTGTGAATAAAGAACATTGCTGCATTGTGTTTTTTGTGTGTTCCATT
Organism: Lethenteron reissneri; assembly: GCF_015708825.2. Lineage (NCBI taxonomy): Eukaryota > Metazoa > Chordata > Hyperoartia > Petromyzontiformes > Petromyzontidae > Lethenteron > Lethenteron reissneri. The sequence goes on along the minus strand of NC_083792.1, from coordinate 11,521,921 downwards.
GCGTGCAGTAAATGAACAGGTGCAATTTTGAGCGATGCGTTCACAAATGAACGTAAGTGGAGAAAGTGAATATCATGGCTATTGCTCTATCCCCACCTCCGTCCCACCCTGCTCTACAGACTCATGAGCCCCGTGTTTAGTTTATCACGCCGAAATAATATGAAGTTGTGCATTCGTGTTGCTGTAAATTGCTTTCTCTATTTTTCTGTCTGCATCAATTACCCTCGCACCGAATATTACCCCATTTTTAGGTGCAGCACAACATTGGACCTCTGAAATACCCTGGCCCAATAATAGCCGTGTATATTCTGCTTATGCATGTAAACTGCTTTAAAAATTGTATACCGCGGTAACACCGCAGTTTACCTCCCAAATCGTACAATTACCTTCCAACACGTTATCAAAGAGGGAAAAAATGTGTTCGTAATTGTGTTGCTGACAACCTGAAATTTATCAGTAAACAGACACGTGCTATTTGCCAAGACATGCAAACAGTAAACTCATTTGGCTAAAGTGCTCACTTTTGATGGCTATTTGTACCCTGACAGCTATAGTCAAAATTGTTCTGGTGTTTGTAAGCGGCGAGATTTCAAATAGTTTGCGAATGTCCCACACCTTATGCCATGACCTTGAGAAGCCCAAAAGCAATCGACTGCAACAATTCTTTTATTGTGCGGTCAAAGCAGATGGTATACTTGTTAAATGCTGCGTACACGAACGGCGAAGCGTAACCCCAGTGGTGGCCACAGCTGACACGGGGCACACAGATGGTGGATACGTGAGGCCGGCCTTCAAATGAGCTATTAACAATCTGCTGTGTTGCAGTTTGGCAGGTTAAATTACAAAAGGTTAAAATCCTTAAAAACATAATTATATATACGGACTACATTCTAATTACACGTTATTAGATTACGGCAAAGGTCAGCGACTGTGTAAATTATACAAGGGATTGGGTGCAATGTGATATCCAGGAATAATCCGCCTTTTAGATTCAATTGCAATATTGGCACAGCGTAAGCGTAAAGCGATCCTGCCTAGAGCTTCTCGGCTCCAATTTGTGCGCGCCAATCCATTACCCAACACCGCCAAACGGATCCCTCTCCTTTCTGGAAACCTCCGTTTGGGGATGGGCCCGAGTGAAGCCAACCAAAGGTAATGCCGGCAATAATGAATAGGACTGCATCCCAATTAGTGTAATAAAGGCTCTTTACATTATACTGAAAATGTCAGCAAGTCTGTGGATGTTACATGTGGGACCCCAGCACAAGAGCTATTTACATAGTGATTACAGTAATGTTTTTTTGTGTAATCCCCGTACATTTTTTTTGCGGCAGCAGCGAGTGCACAGTGCAATCATTGCGTGTAAATACGTGAACTTTAAAACACACACGACGCAACGAAAGGTCATATATATACTCCGCAACTAATAATTACGATTCAAAATAAATTCCTCGCGCAATGCTTGAAACGAATTGATCCACCACGCGCAAACTTTAACAATACGATTCGTGCCACTTGTGGGAGTTTCCACAGCTGTACTCTGCAGCACTCTCCTCTGTGTCTTTGTGGTAAAACCCGAAAACACTCCGGTGAGAGCGATACCATTAAAATGCCCATTTACTTTAAATAATTTTGCCAGATAAATATCTGTGTCACGTTGCATTCTACAAAACACAACCCGACATTTCTCTCATAATCTGCATTCGTTTTTTCTCCCAGCCCCCTCACCCGTTTCTCATAAGGTTCAGAGGGATTTCTAGACATCGCATAATGGCATTACAAGCAAAAGCATCGGTGCTTCCTGTACAGGAATGGAAAAGTTGGCAAGCCCTTTGTTACATTTTAAATGGACTCGCTGCAGGCAGCGCTAGCGTCATGCTGCTCCGTGTTTGTCTGATCCTATTAAATCAACTTCCTGCCGGGTTTATCAATTACGCATCTTTGAATGTGATCCCCTGCTCTGAAGACCCCCTTTTTATTTACAAGTGCGGCACAGAACATTATTGCGGCACCGCGGGGGGAGCCGGTTGCGGCGTGAATGCTGCCAGGCACTCACGGGTCACGGCATAGATTTTTCAATCAATGCCACAATCCGCGGCGCGGCAGCGCATAGACCCACGGTAGACACCTCTATTGACGTATTCATCATTGCCAATGCGTGGCATCGCTGTTACACTATAGTGCCCTCGCCCTTGTGACAAGAGTGTATTTACATCGCTAAGAGTTTTCACGTAGAAATGCCAATTTCCTTGCGCGACGGAGCCCTCTCGCGATGTATGCATTCCTCGTCGGCTAAAGCGGCGTGTTGCACTACTGCAGATGATTCCGATTATTTCATCAATATTCTGGGAGAGAGAGAGAGACAGCGGGAGAGAGGGTTACCAACATATAAACTGAAACAAGCAGCCATCTGGCCAGACACAAGGTTGTAAGTAATACTTGGGGTCCAAGTATTCTGTAGTTTGGCTGCAATTGCACCAAAGGGACTCGTTTGCAAATTACCCAATAATTATCCTGCAGCGAAGCGTTATTAGGGAATGCAAACCCTAACTGATGGCACCAGTGGTCTGTTGCCTGCCTCCTCCCACCTTCTCACAAGTGTCACTGGGCTATGGGCCATTAGAGTAGCGTGAGCTCGTAACGCCATTAGCAGTGGGCAGTTTCGGAGGCCACGGAATCTCATTCACATTTCGCGGAATGCCAGAACACAAACGACCCCGAGCCTGCGGAGGCATAACACATTGGAAACATTCGCTGAGCCGCCTGCAGTTAAAAGCAAATCAAAACATAATCAGGATTTGGCAACTTTAGGCGGAAATAACATCTGCCATTTTTCTTCGCATTCATCTCATAGAAGGGTCACAAAACGTTGGCACAATTAGTGGCTTAACGTGGGGCGGAGCCGCGATGGAATTTTGGTTTTTGTATGTCAAGTGTCATCTCATCTCATTTTACCCTAAGCGGTTATCGTTTCAGTGTCACCATGGTTCATCTATAAATACCACGGTTTAAAAACAAATATCCCCCAATATAGCGTTTAACAGACTGTTGGGACAAATGCCGTTGGCGAGCACCGATGAACTGTAAACTATTTTACAAGGTAATGCCCACTGAGCTATATAGCTCAGGCTTGCGCGGAACACGAGGGGGTGGGGTGGCCAACACCACGCCTTTGTCTCCGCAGTGCTGATGCTTACACATCTTAGCAAGTACTCGTATAAGGCTGAGTCGACCTTGGGGAGGCCCAAGGAATGATTAAAATAGTCACCACTGTTATTGGTCATGAGTGGGAATCGAACTAAGATCGTCAGGGTTGTAGCACTCACCACTGCTTCACCGCTCCCCTCGACCATATATGAAAGCGTGTGCATTTTACGGCAGCAGTGGCACACACACACACACGTTGTCCATGTCGCCTTTATCGAGTGGTTGGGGAAGGTGTTGTTAGTGAACACCTATTCGGGATGGCATGGCGAATGAGGCGATGGTGTGGTCAGAACCACCTTTGTCTCCCCGGTGCTGATGTTTACACATTGCACCACGTGAATATTTGAGGCCGATTTATCCCAGAGGATGCACACCATTTGCCCCTGATGTTGGCTGCTGCCAGGAAGTGAACTTAAGTCACCGGGGTCATTGTGCCACTGCTCTCCTAAAGATGCACACACTCTCATCAGACAATGATCCCCAACTATCCACACAGGCTAATGGGGCAAGTGCTGCTATAGAAAAAAAAGCCATGTAGGTCAGAATGGTGCATCAGGGGGTGGTGATCAGGGGGTGGTGTCGCGAGTGCCACGCCTGGCCATCTTTGCCTCCCCAGTGCCAATGTGTGTACACTGCATCAGATACGTATTTGAGGCCGAGTCGACCTAGGGGATGCCCAAATCTGGTTTAGATATTCACTGATATTGACCGTGAGCGGGAATTGAGCTTGATACATCTAATTCCTAGCCCAGTGAATTAACCGTTGTAGCTACTGCTCCATGAAAATGTACACACTAATACAGACAAAGATCCACGGTATAGCCCGAACAGACTGTTGGGGAAAGTGCTGTTAGCGAGCACCTATGAAGGCCAGCACGGCACACGTGGGGTGGGTGGCCAACACCACACCCGGCCGCCTTTGTCTCCCTAGTGGTGATGTTTACACACCACATCAGGTATTCATTTGAAGCGGAGTCATCCTAGGGGAGGCCCATGACCAGTTCAAATAATCGTCACTGGTGTTGGCCGTAAGTGTGAATCGAACTCACGTCTCTGGATTCGTAGCGCAGTGCCCTACACTACCGCTCCCCACACGCACACAAACGCACTTAGTCACACACACACACCCATGCGCACAGTGAATTGTCAGCAACTGAAAAATGTTGCCATCAAAACATGAAATTGTAGCCAGAGTATAATATAATGTTTGTTTTATATGTAAATGTTTATGAGAAGGATTCTCTTCAGTGATATTGCATTATTGGTACCCATGATGCCTAATAACTCCGTGGCTGGATAGCACGAAAGCACCCACTGTGCTCAAGCTGAAATGTAAATCCTTCTTCACAGTCAGTATTTAGACACTGAATGATTGTGCAACACATTGCATAACATTTGGTCATTCTTTCTCATGTCACGGGAAAATTAATCAACATTAATAAGCAATTTATTTCCACGATAGTATTTTTTTCCCCAACAGGGTTTGACCAAAACATACTGTACAAAGAAAATTATAGATGTAAAATGTGACTTCTGTGCTTTACAAAATGAGGTTTACTGTGTGGAAAACATACGGAAGCATTATTTATAAGTACATTGTATACATTTCAGAAGTTATTATAACCCATTTCCCCCTTCTCTCTTCGTTAAACAAATATATTCTAAAGATTCATCATATTCATTGTAGGTCACAGGTTAACAAGCCGCACAGTATAATATTCCCAAGTTAAAATATGCTTCTATAACTTATATGTTGACCACAACTAACCTCGACACAAATACATAAACTTGCATATAATCCAACGGGCAAAGATTAATTGTACTATAAACCACAGGAACTGGAGCACTTTGCTATTGGACTTATTTTACTTAAAGGTGAACAATATTAGAACACGCTTTTTATGATGTTACAGGCCTGCATTTACAATGGAATACATTAACGTCAACATTTCCTTTCATTAAACATTTAAATCATTGCGTCTGCTCAAACTGCTTTGGCCTTGGCAATCCACAATGTTTTTCAACATCGTTCACTCTTCCAACCTCAAAAGGCAATTCACATTTATTTGAAATATACGTAAAAAATAGTTAAACGCATGAACCATAAAAGTAATACAGATGTAAGCCTTCTTTCAGATGAACACAATCATGTCGTGCTAAATATGTATTGTTAGAGTTTTAATTTTACTGAAATGTTGTGGTGTATCTGACACGCGAAAAATATAAAAGTTTAATATTTTTTCCCCCTCATTGCCCAAACTTTACTTTCATACTCAAGCATTTTGATTGTTATTACGTGTTAATTTGACACTGCATGCAAAACGCAATAATATAATTAATCAGTCATTATTTTAAAATATGTGGTGTCCCTCCCTATAGCATTGTGTAGAAGCTTTCAAATGCAATGACAATTGTAAGTTTATTTGCAGGGTTGCTTATAGTGGGAGTACTCTCACACCTTCCAAGACATCTGGCCATAATGGAAGGAGTAGGCGAATACCCTCTAGAGGGGCCCTCTCACACACCATCTAGTGGAGGCCCTTCTGCCAGCAGTGGCATGAGCAAGCAATTGCAGGGCTGCACCTTTACACTTACTAATGTCAATGTTGACCCACAATACAGATCAACTGTTCAAACACATTCCTGCGGAGGGAGCTGGTAGGAACGTTGGGTTGCTCGGTCAATGGGCCAGGGTCAACGGCGGCGTGGTGTATTCTGCAAATATGCCCGACTGTGAGGTTGGGCACAAGCCGGCGTGAGTAGGTTAAACGTTGAGTTTCATAAGGGCACCACGAGGTGACCAGCACCTCCCCACCCAGCCCCACCCCTCCCACCCCCCACCCAGCCCCACCCACCCTCCCCACCCAGCCCCTCCCCTCCATCCCCACCCAGCCCCTCCCCTCCCTCCCCACCCAGCCCCTCCCCTCCCCACCCAGCCCCTCCTTGCACGACGGACGGACATAATAATCCCCTGTGGGCTGGTGTAACCAGGAGGTTCCTGCAGTATAATGTCCACCAGACACACATCTTACTCGCAATGAAAGAGCCAGGGCGTCTCATGTGTGCACACACTCCATGGAATTGCAAAACAAAAAGATTACCTGCCTTTCTTGAACAGACATAGATACACGATATTTTTTTCGAAAATGTAAAAAGTAAGATTTGAATCATATGCAATGTAAATAGTGGGTGGGCATTTGTGTCGAATCTCAATTTGTTCCGATTTATGTGTATTATTTAGTGCCGAAAAATCCATACTCCAACATCTATGCTCCCAGCCTTCACCATCCTGTCCTGGCCAGTTAAATAACCTCAAAAATTTTGCACCGCGTGTGAAGGCCCTCATCCAGCAGTGGGTTAACAAAAAGGGCTACACGTGTCCATTACTCCCATTAATTATCATTTGCACATTCCGTCTAAAATTACTCACTAAAACCCGAGGAAGTGATCGGCATAAAACGCAACTGTGAATGATGAAGGGAAAATGCTTGTGTTACTGTGATAGTTACGAGTGACCTACCATCGAATACTTTATGGTATCACGTGAACCATTATGTGTTTTATCATCATACACGCTCATCCCTTAGGCTGTATATCACCTCACATGCACACCATAAGTGTAACGTCAAAATAAAATGAAATACGGTGAGCTCCCTCTGTCCCAACAGTCACACTGGTAGTGAACTGTCCATTTGACAAGTCAAAGTACACTTTAATTCTACTCCAGTCACCGAATGTGGTCACTACACTTAAATACATGCAGGTCATAGACAAAGTTCAAATTGTTAAGTAAAATAGGTGGACTTGAATAGGAACATGTCACTGGAATGGATTATGGCCGATGGTTCAAGCGTAATGACGGACTAGCAGACAAGGAATGGAATGCGTTCGAGGGAATGTGCAGTGAGTAGGCAGAGTGATGAAATCGGTTCGCGTGCAGAGGGGCGACGTGAATTGAGAGGTGAGGTGGATTGAGAGGCGAGGTGGGTTGAGAGGGAAGGAAGGCCTTCTATCCAGCGGTGTATTGGCCGTGGCCGATGATGGTTTGTGAACGTATTGCATATTTAAACATGACAGCATGAGCGTCGTAGTCTCACAACAGCAGTGTTTCAATAAGTGAAAGAGAACTGTTTTACGTCCATGCCAGAATACTTTCTTTGAAACAGCTTTACATATATTACAAACGGGGCACCTCATTCTGGCTGTATGAGGCATTATGCGTCCTATGGCTTTATACCATGAACTTGACGAACTGTTTCAACGTGCTGCTTTTGTTTGGCTCTGAGAAACCTCGGGCGTGTTTCTTTTTTACTTTTACAATCTGAGGAATCAGAAATATTTCACTTGCTTTGGCTGGCCCCTTTTCATGCATTCCAGTTTGAGTTTCATTCGTGAGAACGACTGGCGGAGCCGATATTTGCAATCCAAAAGTATGCTGAATTATGTACATGTACAGACCATGATTGTCAATCCGCTTCTGCGATCAGCACCTCCCTCACTCACACCTTGCGGGCAGAGGGATATTTACCCATACTGCACCGCTCCGCTCAGCGTGGGTTGTTAAAGATGGTGGGTGGGCAGAACAAGAATGGACTTTCCCGCAATGCCCTTTACTAATGTCCACAAAGTATGCATGTTGAACTTCTTTTGCACCGTACGTAGCCAAGTGTACTAATCGGAGATCTGGATGCCTGCAATGCCAACTAGCCCAGTCTTGTTGTACAAGGTGATCACCTACACAGCACTACCCAGGTGACAGCATCGCGCGCTTTCAGACGCGCTTCTGTGGCCGTCTGGAACGCTCTTCATTCCGATATTAGGAAGCCACTTGAGCGATGGCACTTTTACATCTAGATTGAAAACTCATTTCTTTAGAACTGCTTTTTGTTTTTAGTCTGTTGTCTTTCCCCAGTACTTCCTATTAGCACGGTTGGCTACGTATAGTGCGAAAGAAGTTCAACATACTTTCATAGACTTCGCTTCGGAGATCTGATAAGACAGGGTGCATTCTGGGTGATTTGGTCATATCATAAATAAGATACAGTATCTGAAATTACCTTAACATAAATATTTTAGTTTACTTGTATTGCATAAAGTGAGATGTCTGAAACGTATAGCCTTTCAATGTGTAGAGTATGTAAATTAGAGTAGATTAAAAAATAAGGGTATCCATTACGGTATCATTCATTATTTAAGAATTCTAATTATACAGCAGTTTGGAGATAGGTCAATAAAGCTACACTTGGTATCATGAAGATTTGAACAAACGAGCTCCTTTACCCTAAACCTCAACAACTCCGCTGTGGCGGTGGTGACTCACGTCGGATTGAGGTTCAAGAAAGAACGGGGTACAATATTTGTCAGCATCTGCCTTGTGATTGTGTCGAACGCTTCGGACTTGTGCCATAGATATAAGAAATATAGCGCCGATATACATTACATTTGCTGCAATAATGGATGATATCTCTATGGACGAACCCTGCACATTTAACATTACTGAAAAGGCAGAGAATGCGCAAGCTGCAAACAACCACGGAAATACAAATACAAAGATCCCCGTATAGCCTTGACAAACCTTGGAGGCAAGTGCTGTTAGCGAGCACTGTGACGAGTGGATGTGTGGCCAGCAGCCACCCGGCCGCTTTTGTCTCCCTAGTGGCGATGTTTATACGCTGCTCCAGATACGTATTTGAGGCTGAGTCGACCTAGGGGAGGCCCAGGACCGGTTCTAATAATCGTCACTGGTGTTTGCCGTGAGGTGGAATTGAACTCGAGTCGCTGGATTGAACTCGAGTCGCAGCGCAGCACGCTAACCGCAGCACCACCGCTCCCCACACACACACTGAGATACACCTATGCATGCACACACACGAAAGGACGAAGCATTGGGCGCAATTTTCTTGCCTGAAACTGTCTGGAACTTGGATTGAAAGCCAAGAAAAAGAAATGATACTCTTTGGTTCCTTCGGTAAAGTCACGTAGCTATAAAATAAAAATAAATCACGACGTTTCGGGCGCAACACAAGCGTCCGTCATCAGGTGGGACGCTTGTGTTGAGCCCGAAACGTCGTGATTTATTTTATTTTATACCCACGTGACTTTACCGAAAGATCCAAAGAGTATGGATTCCTGCAGTCACGAAAGCTTCACATCAAGATTAAAAAGAAAGGAATAAAGTCAACGGAGAGAATGGCTGACTGGCACCGCAGATGCTGTAAACTTCCTCATTAAGATCTTCACAATGCCCTCATTTAAAATCACTTTTAATGAGCTTCTAGAGAAGGATTTGATGAATGTCAATGCAGAAATATTCAATAAAGATATGTTGTTTCGATGAGCCTCATTATCAATATCGCTATTCAGTTAATGGGGTGGAGCGGTGGTGCAGTGGTTAGGTACGCTGTGCTCAGAAACTGAAACCCCGAGTTTGATTCCCGGCCACGGCTCACATCAGTGGTGAGTTATGTTTGAACCAGACTCCCCCCCCCTATCCCTTCAGTAACCCACACTGATCAGTCGTGAATATGATTTAAAGTATATATATGACTGATGTGACATGTCGACTCTATCATTGATGGTTGGGTGGAAAATGGATGAAATGTGCATATTCATCTCGTTCACATAATGTATATCATTTATTTTTAAAAGGTCTTCTACATTTATTGTATGTAACAATTCCGAAAAAAACATATCCCACGTGTGCGACAATAATACAACACTCGCATCCGTGAACAACACTGCCACGAACGGTGCAAAATAAGTTCAACATACATACATACAACATCATATATGTAAGGCGACGTTTCTGGCATTGGTACCTATTCATTGCACGTCACGTGTGATGACGCAAAAACAATGTTAGCAGAAGTGAACTGCCAGGAAATGGTGGAAGAACTTAGCAAACAAGGGTACAAAGTTGGGCTCAAGATAAATACGAGTAAAACAAAAGTAATGCGCAAGTCCACTAAACAAGTGGTTACATCTGCTGGAAAAACACATCGGAGTGTGGATATTTAGGACGATTATCGAAGGTGGACAGGTATCCAAATGATAAAATAATGAAATGGACGACAGCAGGTTACAGTGCTTTTGGGAAAAAAAGTAACCAACTAATGTGTCTTAACAAGCACGTTTTCAATCAGGAAATATCGCCTGCTATTAAATGTGGATTGGAAGTACAGCATGGTTATTAAACGTGAGTAAAATTATACAAAAGTTGACCAATTCTGATGTAGTGGTTTATACTTTGCATTACGCTGAGAGACAGGAAGAGGAACACGTGGATCAGAGTAGAAACGCAATTTAGGAACGTCATATTGACTGCGAAGATATGTAAGTAGGACACGCTCTTGGAAAGGATGATGATTGATGATCGAGACTGATGGCTGTGGCAGCTGAAGGTTGGAACACGCCGGAGAGCAGGACCATCACGGAGATGGAGCAATGAGAGCTGCTCACACACACAGTAACTATAGATGACGACTATCTGAGGAGGCCTTCATCCAGCTGTAGATAGAACATCTATCATGATGATAATGATGATGGTGGTGACGAATTGGCAATGTGTTTTTTTAAATTATGTCATTGGAATAATATCTTTGAACGTAGAGAAAATGTAAATTAATTATCTAAGATCGAATTTATAATAATTGACAAAGTGCACATTTTTGCACCAGTGTCCGTGGTTGCGACGTGTTGTTTCATGAAGTCGACGTAGCAAACACATTTTTAGGCAGAATACATTTGAGAACCCTTCGCAATGTGACGAATCACTGAGATCCAAGGTAAATATTTGAAAAAAAATATTCTTTTCCTTTTCATTGTGGCGAATTTAGCAATTCTCGCGACTAGCCGGACCACTTGAGCCCATTTACGTACAACACACACGAGTTGAAAACAAACACATTTCGATGCTTACACCTGCAATGTAATATGCATGTGCGGCGAACTTGTGAATCGATATTAATCGACGACTCGGCGCATCGTTACACCCCCTGGTCGGCTATCAGGAGGGCATTGAATGTTGTCCAGCAATGATTGTGTGCTTTGTAGCTACCGTTAGGCACTGAAAGTGCTTCCAGTCCTCACTTTGCACCTTTATCTCCCTTGGGCTATTCCTCGGCACAATACTGAACACACTTGATATACTTGTTAATGTTTCTGACAAAAGCACAAATTTCCACAAAGTAGATTTACCGGATTAATTACGTGCATATGCACAATCGTTCGGTATATGTAACTCTAGCTATTTCTGCTGAGATTAAATACCGACAAAAGGATTTTTTTTAATTCAGAACGGAATTACAAAATACATATTATTATACGCTTTGGTTCTTTGGGTCTTTACCCACGACGTTTCGATCGCAACACAAGCGGTCGTCCTCAGGCGAAAAAAAAAGTCGTGATATATTATTTTTTATTTCATTTTTTTTTCTGCCCCGTGACTTTACCGAAAGAACCAAAGAGTATGGACTCCTGCAGTCAGTAAAGCTTCAAATCAACATATTAGTACGTTTCACATATACATATACACTTTTATTGCATACATTACCAGCTAAATTTGTATTGACCACTAATACTGTCAATTAATTTTCCACTAAGACCCCTTACAATGCATCATATATGTTGAATTTAGACACACCGATTTACACGGTGGTACAGTAGTTAGTGCACAGCACTACGAACCCAGCAAGCAGATTCTGCCAAATATCTCCTTCATCACGCCCACACTGACCAGCATGATGAAGTATGGTCGAACAACCTTCATGAGCAAAAGGCATCAGAAAGTCTTCATCTAATAGAATATTAGCAGAGGGGTGCAAATTAAGAATGCATGCTAACACATCTCTATGGAAATGCGTTGAAAGCATAGGGAGGAAAAAAAGTTCTACTATTTAGCGAGTGAAATAGTTATGGGTAGATGAAATTTCCTACTTTACTGCAATACTCATTATACAGCTGGCCAGGATGGATGGGTCAGCTGGTCACTGCTTTAATATCCACAGTGCCGTAACTTGTCCCATTATTGCATTTCTTAGCAGACAAGTGGTTCTTGAAAAGCAGACCTATTTGGTTCAACCTTAACTAACCCCTTATCCTTATTAGAGATATTAATATTTTTGGTTCTTAAAAAAATGGAAAGAAGAAAAAAACTACTTATTTTTTTTACCTTCACATTATCCAGCAAAATATAAAAATTTCATAAATTTTATGTTGTCACCAAAGGCTGCAGCTTCAATTAATCTGTTTAATAAAACATAAAAGCACAACCCTATTTGCTACATTTTGCAAATACGTTTTGGCTGCACAGTTAGTTATTATTGAGACACTAAAATGTCGCCTTTTAATTTTGGCAGTTAGACACACCGATTTACACGGTGGTACAGTAGTTAGTGCACAGCACTACGAACCCAGCAAGCAGATTCTGCCAAATATCTCCTTCATCACGCCCACACTGACCAGCATGATGAAGTATGGTCGAACAACCTTCATGAGCAAAAGGCATCAGAAAGTCTTCATCTAATAGAATATTAGCAGAGGGGTGCAAATTAAGAATGCATGCTAACACATCTCTATGGAAATGCGTTGAAAGCATAGGGAGGAAAAAAAGTTCTACTATTTAGCGAGTGAAATAGTTATGGGTAGATGAAATTTCCTACTTTACTGCAATACTCATTATACAGCTGGCCAGGATGGATGGGTCAGCTGGTCACTGCTTTAATATCCACAGTGCCGTAACTTGTCTCATTATTGCATTTCTTAGCAGACAAGTGGTTCTTGAAAAGCAGACCTATTTGGTTCAACCTTAACTAACCCCTTATCCTTATTAGAGATATTAATATTTTTGGTTCTTAAAAAAATGGAAAGAAGAAAAAAACTACTTATTTTTTTACCTTCACATTATCCAGCAAAATATAAAAATTTCATAAATTTTATGTTGTCACCAAAGGCTGCAGCTTCAATTAATCTGTTTAATAAAACATAAAAGCACAACCCTATTTGCTACATTTTGCAAATACGTTTTGGCTGCACAGTTAGTTATTATTGAGACACTAAAATGTCGCCTTTTAATTTTGGCAGTTGCAATTTGCCTGCGGTCTGTGCATCTCTGTTCCTTTAAAAATGTTTTTTTTGTTGCTGCTGTTGTTTTAGTTCAACGGCTCGGAGTCCAATTATAATGCGAGGTCTCATCGATCTGGACTGCACTGGTATTTAGATTGTTTTGGCATCTTGATGTGCGCAAAGTTCACCGAGCACCCACTTACTCGAAAGATTGCTATCCTAATGGCTGAAAAGCAATACGAGCGCCACAAGCAGATAATAATAGAGACATTCCCAATCTGAGAGGTGTTGTTGAATAAACAGTCTCTTTAACTGTCAATGAATGTTGACACATAATTTCAGAAATAGCGCTCGTTTCGACAGCGACATGCGCCAGTTTTGTTTGCGAAAAAATACATACCGTCCTTGTTTCACCGCATAAAGAATAGAACTCGCGATTCCCTCGGTAACAACACAGATTTTTGTTTTTATCTCACGATGCCTTCTTGGTGATAATTAGAATTTAATATCACCCAAGTTAGATTTTTGTCAAGTTATTCATTAAAACAAAAAAAATCTAACCCTCAAAGCAGGCGCACAAATCACATTAGAGAATCCAAAGAAAATGTACTGCACTATCCCCATTTGGTATTAAATAACACATTTTATGGCCCAAAACTGAAATTACGTTTGACTGGCAGTGTTACTGTCAGCGGCACCAGTGCGCGAGCCCTGAGGTTTGGTTACCCATCGCCACGAGCCCAGACAGGGAGATGACACACGGGCACTTGTGATGCCTCCACGGGCTTTTGCAGAGTACCAAAACAACCCAAACCACCACCCGATGAGACGTAAGAGCCACCTGAGAAACGAAAGAGAACTGTCGCCCACATTGGGGGAACGACAGACCAGTCGCAATGAAATTGATCCTGCTTGTTTGCAGCCCAATGGTGTTGCGCGAACATTCTTGCGTGTGCCTTGTTAATAGGAGCATTTTTTTTTTATTGGCGTTTAGATTTCATCAGACGCATTGCGGTTCGATATCTAGTGATGCGCTGAAGAGGAAAGAAAGAAAAAAAGAAACCTTTTGGGCAATGGCAATTCTTCATCGCAGATAGATGTTATCAATGAAAAAGGGCCACGTATTGATGAATGTGTTGAGTATTTTACTTAAGAGTAGAGCGGACATCTTTTTTAAAAATGTCTCGATTCATTCCCGTCAACACACGCCGATGAGCCAGATAACAAGATAATGAATTTGTTACACGAACAATATGCGAGATAACTGAGGTTTCTCATTAAGTAAAATAGATTTTTTCACAAACAGAATTTTACCGTGCAATTTGTGCCACTTCAGCATTTCGCAGCAGAACGTATACAAATTAAGAAATACTAATTTAAATTTGACATGAAATTTATTATACCCGTACCCCGATCAATTACAAGCAGCCCGAAAATGACTTTGGTAATGAAAGAATCTGCTCTCATTACGTGACTCTAAATTATTAAATGAAAAAAAAAACATGATTGACACGTAGTTTATTTGCTTATTAACTAGTTTGCCGGTCTGCGGGAGGAAAGTTCCGTTCGGATCCATGGTGTTGTCTCTCTCACGGCTAACCAGAGAGAATGCATCTGATTTTACTGGGGCGGGAGGCAAAATTCAAATTTGTTCGTGCTTTAGCAGCAGTGTTTACTTCATTTTTACCACCCCCTGCCAGCGAAGCCCACATATTTTGGCAGGCTGTGCTGCCAGCTATCATTTGCAACGATAATGCTACCACAGAGCCACCAAGTAACGACAAATTCCCATGGGCCAAAAATGGATTTTTTTGGCAGAAAACCACCCCGCCACACTGTAATTTACACAGTAACTGTGTCTGTATCAATATGCAAATCGCTACACATTTACTGCAATATCGCCAAAACCCATCTTTAATATAAAAAACCTATCATAAAGATACATTATTTTTTAACGCTTTGTTATACGAGCAAATGTGTATTGTGCAAACGGCCTTTTAGAAGAATAACGTTAGCAAAATACTGGGGAAATTTTATTTTACTAAAATACTGTAAAATTAAATTTAACCCTGCCAAATCACCTCCAGAATATTGGATCTTTATTTGATATGGAATGAAGTATTATATGCTTGTGTGTTGCATGATTGCATAAAGCCCGATGTTACAAAGTACATGTGAATGCTTCATTGAAATTTAATATCGCAATGTCGTCTACACAACCCAAGTACAAGAAAAGAAATGTGCATTGTAAACAAAGGAAGGCTCTTCATTTGGCATTTCCTTCACAACGTATCCCCACTGTGTTCTCAATTCGGATATCTCGCAAAAGCATTGCAACCCTTTATGTTAGAGAACGGCCCACAGAAGCAGATATTGAAAAGCTACCTCTGAAATCCTTCAAAGTAACCTCTGGTCTACACACGAGGGCAGTACTTTCCCGTCTGTTCGGCATATGAGAGTGATCATGGGACCTCCTTTGCCAGTACCAAAATATGAGAATAGGTTTTCCCCTTTTTTCTTACACCATTTGGGACTAGGCTCAAAAGAAAGCTGTCTCTGGTGTGGACCAATCAGTTTCAAAGACAATGCATATATTATCAGAGTATGTTTTTTGTTTGCATTCTGACCACAAGTATTGTGGTTAATGCAGACATGATTCCTTGTAAAAGGTTTCAGTTTGGTGTTTTAACATCTCAACACCTGTTTTGTTGCCAGAAAAAAGGAAAAAAAAACTATTCTCATATGAGAGTAATGTTCATAAAATGACGATCAAACCAATATGTAATTTTAGGTCTCAGAGCCGGAAAATAGCCAAATTAAGTGCAGGACCAAAATGACTGTCATAGGTTTCTTTTTTGTACAGTCATTGGTGACGGCGTTGAGGCTGTCAACTCACGACACTTGAGGGTCCAGTTTGATCAATGGAACTGCCTGGATTGGAGCCCAAGACCGTAATGGCACCAGCTCCAAGCTCTGATACCTAAGTCACCCCAGCCACCTCCACAAAGGGAAGGTTATAAAGAACATGTTTAGAATCCACTGAATGTTCCTTTATGCAGGTTGCTCTAAGACAATATCAAATGTTTACGCAACACAGAGCAACCGCGTTCTTCCTCATCGGTTTTCACAGCCACACTTTGCCTGCACTGAATTTTATAATCGCCCCATTGGCATGATCACATGTGTAATGTTTGATCTGGAAATGTTTTTTCGCAATAACCACATCAAATTAGCGCGGTGAATTATTTTACCTCTGCAAAAGATTAAAACGCATCGGACCATTTTGAAGGTTATGTTTTAATTATGAACCTTATGGATCCTCACAGATTGAAAACTAATTTCTTTAAAACTGATTTTTGTGTTTAGTTTGGTGTCCTTCCCCCGCACCTCCGATTAGCACGGTTGACTACGTACGGTGTGAAAGAAGTTCAACATACACACATACATGGATCCGATTCACACGAAACGTATGCTCCATTTCTGTGACACTCAAAGCTGTTTTTTTTTAATACAAACAAAATAATGCGCAAATACATAGTCACGTATGTAAAAGATCGTACTCGTCAAGTTATTTTCATGCACACCTAATGTAATGTTTAATTCGTTTTGAATGTGTTTTTTTTGGTTAATACGTGGAGACACCACTTTTCGTTCTGACGTGATTCACGAAGGAAGAGTTTGTTTTGTAATGCGTGTGCATTATAGAGGCGAGATGCAATGGTGTAATGGGTCACCAAGTGCATAGGACTTGCAATCCAGAGGTCGTCGGTTCGATTCAATCTCCCGGCAAGGGAGTTAAAGGGAATGGGCAAGTTTCTCAAATCTCGGCGCGCCTCAGTCCACCGAGTGGTATAAATGGGTTCACCACCATCGGGCGATCAGCTGTTCACTCCCAGCGGAGACCCTATTCACCAACAGTGGTGTCATCAGACAATTGCAGGGCCGCACCTTTATGTTATATATAATAAACCGATAAATGTTACTTCTGCTCATGTGCAAGGGACGAATTCTGGATATCATTGGGCTGTAATGTGGCATTAATGTTGAATTTTCGCTAAATATTAGGAAACTATATTCTATTTATTACAACTTTAATTTCATAACACCATCCTAATTGAGCATTTTATAGCGTTATCATACCCTCTACAATATATATTAAAATAATACGTTTAAGTATATTACAGTTACACGGGAAATATAAACGTTTAAAGGCTTATCCAAACTATATGTACAACTTCATGTATAGTTGTAGTATGTATGTTGAACTTCTTTTGCACCGTACACAGCCAAACGTGTTCATTGGAGGTGCGATAGTGGTTAAACATAATTGCTAATCATTAATTGTATGATATCTACATCTAAAGGCAATACAATCACTCTAACAGATTGCCACACATTTATATATATATATATATAAAACCTTAAATATTTATACGTATAATAATACATTGCATGTATGAAGTGCCCTTCTAAAAGGCGCTGAACATCTCTGGTCAGAGCAAAAATAAGTAAAGAAGTAAATAAATGGCCAAGGGGAGGAAATAAATTATAACGGCATGGAGTGGTGGTACAGTGGTTATCGCATTGCGCTGCGAGCTTGGGTACCTCAGTTAAATTCCTGGCCATGGCGATGATATTTGAACTGGTCATGCCCCCACCCCTCCCCCATACTAAGCCCCCTCCCCATTCATCAATCCATTTTTACCCATATTGACCAGTGCAGTGAAGTATGGTCAAACAAATTCCATGACCAGCATGGTATAAGTCGGCTGTCATCCAGCAGTGGATTGACAAAAGCCTGTGAATTATTATTAAATATGCATTCTATGTCAATTACCCCGTCTCTTACATTCAGGATGGTATTTAGTGCGAAAATGTATTATCCAGTTGATCATATCATTACACATCCACACTCAGGTAATCAATGTGCAAAATACAAGATCCGAACACGTCCATCCAGTGCTCGGTGAGCTGCATTGGCTTTCAGTTGCCGAACAAATATATTAAGAGGTTGCTATTATTACACGCAAAGTGCTCGCCACAAATGGACCATGATACCTTGGTGATCTCGACAAACTGTGATCGCCCGAATTAAGGTCATTGCTCACAGCGGCTTTTGACTAACCATCGAACAAAGACGCGTGTCACCGCTTCGCACGCTTTCAGATGCGCTTCTGCGGCCGTCTGGAACGCTCTTCCTTCTGATATTAGGAAGCCACTGGAGCTATGCTATACTTTTAAATCTACATTAAAAATTAATTTCATTCGAACTGCTTTTCGTGGTTAGTTTGTTGTCCTTCCCCCGCACCCTCGATCATCATGGTTGGCTATGTACGATGCGAAATAAGTTCAACATACATTCATACAAATGACGAGCAGAAGCAGAAAAAAAGGGCCACAGCCAGGCGATCCAACTTTCCGTTCCACTAAAGGGCCGCCGACTACTCAATTCAATTAATGCTGGGTTCAGATTGGACAAACCAATGGAGTGAACGTGTGAACAGGAACAAAGCAAACTAATGGAGTATCCCCACTATTGGGCAATGCTGATAAATTGGCCACCGCTCCCAGGATAGGCATCACACATGAGGTTTCACACGCTCATTGCATGGATGAGTGTTCTGCTCGTTTGTTCACCAAGAGCAAAAAAATGGATAAAAACCCTTCTGCTTCTATAGTATACGGACACTTTGAACTGGTCTATTGTCGGGATTGTTTCTTATGTGGAATGCCTTTAAATGCACCTAATAACCTCCCACACACTCTTCAGCTGAATCAATAGCCATGTACTACTTACTTAGGACACTCAGCTTTGTAAATCTGCTGCGCTTAAAACCGATTGAAAAACAATATTATTTTGAGCAAAACCGTTTGAAAAGTGGGTGGATCCATACCACACTTGGCAGAGCAGAACGATGTTTAATTTCTTTATTGCATCCACGGAGGGTCTTTTGTAAAATGATTGACGTTTTTTCCCAATACTACACACGACAAATGCTGACACACCAAGCACCAATTGACTATAACACACACAGTCCCATTGTACTCTACGGTTAAGCATGGCCTCTGTCCTTAGCAATGTCTCAACTGCATAATGTATGCATAGAAAACAAATCCATTCATTCAAGGACCATGGCAATAACTTAGGAACGTCACACCATAGTTGATGTATCTTGATGGTGCAGACAGTGAAATGAGAGTGAGGTTAAGTTTGTATCTTTTAACTGCATCTACACAATATTTCAAATCAATGTAAGCGACGGGCAGATTTTTGACCAGGGAAAAAATGAAATAAAAATCGCAATCACCTCTCGAGAGATGGCACGCACTAATTTAGTGTATACAATACACAGCGACATACATGTGCTTCGGCTTTGTTCTACGGGGAGAGGAGATTTTGTTGACTTTCTTTCAAAAGATTATCTGAGTATTTGAATACCGTTCAGACGTAGTGAGCGCCGCTTTGCCTCTTTTGAGTACAATGCAAAGAGTTCGCATTATTTTAACAAGCATGAACACACATGAGATACAAATCAATAAAGCTACGTGTGAAATATTTAAAGAGGTTTTATTTTTTTAATTTTTGGAAATAGTTTCCGCTTGTGGAAAACAATGCAGAGATGTTGAACACAACATAGTTTATATTTTAGCCGTAAGCGGAATTCAGAACAAAACTTATTTGGGTACAGCTCGACAGAAATATATTGCAAGCGTTATCTAAATTGCACATTTGTAATATTGGCTCAATAGACTGGGCCCTCGTCTGAACGAGCAGATACATAACTATTCTGTCTCCATTCTGTTCGAGGTTGCTTGCAGTCTCCGAGCTGGGTATGATTCGAAAATGTAGTCAATGTGTGATCGCTTTAAATGCAAGTTCATGTTGAATTTCGATTTAAAGCTTTCGTGACTGCAGGGATTCATCTTCTTGGTTCTTTCGGTAAAGTCATGTAGAAGGGAAGTAATAAAATAATAAAAATAAAACACAATAAAATAATTCTCACGACGTTTCGGCCACAACGCAATCAGCCATCGTGAGAATTGCGTTGTGGCCGAAACGTCGTGAGAATTATTTTATTGTGTTTTATTTTTATTATTTTATTACTTCCCTTCATGTTGAATGTAAATATTTTGACCGAGGCAACAAGTGTTGCTGCCGTTGTTGGTCTTTTAAATTGTCTGCTCTGCGCCTTCAACTGAGAATTAGGGTCAGACAATAGCAGGTTCACGGCTCTTTGCAGAGCTTCACAGGACCAAGCTGCCACGCTGATTAACGTAGATATCGCACCGTCTGCTTCACTGTGGATGTCAAATATCCCATGATATGATTCAAAAAATAGTGTGCCGTGTGTGTCGGCATCATGGTCCAAGTTTACCAAAATTTGGATAATTTCTACTCACAAATGATCTAATTGGGTAAAACCACAATGCGACATCGCCCATTACTGGCAGATTGCAACGGTCTGTGCAATGGAGTGCCTTCGTGATAGTCAGGCACTGTAAGAATTGCGTGGACACGAAATGTGCAAAATTATTATCGTTAGGAGCCATTAGCTCAGCAGCATCATACACACATCAGGCAGTTCCCTGTAGTAGCGGGTATATGGCACAACAACGTATTAATATTTCATTTGTTTTATCATGATAACGTTTGACAAGTGTTTCTTTTTGTCTGGTAATTTAAGGATTTATTTTGTTCATTTCTCTTATCTGGAGGCCAGTGAAAGACAATTTAGAAAACGTATCTTTTTAAAGAGACACAACCTGGGATATATAATGCAAAGGGGATTAATGTACTTAATTAAAATGGCGTGAACAAAAACAACAACATGCATGGATGCAAAAATAAATACAAAGATATACGTTTGAGAAATAGGCATCTCATGAATAACCCAGAAAGACAATGCTATTGAATCAAAACATGTAAACGTATAATTATTTATTTACATTGAAATAAGCAATCGTAAAATTGTGAAAATGAAGTTAAAATCAATCCACGTGTTACCGCTATCCATTCCATCTGATTGTTATCTGATTGTTATCGTTCCAATGTTGTCTCACAATGGCTGGTGAGACTCGTGCTTGTTTTATTTAATTCAAACATCACCATTGCAACGCCGGCAAAATGTTAACTGCCCCGCCTGGTAGGCACGAGGTCGTATGTTCGATCCCGACCCTGACGCCTGTTGTATATTTGGAGTTTGCGTATTCTCCCCGTGGTCGCGTGGATATTTCTCTGGGTCCCTCTAGTTTTTTGCCTCCATATTTAGAATCAACATTGGTTTCGAGTGCTATACATTTCCACACGATAAACCAATTCGTTGAGGTCGCTTCTGAAAAGAGCTATATAGCTCAGTGAGCCTTACCTGCTAAAATAAAAAAATTGTATAAAAATATGTATATATAGTTTATAGCATAACTAACTAGTTGAACTAACTCTCCGCACTCGAGTCAGAAATCAATGGATTTTTAGGGACGGATTAGGGGTGGAATGAATCCATGAATTCATCGATTAATATTGATTCTAAAGCTCACCTCACATCCGTAGCATCGTATCTAATCACTTGTGTCAAGATCAATGTTTTCCACTTCATATATGTTGCATGCGAAGGGTTTATATCACCGCTGTATCCCACTAGAGGCGTTAACCATTCTTCACCGCAATGTTAACAAATGATGACAATCCTTAATCAAATCGCGACCCAGAATGGTGACAATTTGTCAAATCGCTGTTGTGGGTGACGCAGAAAGGGGGGGGTGGGGGTGCATCGTTCAAGCCACAGTATACGGACAAAGGCAAACGAAATATCACCTTGCATCTCAGGCATTGCGCACAATTGCCCCCAAACACCTCTCCTCCGCTGTGGCTGGCTCATCGGGTAGGTTAGTGGAGTGGTCGGCCGGCAGCTCGCAACTTTGCCTCCTGCAAAGTCAGCTAGTGAAGCCAGACGCTATCAAGGGGTTTCTTCCTTCACTAACTCCAATTCATCTCCCTCCCCCCCCCAACATTGCACTCTCACTTACTGCAGCACACAAGCATGTGCTCTAGTTGACCCTCGGCGCAAAAGGACTCGATTGTTGCCTACGTCTTTGTTGCTTTCTACTTATCTTTTGTGCAACGTGCCGATCTATTTTTTAAGGATGCGTTGGGCAAATAATAAGTGGTAAAATAATAAAAATAAAACATAATAAAATAATTCTCGCGACGTTTCGGCCACAACGCAAGCAGCCGTCCTCAGGTGAAGAACAGGTCTGTCGGAAAGACAGCGTCTGAACGCGTCTGAACGCTGTCTTTCCGACAGACCTGTTCTTCACCTGAGGACGGCTGCTTGCGTTGTGGCCGAAACGTCGTGAGAATTATTTTATTATGTTTTATTTTTATTATTTTATTATTTCCCTTCTACGTGACTTTACCGAAAGAACCAAGAAGACGAATCCCTGCAGTCACGAAAGCTTTGAATCGAAAAAAGTAATAAGTGTATGAAGTGTCAGTGTCCGTAACGATGCATTGTGACGTGACCAAAACATTTTTGTGCTACACGTTGCGGACGTAAAATGCACAACGCTAAGGCTGTACGCGCGATTTTTATTGCAGCAGTGCATACCCATCTGTAACACTGGCTGCAGAAGAAAAATCACCCTTTAGCAAAATTTTTAACATACCCAAAAAAACATTGTTGTTCTTTTTTTTTCTTTCGAAGACATATTTACGAACAGTGAATTCCACGATCAGGACGTGTACAGTCCTTAAGTCTCGACAAGGAAGACTTATTCATCCCTTGTATTAAAAAAGAAACCCTCTCGTGATCCTTTAAGCGTCCATTTGTATGCGATTACCTGCAATGCACTTCACTTCAAATTATCTGTTTTTCCTCCACTTATCCCAGCAGGTAACATAAAATGACACGTGCTACTTCAAATGCTCTTCAACGAAATGAGGGGCTAAGCGCTAAGCAGATGCGCTGTGCCTTTTCCACGGGCACATGGTAGCATGGGCCTGTCGCAGCCGGGTGGCTGGCTTCAGACAGTTTTGCATTAGGAGATGGGTGATTAATTTGGAAGCCGTGCTACGGAGCCAAGCTTCATCGCTGAGAGGAAAGAAAAAAAACATCTTGATAAAAGCAGAAAAAAATAGAAACTTCCCTCCATCAGAATCATTTATCTGCATGACAGTGGAGCTCAACTCATTACGAAGAAGAAGCCATTTATTAAAGCTCGTGGTAATGCCCACAGGGATGTTACGAAATTGAATGAAGCCCCCCCCTCCCCCCCCAAAAAAAAAACAGTCACAGAAGCTATGGGGGGGTGGAGCCGGTGGGGAAGGTTTTTTCCATGGCCCAAACAGAATCAATTTAGCCCCGACACTAAGACATGGACTGTACGTTTTAATAATTACACCGGTCACTGATCCAACAAGGGAGCAAACTATCATTTGTATCTTTCACTTGATTGTCCAGCTAACAGAATCTTTATTTTATCCTGGAGAAATCCAATGAGCTACAATGCTCTTTTCCACAGATGTCCCGTGGAACTTTTTTGCTGGTGAAACGTCTCCTTGTTTATTTTTTTCCACCCACAGCTATTTCTCACGAAGAATGAGATTCCCTGATGTTTCCTGTGCATTAACATATCAAGGCTCGCTCGTAATACGCTTAATAACGCCTTATCGTGTAAAAATGCTTTTGACGTTGAATTCATAACCGACAGCGTTCCATCTGAAATGCTCACATTGGCTAGACATCGCACCTCTGCTGTGGAAACATCTTGGTTACATTATATTCTTGAAAAAATTCAACATGCTTTTTTTATAACTAACATTTCACAACAAGCTTCTGATCATTGTAATTTCACGTAGCATGAGCCACATTTTCCCTCAAGTATAGTACTGCAATCCCAATTCAATATGATTTGTTTTTCAGGGCATTACTAACTTTCATCCTAGCCTGATTAATTTGAACAAAATGTTCAGCGAAAAATTGCTGGAAATAATAAACTTGACATTTTCAGCAAATGGTATGACAGATGAGGGGATACAATAACAATTCAGATGTTTAATTGCTTCATTTTGACTATAATAAATATTAATTTAACACGCACGCACACACACACACGGAGAAGCCAGTGTATGTATTTCATTTCAAAGGGCATGTTTGAGCGGTGAGAGAGAGAGAGAGATGGGAGACTTGATGTAAAATCCTTGAACCAAACTGCACAGCAGCAGCAGCAGCCACAACAACATTTCTTGTGTTCAACTCTTCCACTTTTATCACTAAGGTGACACAGACCCTTCAACACGAATCTCCAGGGAGTTTATTTCAATTTAGCGGGACACATTCCCTAAGCCTATCGGACTAAGCCTGCACTGCCAAGTTCTACAGCAAGGTCCGTGTGCTCCCCCGCCCGCCTTTGCCTGAGCACGCAAAGGCGACAAAGGCCCATTCATAGCCCTTCATCCCCGGCACACCTCTGAGATGACCCATGCCTGCTGACACTACTCCTCTCGCCGAGAACTCATGGAAAGGGTTGGGGGAGGGAGCAAGGGTGTAGAGGTCAAGATGTGAGAGATGGGGTAGGGCTGCTGCAAGCTCTGTGTGTGTGTGGTGGGGGGGGAGATTTCACGCTAATGCTAGATGTGTGTGTAAACATGAGACACAAGGCTGATGTTATTGCTGCTGCTGCCGCCCCCATAGTTTGGAGTTCTCTCCCCCCATCCGTCCGTGCTGTCAACTCCCTGCTGCTGTTGAAGTCCAGACTCAACATCAACCTCTTTTCCCCCTGCCTATGAATGACTGCCTCTTTATTAAAATAAACAAATAAGCATGCCTCCTTTCCCGACGATGCCCACATCGCATTGATGTAGTCGCATTGCGATGCTGCATAAATGCAAATTCTATTGTATTGTACATTTAGTCACGCCTCTTTATGTCAGCGTGCAGAAGCCTAAAGCATGATAGACAACTAAATGTGTGTATGCCATTCTTATGTAGGATAAAGCATACATGGCCTGCATATCAGTAGGTTCTTACCTGCTAAAACAAAGTTTATTTTTGAATCAATACATGTCCCGCACCTCCGATTAGTACGGTTGGCTACGTACGGTGCGAAAGAAGTTCAACATCCATTCACGTGTTTGTGTTTTTTATTCCGCTCGTTGTATATAACAGGTTC
Source organism: Lethenteron reissneri (assembly GCF_015708825.2). Classification (NCBI taxonomy): domain Eukaryota; kingdom Metazoa; phylum Chordata; class Hyperoartia; order Petromyzontiformes; family Petromyzontidae; genus Lethenteron; species Lethenteron reissneri. Next base: position 11,496,484 of record NC_083792.1, on the reverse strand, counting down.
ATTGAGTTTTACAAGATACATTTTATATGGTGGTCTTGTATATACAATACGTAAAAGTTTTATAGAAAGTGTTTTGCTTTTCTACAAATGTTTCGGGATCAGTCACAGTTGTGCGTTACTTGGGCTCAGAGACTACATAATAATCATGGTCTCATTGGATCAATTATCTAACGCTGCTTCTTTAGAACCTGGTAAGACATCGCCGGGATATCAATGTAAGTGTTGGTGGACAAATGCATGAGAATTGTTTTCTGTTTGCACAGCGTCAGGGACGATGGGACAACCATCTGCTTGAACGCAACGTAAAGTTCGTCGTCTCTGGCGAATTCCTAACGGTACTCTCCACCTAATGAAGTACTCATAACGCAACTCCTAGGTTTCCGTTTATACGCAATAACAATCCGTGGTGATCTGTTGCATTTCATGAGAACAGTAAGTAAATAAAAAAACATGTACCCATGTAAAAGTGGAAAAAAACACTCAAGCAGTCATTGCGCGATGATTTACTCAACACAGTTAACATCGCTAAAATGTCTATTTTGAATCCAAATGTAAATTATTTATAATTTATTTATAATTTACAACATCCATCACTACCTCCGACTGAAATTCTTCAACTATATCACGCTGGGATAACAACACGGTTTGGAAGACTAGATTTGCTAATTAAGTGCATGGCATGAGTGTAAATCCTCATTGAGAACTCTATTGTGGTTCTGTTTTTTTTTTACAAATATGTAATAAAATGCTACTAAAACACTTACAACGGCTCGCAATGGGTAGTGTGATGTATAGTCTGCAACCATGATAAGGCGAGAGCACATATAGCTAGCGTTAAAATGATGAAAATTCAAACCAACTAGCGTTCATCAGGCATCTGTCTATACAGACTTAAGGATGCCGTGTTTGTTTTGTAAAATGTAATACGGCATTAAAAGTCAAAATACAATTTCACGGAATGTATTCCCGTTTAAAGTAAACTTGAACATCTTTTTTGTTGCATTATTCCGCATTTCACCAAACGCAGTTTCATCCCGTACGCAGCAATGAAATCGACAGAAAGACGAGAGAGACATTGGTCCTGCGTGGTAAATGCTAAACGTAAGTCACGCACCAACATTGGACACAGCGATTTGCTTCAAGACAGAACAGAGATGACCCAACTCACTTTTGCCCCATCACGTGCCATTGCCCCTTTTCAAATCTCAGAAATCTGCAACAGACAGACACACACGCACAAACACAGACGATTAAGTCGTGGTAATTAAACACACGCACACAACTAAACATTGACAACAGTAGCACACGAGAGGAACACAAATACATTCCACAAACTTGCGTGCAGTCTTACATTTTTCTTTTTTACGTCGTATGAGTTTTTTGCTACCGCGATTATGTAGCGTAGACTCAGTTTTGCTACTTCATGAAATGGCACGATCTTTAATTTTACTCGGAAACTCGTAAATATGCATACATTGTTTAAAGACGTGCATTGGTTATGTGCATTTTTTTGTATTCCTACGCTATAGTTACATATTTGCAACAATCTTAACACAGGCTTAAATGACAGCGCAATATTTATTTTATAATTATACAACTAGTTCTTGTTCACAGGATCCAATGTTGTTCGATTTTTTTTGTTGTGCTCGTTCATCATCTTTACTGACCAAAGTAGAAAAAAAAACCATAACGTACCAACAATAGCGTATCTCTTAGTGTCATTAAAGGTACAAGGTAAAAAGAAAGAAAAAAACACCGAGCGTAGCATTATTTGTGTTCTTCGCAGAGGGCTTGTGACACCCATCATCAATTGATTTGTGTCATGTCGCACGGAGAGAACACACGATGTAATAAGCGGCAGCGGAGGTAGTGCGACTGGCTGTCTTGTGCGTGGCTGTCCTGAGTAAGAGATAGTGACAAGGTTCAAAGAGTGGCATCAAAAAACTACGACAGCTTATTATGCAAATGAGCAGCCCTGGTCATCCTTTGCCCCATTCTTTACACTTCAAACATTACGTAAGTCACAAAGTCCCCTGCTTTCATAGCTCCTGCACGTGTATGCAAAACATCACGTTTAATTGTATTAGTTGTTCTCTTTTCAAATGAAGCCTGCTCATGCATTTGTCAAAGTGCGCACCTCAAAATGTTTTGCCTAACGAGAAAGTATTTTTTTTGTGCAAAAAAAAAACGAATCGAATGTTAATTTTAAACAGAGCACGTGTAAGAAATGTCAATGGTCAGTTGTGTGTGATTTTATTTAGTTATGCGCTATTACACTTTTAATACATTTTCAGGGACTTTTCAGTTACCGTGTAACTATTGAAAATCGGCCTGATATTACAATGTCGTCATCGGCACGGGCATGAGCCAACTGCTGGCTCTTCAGGTGCCACTTCAAGGAGTTATCCCCTGGACGGTGTTTTCCTTTTTCCCCAAAACAAGAACATGGAGAATGAATTGCACTCACAAACTCAGTGGGCAAACCTCTTCATCCCACTCACGAGCTCATGATGCAAGGACTGCAACTGCATGTGGTGATGTTACGAGGGAATTATATATATACAGCATATTCATCATCATGCTCATCGTCATCATCAGTCGTGGTCAATCCACTGCCGGATGAAGGTTTCCCTCAAGCTGCCGCAAAATCTCTCGCGATCCTGTGACGTAACGATCTGCGGGCACGCTGCACGAGCGGATCGCTTCGCTCCTGTCTCCTCGGTGGACGTTCTTTCCATTTGTAATGTAGAGGAAGCGGTGGTGCAGTTGGGTCAGGGCACCGCATTTGGGCCACGGCGACCCCGATGTTTGATTCCCGGACACGACCAATAACAGTGGCAAGTGTTATCTAAAACTGACCCGGGTCGCCTCTTTCGCCGACCCGCACTGAGCGGCGTGGTGAAATTTCGTCTACAACAGCCACGGCCAACCTGTCGTGGGGTAGGACTACATCCAACAGTGGATGATCAAACGGCTTGGAATAATTTATTTTATAATAACTATTATTTGTACGGTCTTGTACATTCCATTAAACACACGTGCACCGAGCACCCAACATTTACGAATCAATGTTTTGTTTAATTTATGCCATTATTGTATTTAAAAGCTGACCATATTGACGTGTGTTGCCATAATCCGCAGCTATGTTCTATCTACTGATGGATGAAGGCCCTTCCGCGTCCCCCCCCAATCTCTCATGGCCGTGCGATGCCACAATCCATCTCGCCGCTGGACCGCACGAGCTAACCTAATCGCTCCATCTCTGTGCCGGTCATCCTCCTGGGCGTATTCTCTCCTTTGACTGCCATTCAATCACCAGTTTCATTCATCAGTCATCATTCCTTGCTGCCCTACGCCCACTAAATTTTCTTACCAGCCATCATGATGTCATGATAATTTGCTCTATTTATCCTCCAATCCATGTGTTCCCTTTTTCTGTTTGTTTATTTAGCTGTTTATATTTCGGTTCTTGGAAGAAAAAGACACCATACACGAATGCGTCCAACATTTATTATGAATTTGACAGTGATCTCTTGAGCAGTGATAATGGGTTTGCGCGTGAATTGATGCAAAACGAACAAGAAAATGGAACGAGCTGCGACGTAATAAATTACGTAACGGTACAAACCGCGCCTTCCGTTCAAATGTTGCAGTGTGTGGTACATCGACTGCATTGCCACGAAAAATGCGTGACGGCCAACATTACACCTGCGATCATTTAAATGTCAACAAAAGCATTGGGTCTGCTGCTGGTCATTCAGTCGAGAGTGCATGGGCACGTCTCAAAACGTCTGCACTCCAGCCGGAAGCCTTGAAAAAGTTTCCAGCGGTTCCTAATTTCACCAGCAATTCTTTGTTTCTGCTGCAAACTGTGCGTTTTATTATTTATCTGCCAAACCACTGCCTGTGTGTTGTGAAAATCGTTCTTTGTAACGCCTTCTCGTTCGTTCATATATCTTGTAATGGCTGTGTAAACAAAACGAAGTAAAGACGCTCACACCATCGTGCGTATGGCCTTGTAATCGATGAATAATCTATCCGCCAAACGCTTTTTCGTTTTGTTTGCGACACTCACGCTCCTGCAATTTGGCTGCAAAATGTGACGCGTGAAACAGATTAATTAACAACACCTCCGCCGCCACTTTCACCATCTTTAATTAATGAATTGCAATCATGAATGTCGTGAATGTTATTTATATTAATGACTTCATACCAACGAATTAATTTGCATGTATGGAATTCACGTGCGTCTGATCTTCTTATTGCTCCGTCCTTTTTTCTTTTTCTTCAAGAGCACTCAATTGCTTTCACCTTCTGAAGGTCCGTTCTTTTATCGGATGCAGGCGGATCTTTTATGAGGTCCACCTTGCAAGCGATACATTATGAGCGCCCAGAGACGATGCATCACCTCCCGGCTAGGAGGCAGGGTCATGTCCATAAATCCATCCGGTGTGCGAACCTCTCCGAAAGACGTCTGCAACTGTTCTCTTTGTTCTCCACATTAGCCTAGCGTCGTATCGATTCAGTGTGATTATCCCATTGCTAGCCAGCCGTATCTGAGCAAAGCAAAATCAATTCTTGTACAATCCCTCAGCAAGCAACCCCTTTTCCACGTCGAAACAATTATAGGCTCAACAAACCATTTAGATGCGCCACCAGACTCAAACTCCGACCAAACACGAGCGTCCGCTTCCAGTTGTTGTTAAATTGGTGCGTGCGTTCGTGAGCGCCGATGACTTTGTGCTAAGTTATCCTTGCTCCTTATTTAAGGAAACTAGAAAAAAACAGCAAGCATGCTCATTTAAGAGTGACGGAGCATAATTACTTATATTTCGATTTAAAGCTTTCGTGACTGTAGGGATTCATCTTCTTGGTTCTTTCGGTAAAGTCACGTAGAAGGACTGGCTGCTTGCGTTGTGGCCGAAACGTCGTGAGAATTGTTTTATTATGTTTTATTTTTATTATTTTATTACTTCCCTTCTACGTGACTTTACCGAAAGAACCAAGAAGACATAATTACTTCGTGAAGCATTTTTTTAAAGGTATGTCAAGAGGCAAAACTTTGCGTTTGCTCTTGCTGCCAACGTTAGACATCGCGTACATTCTGACGCGTAGAGACAGGATGGGAATAGGCGAGATCATCAGTGCAGTTGTTGTTAAAACATATCATTATTATCGTCACCGTTTTGAGATGTGATTGGATACTCGCTCGTCCCTGAGTGCAAACAACAAAAGTTCAATTTACGAGCGCACTTGTGACTTGACGCAGTCACAGTGACAGCTCCTGACGAGGATGATTTAGACCCCACGCCCTCCCGTCGCTTCTCCCCTCGCTCTCTCCTCGCTCTCTCCTCGCTCTCTCCTCGCTCTCTCCTCGCTCTCTCCTCGCTCTCTCCTCGCTCTCTCCTCGCTCTCTCCTCGCTCTCTCCTCGCTCTCCCCTCGCTCTCCCCTCGCTCTCCCCTCGCTCTCCCCTCGCTCTCCCCTCGCTCTCCCCTCGCTCTCTCCTCGCTCTCCCCTCGCTCTCTCCTCGCTCTCCCCTCGCTCTCCCCTCGCCCTCCAGGGCGCAGCGCACTTTAAATTATTGCATTCATTGCGGGCGCCTTTATCAAATTTTCTTGGGAGGTATTTTCTTGGAAAGATCTCAATCGCATGTCGCAGGGCTCGCGATGACATCACGAGGTGCCGAGCGGTTGTGAGACGCGTGCTCTGTTGGGTGTAGGTTGAACTTCTTTCGCGCCGTACGTAGCCAACCGTGCTTATTGAAGGTGCACTCACTCAATTGGGCCTATGTGTGTGTACAAGCTTACAACAATTACAAAGCATATTTACGTTTTACAATAATGGACAGCCAATATGAGTGGGCCCTTCAAAAGTATTTATTATTAATACTTTCATGGCCGATTGCTACACTGGCACAAGTAATTGCTCAGACCCCGTCTAAAGAACCTGTCTTACTTTTGGTGTTGATGTGTTCATGCACTGTGCCATACAATTAGCTGGCATTATCGTGAGCAGCTGCGTGGTGGTGAAACGCAGCAACGATAATGGGTTATACACAAGAAAAAATATATACATTGTGAACCAATTCGTGTTCACCCGGTATGCGAATTTCTGATTGGAATAGAGAGGAACATTTGTTATTATGTACATCTTTGCATCCTCATTTTAATTCATGTGGCTTTCCGGCATAATGAGCAACCTGAATGAAGCAACCTGTTTAAGATAGAACCTCATTCGTTAACTATTTGATGAAAGATAAGTGTCTTAAAACGAATTAGAAAATGTATATATTCAAGAAAAAAAATCTGTCTTTCAGGTGTGCGAGACTTCTGTTCTTATCGACTGTAATAAATTAAATGCAAGCTAAACGAGTATGTGTGTGCACAGCTTGCTAGCCTATGTTCATTATAAGTGTGACTGGACATTACTACTATGCTAAGATTCTATGAATACACGAGGTGTGCTAGAGTGGTGTAACCATGCAGGTTCATGTTGAAGTGACAAATTGACGCGTCTGAATAGCAGCATGCAGTTAACATACACAACGTGTGTGTGTGTGCATGTGTGTGTGGGGAGCGGTAGTGTAGTGGTTAGCGCGCTGCGCTATGAACCTGGCGACCCAGGTTCAATTCGCGCTCACGGCCAACACCAGTGACGATTATCTGAACCGGTCCCGGGCCTCCCCTAGGTCGACTCAGCCTCAAATGAGTACCTGGTGCGATGTGTAAACATCGTCACTAGGGAGACAAAGGCGGCCGGGCGTGGTGTTGGCCACCCACCCCCTCGTGTGCCGTACCGGCCTTCATAGGTGCTCGCTAACAGTACTTGCCCCTACAGTCTGTTAAGGCTACACGGGGGATCTTTGTCTTTGCATGTATGTGTCAGCACACACACACACTTTATAGTGAATTAGGATAAGTTCATAGTTCAGATGTTTTTTTATTCTTTTAGTATGCTAAAACATTCATCCGTGAACCAACAAAAACCTAATATAAACCTATCGAACCTAACGAGTATAATATGAAAATCCGAACGAGTGTATCAATATTTATACACGTACGTGGTATGATGCAAAATATGAACTCACCCGATCGGAATACAAGCAGACAATGTGTACAATGCACACATCTACCGAACTACACACACACACACGCGCAAACCCCAACGCGCACACAGCACGCCACCGTCTATATCTCGGGCCACACAATTGCACAATCTGAAATGACTTCATGTGCTGGGTAGATTATTACATCGCAGAATCGCGAGGGGTGGCGGAAGCATGCGGAGAAAGGCCTTCATCCAGCAGCGAATGATTGGAATCGAGAGCGTTTATCATTCGGGTGCCTCTTCGACCATGGCTGATGATGATGATGATACAGACACAGAACTTATAGCAACGGACACATGCAGCCGTGGTCACAATTGTCACGCGCAGCCAGGGTGACAGTTGCGAGACAATCACTTGCCCATGAGGCAAGAGACACTGAGAGAGGCACTGGCAAAGAGCCGGTCATGAGTGGCCCTGTCCACGTGTATGAGATGGGACTGGGAGGTGGCTGTGAGCGCTGTGGCAGTGCTTACCTCTGCTGGTAGGAAGGCAAGCCGAGAACGTTGGGAGGCGCTCCGTTGCCAGGGTCCACCACTCTGGCCGGGCCGGTAGCGCCCGGAGCAGACCCACCACCGCCTTCCATCGTGGCTTGAAAGCCAAAGTCTGGGAAAATCCTGATCATTGCCGCGATGGATCGAGCGAGAGAGTGACTTGTATAAATTAAATGTTTTACTGTTTATATATTAAAAAAAGAAATACTAAATAAATAAAAACGAGCAATGTCCCAAACAGTTTTGAAACAACTACAATTAAAAAAAAATATCAGCTGGCAAAAATATAATTATTTTCTTTTCAATCACTCCTAACCACCCGGACGGAAAGATTAAAAACAAAACAAAAAAACTTGTGCGCCGCTGTTTGCTCGCTGTGCGCACAAAAGTCCTCTTAGCAGCAAAAGTTTGATGTGGTCTCGCGCAGAGCACTGGTGCCGTCCCACACGGACATTGTCTGCTACTGCTGCTGCGCAGCTTCCAGCCGAAGGGCTGCTGCTCTGGTGGCTCAGGGTTGAGGAGGAGACAGGACGGCTGAATGGGGGGTGGTGGTTGTGGATAGACTTGGGAAGGTGGTGGGTGGGGGGTATGGAAGGGGTGGTGATGTGGGTGCGTGGGGGAGAGGGGGGGGGGAGAAACGGTGGTGGTGGTGGTAGTGGGTGGTGGGAGTGCAGCGAGATGGTGATGGGATGGGGAATGAAGGGGGGGGGATGTGATTGGGGTGTGTGTGTGTGAGCGAATTGGAAGAGAGCTCACACACACACACGCTCACACACACAAAAGTGATAAAATGCCCTGGCCGTTGCCCACACTTCCGAAACTCGTTTGGCCTCTTCTCCGACGCACGTGGAGCGAACGGGCGAGGCAGTCGGCCAGTGCGCACTGCTTGCTGGCCAAGCTGGATTAGCACGGCACTGATATCGGCACAGAGAGAGAGGGCTGGGTATTCCGGGGGAAAATCCACGGGGTGAAACCTCGCGAAACAGAGAGCGCGAGCTATGAAGGAGTTGGATGGGGGGGGGGGGGGGGAGGAAGTGGGGGGAGGGAGTAGTGGTGTGGGGGGGGGGGGTTTGGAGAAAAAGAGAAAAAAAACACACAACCCTACCGTGTCCCCGAGTGTAAATTCCGTCACATAATGAATGCGGGCGCAGAAAGACGGACGCACGTGCTGCGCATGCAGACAAGGGGGGGGGGGGGGGCTGCTGCTGCTGCGAGGCTTGGCCGCCAATGCAGTCGAGGCATTTCCCTTTCACCCAGGGGCTGTGCCCATTTCACTGTCAATTTCACCCGGGCTGGGAGTGGGAGTCACTCCGGCGGCGCGCGTTGCGGGTCGGTCGGCTGCAACCGCACCCATGCGCACCGTCCCTGCCAGGTGAAGTATGGGTATCGTGCGATACGATGCGCACACTGACACTTCATTGCTGCTGCTGATGATGCTGCTGCTGTTGCTTTTCAGAGGGGAGTACGGACCCGTGTGCGTTTTATCCCAAGATTTGAGCGTGACCAATTGGACGCCTCTTCGACGCCAACTCGAGCAAGCTGCGAATATGAAACGGTGTAATTTTGTTGTCTTTTACTGTACAATTGCATGTGCTTCGAGTTCGCTGTTTTGTTATTGTCGTTCTCGTAGCCTTTTGTAATAGTGTTAGCATGTTTTTTTGTTTCTGTGCACGTTTGTCATCGCGTGATGTTGCGGATGCAGAAATGTCAAATGTTTTTCTTGTAGTGATGTAGTTTACAGCAAAATAAAGCCACGTTATTTTGTATAAATGGAATGCTTGTGTCGGTCTATCCCGTGTAATGTGTGCGTACGCCTTTCACGGCGATGGGGGAGTGTTTCTCCTTTTTTTTCTTTAAGAATTCACACATTTTCGCTTTTTTTCTTCTTTTCAAAATGAAATTTCGACGTGTGTAGCTGGCGGGCATACCTATGGGACGGACAAAATTGCAGCTATTTATTAACACCAAAAAATATTTATATTAACACCAAAATATATGACCCTATTCATAAGTTTCATTCGGCGGTTGATGTACAGATTGCTGCGCGTTGATGTGACAATTTCGAGACTGTTGGCTGTCCGTCTATCGTCGTCTAATAAATGATTATGATGATCATCAGCCGCAGAGGCCTCCCCCTACAGCCGTAACCATCCCTCACGGCCCTGCGATGCCACAGTCCATCTCACTCGTGCAACACGAACCATATTCGCGATGATCTAAAAGCAGCTCAGAGATATTGCTATCCGAACCCCCGCGTTTTCAACACCAACATGGACCACAGTACGCAACATGCTCACGATATGAACGCATTGCATATCTAGACTTCACTATTAAAACGTCGATGTATTGATGCAACACATCTCTCAATATGCGTGCGTGTTCTGGATATTGATGATGTTGACAATAATAATGTACAGCCGTTTGTAAAGCCACTGCTGGATTAAGGCCTCCGACACAATGTGTTGGTCTCGAGATTGTTTGACCATACTTCACCTCGCTGACAAGTGCAGGTTGGTGAAGATTGAGGCGTGGAGAAACCCAGAACCCGTTCAAAGACCAACCGAAACACACTGATCCTACTTGGCCGTGTCTGGAAATCGAATTACGATAGCAGCCGATTTCATAGCGCATTGCGCTAATCACTGCGCCACCGCTCCACCACCCGTGTGTTGCATTATCCGAGCCTTTACTGCTCACACGATTGTCAGTGGGTCCTTATTGGTCACACGATGCAGGACTTGAACACGCATTAAAGCCCGTGGACACGAGCGCCGTGCCGGTCCGCTCACTTTGCTCGGCGTCGGAGCACGTGTGCGTAATTACGCAACGACACGAGCAGCACACGAACAGCAGAACAAATTACATTCATTATTGCACTGCCAGGTGATGAGATTAATACAATAGGTTACAAAAGGCTTTAGCCGAGGTTCTGACGTGTATTTAATCAACACCCAACGGAAGGCAAAAAAGCACATCGCAGAGCACTAAACGTGTGTAAGGCTAAGACATTAATGGACATTAACGAATACTCGTGAAGTGTCCAGATGGGGTAGGTTTGTGTCATTGCCAAAGATAAACTGGCAGCTGCATACACTTCATAATCAACAGGCCTTAGGGTGCACCAAAGCGTACTCGTGTTATGGCTAAGCATATGGTGTCCATTAATAACAATGCACGATTACAACTCGAACACGCGCGCGCAAATACAGTTTAACTTCAACACCTTGCCGACGACGCCGGTCTCGTCTCTGCTCACATGAGCCAACAACAGCAACGGACGCTCCTACTCTCATACACGAGCCGAGCTCTTCTTCAGCGTCTTCTGCGTATCTCATCATTGCCAACTCGCCACAGCCCTGGGCTTGCGCGTGAAGGAACCCGTAGCGACAGAACTTCACGTTTGCCTTCTAACACCCTTGCGCGTGACGCCGGCACAAGTGCGGTTGGGCTCCCTTCTTGCTCGTTGTTACAAAGCCACGATTTCATTTCAGCCGGGAGCTGTCCAGGAAAAATATTTTAACCGGCAGGGTTCGTTCGGGTGTGTTATGGGAGGCCCGGGAATAATGAGTAATTAGGCTTTGTTTAAACCTAATTTGATTGCTACTCTGTATTCCGTTTAATGTTAGTATGTTTCATTCTGATGTATCTAAATTGTTCTGATATGCGTATGTGTCTTGCTGTAGGATATTTGCATTCAGATGTCAGTTTGTGCAATTGTCTCTGTTCCCCATGCTTTGCCTTTGGAACAACCGAGGTCCCCCTTGGATATAGTAAAAAAAAACACGACTCCACTTGTAGTCTGAATAGGTTCTAATGTAGATGAACTGTCCTTTTGTCAATCCACTGCTGGATGAGGGCCGCCTTCACACCGGCTAGATCGTGGGGATTATTTAACCATACTTCACCCACGCGTGGTCCAGTGCCGGTTGATGTGGGATCAGTGCCGGATTATCCTCGTCGCAAAAGTAGCTACATATGCTACGGGCCCCGCACTTTCAAGGGCCCCGCGCTAAATGTTTTCAAGCTATCAATTCCAGTTCAATGATTCTGCACTTGCTCTATTACTATACTACTATACTGCCATCTATTTTTTTATGAACGACTGAGTGTTTAAGGTTAGCGATTTGTCGTATCATCTGGCTGTATAGCAAATAAAAAAAATACGTGTTAAACTGACAATTACTTTACTATGCAAGTAAAAAATGTGTGTTCTAATATTTGTGGGTTTTTTTTTTATTTAGGGCCCCTTTATAACATATGCTACAGGCCCCGCACTGGCACTGCGTGGGATCACCGAAGTACAATGCATAAAGAGATTATTGTCTGCACTTAGCCTACTTTATTTGGAGCTTTCGTGACTGCAGGAATTACTCTTTGGTTCTTTCGGTAAAGTCACGTATAAAGATAATTAATTTATTATTTTATCTTTATACGTGACTTTACCGAAATAACCAAAGTGCACTTAGCCTCTGCTGACCACCACGTGACCCCGCAGCAGCCTACGCCAAACCTGACTGTGGATTGGTGGTCACCCATTCCAGAGCAGCGCCATGCAGACTCCACGCCGCTTAGCTTATGAGATCTGAGATGAGATCGGAACCATCCCGGGTAATTTGGTCAATGGTTTCTCACCTGGTTGAGAATAGAGGTTGCAATGATGTAACTTTGTGCTTTACATCCGCCTGGCGGATGGCATGAACAATACTAATTTGCGCAGGCAGGCAAATTAGCATGAAGACCGTTCACTAAACAGAACAAGCAATTAGGCTAATTAATATTGCTACTATTCGCTGTATAGTGTCAACGTAGCAAGCAGCGAAATACTCTATGTAATCATCGTCGTCAGCCATGATTAACTCTATGCTGGAAGATGGGCCTCTCTCTCTCTCCATGGCGCCCGCCGTCTCTACTGATCTTGCGATGGAATTAGACAATGCTGTCGTCCTAACAATCCACCTAACACTTGCACATGAGACGATTTCATCGCTCAATTTCCTCGCTCTAAACTAATAATACACATTTACTTCATTCAAGTGAGTCTCAAGACAGCGTTTTGTTTCCAGGAAGGTCCTGCGTTGGAATATTTGGCCAGTTACATGCAAGGGTGTGCTTGTTGGCACTCCTGTGGTCATTGCCGTGTTATGAACAATGACTGAATTTATTCGGATTGATCCGTTGTGTTTCATTTTATTTGTGAATGTCAAGTGCACGAGGCTACCTTCAACTATGATGTCGTTTGAAAAGGGGTGAGAAGTTTACTGGAATCTGCGGGATTATTGTGAACTTTTTCTCAAGCGTTTAGAATTATTGCAGAGGTTAATTAGACGTGACCCCACCCCCCCCCCCCCCCATGTTTAACGTCATTTCATTTCGCCAATATATTAAACGCTGTATTATTAAGGAAGCAACATTCACCTCTCCCGGCGTATTATTTATTCAAATATTCGCCGGCGATTAAAAGTCAACAGCGTATTAATATTAACACGTAACTGGTTGCAGTAATTTCATTTCTCCGATGCAAAGTGCTCCCGTTCGACCTGCGTTATAGCACAAAAAGAGTAAAGCGCGCGCCCGCGTTTGCTCATTTGCATTTGCGAAAGAGCCACGAGCTAATGCGTCTAATTGACAATGAGAGACTCCGCCTGTCAATACACCACAATTGGGGACTTGCGCACGTATCCCCGTATTTGCTGTGCGCGTGTTTAATTCCACCGCGCGCGGCAATGAGTGCGACGCCAATGCTTGCGTGGCTTTCAAAGTGCCGCGTGTTCTTGGGCAGCTCTGCAAGTCAAGTCGAACGCACGGCACACGTCTTCCGTTGCCGCACAAAGCTCCCATGCGTGGTGCGAGTGTGTGTATGAGTAATAGAGAACGATAATAAACATAATGGAAGCTACAGGTTCACAGATGCCAACGCACTCCGATCTGAATGCAGCCGAATTTATTGCTTGATTAGATGTCTCGCCATAAATCTCTGTCAGCGGAATGTAATTTATGTATAAAGTGATGGTCCGTGTAGCGGAGTATCAGACAGTCTCCGGCTCATCCATTACTTGCGAGACAGCAGGGATTCGGGCCAGATGTCATTATTTACAGTTGCATTAATAATGCATCAACAACATATGCATATACATGATTGCGGAGACGATGTGCTTTGAAGCAAGGCAAATTTAGCATGCGTTTGTAAAACTTTTTGAAACGGATGTTTCCGTCGGAGACACCAACGGTGGTGTCACCATCGCCGCCTTTTGCCCATTTCCCACGCCAGGACCCCGATCGCAGTGGCGAGGGGTATGCTCAGCCAGGGCGACTCCCCGTAGCTCGGCGGCTGTAAAAAAAATGAAAATGATTGCAAATTAAATGGGTTATAAAACCGCAGTTAAAGCTCGAGCCTAAATAGCAAAGTCACAGCTCAGAATAAGGGGTCCATAAATATTTGTAAATGTCGTCGGGTCCTGCCCAATGCCGCGCACATCATAATGGGGTCCAGACCGGTATCGTAACCATCGGGTGTCTATAAAGAAATTGTTATTGCAGGATTATCGATGCTTATTTTTACTTGACTCTTGCAAACAACGCTCGTTATTCATGGATTTAATGAAAACACATTTATTTTTTTACAATGTATTTTTGAGATGCGTGGACAGAGAGAACGATCGATGCATAGACAGCCGGGCAGCATGCAAATAGGTTACATTGAGCTCGCTATTTGCCTGTCATTAACACGCAACTGATGACATTTACACACTTCCGATACGTATCGGCAAATTCAATCCTTTGCCAAAATAAATCCTCTTCCGCGCCTTTCCAATCCCCACGAAGCAAGGCGGCTCTCGCCTCGAGTCCGTCGCGATACAAAGCATCACCCCCCCCCCCCACACACACACACACCTCCACTTATTCCTGCCTTCCTGACTGCCTTGCATCCTCCACCTTCCCCCACACTTCCACCACCACCTCCTCCTCGTCCACTTTTTACCCCCCCCCCGCACCAAGACCGCCCCCCCCCACCCCTTTGGCACACATTGAGTGTCGATCAGATCACGGACAACCCGCCGTGACCGTCCGCATTGCACAATGGGGCTGATCGACCACGTTCCAAAAGGCAGAGGAGCCGAAGCGCTTCTCTGAGAGCGCCTATAAGGGATCAATCAACTTGTGCATCGGGACCCCTTCTCTCTCCCCCCCTCCCCGCCCAATTTGTGGGGCAACCGCATTTGGAGGCAGTCACTGATTTTTAAAAAAGGAAGAGGGCGAGAGAGAGAGAGGAGAAGGGGTTTGTGTACAGGATTAGCTTGGATCCATCCGAGTGCAACTTAAGCCAGCCCCCGCTGCAAGAAGCCTTCTCCCTCGGCCGAGCGCGTGGATGGAAGTTTGAAGCGAGGCTAAAGCTTGCGGCCCTGAAGAGAAAGGAGGACCCCATTGGGGTGTGTGTGGGGGGGGTGTAGCAGTGGGACGCAAGCGAACGTAAATCGGGTTCACTTTTCTCCCAGGATGTTGAGCTGTGTGGATGCGTGGGGAGGAGATTGGGATTGAAGGGAGGAGATTGTATAAGGGGCGGCGGCGGGAGGAGGGAGGGTGAGCAAGAGACCTGGGCGCTTTTCATGCGTGATTGTCCGTGACACGACGAGCTGAGTAAGCAGGGGGAGGTTCAGACGAGACAGCTGTGCCCGCCTTGCGCCTTCTTCTACCGCAGATCCCGGTAGAAGCTCATTTAAAGGAACTTGAGCGTCAGCAAGGTTTTAAAGTTTTTTTTTTCCTTTTGCAGATTTATTTTGAAGGCGGTTTTTGTTTAAATCCGAGATTGTAACATTCCAAGTAGTTACAGGAGAGTGATGTGTGTTGTGTGTGCGAACCGTAGGTGTGATGGTGGCATCTATTTGGTCCGCGATTACGACTATGAGAGTAAGAAAATGAACTTTAACGCATAGGCTTTCGCGAACAATTTTATGCTCAATAATAATGATATTTATTGGGTAAGATCGAGTAAGTAAGTTGCAAATCCTCATCTACCTGGCACCGCCAATTTATAAAGTTGTCACGTGAACAAACGGGCCAATGTATGACTGCTTGCATGTTTTACTGCTTCTGCCTTGAGCCTTGGGTAGAGGGGAGACTTCATTGTTTTTTATTTTAATCTATTTTCTTGTTGCCCATTTTGCGTGTCCGGCGCTTACAAGGAAGAATTTGCGCTCGGAGAATATAAAGGGGGGGGGAGGGAGGGGTTGGTTTATGAGTGGTGTCCTCTGAATTAACAGTTCCCTTGTAAAAGGGTGCGTCCATGTAGGGAAGTCAGATAGTCTAACAAGGGAGGTGGGTGAGGGGATAGAGATGTGGAGGGAGGAGCTCATTGTTAAGTGTTGTGAGATTTCTATTTAAAGTTTTCGTGACTGCAGGGATCCATATTCTTGGTTCTTTCGGTAAAGTCACGTAGAAGGGAAATAATAAAAGAATAAAAATTAAAAACATAATAAAATCTCACGACGTTTCGGCCACAACGCAAGCAGCCGTCCTCAGGTGAAGAACAGAGCT
Source organism: Lethenteron reissneri (assembly GCF_015708825.2). Lineage (NCBI taxonomy): Eukaryota > Metazoa > Chordata > Hyperoartia > Petromyzontiformes > Petromyzontidae > Lethenteron > Lethenteron reissneri. Next base: position 11,480,352 of record NC_083792.1, on the reverse strand, counting down.
GTCGGAAAGACAGCGTCCTAAGTCACTGAATAGAATTCTAAATTGTCCAAGGCTGCTTGCGTTGTGGCCGAAACGTCGTGAGAATTTTATTACGTTTCATTTTTATTATTTTATTACGTTTCATTTTTATTATTTTATTACGTTTTATTATTTATTTTTCCCCTTCTACGTGACTTTACCGAAAGAACCAAGAATATGTTGTGAGATTCCTCTCCGCCACATCGGTGGTGCTGCTGAAGCAGGAAAACACCGGCACGTTCGTTCATCGCGTGACAAGTTTAGTCAGAATATTTATTTTGATTGCAGGAGGAATCCGATGAGCTATGAAGCTCTTTGTCACAGATGTCCCAGTTAGGGGCGGGTCAGCAAGTAACAACAGGAGTACAAAATAGAGAAAATGGTAAGCAAGTCACTGAATATAAATCAAAATTGGGCAAGGCAGCAAAAAAATGACAACAACAGACCACGCCAAGATAACACCGCACAGTAGGAGTCTCTCAGTAAAATGGCACATTAACCTTGAATTATCGATACAGAGCTAACGATGAAACTTACAAATTACTTTTGCAAATGTGACTGCTGTATCGAACACTGGATCTTCTGCTTCAGGATATTTTTGAAAGGAGGGTTTAACGATGTTAATGGAGGAAAATAAAGTTGTTTCCAAAAAGGTTGGTGCTGCAATTGGGCCCGGTCGGATGGAGGGGGGTGCACAACACACAACTCACGTCCATCATGTGACCCTAAATCAATTACGCGTCGTAATAAAAGAGTTTGGGCCAAACAATAATTGGTAAGTGCATAATTTTTTTGTTTATTATGAAGCACGTTCAAAACATGAATTGCGTTAAAAGTGCAACATATAATACCTCACGAATTATAACATGATTCCATGAATACGCTTAACATAGCTAATTATGTTTTTTGCGAAATAATTAATTGAAGCTAATACACTATTAAATATTACAATATCTAAATACATCATTGCCAACCAAAACAGGCCTTTTTAACACCAGTATATATAGAAATCACACCACTTGCACCCACATTTCAAAATCTTCTTAAAGTATTTCCATTCAACCGTTAAACTGCACGTGCAAACAGCCTTGTTATTGGTTATTAGAATGCCGTTTTCTCAGTTCCGTTTACATGTTCAGCGCTTTGTAATTCCACTGCTGAATTAAGGCTTTCCATGTTTCACCATACTTCACTACGCTGATCCATTCTAGGCTGGTGAGGGCTGTGGGAGCCCAGGACGGAATCAGATATCACCCACTACAAACTTTAGCTTTGGCCGGGAATCAAACTCATGTTGTTGGGTTCATAGTGCACTGTTCTAACCATTTTCCCGCACACATCTGGTGCTCTACCCCACCAATAACCATAATAGCTTCTGACATTACAAAATAAAGTTGGCTGAATTGATGCAACACCTTATTTTAACATTGTGCTTTCCATAAAAAAAAATTTGTCTTGTTACTTGTTATAGTGGCATATGGCTAAATCACCCGCAATTGTGCGTGACCTCCTCAGATCTCAGAAGAAGCTAAGCATGCTTTGGCCCTGGACAGTGCTTAGGATCCATACTCTTTGGTTCTTTCGCTAAAGTCACGTAGGTGAAAATAAAATAAATAAAACAGTGAAAACAACTCGATTAAATCACGACGTTTCGGGCGCAACACAAGCGTCCTTCATCAGGTGGGGACCACCACAGCGAAACAGTTGCTGAGGAATGCCAAAGAGATGGTTTTGACAAGGGTTATATATAGCTATATAATATATATTATATATATGGCTATATAAACCCTTGTCCCCACCTGATGAAGGATGCTTGTGTTGCGCCCAAAACGTCGTAATTTAATTTAGTTGTTTTCACTTTTTTATTTATTCAATTTTCACCTACGTGACCTTACCGAAAGAACCAAAGAGTATGGATCCAGTCACGAAAACTTCAAATCCAGAATTAGTGCTTAGGATGGTAAACCACGATACATGATCGGTGTCACATGGCTGCTGTGGAGCTGTGCTGTGTTGTGGGCAGCAGAGGGCAGTTATACAAAATCCATTGTTGTAATGCCCTTCTACGCTCCGACCTATTTGCTCTCCATCATCACCGACCAGAGGTCGCAACCGGGTACCCGATACCCGTACCCTACCCGATATCCGGCTACCCGTTTGCGACCCTGGTGCGGCCGGGTACGGGTACGGGTAGACCGTGAGTCACTGGTGAGTAACTGTTTGTCACTCATTTCCCAACGTCTTGTCTCTTCTCACAATTCAAGTTCCTAGAATCAACCCACCCGCGCCTGCAACATGGCTTCATCCCAGAGGTCGCAATCAGGTACCCGATACCCATACCCGGCCGGGTACGGGTAGGGTACGGGTACGGCCGGGTACGGGTACCCGTTTGCGACCCTGGTGCGGCCGGGTACGGGTAAGGAATCAAAACCCGTTTGCGACCTCTGTCACCGACCCGTGTTGGCCAACGTGGTGAAGTATAGTCAAATAACCGCCCCCCCCCCCAATCGTGGGTTAACAAAGGGCAGTAAATGTCATCTATCGCGGTGCGTTCCATCTCGATTTGGAAACTAACTGTTTCTCGAAGTGCACACACTTTTAGAAACGTAACACTCGAATGTCACGTTGGTGGCGCATACGGACCGTCGGGAGGGTTTAATCATCTGCTCGCGGTCATGCTCAGGAGCAGTGGCAAAGTCATCGCATCGCAATGACTTCGAAGATAAACGATCGCGTGTCCAGATGTTATTAGCATCTAGGCACATTAATGCCATTCTCACTTCCCCGACTGCAATTGTATCTAGTTTGATAATTTGTTTTTAATGCGGACACGGAGTTTAATCGCTCTTGTTCCACTTTACGTTGCTTCGGGATGAATAACTCGCCTCTCCGACGCTCACCTTTTTATAAACAAATCATCCCATGCACCCCGTGCTTTCACAGCCAAGGTTCGGTGGTCCGATGGGGACAAAGGCTACGCAACATCATGTAAGGGTCCTGTGTTAAGTATGAACCGACATTCCCATGGTCGTACCACACACCCTTATCTGTAAACACCTCCCATGCCACCTGTTCTTTGCCCTCGACCTTTACCACCCCTCCATCAGTGTGGATTAAGGGCCACACGAGATACTAGCGGGAAGCCCATTGAGATTCAAAAGGCTCCCACCAACTCCACAGACAACTAAGACAAAGATCCCCCATATAGTTTTGACAGACTGTCGGGCCAAGTGCTGTTCGCGAGCACCGATGGAAGGCCGGCACGGCACACGAGGGTTGTGGCTGAACCAGCACCACGCCCGGCCGCCTTTGTCTCCCTAGTGGCGATATTTACACATCGTACGAGGTACTCATTTGAGACCGAGTCCACCTCGGAGAATCCCAGAACCGGTTCAAATAATCGTCACTAGTGTTGTCTGCGATCTCGAGTCGCTGGGTTCGTAGTGCAGTGCTCTAACCGCTACCCCTACCACTTCACACCCCCTCCGTGCACACACACGCACCCCTTACTAATGGCACGAGCCCACCCGTTATATGATTTTGAATCGGCTTTGCGTTGCACACATACCGATTGTAAGGTGTATAGGCAATGCTGGTGCTAATAAGCCCCATTTTTCGAACTATCAGGTCAAAGGTCAAGTGAGTTCTTAAAATTGACCTGGTTCGCATTACACCACGAATTTTAAGCTTTTAAATGATGCCAAATTAATTCATTGAAATCGGTGGAGCGGTCTGGGAGTCCTCGAGAAAAACACATAAAAACGAGCTGCTTGTTATGTAGGTATTTGCTGGTATATTGTGGCATTCAAACAAACACTAATTTCAGCTCACAACATGTGAAAATAACAACAGCAGGGCATCATCGTGAATACTGTACTTCATACCCATTCACCTTCACTTCGGCACAATCGATCTTACGCCACCGAATACTCAATCAAAACAAGCCGGCTTCTTTTTGTATGCCATTTTCGCCAGTTTTATCCCGATTGTGTTATTGGCGTCATGTCATGAGACAAAGTATCCATTCAGATCTATCGCAGGGCAGTGCGGGGAAGCAGATATCACAGCGCTACCTCTGAGAACCCTTCACGTGACCTCTGGTCGACACAGTTGAGGCAAAGCTGCTCTGAGTCGTAGTGTCAGAGACAACACTCAAGGCATTTTTATCTTTTTTTTGAGAACGTACACACGGGATAATTAAAATGACACTGAGAAAGTACAACTCAAGGTAGGTGACATCTCAGCCGATGGGATGTTCATCATTGTTTGTAAGTAATGTTTTGAAGACCTGTCAGTGATAATGGGGGGGGGGAGGGGGGGAAGCCACAACCAGTCTCCCGTTTGTTCAGTCGTTTTAATTGCCTTGTATTTTTAATATTACAGCAACCGTGTTGACAGTGCCAAGCTCCAAGTAAGGGTACGTTTAATACCCGCGAATTTTTAGCAAGTGGTCGAGGATGTATGGGAAATTAAACCCCAATCATGAGAAGTACAAGGCAGAAAACACATCCACAAGATCACCGAAAGCAAACGCTGAAAAAATATTAAACGTTTAAAAATTCGTTTTAATGTATTTTTTTTTGTTTGGCAAACGTGCACAGCTGCGGAATGTGTGCACACGGGCGTTACAAAAAATAAATTACCGCAGGGGATGTTTTTTCATCTTACAACTAGTCTACAAATTCACACGACTGAGTGTCTGAATATAACAATTCCCTTATGACTCAAGTACAAATGACTTTCTGACCATGGAGTAAATCCAGTACGAAATTATTGATGCCGACAAGAAAACCTCACTCAACGTTTTCCGTGCAACAAAAAAAAGCAGATTCATATTTTTTCGCTAACGAGTAAATGTAAGCCACGGTCACATCAGTCTTGGTGTGAAACTCAGTAGCGTGAATGCAATTTGAGGTTGGATTTTTTTCTTACTTTTCCTCTTCTAGACTTCACGCTTGTTTTGCACTGAAAGTGAGAAAATTTACATGATGGATTACAGGACACCTTCGATTCCATTTGGCTCTCTTGAAAATGTAATTAATCACGTTTAGATAACTAAAGGAAAGATTTGCAATGTTTCGTATCTTTTTTTATTGTACGTACTAAAATGTTGTTTTACCCAGTAGATTAACCATTTAGAGTAAAGGAGGGCAATTTGTGTAAATCCGTATGTAAAATGTAGTTACCTCTCAATATCCTTGAAGGGTACGATTTGTGTTACCGGTAATTATACATTCTTTCAGGTTTTTGTCATAAAAAAATACTAAATCGGTAGAAGACATATTATTGGTTCTTTCGGTAAAGTCACGTAGAAGGGAAATAATAAAATAATAAAAACACAACTATATTTTTTTATTTCCCTTCTACGTGACTTTACCGAAAGAACCAAGAATGTGAATCCCTGCAGTCACGAAAGCTATAAAATCGGTAGAAGACAGTTGCAATTTGGAAATTTTCCCAACAAATATCAGAAATGAACTTTCATGCAGGTGTTTCGGTGCCCAGTTTTTGTTTCCATAAATAAGTTGGTGCCACCTCAGGGCAATAAAAAGTATAATTTTTGCTCACACGGGAGGAGGCCCTTCTGGGTAGCTCAAGGTGAAAGCGCGATAGAAAACACTCCCCCTGCGACTTCTTACAATCCTTGGGCGGCAGCAGCAGCAGCAGCAATCCCAAGATTACCGCAGCTGCCAGGGCAAGGCACAGCGGACAGATTTCAGCCCGCACGCCAACTCGTCGGGCTCGGAGCGGCGAGCACGGCGGCGGTGTGGCAGCAGGATCAGCTGTTGATTCTCCAGCAGGACTGATGATGGCCTCTAAGAGGCGGTCACACGTCTGGAGTCCCGTGATCGCATTCCTAGACAGTGGGAGATGATGAAAAAAATGTTTACAGCAGGAGCTGGGGGAGATGGGCAATTGAAATGGTCCACTTTTTTAAACTGTAATTACCCGTACAAATAAGGCATGTAACTAAAAAACTTATGGTTGCTTCTTAAACAGAAAAACTCTTAATAAAGATAAATTACTGGTTATCAATCAAGTGTAAAATTGGGTTTCCTAAAATAGCTTTAATGGTTTTAATTACACAGCTATGCTCATTTCACTGGTCCCCAACTTAATGTAACAATTTCCAACATGTGAAATGATTGATGTTGTTTATGAATAAATTATATACCATCTGCAGCAATGTGAGCAATAACGAGGAGGGTTAGATGCAATCTTTCCAGGCAATAAAGTATATTACATGCAGCCTCCTGATGAAGGACAGCATGATTTGCTTACAGTGTCAAGCAAAAACCTCACGTAAATCAAAGCTTCCGAGAGACCGACCGCTTCACAGCGAGACGCGAGAATGAAGACGGGGAAACAGCATGATTACTGTACAATTAATTGCACTATCAGACGGAGAGAAAAAAAATGCTCATCACTTTAGCCATTTTTTCCCGCATACTTATAATTATTAGCCATTACCTTCTTTTTTTCATTGTCTACGTGAATGTTCATCACAAAATAATATGCAGATCCTCTACAGCTGAGATCTTAATTTACAACGTCGCTGTGAACGATTCCAAATTAATGTTCCTGAAATGGATTTTTAATATGCAATGTTTTATGTGCGTATATATGTACAGAATCATAACTAGACTTTTTAAAGCCCCGTGTATGCATACGGTTGGCAAGATATGTTCACATATTAACATTATTATCAATGTGACGTTTCATTATTTATGAATGTGAGGGGCGTCGTGGTGCCGAGATGTTGTCACCATCTCTTTGTACGCAGGAGGTCGTGGGCTCAATCCTAACCCCATCCCTGACGATGCCTGTATATTTGCAGTTCGTTTGTTCTCGCTCCCCGTGGTTGCGTGGTTTTTTCTCCGGATCCTCTGGTGTTGCCCTCCACAGTTAGAAACATGCATTTATATTATTTGGCTGCTATTAGTTTCCACATATGATGGTATAAGGAAGCCCCGTTGATGGGGTCATCATGTGTGGCCAGGTCACCTCTGAAAAGAACTAATAGCTCAGTGGGCTGTACCTGGTGAAATAAAATAGTTCAGTTCATTGCTGTGGCAGCACAACATGGATGCTGCGACATCAAACCAACTTGGAAAAAATCCGAGGAAGCATCGACCTCCCATTCCGCCAAGACCAGCTTGCTCGACCCTCCACGAACTCGTCCGAGATCGCGGAAACCGGTCTGGGATCGCCGCGCCGAGACGACTGCACGAAGCCGTCGACTGCAGAGCGCTGGGGGGGGGGGGGGGCGGGGGAACGCCGCGCGCGTCTGCGGAGGTTCTCAACCACGGCCGCATCGAGGGCCCCCACCGCCACTGCTCCGCGCGGCTTTCTTCTGCCACAATAACTCACAGTGGCTCCTCGAATCAACCGCTTCATCATTAAGTCTCGATGGAAAACTCGCTTATTTTAGAGCCACTTTTTTATGTTTAGTTTGTTATCCCTTCCCCCCGCACCTCCGATTAGCGTGGTTGGCTACGTACGGTGCAAAGGAAATTCAACATACATCAACATACATGCATACAGAACAGTGACCAATTACTGCTGTGCACTTCTCTTCGATAAGCGTGGCATTAATGATGACCCACAGGGCGGTGACTGTGGCCACCCGACCCATGAAAACATGGACCTTTCCATGAAACAATGGATCGTACCGTGCAACAATGGACTCTACCGTAAAACAATGGACCGTACCATGAAACAATGGATCGTACCGTGCAACAATGGACTCTACCGTAAAACAATGGACTGTACCATGAAACAATGGACCGTACCGTGAAACAATGGACTGTACCATGAAACAATGGATCGTACCGTGAAACAATGGACTGTACCATGAAACAATGGATCGTACCGTGAAACAATGGACTGTACCATGAAACAATGGACTGTACCATGAAACCATGGACCGTACCATGAAACAATGGACCGTACCTTTAAACAATGGACCGTACTGTGAAACAATGGACCGTACCATGAAACAATGGACCGTACCTTTAAACAATGGACTGTTCCGTGAAACAATGGACCGTACCATGAAACAATGGACCGTACCTTTAAACAATGGACTGTACCGTAAAACAATGGACTGTACCATGAAACAATGGATAGTACCGTGAAACAATGGACCGAACCGTGAAACAATGGACTGTACCGTGAAACAATGGATATTACCGTGAAACAATGGACCGAACCGTGAAACAATGGACTGTACCTTTAAACAATGGATCGTACCGTGGACTGGACAGCGAACGTGGCGCTATTTCCGAAGCTATAATCACGTGGCTCAACTTAAACCCGGACGTATCATTTACACATGCTTGTCAAACGCTAAAATAAGAAGAAGACGACAACAAGAAGCCCTGTCTATATTTGTGAAAACACGCTTTGTTAGAGCTACACATTGCGCCATCCAATAAGGCACAGTGCTGCATCACTTTTAACCACATATTTTGCTGAGACTTTGAAAAAAAAACAAGTTTTCTTTATGAGAGAGATAATGTGCCAAATATCACATGAACATCAGGTGAGCAGCGCACAGACATTATCCTTTGTAGCCGCGGTATTGAACGCCTAACATGCAGACGATGGACACATGTAACTCAATTCACACACACACATTACAGATTCTGGCGATTTGAATAATTCGTTTATATCGGCCCTCGCTTAAAACCCGTTAGGCTCACGCGACCATTTTAATATAATTGGAGGGAAAAGCAAATATTTAACCTTTTCATTTGTTGAAATAAATAATATCGCCAGACGCCTCTCTGCCCACTGTGTCCCAGTGATCTCGGGAAGTCTGTTGGGACTGATATGCGCTGTTTGCTGTGTTTTTGTAAAAAATATAATTACACGGCAGAGAAAGTAACGTGTTGGTGATGGAAGAAGTAGTAATAGTAGAAGAGATCTGTGTTGACATAAGATACAGCAGTGGCGCTCGACACAGGGAGCTGGTGGGGCCTGACCACACTCAACAAAAGGGGAAATAAGTATAACCCGTAAAAACAAAGTTTTTCACTCTAAACCCTTTATATGCATGGCGGCTAGAGTCCTCTCGTCCTCTGGGTTGAGATGGCTGCCACCTATGGGTCAGATGATTGTCTGCCAGTATTAAGCAATTGGTAGTTAAATATTTAATTTGTTTTCCCTAAATAGTGTAAAATTTAGGGAAAAAATTTTCACGAACATTAATTGTCTCGCACAACGAGTCTGTGTGCAAAATGTCAGCTCGATTGGATCACGGAAAGTGGGTTAAAAAACGACCGAAAGATTTGCACGGTCGTAAGCAAGCAAGCAAGCACACAAGCAAGCAAGCGAACTTAATATAAAGGATTTAAAAAACCTGCTCATCTTCAAACCGTTAAACTAAACTATTTCTTTTTATTTTACCAGATAACTTCGAACTGAACTATAGAACTCTTTTTCAGAAGCGACCTGGCCACAAATGATAGCCCATCGAAGTGGATTATCATCACGTGGACATTTGTAGTGGCCAAATACTCTCCATGCACGTTTCTAAACATGGAGGGGAAACCCGGAGGAACCGGAGAAAAATCCACACGACCACGGGGAGAGAGACCAGGCAAACTACAAATATACAGCAGCAGGCGTCGGGGTCAGGGATTGAACCCACGACTACCTGTACACCACGCGAGGTAGTTAACATCGCGCCGCCGTGGTGCCCGGTGGTATTTTAAAGTTGATAAACCACGCACTATTGAACCCTTGAAGAGCAGATAAGATACAATTCTGCAACAGGTGTCTGCTGGCACCTGGAGTGAACAAGTTGGCGTGCTCGTCCCCAGTGAACACGTGTTGAGCGATTGCACAAGATTTTTTTTCTGTTACAGAGCCAGTCCCCCCCACCTCCCACCGGACCACCTTCTGTGAGGCAATGCCACTCTGCGCTCTAACATTAGCAGGGCTGGTCGGGGACACTCACGCAAGCTCGCGCTTTAATTGTATCTCTGGAAAACGAACGGGGCAGGCCAGCATCAGCCCCCCCCCCCCCCCCCCCCCATTTTTGCCAGTTGTACGTTGCTGTGCACGCACTGGGGTTCATCGTTTTATTTTCCCTAAAAAATGTGGCAATACTCGGATTTACGTCAACCCCTTCGATGCCGTTCCGCAAAATACGCCGTCACTTCATTGGCACCGCTAGCCGGGGTTGCGTCGCATCAGACCAAACTCAGGCCGGTGACGGCACCTTCCGACCCTCCTCGCATCCGTCGCCTGCACCCAGCCCGGGCACCAACTACTTCGCGTCGCGCGTAAAGAAATGTACCGGCACTCTGAGATTACGGTGCATTGTTCACGTGCGGTATTGCGGCGATTTTCAAAAATTGCTTTGATTTACGTCGTTCCGATATTCGCCGCACATTTCAGGAATGCATCCCCGACCCGAGCCGGGGTGTGACTGTATTACTGCAAACATACGCCACCATCAATCACCAATTCCTCCCACCCCTACAGGCATGCGTACTCCACCAGTCTACATACATACATGCATTCACATCCACCGGCTTGCCGCTGAAATGCAGGATATTGTGGATTAACACAACACGATTGCCGTTGGGAGGTGTGTGCAACAGTGAAGGCGTTATGTTGAGGTCAAATTATCCACCATCTCCACGCAGCACACTTGAAATTAGCTCCGTGCTACCCCGAGAACCGGCGGCCACGGGGAAGTGCGGCTACCAATTTCAATCCGCTGTGTTTCCTTCGCGGTTAAGGTGACTCCTTTGTGTATCCAAGGACAGGTAGGTTTGAGAGAGAGAGAGAGGGTAAACCAAAATTGTGGTCAAATTTGCAATTTCATGCCCCTTGCACTAATATTGAGTAAGGTGATGTTACTGCTGTGAAGTTTTGCTTAAAACGTTGCTCTGCACAGCAGCACCAAAAAGCCAACAAAACGGGTTGTGTACGGAAAGTGCTCTTGCGACACGTGCCACCCTTTTGTCAATCCACTGCTGGAAGAGGGCCGCCACATTCCGCGCGCTTCCTGGCTGTTATCTGAACCACACCTCACCGTTCGGGTGAGTTGGTGAAGGTGGGGAGCATAGCCGCGCGAACATAGAAGTACAATACAGCAATCATTTGTTTTAAACTCTGACCTTTGTTGCCCGCCACATAGCCCATGAGCAGCCAACTGTGTGTCATAGTCGCCCATCCAAGCCTGTTTAGCTTACAACATCTAACAACTGCAGGCACATTCTCGGTGATTCGGTTATCGATACGGGAAACACAATGCAAAGACTATACAATGGTAAACCAGTAAACTTGCTGATCCAGATAAATATTTTTAATCACACGAAACCGATTTAGAAACAGCAATTTGGTTATTTACAACGAGGCAAAGAGTTAAATGAAATTTTAAGTTTGAAATGAAATTGCACACATATGTTGCTGTCTGTATCAGTATGAAAAAGAAGAATCTGTTTTACCCTTTCTGACAATAAAACAGGAGTTGTGTTGAGACGTTCAAACACCAAATAGAAACCTATTGCAAGGAATCAAGTCTGCAGCAACCACACTTGCTTGTGACGAACATGCAAACAAAACATGCTCTGGTAATATACGCAATGTATTTTAAACTGATTGGCGTACACCAAAGACAGCCTTGTTCTTCTAGATTTAAAGTTTTCATGACTACAAGGATTCATACTGTTTGTTTTTTTCGGTAAAGTCACGTAGGTAAAAAATTTAAATAAATTCAATCACGACGTTTCGGGCACAACACAAGCGTCCTTCTTCAGGTGGGGGCAACTTAGCGAAAGCACAACCGCTTAAGTGGTGGAAGCACACCGCTCAAGTGGTGGAAGCACACCGCTCAAGTGGTGGAAGCACACCGCTTAAGTGGTGGAAGCACACCGCTTAAGTGGTGGAAGCACACCGCTCAAGTGGTGGAAGCACACCGCTTAAGCGGTCGTGATTTAATTTAATTTAATTTTTTTACCTACGTGACTTTACCGAAAAAACCAAAGAGTATGAAGCCTTGTTCTTCATGGCATAGTCTCACCAGTGTCAGACCAAAGATCACCAAAAAGCGAACAGCACAAAGACAATGCCACGCGTATCAGAGCATGTTTTGTCTGCATGTTCATCACAAATAAGTGTGGTTGCTGCAGACTTGATTCCTTGCAAAAGGTTTCTATTTGGTTGTTTGAACATCATAACACCTCCTGTTTTATTGCCAGAAAGAGTAAAACCTACCCTTATTTTGCATATTTTGCTGTCTGTTGGTTATAGATTTTCTACACTGCTGCGTGGCAAAACATCCATATGCTGCGATTAAGTAGCTCACTCTTCTCGTTGAACAAACTACTTGCTCTGCGTCTTGGGATTTACAAGATGTTAAAATCTGACACCCGAGGGGATAAAGTCATTAAAATAAACCATGAATTCCCATCAAGTAAATTCTACATATACAACTTTCACTTCCAAAGCGTGAATATATTGTGAGGCTTGGCTTTGCATTGAATCAGTTAATATCTGTATCCGTTGAATATTTTTACTAATATGTAGCCTATAATTTCGATTTAAAGCTTTCGTGACTGCAGGGATTCATCTTCTTGGTTCTTTCGGTAAAGTCACGTAGAATGGAAATAATAAAATAATAAAAATAAAACATAACAAATTACAATTATATAATATAATGTTTTATTTTTATTATTTTATTATTTCCATTCCACGTGACTTTACCGAAAGAACCAAGAAGATTTAGCCTATAATAATGCACAACTCATCATTTATTTACGTATCACTATTTATAACTTTAGCATAGCCTGAGTATTCTTGGAAGTAGTATTTTATGGTAAAACAAACGAGTGTGCTGCAGTAATAAAGAAGGCATAATCGTAGCCTGTGAAATAACTAAATCTGGTAGGTAAAACATGCAATGAAATACTGCATCTTCAGTGACCATCGCCACCCCTCTCCCTGCCACACTGACATGGCCCCCGCCCAAGCCCCTCGTCCTGCGGATGGTGGGGCCCAGAGGTCTGGCTGAGCCCGACCGGGTTACGTGGGGGAGGGGGGGGTCACCAGCCCACCAGGCGCTTGCTGACGAACATGACCCCCAGGTCAGGCTCCAGGGGTGTGTCCCGGTATCCCTCGTCAGGGCGAGGTTCTCTGATTTTTGTAATTTTTTTAAACATTCATTGCGGCCTTTTTTTTTTGGACCGTTATTTGTCTGGAACCTTCCCCCCCCCAGACCTGTTCGCCAAGGGAGGCCCCACCAGGAGCACAAGACTCCAGGTGACAGAGCTCTGAGGGTTGTTGGAACACACAAACCCCACCACCACGATACGGTTACGATTCGTCGGTGGTCGGAGACCCCGGGGCCGGCCCGGGACACGCTGGTGGGAAGATGTCGCTCGGCTGGCCTGGGAACGCCTGGGAATTCCCCCAAGAAGAGCTAGAGTCTGTATAGTGTATAATGTGTTGTGTATAATGTATGGTAGTGTAGTGTATAGTAGTGTAGTGTATAGTGGATAGTAATGTAGAGCTAGAGTGTGTATAGTGTATAATGTGATAATTGTTTTTTTACCCTTTTATCTGCCAACAAAACGGACACCTTTTTTACGAGGAGTCATGTTTGCATAGACCACAATACCTGCAGTCATAATGCAAACAAAAAACATAACTCTGATAATGTATGCACTGTCCTTGAAGTTGATTGGTCCACACCCTTTGAGCCTAGTCTCACATGGGTTGGACCAGATGACGCCAAAAGGTGCCAGATAAAAGGGTAAAAAACAATTATCATATTTTTTACTGCCGAATGAGGTACCAATGGTGAGTGTATAATGTGTTGTGTATAATGTATGGTAGTGTAGTGTATAGTAGTGTAGTGTCTAGTGTATAGTAATGTAGAGCTAGAGTCTGTCGCCAGGGAAAGGGAGGTCTGGACCGCACTACTCAACACGCCGCCGCCGTGACCATCACCAGGACAAGCGGACTGAGAAACGAACGAACGAATCTTAAGTGATCATTAACATCGTGCTCAGCTCATGCGTCCAAAAGTCACCACCACCAAATCGCAAGTGATGTTATACTGTAGTAGGCACACCGCATATTCGTTGCACTCCTTTGGCGTGCTTAGTTACCTTTGACTTTGCTGGGCCAGCACTGTGGTTTGGTCATTGCAAGGGACAACAGTGGGTAAATACAAAGGATTTCAAACTGATATATAAATACATCATGGATAGAACTGGACAGGCGACAGTCGACCTATGTATTGGAAATATATACAATATATATATAAATCGGTTTGTTTAACAAGTAGGCTTTCGCGACCAACATCCATTATATACGTTTTTTGGGGGTTAAATCGCGTAAATATAAATGTATCGTTAACCCCGCCACCACCCGACACAGCCAATTAGTGAGGTTTGTCACGTAAATATTAAATGCTAATTCGCTACTGGTACAGCACACCGGTGTGTTGGTGGCGTGTTTAACGACACTTCTATATTCACACGATCTAACTCCCAAAAAAAAATTTATATTATAGAAAAATCTGTTTAAATGTTTTAATGTGTTTTGATGCATTACAACCAGGCGTGGGAGTGGATTGCAGTGCCGTGGTTTGCACACTGCATCATGAACCTGGTGACCTGAGTTCAATTCCGGGACAGAACTCACACGAGTGATGTGAGTGAAATATGAACTCGATCTGCCACCACCCCACTCGCCCCCACTTCCTTTACCAACCGCGACCAGCGTGACGTATGGTCAAACAAACCCCCCTGTAACCAACATGCAGTGTTGTTGAAGCCTTCATCCAGCAGTGCATTGGCAGGGGCTGGAATTATTTATAATTTTTTTGTTGTATCGAAATTTGAATTTCAAACAGGACACTGCTTGTTATTTTTTGTATAAGCATTTCTTCTTCATACGAGAATTTGCAAGAGTTTGTGAAACAGATGAAAGAAAGAAGACGATCAGGGCTAAAACAAAGTAAAAAAAACATATCAAAGAAAGGCGCTTAGGTGCCAAGAATCATCAAGTTGTCTGGAAAAACACAGATTGGATAAAACAGGCGTCCGGGCTGGGAAAAGTTCAGGAGGTTACTTTTGGGAAATGCAAACAACAAACGTTTGGTCTTGGGAGAGTGGAATGGCTTGACTGACGTCTGGGTTTCCAGGATACCGCTGAGCGAACTCAAGCCCTACCGCAACAATAGGAGGGGGGCAGGCAGCGAAGGGGGGGGGGGGGGCACTGCTTCATTATCGGTGCTGCGTGCTGCATCGCTCGAAAACTTCCCAGCACGGCTCAAGGAAGTGGGTTTTCCCTTTTAAGCACCCTTTGCTCTCGTAACGTGGCGCACTTTTTTTGACGAGCGTTCCATTGAATGCGCGTGGGTAAGAATCAGCCTTGAAGAGACCAAGCGTTTTTTTTTGTACACTGGAATTCATCGGCATATTTTATCAGCCACTTTTATCCACTGCTGGTCCTCGTTCATTCAGCATTGTTGGCGCCGTCTCGTGCGGTCCTGCGATGCCACGCATCTATCTTTGCATCTTGCGCGTGAGCTCGTCTCATTCACGGTGGTCATCCGCTTGGGTGGGCTCCTCTCTTGCGGCTGCTATTCCGTCACGAGCATCGTCCATAAGCCATCGTCCCTTCCAGCGATGTTTCGTGCCCAAGAATACTTGTTTTTCTAAAGTCAAGAAGGATGCATTTAATTGGTATTTTTTCTCTCCCATCCATGATCCTCTCCCTGTCTCTAAGCAGAATTCCCAACATGCATCTCTCCACGGGTCTTAGTGTATTTTTCCAGCTTCGTTTTGATGTTCTTTGCCAAAATCCATGCTCCTGATCCATGTTCTGACAGTATGGTCAAACAATTCCCATGATTGTTCTGCCAGTGTGGTGTCGGGAGGCCTTCATACGGTAGTGGATTGACACAGGGCTGTACATTATTATTATTATTCAAACGTAATATAATGGCCGAAGTATTAATGAATAAAATAAATACGTGGGTTTGTATTTATACCATCCCATAATGGTAAAGTTTTGAAAATCAACACTATTATAAATTCATGTGAATACAAAAATGGGATTCAATTTTATACTTTGAAGGCCAAGGCTACAGTGACGACAACAATCCATATTGTGAATAATGCTACAATAAAATAATTTAAACATATCTTTAATATGCACAATTAAAGCAGTGTTAAGGGACATTAATTTTGCAGTTCCCACAGTGTTCCATTTCATGTTGTATTTTAGCGAAACAGAGCTTTGCTGTGATGTTTGCACTCGACATTAAGTAAATATCTCAGTATTCAAGAAGAATTTGGCAGACTTCCGCAAGAAACTTGGCCAAACGGCACGAATACTTTTCATACATATCAATCAAATATTGCATTTCAAAATTCAAACCTCAATTAGCTATGTAATGCAGAACTTCAGCTGTCTGGCGTCTCTTCCTGTGCTCTTACCCAGCGTGTGGAAACGGACGGAAACGTGCAGCGCATTTTCTCCCGGGCCTCGGGCAATCGTAGCGGGTCGGCGCTCCGTCTTCGAGCGGTTACACAGGGACCGTCCGTAAATCCACACTCCACCGCCGGTTCCACACTCCGGCTCCTCGCGGACTCTCACAAAGCTTGACCCAGATTGCGCCGCCTTTGCCTAAGATGGGCTTGCATGAAAGAAATAAGTGTGAACCGTACGCCATTCAATCAGCTTCCAATGTTTGACAACAATAACGCATTAGCCTCTCCTTAAATGAAAAAAAAAACGGGCGAGCGTTGCTAATTTAAGAGCCTGTGCTAGGACTTCCATTTGCGGCGCGGAGATATTCTCAAAGGCTTGGAACAAACAGCTTGTGAGAATTGCATCAAAGAGACTATCAACATTCTGTAATTGAAGGCTGCAACACAACAAACGGTTAGGTGCATTTCGATCAACAAAAATACATTTTAACCACGTGGTTCACCAGAAATGGTGATGGGAGAGCAATAAATCGACTCGTCCATTCGATGTGCGACTTTGCAGACGTGAGCCAATTGCTGCCAACGTGGTTAAAATTGAAGGGTTTTTATTTTACATCATGTGACCTCCTTTGCCAGTATAAAAATATGAAAATACGTTTTTCCCCTTCTATCTGGCAACAAAGTATTACCAGATTATATTTTTTGTTTGCATTTTGACCACAAGTATTGTGGTTAATGCAGACATGATTCCTTGTAAAATGTTTCAGTTTGGTGTTTTAATAACTTAACACCTGTTTTGTTGCCAGATAAAAGGGGAAAACTTATTCTCGTTTTTTATTTAATTGTTTATGTCATCCCATATGTGGTGCCGAAGCAAAAGCACTCATCCAACAAAATAATTGCAGATTAGGATTGTTTTTTTTTTTCACTCGCACACATTTATGACCTTTTGTTATGAAATGTGTTGGCTTTTAAATGGTTCTACACATTACGGAGGAGTTTTGCTATAATAAGTCCCATTTTCGTCTCCGAAAATCTTGTGGGGCCTTTTGTAACGTGGAAAAGAGGCTTAATAATTCAAGGAAAGTATGTCCTGTATATGGTAGGGGTTGGAAGGGGGGGTCAATGCACAGTGATTAGCGCAGTGCTATGAAACCAGAAAACTGAGTCCAATTCCTGGCCACGGCTAGCATCAGTGGCCAGAGATATCTGACCCGGTCATCGATCGTTGATGCAAGAACATTTTCGCGTGGCCCCAAAACTGAGTAACTGCATGGTAGAGAATGTGTACAGTGAGTTAATATCACCACTGGGGAGACAAAGGCAGCAGGGCATGCTGCTGGTCACACTAAATCGTTGTGTGCCATCACAGCACCTGCCCCAACAGTTTGTGTAGGCTATCGAGGACATATTTGTATAGACGGTGTATTCCGATCCAACGAGAATGGAACACGTTCCATTCATTGGCTACCACATTCAGATAAGCCCCTCCCCCCTCCCCCTCCCCCCTCCCCCCTTAACTTGTATTTAAGAACTTGTCTCTTGGAATTTTGCCTCACTTGATACAGTAAATCTGGCTGTGATGGTCCCACCTGATGACGGAGACTTTTGTTGCCTCCGAAACGTCGTGATTTTTTTTGTTATTATTATTTCTATTATTTTTATAATTTGTATTGATTACTTATTATCATTTATTTATTTATTTTTCCCCTACGTGACTTTACCGATAAAACCTAAGAGTAGAATTACATTTCTGCCATATAAGTGCTCACCCGCAGACCCCATTCTCATCATAATAAACCCACTCCCCTGAAATTAAAGATTTCTCAGTATAAATATAAAATAGCATTTTATACATATAATTAATCTTGAAATAACATTATACCTGCATGTAAATATACGCGCTAAGATTTCCATCAGGAGAAATTAATTTACGATAAAAACAAAAATCCACGTCGCAATGCCTAAAGTGCAATGCGTGACCTCATTGCGACACGACAGGGCACTCCTCGTTTACATAACGGGCCTTTGGAGTTGCACAATGCGAGTGATTTGTAACAAACAAAATAATCATCGCCCTCCGGGATTCACGCAACGCCTTCCGACCGCAGCCGATTAAAGGCACACTGCTGAGCCCTTGGCGGACACCCGCCTCTGGACGACTCCCTCCACCCTCTGCTGTTGACCCCACCGACCTCTTTGTGCACCGGGACAACCGACGGGTGGCAACTCCCCGTGCCGTGCTAAGCGTGGAGAATGCCTTTTAAATCGGCGGTGAAGGCGCAAGCGAAGCAACGCGACTTCAGGGGGAGAAAAAAACCTTCCTCGGCAAACGTTGGCGACACGAACCACGACCGGCCTTTTGACTGTTCGACCTAATGACCGAATAGACAATTATTACAAAGTAGCGTTTAAACGGCGACAGTGCATGTTGGTCATTGACCAGCATTGTACATTTTGAAAAGAAGACGCCTCATATGATTAAATAGGTGCTGCGGTTCCAGCCGTATGGATTACTGGGGGACCCTTGGCTTTTGTGGGAACTATGATTTATCGATTGCTGAGATAATTAAATCAATGAGTGATACGATTAACATTGTTGGATTCATAAATGTTACATTTAATTTACATTGCCCTACATTTAAAAATAATTATTATTTTGTTTTCTAGTCCTCTGTCAATCTACTACTGGATAAAGGCTTCCCTTACTCCATATCGGGTTGTTTGACCATTCTCTACCACACTGATCAGTGCCGATTAATAAAGTGGATGGTGCCAGCAATTGTTCAGATATCACTCGTTACTGATTCTAGCTGTGGCTGGAAATTGAATTTAGGTTACAGTGCGTGAACCACTTCTGTGCTCATCAACGTGGCTTTATTGGAGAGCTCGCTCCAAATGAATAAAGCTTCGCGTGGAAAGCCAATAGTGGTCGTCATACGGATGGACTTGCCCCCACCATAGGAGAGTGGAATTTCCACCAGGGCCTCAGAGCTGTAAACAGGAGATGGGCATCACCTCAATGCTGCATTGAGAGTTACAATCGTGACATACGGAAGGAGGTTCCTAGAAATATTTCCCGAGACAGCAGTAATGACATTTTTAGACCTGTGCGCAACAGGGGTTTCGCCGTGTAAGCCCCGTGCGACAAGAAACACACACACACATTAAATACCCCACGCCTCTGCTGCCACAAGAGGGCTTGCACAACTACACAGATGTGCGGCATCAATTTAGAGTTTACTGGTCTGAATGTGTGGTTTACAAGGGCAGTCGATATGCCCTGTTCCCACGTCATTTTGCGAGGTTCCCTTCACTGAAGTGAGCCATCATGTAATATCACGGACTCCGGACAAATTATGTGCACACCTCTGCGAGACGTTTATGGCGATTTTCAGCAAGTTGATGCGCGAGAATACATGTGTCGTGAGTCGCTCAGAGACACTAATAGTAGGAGGCACTCTATCTATTACAACCTTCACAGGTACAAGGAGTAACTACACTATGGTCAGGACAGCTAACAGGCTGTCTGACCAACAACGCCGAGGAGGTGAAGACGGTGACGAATACTCCAGCAGCATGACGGTTCTACTCCAAACAACAGCCCCGAACCCCCGGCTCGGGGTCCCCCTTTTATCCACCCAGCGTGGCCTCGCTCCGCCCTCGGCCACGCCCCCCTTCTCGAACCCACGAGAAGGTTCCCTCACGTGCCCCCCCTGTCACCTTTGCCCCACATCCCAGTTCTCCGGCGTATCACGTGACCTGCTGACAGACATGGCTGCTACAACAGCAGACCCCCTTCTTTGCCAGCAACCAGGGCTACGCGCCATAGTTACCCATTCCATGTCACTACACATATGTATTCTCACACGCACACATATATAACGCATGCATTTCCTACTATTAAGTGTTGTTATTCTGAGGTATATTAGTGGTTTAATGATTAAAGCTTAATTTTCATGCATGGCTAATTTATAGGCCCGATGTCATAAACAGAATTGCAGTTTAATTACACCACGCTTGTTATAATTTTTTTATTAGCAGCATACTCTTTTTCATTATGAATAGTAATGACTTCCATTAGTTCGCAATCATGTCCGTTTTTAGTGGTATAATTGCAGCTCTCCTTTGGGACTGATACAACTTTCTAACAGAACTTGTGTTGGCTTGGTCACCTTGATGTCATTAAATATCCTTTCATTAAAACCATTAATTTTAAAAGGCTGTTAATTTATCATAAATTTTTGTAATTTCATTATCTTTTTAAGGTGAAAAAGAAGGTCACCCAGAGTATATTATGTTTAGTTTATAATTCATTATTATACCATTGTTATTTAAGAAATCGCGTTTCCAATTTTACCAATATTTCGTATTCTTTATACGTCCAATTCCAGTTTCTATTATAATGTTTTATTAAGTTTTCCCTATTCATTACTTTGCCAGAAATGGCAGTCAGAGCTAAAAAAAAAACCCACTGAAGCTAATTTCCTTTACACTTAGGTTACACTCATCTAAAGCATATGCATTTTTAAATTTTACCCGAATTTTTTTTTCCACAAGGACCGTTCTCAGATCAAATTACATTTTACTTTCCACAGCAAAAAACTTGGATTTGTTTCCATTGCAATTCCTCTCTTTAGCTGTCAACGTTGAGGAGCAGAGGGGGGCGGTTGTCATAATTGCTTTTCACAGTGTCTCCTGCAAGGCGTGACTCACAAGTGCTGTGAACACGTCCCCTGCTCCATCATCCCGAGGACGCTGGCTGAGCTTTCCCATCGCGGCGTTTGCTTCTCGATTGCCGTTGTCAAAACCCGCGGGCGATGATCGTCGAGATGGTTTGCCAGATGACGTCCTCAAACGCGGCGTTTCATTCCAATTTGTTGTCGAGGAACTCTAATGAATAATGTGCCGTACGCGCCACAGGTGGCCTAATTGCTGTTAATTCATCTGTTCTGCCTCGTCCGCGTCGCGGTGGGCATCAGGTAGACTCTTTATATAAATGTTGCCTGTCACGTGGAACACTTCCCGTCGCATGCTGGAGAACAGGCTGCCGAGCTGCAGCATTTCGCCGTCGCTCGGATCCACGCTCCCACATCGGGTTCCCAGGCTCTTCCAGCCCAATAAAGGAGAGGCTCGCCGATGAAGTGGGGACCTTTGTCATGCAGATCAGAAGCACGGTCGCTGCTCAGTTTTATTACACCCGCCGCTTGCGCTGAGCCATTCCCAGAGGATTTGATCGTCTCCCGGCCTCATCATCTAAAGATCGCAGAGGCTCTAACGGCAGCAGAGTTGAAACGTTGCCTTCCGCTGCCGTCGTCAGGATTTTTCGCGCTGCCTGGTTTGATGTGGCAGTGACAGCAGCGAGCGCCGGTCATGCTCATGTGAAGGCGGGCCCCGCCGGGAGCCGGCCAGAACCCCGCTCGCGGTTGAATGATGCCGACTCAAGCCCCGCCGTCAGACCCTCACCGGGGCAGCCCGGTGTTTCGCAGAGCCTCCGAAGACGTGTCAATGATCTCCTCGACAGAGTTGCGCGCTGACCTCTTGTCGTCCCAATCGGCGCGCGGCTCGCGGCCAACGGCCCGTCCCGGGCTGCCCCTCGCGCCAGAAGAGTTACTCACGACAGATTTGTCCCCGGGGTAATCAAGGCAAGGAGATATCACGTGGACCTCCGTGGCCTGACCCCTCATGACCTGCCGGCACTTGAGAGCGTGGCTCTTTGTGATCGAGAGATGAACAGAGCGGTGATGTGGATATGCTAGTCTCGGTCACTGTCGAGGAAGTGGAATCTCTGCCTCCGGCAGGACTGTCATATCTGAAAGAGCGAAACTTCCTCTCACCTAATGCAGCCTTTGGGTTTTTGCCTGATGATTTTTTTCAGAAGACGGAGACTGTCTACCTGTGCGTAGTGTTTAACATACTCCTTTGAAGCTGCCGCGTGGATCTGGAATCAAGTCATCCTGTGAACCCGAAGCGGCGCTCTGTGTGATCTTTACATTTGTATTCGGCAACATTGATTTTCCGCGTAATGATGTCCTTCTCCAAGTTGCCTTTGTGCGACCGTATCGTGGCACTCAGTCGCGGCTCTGAATTAAACTTGCTGGAAGTGGCAGCGTGCATTGCCTCCACGACGTTTGCACAATGAAGTTTTACTCTGTTTATGTTGCCATCGCCGGTTGTATGTAGGTCGCCTGTTTTAGTGTCCATTTACTGGTCACTATTCCTTTCGCGCCCACTGAATCAAAGACACCTGAGATTTTGAAATTCAGTTTACATACACAATCTGAATTATTTATTTGCCTATGTGCTCTCTCACCTTTTTTTTACGTCTCGGAAACAAAATTGTAAATGTGCGTGTGCTCATCCAAAATGCATTTACTGGCAGCACCGGCAGCCGCTGGATTTGTGTCATTTTTAGGGCGCCGCAAACAACACCGGGGAGGAGGAGAAAGGCGCACACGGGTTTAGCTCAGGTCGGAGCTCGTCATTCTGAGTCACGCGCTGCTGATGGCAGTTTAACGCCGTCAGAGGAGCTCGCCGGAGTAGCGGCGAACGGCGGCAGGGCAGAGCGGGACAGGGGTGGTGGGGGGGGGCGGCAGTGGAGGCTGCGTGGCCTTGGACGAACGTCGGACACGCTCCGTCTTTTTTTTTGTCCCCGCGCGGCGCTCCCGCAGTTTATGAATCGGGACCAAAGTGGCCGAGGCCAGGTTATGGCGCGGGCTCGGCTTTGCGACCGTCTGACAGGGATGACCTCTTAGAAGCCGCAGATCCCGGGAGAGTTGCAGGCGGCCGTGGAGTTACGGGGGAGGCCTGGCGCTGCTTACTCCGGTGTGATGAAGGCACCCATCAATATTTATGTGTCTTGTCCGAGAGGCGGGCTTCAGAACTCCCTGTCTGCGTTGGCAAACTAAGCCTCTATGAAGATTTGTTCTGATCTCCACAAGAGTCGGCCAGGGCACGTGACACCTTCTCGGATAAAATATTTGATTCTCCTGAATAGATTTTCTCTGAATCTGCCGGTTCCGCGGATATGTGCCTTTTGCACTTGCTTGTTATTCCATTCTGATTTATTATTGATGTGGCCCCGATCAGTGGGATGTACTGGTACATTGATTAGGTCTGTATTATTCTCCGTGGGTGGCGTATTGTTAGGAATGGGTTTGTCTACTGGAAAATCTCTCTGTGAATCCGCAGACATGGCAGTAACTTTGATATCTGCCGTAACGCAGCCATTATACGAGGCAGAGCTTAACAGGGCCTTGTACGTGTGTATTAAAGTTGCCACTCTTTGTTTCAAAGTTTTGCTTCCCACGTCTCTGGTTGGCGCCGTTGGAGTAATTGCATTTTTAAGGACTTGTTGTCGTGTCTGTATTCCCATTTCTTGCATAATGAATTTCTGCGGAGACATTCTCTCAACTGTGGTGCGCTGCCGCCACTTTATAAACAGATTGTGACCCTTCAGAAGCAGTGGGCGATGAAAATGAAGAAGTTAAAGCTGCGTCATTGCCGCAGCAATCTTTTAAATTTGAATTGGTTGGTGACAGATTTTCGTGTCTCATTAAAGCGGGATTTATAAGCTGGCTTTGCATTTTTGGGGGGAGGAAATTAGCCTCTGAGGGAAATCATCTCTCCCTCTCCGTGGCCACATCGTGCATCGCCATTACTTCTGCAAATGATAGGCTGACACAGTGCAAACGCTTCCTGCAAGGAAAAGAATGTCAAAGGAACCATTTAACGCTGTAACAGTCATCATAGTTTATTCCCTACAAGGCAATCACACATCTAGCGCACGCGATGCCACCCCCATTCACAGGGCAGGCGCGCAAAGGTAGCACGGAGGCACCGCCGATTTGAGGTGCTTTAATATGAAAGGCAAATAATATCAATATGTGTCGTCAGCTCGTCGTACAACCGTGAACACATAAACAGAGGGTACATACCTAACCGGTACTGAATATATATTTCTCCAGACTCAGACTCGAAGAAGACACTACCACTATATTGCGTTATATAAGTAAAAATGAGTTCATAGGTAATTTATTCCATTTTAACCCTAAGTACCTTGTCCTTCTATCCGGCGACCAACTACCTTTTATCCACTTTAATTCTGAGTTATATGGGCAATAGACCATATGCCACTTTGTCCCCTGCTATAAATCTAGCCCTGTAACGCCGGCCCGTTATTCATGAGAACCAAGTGGTAGGACAAGGGTGTTTGGGTTGGGCAGCATGTGGAGAGAGTGGCGGTGGGCGGTGGGCGGCAGGGGGGGGGGCAGGGAAGCGAGGGGTGGCAGACGAGCGCGGTTAACCCCGTGCCTATTTGAGTGCTTGTTCTAAATCCATTCAACCGCTGGGGGAGGAGTCCCATTAACCGCGACCTCTGCACTGTTCACGAGACGCTTTTGAAAGCCCACGATTGAAATTTTGCACCGAGGGGGGGGGGGGTAATTTTTTTGGAAACGATTATATTTATGATTATGGGGAGGTGGGAGGAGGGATTCAAGCTGTTAATTTCGAGAAAGGACCTCAACATGACTTGCAGTAAAATGGCAAAAGCTCGAATGATGGGCCCCTCTTGCGCAACAGCCAATTTTTAGTCATTCATTCATTTATTTGACTCGGTCCCTTTAAAAAAAATGTTACGCATGCACTGAAGGCTCCTCATCAAAAGTAGCAAAGGTTGATGGAAAATTGGTTTGGATAAGTCAGGGTTCAGACAAGTAGGATCAAAATTATGCTGCCGTGTCTCTTTAAATAATTACGTCGAGTGATATTTTTTTTGTTCCTGCTTTGGATAAGTTAAATTGCAGATAAAAGGAGTGTGGGTAAGTGAGGTCACAATTTAAAATGTGTGTACCCACACAGTTGGCATAGCTTAGTAATATTTATTTTGTTGTATCATTTTTATTCTACATTTTGAAAACACAGAGGAAAATTTCCTATAACGCAAAAGAAATTCAGAATATCACAACGCATTCAAGAATACCTCTGCAAATCGGTCCAAGTACATCAGATGTGACGCAATAACTGCAGCACCACAAGCTAGCCAGAAGAAAGCAAATAGGTTTCAAATGTACTTGATATAAATGTATCATCGCTGGACCAATATTTAACACTGGAATTGTTTGGTGACAGATGTGCATACCTCACTGAATTTCGATGTATAATTTGCCTTTGTATTTTTAAAGCGATGAAGCGTTTTTCAGCAAGATACTCTAATTTAAACAAAGCAAATTTAACCCAACTATATAAGCAGAACCATTTTAAAAAATCAACTCAGTGAAGCTTTTTTTCCTGGATAAATACAAAGCAGAGCTGATGGAATTGTTTTTTTATTTAATTTTAGGTTAGATAAACACCGTTATGTAAAAATATATACTGCAGCTCTGAAAAATACTGATGTAGCCAACGTGTGACCCTAACCTCATGCCTAAACCCAACCATATCCATCCCCTCTCTCTCCACATACGGTTATAGAATGTCCATTAGCACACTCATTGCCATGACCCATGGAACGCAAGACCATTTTTGATTGGTGGCAGTGGTGTTCTTCAGAGCAGAGGCATCTTTTGACAACTGTGGCTGTGAACGACATCCGACTGCGGTGTTAGTGGGGTCAGGGAGGGCGTCTGAAGTCTAAGTGGCAAAGACTAACTCCAGATTTTTCAGGTTTGCTGGTAATTCATAATTAATCAATATTATGACCCTTCTATTGCCTCCCATTTTGTCAATGGAACAGTCAATAGGGGTTTGAGGGGCAGGATTTATGCTCGTGAAAATGAAGCCAATTTGACTGAGAACCATAGCCGGAGTTCCGGTCAGTTTAAGAAGTCCAAACTCCAAAATGTCTGTCAATAACGATTTAGCCTGTGTCCTCTCTTTGGAATTCTCACACTTAAATTCTAACCTAGCAATCTTTGAAATACGTAATCAACCAGGCTATGCGTTAATTGTGTGTTGACCGACCCTCTGTGTTGTATTACATTACATTTCGATATTTTACTAGGTTATTTAATTTTAGTGTGTCCTTCTGATTTTCAGGCTTGCATGTTGTGCCATCGCACTTGCAGCATCACGTTTGTTGTCCACTCATTGATATGCTAATTTTTTCTCTAACCCCCTACCTCTCTCTGCCTCCGCCCCCCTCTGTCTATTTAAGGCCACCCCACAGAGACGATCACCCCTCTCTGTTACCTGTGTTGCTCTCTCTATGTATCTTGGTGATATCTGTCTACTAATGTCTGTCTATAGTTTTCTGGTTAGATTTTATGTCGCTATTTCATTATACCTGATGATGATTGCTTGTGTTGCAATCGATACGTCGTAATATGCTATTATTTAATTTATTATTTTATCTTTAGACGTGACTTAACCGAAAGAACCAAATAATAATTCCTGCAGTCACGAAAGTCCTAAAATTAAGAACGATTTAGCCGTTTCTGTGCGATCTTTTCTTAGCAAATAATCAGCTGGGATACACAAGTAAGAACTTCTGCCAATGCAATGAATACGAATCAACGGGCTTAAAAAAGTGTAGGGTAGCACCTGCCTAACATGCAGCATAGTCTTAATCATCATCATCATCAGCCATGGTGAAACCACTGCTGGATGAAGGCCTCCCCAAAGCCGCCGCAATCTCCCATGATCTTGCGATTGAAAACCCCCACCGAGCTCCTGACACACAAAGCCAATCTCATCGCTCCATCCCGTCGATGTAAAATGCTTCTTCGCTGCCACATTTATTCTTGGCCATTGGCCACCAAGCAGAAGACTTCACCACGACCCAATAAAGGAGGTCGTCGTCGTCATTATTATTTTTTATTAAGTTCACCCGCGGCGCAGGTTTTTTTTCCCCCCCAGGAGAAGTCGGCGATTATCCGACCATGCTCGCTCGCGAAACAACAACAACAACAGCGGCGGCGGCGCATGTAACCAACCACGTGCCACTCCGTGGGACATTACCCAGGAGACGCGGCACGGGCGGCTCCGCCAGGCCACGGCCTGAGCGATGATGGCCGTCCCGGCGGCGGCGCGAGCGAGCGAGGGCACGGCGCTCCGCCTCGGAGGGGGCAGGCGGCCGGGTCCGTGGCGAGCGCGTCGCAGGCTCGCAGCGCGCACGCCATCAGCACCATGTGAGCGGAGAGCTCCGCACACAGGCGCTGGTTGCACAGGCGGCACGCGCGCGCGCGCCCCACACGTGCACGCGCCCGCACGTGCGCGCACGAGCAGCACGGAGGGTCCGGTGAGATCGTTACCGCGCGTGCCGATGACCACTTGCGATATCGCAAACTGCGGAGTCAATGAGGCAGGCGCCTTGTGACCTACACTTATTTACCTATTTTTTTTATTCACCAGGTAAGGTTCGCTGAGCTATACAGCTCTTTTGTTGAGAAGCGACCTGCCCACAAATTATAGCTCAGCGAAGTGGTTTATCACGTGTAAACGTATACGTGAAAAGCGCTATAGAATTGTGAATCGTGATTATTATTATTATTAGGTGTGGGTATTTTTGTTACATTTTTTTTTACGAGGTGAAGGTGCAGCCCCTGCAATATCTTGCTCATGCCACTGCTTGCAGAAGGGCCCTTCTGCTTGCAGAAGGGCCTCCGCCAAGAGTTTTGGAGAGCCGCTCTGGAGGGAATTTGAACGACCTCGGCTGCATTGATTAGACGGCTTTAGCAGAGGTGGGAGAACTACCCACACTTCACCCCACTGCACGTGACCTGCCGATTGTAAAACCGCGGTGTATCCATTCATAATTCTGGATGGACGGAGGCAGCGGGCGGATTTCAGACACTTGCACCATTGTTTCAAGTGCAGCGCTGGGAGAGAAAAAAAAGGCATCCTTTCTGGATTGCAATTCCAATGAGCCAACCGTCGGATCACGGCAGCAGCACTTATTTACTATTATAATAATATTAGAATCGTAAGGGACATCCCTTTACTAAGCCACTGCTGGATACAGGGCTATCTAAGGCGCATCTGGCACGAGGCCTGCTTGGCCATATTTCACCACACCGGAAACTGCGAGTTAGTGAAGAGATGGGGGACCTAGGAATCTAATTCATATGTTAACCCTTCACTGATGTCAGCCGTGGGTGGGATTCATAGCAAAGTGCACGAACCACGGCGCCACCACCCCATTCCCTTACTACGAATGATTTGAAACTATGAATAACAAAAACACTTTAAATTCCAGTTATATCTAATTTTGAAAATTAGGATTCCTTCTTTTTTTTTCTTTGTTTGACAATCTTTCTTATTTTGCTGTTTTCCCCCAATTACGTTGCAATAATACCATCACATTAAGTCGTAAAACCAAAAAAATCCATTCGCCACCGTGTGCCGGAGAACAGCTCCAGAAGATGATGTGGCCAGAAACTACCGCAAATTACTTAACCAGGCCTCCTTATCCACAGCCGACACACAACGTTACATGTCCTGCAATGAAAGCTTATCAAACGTGAAGCCATTTGTTTATATTAACAACGGGAGTAAGCCAAATTAAGAGACAACCCATATTTAATGATGGTTTCTTTGTACAGTCATTGTTGACCTGGCAGAGACTACCAACTCGCCACACTTGAAGCCCCAGTTTAATCACAGGCGGCTGAAACCCAGATCTAAGCCTCGCATCTCAGCTGTGACCATTCAGCGCTCTGACACGGTATCAACCCCAAACACACGGTCACTCACTTTAAACATTATTGCTTAAATATTTTCGGAAACCAAAAATAGGTTTCCATTTGTGTTTAAATTACTGCTGTTATTGTTGTTAGTGATATTATCATCGTTATTTTATTTAAATGTTTACTTATTATGCCATAATAGAGGAACATTCGTACTGGTTCGTGACAGTAATTTGCAGATGAAAAATTGAATATTTGTTACTTCTATCCGAATATTGCATGTATATTAAAAAACACTATATTCAATATTAAATATAACTTTCAAAGCTGAAAAAAATCTACAACACAGAATAAATTCAGCCCAGCTGAAAGATTTAGTAAAAAAAAGAAGCAAGGCAGGACATTGCACTATCCTGTGTCACTGCACTGCATACTCTTATCAGGTTAAACAACACGCGCTCAGTTTAAGCCGAGGTAGCAAATGCTCCAAAAATATGTTGGGAGAGATGTGCCAATAATGACTGTGCAGAGCACACTAATGATGCCTTTCTTGCTTTGTGCTGCCTGCCGACTGGAATTTTAATAGTGTCTTTGCATCTTGAGGGCTATTTGTTAATTGCACGAGTGCAGTGGGCTCACCGCGCCACCGCCGTTGAAACCACACCATTGTGGACCCTCTTCTTTGGTTTCCCCTCTCAGCGCCTTGCACGCTCGCAGGGTTAACCTCTCTTAAAGAGTGCCTCTTCTGCGTTAAATGTGAATAAATAAATAAATTTAGGATTCGCATCCCACCTACCGAAGTGGAAAGGTAATTATCTTCTCTGTCATTCCCATGCTAACATAAAGTGGTGGTGTGCAGTGTGCCACTGAAGTGTGACCGCACACTCAGGAGCCCTCTGCCACTGGGGCATATTTTTTAATGCTCAGTCTTTTCCGCTCCTCAAATGCTAAATTAATGTGGAGGGTGGGGGGGGGTTAGAGTGGGTGGGAGGGGGGGTAAAAATATCTAACGGTAATTACTTTCCCTGCACTTACAGAGCAAGTACTGGAGCAAATAAATGAGCATTAAACTTCCGTAAACTTTTATAAGATCTGGAAGTTCACCATTCCGGTGGGCAATGCTGGAAAGGCCAGATTTTTCCTATTGGCTAGAGCAGAATTCCATACCGCTAAAGCTGGAAAATATCTCGGGAAACATAGCCACTTATGGTCAGGTCGCTTCTGATAAATAAGCTAATAGCTCAGTGGGCTTTACCTGGTAAGATACAAATATTTTAGTTTTACTTGCATATGTTTTTTTAAAGTGATTTCTTTACCTTTCCTATACTTTTCACTTCTATCGTGTTTTTGTATCATTTGTTGTTGTTGTAACATTCGGACATGCCCTTACTGGACATCTGTGAAAAAAAGCTTTGTAGCTCAACCGATTCCTCCAGTAGAAACACATATTCTGATTTAGTTTCTGTAAGTAGCTAACGAGAGTGGAGTATGTGAGAACTCGTGCAGAACAGCCACAAGTGATAGGACTTAGTTTGACCCAATTGTCACGGAAGCTGACGGGCTGGTGAGAAGCAAAAATGTGATGACATGCTTATTCTGTAAGGTTATTTCAGAAATCACTTTTGTTGGAAATGTCTTGCATAATTCACCATGATTGGAAATGTTAAGACGTGGGTACAGCTCAAATGTAGCCATCTCATGTGGCATCAACAAGTATAGCATTTTAGACCGGGCAATTAGACCAGTGGTTCTTAACCATTACTGCAGCCTGCACCCCTTTCGTTCTCAATCATTAGAAAAATGTATGTTAATAAATGCATAGCTTTGATGTACTTACGTGCCCACGCTTAATTTGTGTTGTCGATTATTTACCTTCTAAAAAATCTGGCCATGTCTCGCACCTTCAAGGGGTGCGTGCACCCCAGGTTAAGAACCACTGCTTTAGACTGAGGTGCTTAAGTCTGGCTAATATCTCCCTGGCGATTACATTATGAATTCGACAAAGGCCACCAGCAAACGCAAGTCTGACTTCATACCCTTAAGCATGACGTCATGCCACAAGGCACGCTAACATCACGTGGAAATGTGCTATCACACCAGAGTGCAAATTGCACAGTTGCCATGGTGCTGTGAATCTGAAAATGTAATTTACACCACCAAGAAAAATAACCTGTGACAATGTTGCAGTTAACGTCGCGCTTACGACTTCTGCCGGAATTACCTTGCAAGACAGAGCACAATTTGCTCTTGAAATTTGTGTCATGATTTGGCGTACACTTAAATGCCGACCGTGAAAACTTAGAAGTTTCATTGTGGAAGCATGGCTTATTTTTCCATATTGTCTCCCCTCACTACAGATGACACAGGGATTGATATTCACTGTTTCTATGATTGCATTTGGCATATTTGCCCATCACAATCCTTCTCACAATTTCTGCTAATACAGTGACACTGAGAATTGCATTATCACAGTTGATATCAATTTCAGGTAAATGCTCATGAATTTATACACGCCGGAAGACTCATACTTTCGTATAAATTATGCAAAAATGTGGCAAATTTCTCAATTCGCCAGCCTCTATGCGCTCAGCAGAATGCATGGATGTGCCACAGGTATGTCGATCGGCGGGTCGTATGCGGTGGGGTAAAGTGTGGGTGCTCCCACATTTACAAGACGTGTTGCCAGCGTGGAGCAAGAAGAAGAAAAAGGCCACAATACCCTCCAGAGGGGGGATATTGACTCTAGTCGAGGCCATTCTGCCAGCAGAGGAAGCATTTGCCAGGGCTGCAGATGTACAATTTCTCTTAAAGGAAATAGCAGATCATGGCCTATTTTACGAAACATTGTGCCGTCTTGCATTTCATTTGAAGACTCTCGCAAGGGTGACAATGAACGCGCACTGGCGCGGACACTTTACTTGCTTGTCCCTACAAAAAATACAAACAAACGTGCAGTTATTCCCAGGCTTATTTTGCTATTAGAGTAGGTTAACAAAACTTTCCATTGTTGCCAGAATCAGAACAAAATGGTAAACCGTTTTTCTCTACTGAACACACACACACACATAGATTGGGAGAGAGAGAGAAAAAAAAAACTGCAGCAGAATTGTATCGCTGCAGCAGCTGTAACGTAGAGCTGAATGCTTTTTGACAGCTCTATTACCTATTCACAACCCCCCACCACCGCCCCCCAAATATTTGGTAACATTTAAGAAGGGCACTCTTCCCTTTACTTCATCAGAACGGGCGGATTTGTAGTCGCGTTGGTCTGACAGGGCTCTATTGGAAAGGGCTTTAGACACCGGCTGGCCCCGGGCACACGGCAACGCAGCAAGGGGCATTTCATTATTTATTTGTGCGGGCTAGGTGGCGGCTGCCCATGACCTCGCGTGTGATTGTCCTGCGTGGCGGAAGGCCTGCTGGAGGCCGATATGCATACGCCAATTACGAAATGTGCACCGCATGCAGTGCCGTGGCCAATGGCGCTCCGAGCCACTGTCGGTCACATAAAATGCGTGTGATTATCAGGAAATTGTCCGACTTACAGTAAGGCGAAAAGGCTTCATTGCAACGGCCGTGCAGTAAATCAGTGTTAACACGTAACTTTTTACCTTGCGACCCATCAAACATTTCTTGGCAAAAATCCATCAAGGGTGGAATAGTTATCCTGCTATACTGCTGTCAAACCACCGACTACCCATCCGTTCCTTTATTTTTTATTTTTAAACACTGCCGATATGTATGAGTGACAGACTGATGCCCCACTCAGGAGAAATAGGGGGGTTAATGGAATTTCATTGCAAAGCCGGCAGTGGTATCAAAGTGAAGTGACAGCGGTTACCGTGTGTCCCTCCTTTTTCAAAAGCAAGACTGATGAGACTCATTCCACTAAAGATAATGTATGCGGAGGATTAATAATTGTAATCCCCCATTTCACTGCACTCATTAATTACCCGCTTTTCACTCCTGAGTGGCAAAATATGTCACTGTGACTGAAAGCTGAAAGCCTCTCACAG
Source organism: Lethenteron reissneri (assembly GCF_015708825.2). Taxonomy (NCBI): domain Eukaryota; kingdom Metazoa; phylum Chordata; class Hyperoartia; order Petromyzontiformes; family Petromyzontidae; genus Lethenteron; species Lethenteron reissneri. Next base: position 11,447,229 of record NC_083792.1, on the reverse strand, counting down.
TAAATACCAGCCACCGCTCTAAAGTGCGTTAATGTGTGTTTTAAGTTCCACACTTAAATAGGAGCATTATACAGTCATTCAGAACATTTGTAATTTCTATCTAATGTCTTTTTTGTATTTTATATTAATTGCACGCAACTCCAATTTCTTTTCCTCCGTCTCGCAAATTTAGCAATCAATTTTAATGAGTGCCAAACTGCGGAATTAAAAACCTGGGTTTGTGGGAGGCATGGGGAGGGGGGGAGGGGAAGCCCGCAGGGGTTTACCTTAAATGGCTCAAGGCTCGTATGCGAACGGGCCAGGGCAAAGCAGGAGATGCAGATTAGGAGCAGCTCAGTCGCTCTCAGCCAAGCCGTCAGGTGTTTGATTTGCTGATGTAAGCTCAGCAGTGGGGCACGGCTGCCCACAGAACACAATTCATTCTGTTTAGAAGTCCCGAGCGACTGAGGCCTCCCCGCCGCACTCTCCTTCAGCCAACCCTGTGGTGGGGTGTGTTGGGGCAGGGGGGGGGGGGTGGATGGTGGCGGAATCAAACATATCAGTCGATGAGAAACCTAAAGAGACCGATATTAACCGTTTCACCTGTGCGCCTTTACTTTACTTTTTCAGCCACCGCCCGCGCTTTTGGACGGTCGGAGAAAACAAATTAAGAGCTAATTACCGCATGATAATTTTTCTTCCCCGCCTCCCAACAAGAGGTGAACAACCTTTGAACTCATCCCCGCCACTTGCGGGACATCATAAGAAATGTGAATTAGCGCATGCCGACCGGATGTTGCAATTTAATGTCGCCACCGCATTCAGGGAATACGGGGTGAATGGGTTAAATTTTCCATTTTCGCACACGAGTCCTGCGGCACGCCAGAGAATAAAATGTCACATGCGATTCGATTTCCCAGTATTTTATCTGCTTCTCCTGCTGCAGTGCTTGTGTAAATACAGAAGCCACTGAGATTGCAGGATCCCAGAAAAACAAAGCGTGGCCAGCTCATAGAGATTCCAGCATGAACCCTAGGAGGAGTCCCCGGTAATTGAATTCTCTGCTTCAAAAGCATTTCCTGTCTCTCAGGCGAAAAACACTGCGCGCCTCTCTAAAGAACCTGTCTGTATAAATATCACTGGAACAAAAGGAATCGTGAAGTTATTTTCTCCCATGCTGTACTGTGTAGAAATTCTCGTTTCTTCATCAAAGCATTTGGGAGCGATATCGTTTCAGTGCGCCGTTGCCTGATATACCACTCGTGGCAACCTCTTTTCAGAAACCCCGTAATGCATTTGCATTGTTGGATGACAATTCAAAAGCCCAGCTGCCTTTCCCAATCTTCCGAGAACAAAAACAAGGAGGACCTAGTCAGGGAAAATGCAGCAGACAAATGAAGACAAAGTTTGAGCAAAAAGAAACCCACAACAACAACAAAAAACAACTATACAATAAGCCGGGGCTACATATAGTCCGCATTTTTATGCAGGCTATTTGCACATCCCAAACTCCTCCTAATGGGATGCCAAGGCAATTATTTGTGAATTGCTATATCTTTCCGCAGCTAATGATCACCATCCATTATCGCACATAGTGGTATTTAGCACTTTGCTGATTAACGTCCGTAACTTAAGTCTGGCAGACGTTTTCTGGGCCTTGTACGTTAATCCGAATATTTGCACGTGTGCTGGGAAAAGGCTAGAAAAAATATCAACCGTAACTAGAATGCCAAAATATCTGACATACTGTAGCTATGTGATTTCTATTTCAGTCAATATATCTTTAACCCTTTGTTTTTAGTTGGGGTGGAGCAATAACACAGTGGTTCGAATCCAGCGGTACAAGCCCAGCATCCCGAGTACGATTCCTAGCCATGGCTAACATCAGTGGCAAGTGATATCAGGACCGGTCCTACCCTCCTCCCCTCCATCACCAACGTCCTACTGACCAGTGCAGTGAAATATTCTCAACAATGTGTGACTGACATCGCATGTTTCATCCATTGGTGATCTATTATTTTATCTACCTACGTGACTTCACCGAAAGAAACAAAGAGTATGGATTCCTGCAGTCACGAAAGCTTCAAATCAAGATTATATATATTTATATTTTCCATTTAGTTACTGGCCACCTGAGTGGGCGGGCAGCCAAAATTGCATGACTTACTTCAACTTCAAGTCATTAGCGAGAAGTGCTTGGTCAGCAGCAGAGGTTGGCACCCAATTAGCTTAGCTCCTGAGTTAGCACCGCACTGGGGAATCAAAACACTCCCACTCAAAACGGTAGTCCTTCATTACCTGGCCCACGAGCGTGACGCAGCTTATGTCAAAGGTAGCATCTGATGCTCTTCCAATTCTGTATGAAGGGTAAAGGTGCAGCCCTGCAATTGCTGGCTGACGCCACTGCTGGCGGAAGGGCTTCCACTAGAGGGGGCTCTGGACATCCCCTCTTCGATGCCTTTGCTGGGTGAACAGAGGCGGGGGGAGGGGTATGAAACTTCCCCGTTGCTTCAAATGCCGTGCTGGCAAATTGAACCGGCGACCTGGGTCGCAGGTCCACCAGTGTGCTATCCATCACACCACGGCGGCATCCCTCAGTTCTGTCTATGTAGGCGTAAACATGCAACGAAGCCGCCTCGTTCAAAGCCCCGTTGATAATAACAGCATTTTTTTGTTATGAATAATAAAATGGTTTACTTATCTGACAGAACCACGTTTTGATTGTGGCTGCATGCATGCTGCAATTCTTTCGCCACGGTACGTAGCCAACTGTGCTAATCGGAGGTGACATACGTAATGATTTCACACCTGTAAACAGAGCCAGCGACAGCGTGATTGGGGGTTGCTTTGGGTGAGGTGCGCAAGATGTAAAAATGTCAAATCTGGCCCACCCAAAGTCTCCAGAGAAATTACATCTGGAGATATTAATTTACGATGAGTCTGGTCAATCAATTAGTAGCGACTTAAAGCTTTCGTGACTGCAGGAATTCATATTCTTGGGTCTTTCGGTAAAGTCACGTAGATATGTTCAAAGAAAATAATTAAAAAAATAACAGAAAACTACGACGTTTCGATCGCAACGCAAGCGGTCGTCTTCCTGATACTATCTACGTGACTTTACCGAAAGACCCAAGAATAACAATTAGTAGCGCTTTCAGTTTCTTTATTTGGTACTAGCAATGTGCTCATTGAGATAATAACTTTTGTAAAGCCTGGTTCATGCAAAACTGCATCTCACAACGCTGTATAAGACAGAAAAGCAATAAAATACACTAAAAAATGACATTGCGAAAGTTGGGTATAGGTCATCAAAACTTATCGTGGAGATTACGAAAACAGATAGTTTCTGGTGGCCGGATGGCGCAGAGGTCAGAGCATTTAGCCAGTACAGCTGAGATATTTGGTTTTAGTTGGCGCAGCCCATTTGCAATTAAATCAGGTTCTCGAATGGGATTAAATGATGGGCTCAGCTCTGTCACCAATGACTGCACGAAATAAAATTACATTGAACTTGCTTTTACACTTGATTTTGTTGAAACACAGCTCTGAAAATAAAAAAAAGAATCAGTTTAACTGCCATGTAATGAATATGTAGCAAGGCATGCACAAAAATGTGTCACTGGTACATGCAATATAATTAAGGTCACTTAAACAGATTTCAGAAGCACTTCTATGAAGTTCCCTTCTGTGGACCGTTCACGACCACTCAGGGCTGAATTGCACGATAACCGATTTGAAAATCTACCCCATCGCGCAACGCACAATTGTGGTAAAAAGTTGGAGACCAAATGGAGAAAAGGACCATTTCTCAGCCGAGAAGCCATCTGTAGGTTTTGTGTTCATTTTGTTTTCAGTTGAGGTTAAACAGCATTCTGCGGTGTCCTTGGGCACAGCGCAGAACCTTCCTTCCTATCACGTCACAGGCATTTTCTGCTCCGATGCTCATGCTACTCACTCTGGTGTGAAAGTTTAGCAAGCTCAATGTATCAGTTGATGGAAACGTTGCAGATGAAGGAGGGGAATAAAGCACCTTAGTCGTGCTCAGTATTATTACAGCGTTCAGCTTTTATGATTTTATCGGTAGATGGTACAAAGGCATTACAAGAAAAAAGTGGAAGGGCAGAACGTTGAGCTAAAATGTGGCGCCATGGGACTCAAGAAACGGCTTAAGTTGGCAGGAATTATTCCAGCTGCAGAAGCATAAGCTCTCTAATCCTGGCTAGTTGGTACACAGTATTAAGTTCTTTCATTCTCCTACATCACCACCTCTAACATAAAAAAATATATATAGTGGGCTTTATACAATGTGAGTGTCAATCAATGAGTGAGGTCTGCAATGTGACGATATTCTAGAGAATAATACACAGGTGATGGTAAAATACGTAAGAACTAACCAGGTATATCCTAGGAATAAGACATCATTAACATCATCATCATAGAGACGTCACAGCAGAGTTCGTGATTCATCATATTTATCATCCTCACCATTGCGTGTCAATTCATCACCATCACATCTGTTATGATGCATAATGCACAAGACAACAGAGCATGTAATGATTCAGCATAATCTACATCACGCCGTGTCAATTCTCCACCATCATCATTGTCATCAGACTCATCATCATCACATCCGTCACAATTCATCATCATTTTTACTTTATTTATCATGCACCTTATGAGAGGTTGTACGTGAGAAAAACTTCGATTTAACAAACATCAAAAGCCAATTGATAAGTATTCTTAGCAAAACAAACTCAACAAATTCATCAATAACACGGTGGCCTTGAAATGAATAATACATAATTGGCGACGTATTGGAGAATAACCCTTCTTTACAGCACGCAAGTAGAGGTCAGAGAGATACAGCGGATGATCAGAGATAGAGCAGATAATAAAAAATCGAGTGGCAACAATAATAACAATTTTCTGAAACATCGCCCATTATATAATTTTACTTTGAAGGCCACAGTGTTATTGGCAAATGTGTTGAATGTTTTTGCTTTGTTTCTTAATTGTGCCTGTGCCCCACTGCCAACACAGCAGCATCACCAAATAATTTTTGCCAGGCAAGAATTCTATGTGGCGGTTATTGTCCTCCACTCGACCAGCTGGGAACGCTGCATGTTCCATACCTGTCGCTATTTTACGTGTTATTGATGCCAAGTACGACTTCAAGAATGGTAACAATGTCATGCACTTTTATTGTAGGAGCGTGGAGGGGGGCAGTTGCAGTTGTTAAATATATTGAAGTCGTGAAGGCTTCCGTGGCTGCGATGTTGCAACTCTCCCGTGTGTCTACGGAGGTTGCACCTCGCGTTGTCTGGCGCGATTTTGACTCCCGCAGAAGTTTCCCGGCACGTGAAGCAGAAACGTCGGACATCGTGCCGAACAACATGCGGTAACAATCCCGAAATCACATCGGAGAATGTATTTCAACGCTATGTAGGCCCCAAAGTTGCATGCTCTTTATAATTAATTATGGTGACTAAACTATTACAATTGACAACCAAGTATGTAATTTGGAATGGCTTCCCTATTGCATGATGCCATGATATCTTTAATGTCCACAAAGCTGACGCTGGGGCAAAGGGTATTGACCATTGCCCCCCATTTCAGCACTCAAGGGTTAAGTTTTTCCTTTATGAGTCCCGACTGGTAACAGTGGCTATGGCAGGCAGTCACATTAGCCCCGTTAGGTACATACAAGCTGCAGGAGCCCCACTGACTATATGGAACAACGAGAAAAAAGGAGCCCAATTGTCATAAAAACAAGAGTTAATTCGATTTTTTTTTTACTGCCCATTGTCAACCCACTCCCAAGTCACGTGGGTTGTTTGAACATACTTCACCGCGCTGGTCAGTGCAGGTCGGTGTGAGGGGGAGGGCCAGGGCCCAGTTCAGATTTCACTCACTACGGCGGTCGCCACCTGCCCTGGTTTTTTCCAGGATCATCTTACTTTTGAGGAAGCCATCCTGGGAATTGCTATTTCCAGAAATTAAATGTTCCGGTTTTTATGTCAATTGGATTATAATAATAAGCCACTCATCAAGCTATTCCTTCTTTCAGCATTGTACCTCGGTGGGGGCAACCCAACTCATCACCAGTGTTAGCAGTGGCCAAGAATCAACCTCAGGTCGCTGGGTTAATAGCGCACTGCACTATTACTTGACCGCCATTTCACCCCGGTTAACTTATTATAGGATTTATTTTTTCAAAACGATGTTTACAAAGGTACGACTAACAAATGATGTGAAATGCATTCAGAATTTATAGAGAGGAGATCAAGAGCAAGCTGACTTTTTTGGTCATTAAGACAGGTCAAACCAAATATATAAGCATAAATTCAGCATTTATAGTTCTTGGCAAATCGTTTGAAACTCTTACGGGAAGGGAACTTGAAGTGAGTTTACATTTAAATTGCCTATTATTCTTCAAGCTGGCTGCTTTTCAGAATCATGCTTTTAAAACATCGTGCTGGTAGCTTATCACCGCGACCCCTCGATGGGATATTTATTCATTTTGCTACAGTAACGAAATTAAAACAATAATACAATTGTGGACAAGTGGGTCACATCACAGGTAATTGCTCTCAAAACACAACGGATAATGTAGCGAGAAGAACAAGTAATTGCCTTTCCCGTTGGTGTTTTTATGATGAACATATTTGCAGTGGAAGTTGTCAAAGTTGGATTTAGCTGTCCTGTATTTTTTTATATTGAAACTCCGTGTTCATATGAATTATAAATATATATATATGCATGTAAAACAAATTACGTTGCCTTCAGTGCCAGACTTTGAGCTAAGCAACTATTTACTACTATTTTCATTTTACCAGGTAAGGCCCACTGAGCTCTCTTTCAGAAGCGACCTGGCCACAAATGATAGCTCAACGAAGTGGCTCATTATGTGGAAATTGATAGCAGCCAAATACTCTAAGCGCATGTTTCTAAATGTGTAGGGGGAAAACGGAGGATCCAGAAATATATCCACGCCACCACGGGGAGACCATCCAAACTCCAAAAGTACAGGCGTCAGGGTCAGGATCGAACCCATGACTTCCTTCATACCAGGTGAGAGAGTTAGCATCTCGCCACAATCATGAGGTCAAATAAAATCAATAATAAATATAAGAATAGGTTTTTACCCTTTCTGGCAATAAAACAGTTGTGTTAAGATGTTAAAACACCGAACAGAAACCTGTTGCAAGGAATCCCGTCTGCATTAACCACAATTACTAGTGGTGAACATTCAAACAAAAAACATGCTCTGGTAGTATATGCATTGTCTTTGAAACTGATTGGTCCACACCAGAGACAGCTTTCTTTAGAGCCCAGTCTCAAACAGTGTTCGACCTGAGGACGCCAAAAGGTGACAAGCACAAAATAAATTCTAATTAATAGGAAATACTTTTTGAAAGTAAATTTAAATAATACATTTGTTTGTATAAAATACGTGCATATTTATCGTGCTGACATAGAAGTAAATGTAAACAAATGGACTCAAATGAACTCAATTTAACGTATTTCCTTATTAAATGTTATGTTATCAACACATCGAAACAATTAGAAGCATTATCAAAATTACTATCTGCCAGAACCGAACAGTAGCCACAATTGAGTCAATTTTATACGTTTACAATTTCCTGAGCAGAATTTTCTATTTACTTTTGCAGATGCCACAAATGCCCTTGAGACAACGCAACACAAAGCAGAAGGGGAAAAAAACTGCCACAGCAATAGCAACAAGATAAATGGCACGTTTTAAACAACGACCACTTGAGCCTCATGCAAGGTGAGAGGTAGTGGTGCACAGAAGGCGCAGCAAAAAAAAAAACAAATCAGCTCTCTGCAACATCATTGCACTGACAAAGTACTGATTTCCATCCACAAGCTACGACGACTTTGTTCTCTCGGGGTGCTGTGATATGCAAGGGCATTCCTCCGTGTCAAAGGTTGCATCGGCTTGACTCCAAATCCTCGTCAAAATGGATTCACAGAGCGCAGAAGCTTCTGGAGGGGATGCTTAGCTTGCTGTCCGGTCCTGCCTTGAGATGATAAGGGGGCTCAAGGCGCTGTCTGGGACAGCAGGCGACCGTGAGCTTGCGTCAAGATCTGCAATGACTCACGTGACACAAGCAACCTCGCGTCCCGCACTATTGCCTAAAATTCAAGCTGGTATTGTTCTACGTTGCTGAACATCCCTGAACACGCATGCAAAAAAGGCAGACTTTATTCAGAGTTCAAGTACAAGTGTAGTGATATACTCAAGTTCAAGTTCATTTATTGGGTATAGCCCTGTGAGCCATTCGGCTCTTGAATCGGGTGCAACCGCAACAAACAGAAAACAAAAACATGAACAAGAAAACATCTTAAAGTGACTATGTGCAAACAGAAAATCCAAGAAAAGACAGCAAATTATTGCAGAAAAAGCACCGTACACCAACACTGTGTGCAAAAATCCCAGTGGGATGCAAGTCAAACAACAACAACCACAAGACAACTTAGATTAAGGCCATCAGTATAACTCTGTACTACAACAAACAAACATGGCCAAACCAAAAAACTTTTCGAAAATCACCAAAATAAAGCCATAAAAGCAATGAAACAGTGATCATAGGAACTGTGACCGAATTTTCACAATAAACGACGTAAACAACATGTACTACCAAACTCTGCAGCCATAGCTGGCTGCATGAGTCACTCCACAACAGAGACACTAGAAATAGGAGGCACTCTATGTATTATAGAGTGCACTCTATGTATAACTACGGTACAGTTTTAGTCAGGACAGCTAACCGACTGCCTGACTGACAATGCCCGAGAAGGTGAAGACGGTGACGAAGACTCCAGCAGCCCGAGGGGTTTCCATTCCAAGCAACAGCCCCGAACCTTCGCTCGGGGGTCCCCTTATCCTCCTGGCGTGGCCTCGCTCCACCCCCAGCCACGTCCCCCTTCTGGAACCTACTAGTGTGTTACCGGGATGACCTCACGTGCCCCCTCTATCACCTTTGCCCTAAATCCCTCTCTCTGCTTATCACGTGACCTGCAGACAGACAGGGATGCTGCAACCACAAATCCATTTCTCTGCCAGCAACCCGCGCTATGTTCCACAGCAACCCGTTACATGTCACTACACAAGGAAGGCAGAGGGGCCGTCCATAAATGACGTCACGCAATTTTATACGATTTTTGACCCCCCCCCCCCCCCGTCACACGGCGTCACAAAAATTCAGACCCCCCTCAAATATGACGTCACAAAGCTGTGCCCCCCCCCCAAAACCATATTTCCATTTTTAAAATAAAACATGCTTCAGATCGCTTTAAACTATTGTCATTGTAGTGCGTATTTAATGTGGCGCTGCACTCTGATGTTATAGGAGTGTTGTTATAACAATTAGTGTTGTTATAACAATTCTAAATTTATTTAAAGTTGCGCATTTTGATGTAACGTCACATTTCTCAAACCCCCCTCGTCACACATCGTCACAAAAATCTGACCACCCCCCCCCCCCGTCCCTAGGTGCGTAACGTCATTTATGGACGGCCCCATAGGTCCAGGAGTAGACCAATTGTGTTTGTGTAAAACCTCTCATGACAATGCATGCCGAGGTGAGGCAGAGGCCCCATGAATAAATGCAATAAATAAATAAATAGCCTTCGCGGCCCTTGATGAAACCGCTTCTGGATGCAGGTCTCTCCATGCCTTGGCGGTCACAAGGATTGTTTGACCATTCTTTTACCGCACTGGCCAGTGTCGGTTGGTGAAGGTGGGGGTGGGGGCATCTTTGATTGGTTCAGATAAGAGGTCGCAAACGGGTTTTGATTCTTTACACGTACCCATACCCGGCCGCACCAGGGTCGCAAACGGGTACGGGTACGGGTACCCGATTGCGACCTCTGGGATGAAGCCATGTTGCAGGCGCGGGTGGGTTGATTCTAGGAACTTGAATTGTGAGAAGAGACACGACGTTGGGAAATGAGTGACAAATGGTTACTCACCAGTGACTCACGGCTAACCCGTACCCGGCCGCACCAGGGTCGCAAACGGCTACCCGTACCCGGCCGGGTACGGGTAGCCGGGTATCGGGTAGGGTACGGGTATCGGGTACTCGGTTGCGACCTCTGGTTCAGATGTAGGGTTGCCACCTCTTAGATACAAAAATCTGTCCATATCATGGAAAGAAGGGTATCTCAGAGTAACGGAAGCAGGGAGAACTACATGGAAGTGCATTGTCTACTTACAGATTTCCAAGCACATCTCTTTCGAAGAGAAAATACTTGGGTGGTGTGGCAACCCTATTAAAATGTTACCTGACAATCACATTATCCATGACCAAAGATCGAATTTAGGTCACCAGGTTTATAGCACAGTGCGCTAGCCACTGCACCACTGCTCAACCTGGAATAACGTAAAATAATAAATGTACAACCTTTCGTCAATCCACTGGTTGATGAAGGCCTATTCACACCATGTCATTCATGGAGGTTGTTTGACAATATTTCATTATGCCTGTCAGTGCAGGTTGGTGAAGGGACAGGCTCAGGACCAGTTCAGATATCACTCACCACAGATGTTAACCAAAGTTGGGAATCAAAGTCAGGTCACCAGGTTCATGGCACATTGAGCTAACCACTGCTCCACCGCTCCACCAGGACTGATGTACGTTTCTCAAAACAAATATAACAATTCTTCCATAACCCTGTTCCTTAGCCCGTTGTGTGAAGAATTTGCTGCAACCCAAAAAATGGGCCAAAAATATAATGGATTCACAATGTAAGCCTTGAGGGAGTAAACACCATTGTACATTTTGATATTGCAGCACAGGTGTGATTAGCATGGTCCTTTCATTGCATAAGTGGATTACACTGGGAATACACTCCAGGCTGTATTGTCTGTTGATTTCCCAAATCCCTGCACCAGTGCCACAAACCATTGCCTTGGCTTTCATAAACCAAGGTGTCTTAATTGTCTGAATTTGAAAAAACGAAGTCTCAAAGGCAAGAATCGTGAGGATAAGGGCATTTGTGTCACGCTTATGATGTCATTTTGGCTCTAAGGAAGGCTTTGTGAGTCTTATGATAGCAAAAATTATCAGTTAAATGGCTAACATGCACTAGGCCTTCAACAACACAAGACCTTTATTGATGCGTATGTCAGTATAATGCCCCCTCAGAAAACGAAATTTTTGTCACCGTAATAAATGCCACGGCTTTACATTTCTATTTAAATTTTTTGGCTACTGATAAAATTATATATATTTCTGGCCGCGACAACATTAGTCACAAATGTATGTTGCGGCCGTAATTAATGATAAGAGGCGCCATATCCATCTTAGGGGATGACTGATGTCCGCGTGACGTATGTCTCCTCATTGCGGCGTCGCTGGGAGGGGAATCTGCAAAGACTTTTGGGAATTTTTATCCCATCAGGCCGATCAGCCGTGGCAGACAGCACATTTGTTTCAGCAAGGATGAATAACCCATGCTCTCTGCTCCTCTTTTATTTCTATTTTTATTTGTTTTATCTGGGACCTGGGTTTTTAAAAATCAATAATGTATTAAGAAAGCAGATTTGGCAAGCGAAAAAAAAAAGATCTATTGCTCAAAAATAGACTCTTTATCATGTTGTGTCACGGGGAAGTATGGAGGCGGGCCCCCTGGCCTCACGCAGAGTGCACCCACATTTCTATAAAACTTTGGGGGAATAATTTCCAGTGCATCAGAATTTTAAATGTGAGAATTGAATAAGTGTGGTCTGTGCTTCATCCTAAGAGATCCATGCCAGGTCATTCCAGAGTCATTATAAAACGAGTCTTGAACCAGTGGCAGGCTTATATATATGAAGCACTGAAATATAAACCACACTGCCCTAGAGAGATAGATAATGACCGTTGCTTACGCTGGTAGACTTTTGTTTTCAATTTTATGTTGCATCACATTGGTGAATGGTACCGTAATTAAAGTCCGTAAAGCCAACTTACTTTCTCAATCCCAGCCGAATGCCATTCATCACTACTCTCCGACGAATCTTAACTTTTGTCGCAAAGTTCACACATTCTATGAGAATTATAATGCTTCACTCACGTGGCAATTCGATAAATTGTCACGATTCAAGGTCACGATCCAATTTGACAATTATTATTTTTTCACAGTAAATGATAGCACCTCTAGTTGCTGCTGGTATGATATGCATACATTATGTACAGCATGCAAATCACAAGATATTGTTTACTTACACATGCGTTTTGCTGCACGTGTCGTGATCCGACCATGTCCGTCTGGTGCTCTCTGAGCTGCGTTGGCTTCCAGTTGCTGAACGAATACATTATATGATCACACTCATTGTACACAAAGTGCTTTCCACAAATGAACCACAATACCTCGCTGATCTCGTCAAGGAGCATAAAGCATCACGCAAACTCCGGTCATCCTCGCAATGGCTTTTGGCGAGCCATCGCGCACTTTCAAATGCGTTTCTGCGGCCGTCTGGAACGCTCTTCCCTCCGATATTAGGAAGCCACCTGAGCTATGCACTTTAAAATCAAGATTGAAATCTCATTTCTTGAGAACTGCTTTTTGTGTTTAGCTTGTTGTCCTTCCCCTGCACCTCGGATTAGCACGGTTAGCTACGTACCATGCGAAATAAGTTCAACAAACACACGTACCTACGTGTACAAAGATGCTTTCGTACACATGCCACGGGACGACATGCACACCTTCAAACACACGCTACATTTTAAATAAGAGCGCTGCTCTGCCATTAAAATTGCAAGCGATGCACCTGTAAGCGCTGCACATTCCATACACGAGCCTCTTCCCTGGAGCGTTCCTGCTGTCCTCAATAGATGCAGATGGTAGTGGGGCCCATAGCAATCCCGCTGTGCCCTGGGGGGCTATGAGGCTGTGTTTTTGACAGTGAGCACCCAGCACCCGTGAGTGTGTGGGAGGCTCCAAGTCCATGTTTACTTTCATCTTCACCCTGCACCCCGATTAGCACGGTTTGCTCTGTAGGGCGATAAAGAAGTTGAACACATGTACTCCACATAGTTGTGTAAGGGATGCCAGAGGCAAAGCCTATTAGGAGATAAATAAATGGATGGATGCTCGCTCAGCGGGTCCAACGCCTCTCAAGTTCGAATCGCGCCCCCCCCCCCCTTCTCATTGACGAGGAGCTGTCAAGGGGGGAGCCGGCGTAGGGCATTGGCTCGGACTTGAAGGTGGCGAACATTCACATCGGACTGGTCGTCAAGGAAAACTAAAACGGAAACGAGAGGGTCTGGAGATCGTTGGGAGAAATCAATGGGATTGGTGGATAAATGAATGGAAAGTTCTAGAAAATGATGGGGAAGAGGATAAAAGAAGGGGGTAGAAGGGGGTGGGTGGGGGGGGCTTCGTGGCACCTGAACGGAGTAATTCCCTGATGCGTGCTGTGCGGATGACGTGATGAAGTTCAAGACTAACCCGGCTGGAATGCATTCACACTTCAATCTTAATTTTGGAGCTTTCGTGACTGCAGGAATTATTCTTTGGTTTTTTCGGTAAAGTCACGTATAAAAATAAAATAATAAATTAAATAATAGCATACGACGTTTCGATTGCAACACAAGCAATCATCATGATGATATACGTGACTTTACCGAAAAAACCAAAGAAGCATTCACACTTGTCCGCTGGCAACTTCGTCAGCCGTGGCACGCCACGGGAAAGGGAACATAGTCCGGAATACGATGCATGAAAAAAAAACAAATAAAAGAGATTCGCAAATTCAAGAGAGAAAATAAAGAATTGGGAAATAAGAAGGAAAATGAACAGAACAATGGAAGCAAAGAGTCGGGAAAGACGTGGCAAGGGAGGAAGAAGCTTCGTCAGTGTCTCGACACTGCACGGAGCGGTGTCTGTTTTCACAAGGGGATGGGGAGACGGGAGGGATTCAGAATGGGGGATGGCCACACAGAAGTTACGTGACTCATGGGAGGCTTTAGCTGATTTAGATGAATGTACAGCAGCTTCTTGTCAATCCGCTGCTGGATGAGGGCCTCCCCACGCTGTTTCGGGTCGTGGAGCTTATTTGACCACACGTTAGCTCGCTGCTCAGTGTGGGTTGGTGAAGGCTGGGAGTAGTAACGTGGGAGCACGACACACAACGTGGTCCCTGGAGCAGCCAACAGAAATCTGCTTTGTGCACAATGATCGCCCAGCGAAGCGCCAGCCAGATTTTTGCCCTGCTTAGCTTCCAAGGTCTGATAAGATCGGTTGATTTGATCAGAGGCATCAACAGGTGCCGATGATCAAATCATGCTGCGCGTGCTCAGTATCGTAAGATTTCAGACGTTGAGAACGCTTGGGCCTGGTGAGTGCTTGGATGGGAAACTCCATGAGAATACAATGCCTTGGGCCTGGTGAGTGCTTGGATGGGAAACTCCATGAGAATACAATGCCTTGGGCCTGGTGAGTGCTTGGATGGGAAACTCAATGAGAATACAATGCCTCGGGCCTGTGAGGTGGCCAAGCGATGGCAGTACATCAACACATTCTTGAATCTATCTGTGAGGAACTTTAGGTATTATCCCCTTGTCCGCGTGAGTTTTCTCCAGGTACTCCAGTTTCTTAAAATAAGCCAAAGCACTCATTAATTGAATTGGCCAAAAATCTCAATGCAAGGTTCTCCTGAAAATAAGTACACTACGGTGACTAATTTTTCTGGGTATATGAAGGGAATTATTATGAATATACCCACGTTTGAAAATGCACATTATGACTGACTTAAAATTGCAATATAACATTTTATTGTAACTTAATGTAGGTTAACTCCATGGCATTCTCAGACAGATACAGTATATATATGTTTTTTTATTTCAAATGTCCAAGGTCAACTAACCAATTTCATTATCCTATAATTTATGACCATCATTCTGGTTCCAACGAGACCACATTTGTCATTGTTTAGCTATTCCTGGAGAAGTAAAAGCTCACGTATAATACCCATTTTATGAACCTATATGTTCATAAATTGTGTATCATTTATAAAATATATATAGAGAATTATACACATTGGGGGAGTAATAGTGGCGCAGTGGTTAGCACACTTGGCTATGAACCCAATGACCTGAGTTGGATTTCTGGCCATGGCAAACATCCGTGGCGATTCATATCTGAAACGGTTCTTATCCACCCTCGACCTTTATCTTCCCACAATGACCAGCGTAGTGAAGTATGGTCAACGAACCCCATCCACCCCCTGATTGACACTGTGGGGGAGGTGTTCATTCAGCAGTGGATTGACAGAAGGCTGGAAGTAAGTTATATACATACTATATATAAACACGTGTGTGAAAAATGTGCTATAAAGTACTTTCAGGTGGTGAAGTCATAGTTCATAACAGACTTGTAAGATGAGTGTAAAAATAAATCTGAGTCGGATGTAACACTTACTCTCGCTTCTAGATATAAAAAAGCGAAATTACCAAACGACAGCGCATAGCCTGCGTAACTGATATGATGAAACAGCGGCATGCAGGGTGGGATTTAAGGAGCTCTAGAAAAAGCCAATAGCTTGCAGATTGTCCTTCTCGCAGACAAAGCTTGCTTTTCAGCCAGCGAGCTGTAATGACGTGGCCGATATCCCGCAGATTTATTAAAACGAAACGTCTAAATTTTTACACCGGTAACCATCTCTCCCCAACATATGTTCGGCAGTTGCAATTCCTATCATTACGGGGCCTGAGATGTCCCAGGTGAGGGCTCCCGTAGCTTCGACTGGTGCAAATTACCTTATACGAGCGGCCCAGTGATGTGCTGGCACTCAGATTGGATTGTAAATTTCATGTGCACGCTTCGTTTTGACAGTTTAATTCTGAGTGTATTTGTTAGTAATTTAAAAGCTTGCCAAAGTGCATATGTTTGCACAGCTAGAAGCGGCGTAGGCTCGTAACGCTGGAAACCAACCAAATTTCAGCCAAAAACTCATTTATTTTCTGTTTGCTTTGCTGACGAAATACAAAGATATGTTTTGAATATGCAATCGTTCAAGTCGTTTTTTCATGTTCGTTGGGTTTTTTTTTTTACATGATCTTGTAGAACAGATGTCAGTGCTTTGTGATAATATCTTTGAAGAAGAAAAAAAACCCATGCACTGGCAGAGAACTTAGACACGCAATTTGTTTTCAAAACCATATTTGCTTGAAAACCACCGTAATATTTTCATTCTGAGGATAGATACGATAGCTTGACAACCGACAAACATTCACGCGTATTTGGAAGGAACGCAGCGCAATTCATTTTCCCAGCTCAATTCCGGTATATTGAGGCCAAAACTGTCGGGAAATAAGATCTTCCGAGTCTTTGAAAAACGCGTAACTATGGAATTCTTCTGAACAAATTTCATCGACATCCCACAGAGCATGATCTGGAAAGCTGAAATAATCAAAGGGATTTTCAAGAAAACAGAACAAAAAAAAGCCACTTTTGTTGGGAAATCAGCTCCTGTAACATTTTCAAAGTGTTTGCAATTTGAAGGCTCACGTAAGGGAATTGGGAAGCCAATGTGTAAACGCGCAATTTAATTGAAGGCTCTAATTTAGAGCTTGATTTGCGTTTGGAGATTTTCGAGTTGGGAGGGGAGGGGAGGAAAGGAGATGGGTTGAGGGGAAGGGTTGGAGGGAGCACCTTGTGATCAAAGTACCTCTAAAGGCTCCCTTTCGGCTGTTGATCTCCACTGCCAAGCCGACTCGGACGGACCCAGTGAGGGGTAAAGCCCTCCACCATCTCAGTCCTCATGGAACAGCTGTGTTTTCATTGGCAGCACTTTTTACATTTCCAGCAGCAGCAGCAGCAAAAAAAACATTATTATTAGAAGCACATACACATATAGCACTTAGATGCTGTTGGGGCCAGGACTCTGGTGTGGCCAGCTTCTTGCCTTGCCAACTTCATCTCTATGGTAATGATGTTGACACACTGCATCGGGTACTCGTTTAAGGCTGAGTCGACCTAGGAGAGCACCAGTTCAGAGATCCCCCGTTTAATGTTAAAGAATTGGTGTGGTCAGAACCAGACCCAGACATTTTTTTCACACACCTTACCATTTACTCATTTGAGGCCGAGTCAACCAAGGAGAGGCCTATTTCAGAATCATACACCACTTCCTACCGCAAGATTGCACTCACCGTCTTCAACATCCTCCATGGCATTGCCCTCTGTCCATTTATCCCATCTCACATCTCATCTGACTCAACTCCCTTCCACGCAGTCTCCTCTCCAGCAACTGAGGCCAAGTCCCCAGTCAACCTTCGGTCATTTGGCAAGACACTCATTCTCCTCTGCTGCCTCCCCCCAGCAATCCGTGCTGCTGACTGACTGCTCATAGTCAAGTCCAGGCACAAGATGTACAATTATTTACCTTTGCCTATGACTGACTGCCTACGTCTATAAAACGAACAAAACAATTGACCCTGTTTTATGTGCAGCACCTTCACACGTGGCACACACGTACAAAGGCTACACAAAGTAAGCTAGTATTGGATTATTGTATTGTACATTGGATAGCGACGCCAGAGTTTCCTTACAATTGAGACACTTTCCCCAGTGGCCTCTCACCTGGATCTAAATAAAAGCTACCCACGTGCACACCGACACGGGGCTGCTACCTCATTGCTCCGTTACTTTCCAGAGAGTGTATCGCAAGCGAGTGCTCTGTCCCTGCGTCTTCCTGGGGCGCGCTCAGGGTTAATTTAGGCACCTCGCCTCGACACAGAGGGTGCTGAGCTTTGTGTGGACAGGAACAACAGCGGTTTCTCAAGTGCTGAATTCACACACCTATCGGCAAGCGTATTTTTGTGCGTGTGTTATTTTTAGCTAAATTTGCTAAGTTTTGCAATGAAACATACGCTGGCCATTCAAGTAGAAGACCGACATCTTTTTTTTGTTTTATCCTTCCCCTGCCGAGATCCAATTGGCTCTATCTACAAAATTAATATCCGCGCTCTTTCTACACGGCGTCTAAGAGTTGTGCTCACATTCAGATGCGACATAAATCCAAATTGTATTGCAATGTATTGCCACCGATGGTCAGGAAGGTCAGGAATGAATCCCAGGTTTTTGGGCCTGTTTCGCAGCATGCTAGATGCTTTGCTAGCACATATATAAACACATATGCATAGACGAGCACACAACCCCCTTTCCCACATGTATGCATGCGTGAAGTTATTAAATGGTCCCATGCAAGCCGGCTTAATGCACTGCAGCATTGCAATGAATTGGGATGCGTGGCTCAATGTATGTGGGCGAGCCAGCCCTTTGCCGCACCAGCGCGCAGTACTTTTGTCGAGTTTTGTGAATATTAATAAACAAAGCGCAGCAAGGCAAAACTCGCCCACAATACATGTTACATTTTAATACAAAACCGTGATGGGCCATGGCAACCTTTAAACACGGCTGCCGCTTAAGCGCAGATGGAATTTGCGAAACGCATTGGTACAAAGTACCACGGCTGGTGTTGCTGGCTCTACAGGCCCGGCACTTTTAATGGCTCTGCTATGCTCAGTGTGTTGTGATGGATGGCAGATATTGCAGCATTTCCAGATCACAGCTCTAAAAGGCAGCGGTGCCCTAGCACATTAATTCCAGGCATGTCAGCATAACGGTTCGAACCCACATATCCACCGGGAGCAGTTAAACATCCACAGCTCATTTGCAAAATCCTAAATAATTCTTAGGTCTTTAGTGCAACTATATGAGGTATAGCTGCAACTGTATTTTCTTCATTATATATTTTTTTGCACAGAAGCAGCTGAGAAAACATTGAATGGCAGGGCAGGCACAGAAGAAGTTAAATGAAACTTTGCAGATGAAAATTCATACTAAAAAAGCCATTATAAAATGAATGAACCGACTGTAATTAAATTGTAAAACAAGCAAATGCTTTACATAAATATTAGCTCGGTAACGTTTGATCGCTGGTAAGAGAAAACAATCTAAATTTCAGCTTCAAACATTAAATTAAACTTTAGGCACAGTGATGTGATTAGTTGATATCGCCATGTATAAAAAAAATGAAATGCAGAGCTTCTCACTCATTAAAATATTAGTTTTATAATTTTCAGCCCTTTGTTAATTCACTGCTGGAGGAAGCAGCCAAATGCTGAATTGGTTCTGGGGATTGTTTGACCATACTTGAGTGCCGTTTTAGTGAAGGGGGAAGTCCAGGACCAGTTCAGCTACGCTCAGGAATCAACCTTGAGTTGCAGAGTTCACCACACAGTGTGCTAACCACTGTGCCGCCACTCCCCCTCTAAATGGTTACAATTCTGAAAATGTAGTGGCTTTATGTGTAGAAACAGCAGCCACCTTAGCACAATGAGTGGACAAAACCCCCTCATCATCCATCCCCGACTCTCTCCTTCGTGTAAACCCCAAAAATGAAGATCCCCACCAGCATTTATGTTGGCCATCTTAGCACAATGCACTGCAGTCACATTTCGGCATGCAGTTTATTGTGAAGCCAACGCGGAGACAGACCATAAACATTTCAGAATTATATCTTTGGAGGCAATACGGCACACTGCAGCATCAGCTACATTTTCACTTGGCTGGTACCTTTAAAGCACAGGGACTCATGCAGAATTAATAATTCCTTGCACGGCCATATTTCTGCCCCTACTTTTTTTTCCACCCGGAGACTTACAAAGCCCGCACATAAGAAATAATTTCATCCGACGCGTTTATCATGCGATGAAGACAATTTCCAAACAGTTCCTCCAAAGGGCACATTGCACCAGCGTGAAATACTGCTGCTGGATTAACGTCTCTCGAGACGACAATATAGTTCGGGAAGAATTAATCCATGTCTTAAAGACCACTGCTAAAGCGTGGTTCAGAAATGTATATTGAACAATCGAGAGCCAGTGAGGGTGTTTAATTTACCATCAAAGGTCATGGTAAACAGACACATCAAATTGCACCAATTCAGCAATTAAGGTCTTGAAGGAAATAATGTGTTTTATGGACAAATCATGGCTTCTCTTTTATGCACGCTCTGCAACTAAACATATGCAAACAGCCAGCTGTATATCGTTTTCCAATTAATGGCCCAAACAAAATCAATGGAACACACATTTTTATTATTTTTTGAGCCCTTTGCCAATCCATGGCTGGGATGAATGCATCCCCTCGGCAGTGGTTGTTTGACCATACCTCACCACACTGGTGAGTGCGGCTTGGTGAGAAGAGGCTACCCAAGACCATCTTCTTGGTTCTTTCGGTAAAGTCACGTAGAATGGAAATAATAAAATAATACAAATAAACCATGATAAAATAATTCTCACGACGTTTCGGCCGCAACGCAAGCAACCGTCCTCAGGTGAAGACCAGGTCTGTCGGGGAGACAGCGTCTGAATGTTGTTTCATTATTTTATTATTTCCATTCTACGTGACTTTACCGAAAGAACCAAGAAGATGAATCCCTGCAGTCACGAAAGCTTTACATCGAAATTTACCCAAGACCAGTTCAGATATCACTCGCCACTGCTGTTTGCCACAGCTGGGAATCGAACTCAAGTTTCCGGCTTTATAGTGCAGTACCTCTAACCACCGATTTTCTCTAGGACAGAAATGTGCGTGAAAAAGAAGCAATCAAATTAATATTATGACACATACAGCGGTTAAGCACACTCATTGCCTTCTATATGGAATGCTGAATTGCGTGACATTTAAAATTCATCCCACAATCAGCTGAGCAAAAGCCAAAGCCTCGACATAGTGGGCAGCTTTACGACAAGTTTGTTTTTGTTGTTGGTGTCCCTATGACAGTCAAAGGAGTTGATGCATTTGAATCTTGATAAGGTTAGACATGTGCATGATACTGGCTAGAAAACCACAGGCTGCATTGCTTTCAAATATCAATTGAAATCAAATACTGTACTCATAATCACAAAATATGTTTTTAAATGTCAAATATTAAAATTCACATTTGTTTAGCATACATATCTTACTCAGAGTGTAATCAGTGCGATGTTTTTTCAGTTTTCTTATATTACATGTTTCATTATTTGAAAGCACAGTACTGTTTTGTCGCCTTGATTGTGGAAAGTAATCATAGTGTAAAAAAAAAAGTTATGCCAGTCATACTATCGGCACCATGGCCATGAGATATAAAACCCAATTGGAACTTTCACATTGCAGTGTATCACTTCACAGTAGAAAATGGTCCACAGAAGTAGTTATTACAGAACTAATTGAGAGACCCCTTAAAGTGACCCCGTTTATCCACACCAGGAGGTGCTGCATTTTCTCACATGTCCTGCTCAAGAGAAAGTTCGTCTCAAACAAACAAACAAATACTGTAGGTGTATTCGTCAAAACAATTTTTTTTCCAAATTAATAAAAAAAACATATTTTCACGTCGTATTTTTGTGTATGCAGTAATCAAGCTGAGAGCATAAACTCATGACATTTGAGAACCCAGTCAAATAATCAACGGTGCCTGCTCAGACTCTAGCCCAGGATTACAGCAGTAGCTACGTACGCTGCGAAAGAAGTTGAACACACATACATACAATCCAATGCTCTGACCGTTGAGCCACCCAGCTACTCGAAGAACACCACTTTTTGATGAAATTGGGAAGCCAAGTGACATGAAGCTACACTTTGGCAGCTGGGCAAGGTAGTTAGTCGCACATGGACGCAGACCACTCGTGCCGTCAGAGCTAGCAGGCCGGCCTCTACCCACGCTAAAAGATGACTGCGACTGCAACACTGTGATGGGGTCATAGCCAAAACGTGTGCATTTAATCAAGTCCATCGGCATCCATGCCCGACTGCAACAGGCTGCCGTAAAATATGGCGGGCTTGGCACTGCCCCAGCAGGACATGCGGCAGCCGTTCACCTGGCAGGCATGGCGACACAGACGCGTCAACACAAGCAGTGCCACGGGCATTAACTCTTCACCAGCCGGCAGCAGCCTGCGTCACTTAAAAGGACGCGCCTTGGAAAATTCACCAACTGGATGCACAACACACCTTCAGTAAAAACACTAACCTAAACTTGTGTTATTTGTTTCAACCAGGTAATGTCCACTTGCCGATATAGCTCATTTTCACAAACGACCTGACCACAAATGACGTCTCGTGTGGTGGAGTAAAGCGTGGGTGCTCAAACCTCTTCCAAGGCGTCTGGCCAGAATAGGAGACGAGGTCAAATCCGCACCAGAGAGGCTTCACAGAGCTCCCTCTAATGGAGGCCATTCCACCAGCAGTGTCATTGGCAAGCAATATGCAGGGCTGCACCTTCAGCCACTTTACATGCAGAAAATAGTAATACTAACAAATAAAATAAGCAGACAATATGTCTCTATAATAACAAACAACACATCAATTATAGGATATGTTTATTGCATAATTGTTTATCAGAGTTGAGCCTGGAATTAAATTAGATAAATGACCGCCATGCACAACAGGTTGTTATAGGTTGTGGACATGGTGAGCAAGTAGATGGATAGCACAGCAAATTATATTGTTGTATTGTTCATCTATGCTCCCACGTCTATGCTTTCCCCTCTTCGCCAATCCCTACTGAGCAGTGCAGATTGGTGAAACACATTTAAATAACACATTGAATTAACACGGTGAAATAACACAGTGCATTAACACAGTGAAATAGCCCCCCACTGACCTGCACTGCATCCACAGGCACCGCATCCAGCAGCGGATCAACACAAAAAGGGCCGAAAAATGTACATCATATATATAATGTATTTGTTACACACGTATATACGGGGTGGTTCAAAAAAATGTTGACACTTCCGAGAATTTGAAATCATACCACAAGAAATGTGCCTCCGGGCTCTGGAGACCACCTGGAGAAGATTCCAGGCAACGTGTTGACAATGTTGGCGAACAAGTGGAGACTCGTTGGCTTTTTGAAGCTACTAACATCACATTTGTTATCATGTTACAGTGCATTGTCCGTTCTTTTTCCATTAAAAACGATAGTCTCACATAAGTGTTAAAAAAATGTAAGCATCCTCTTCTTGGTTCTTTCGGTAAAGTCACGTAAAAGGAAATAATAAAATAATAAATAAAACATAATAAAATAATTATTATATTATGTTATATATTTTTTTCCTTCTACGTGACTTTACCGAAATAATAAAATAATAAAATATTAAATTAAACATAATATAATAAGTATTTTATTATGTTTTATTTTTATTATTTTATTATTTCCCTTCTACGTGACTTTACCGAAAGAACCAAGAAGATGAATCCCTGCAGTCACGAAAGCTTTAAATCGAAATGTAAGCATCCTGTATATAAGGACCTTTAAAAATGTGCACGGAGGGGTAGGTGCTGGGACGTGTCAATTGTTGGACATGACATGGTTAAGCTGCTACAAGCAAAGCAGGGCCACGTTACATCTGGGAGGAGTTTGTGGGTGGCAGCAGGGAAGAGCGTTGGTGATGAGAAACTAAAGTCAGTTGTGCATGGCGATGATGTCGTCTGTGAAGCCACTGACCGTGCACGATCTTGCTCCAATGTGAGGAACGCAGCACTGCCGTTCATCTAAACGCACACGTGTGCACGTGCTCCTTGCATGATCAGTAAAGGTGTTACACACAGCGGGAGAATGTTTGGGAACGCACCTTCACATATTCAACCCCTTTTAAGTTATTCACATTAATCTTAAGTAGCACCTGCTTATCATTATTATTATAGCGCTTTGTCCACCCATTGCTGGATTAAAGGTCTTTTCATGCTGGTCTCCCCATTGTTGGCCTCTCCACGGGGCGTCACGGTGGCAAGATGTTAATTACCTCGTCTGGAATATCGGAGGACGTGGGTTAGATCCCAACCCTGACGCCTGCTGTACATTTGGTCTGTGTCTCTATCCGCATGGGTCTTCATCCGGGTCCTCCGGGTTTTCCCCTCCATATTTAGAAACGTGCGTTTAGAGTCTTTGGCTGCTCTAAACTTCCACGTGATAAGCTGAGCGATCGTTTGCGGCCAGGTCGCTTCTGGAAAAGGGCGATACAGCTCATTAGGCTTTTCGTGGTGAAAAATAAAAAAACAAAGTTGAATAGCTTCACACTATGTGAGTCACAGGGGGCAGTTGTTTAAAACCATATTTCACCAACCTGGTCATGATAATTGGTTTTTTACCCTTTTATCTGGCAACAAAACTGACACCTTTTTTACGAGGAGTCATGTTTGCATAGACCACAATACCTGCAGTCATAATGCAAACAAAAAACATAACTCTGATAATGTATGCACTGTCCTTTAAGTTTATTGGTCCACACCCGAGACAGCTTTCCTTAGAGCCTAGTCTCACATGGTTTGGACCAGATGACGCGAAAAGGCGCACAACTCAAAGACAATGCACCATCAGAGTATGAGAGCTCGGGGTAAGCATTTGCACCATTGGTACCTCGTTTTGTTGCCAGATAAAAGGGTAAAAAACCAATTATCATATGTTTTACTGGCAAATGAAGTACCAATGGTGTAAATGCTCATCCTGGTCATTTTGGGTTGATGAAGAGGAGTTGGGGGCCCAGGACCGAGGACGGACATCACTCACCACTTGAGTTAGCCATGACTTGGAATCGAACTCAGGTCAATGGATTCACAGCTCAGTGTGCAGTAATGACGCTGTCACTTATGTCATGCAAGCTAGTAACATGGGTTATTAATAACGTCAAGTTTTTATAATCCCAATAGCACACGTTGTTAAGCATGGAAATGATTAATACTGCCGATTAAAAAAAAAAAAATCATGGTTTCTATTAAAAGAAAACAATTATTTGTAAAACAGAATGCTTACGAGATTTTCCAATCTCGTTTTAAATGCATAATCTACAATGCACGAGAAAAGATGGGTTCAAACTATACAGACATTCGGTTTTCTAGCACGTGATACACTAAAAGAAGGCTTTGAAGATATAAACATTACAATTTAAATGTTTCTTTCCATGAGAACGGTGGTTCGTATGCAGTTGAGCACAATTTTATCCAAATTACCCAAAAGATGGCACAATCAATGAGATATTTGCAGACATGAATTCCTATCGATGGCCGTGTATTGTACACATCTGTGTGGTATAATCTTTATAAATTACACACACGCATTTTGTTCCCAAATGAGGCGCGGTGCACAACGTGAAGCCAAAACATTTGTCGTGATTTCGAGTGAAAGTGCCTGCTGTTTTTGTTTTCGTTACAATATTAATAATGATATACAGTGCGAAGTGTATATGTCTCAAACAGAAATCGTAATCGAAGGAATTTAAAGAAATTATACAAAACCACAATAGTTTTTCCCCCTATGATCTCGATAGATACAACGTTAGGTCATCATGGAAGAGTAGATTAAACTACCCCTTGGCTTGAGAGGGGCTTTCTTGAGCTCCCTGTAGTGGAAGTTCTTCTGCCAGCAGTGACGAAAGCACGGAATTGCAGGGCTGCCCCTTTGCCTGGACAGATAGCATTGGCCTTATATATTAACTTACTTATTGAAACCTATCATTATTATTATTATCTCCAGTGAGTTAAATATTTACCAATTGCCAGACATTTGCAGCAGGGGTTTCTAAACAGGGGACTGTTGGCACAAGCAGCAAAATGAAATATGCAAATTTGAGTGCTACATATTTTATATTCATTTTAATGTATATTTCAGTAGATTTTCTATGTATTAATATTGTATCAATGGTAATGTTGCTATTATATATGAGGGCTATGACACGAGTGTTGTAATATTTATATTTTTATGCCCTTTTTTTAAATGTAAAATAATTTATAAATGAGCACCTACTGCGCTGTATTACATTGGCAACGCTCAGATACATGTTGCTTGAACAGAAAAATACATTACACTTGTGAAAGAACTCTCACTTCATCCACCTCGATATAAAAAAAATTAATCTCAACGATAAATTGTTGACATCCGATAAATTATTTAGCGACAAAACACAACTGGATGAAAACAAAACAAAAAAAGTGGCAATTATTGCGATGAGATTGGCAGCGGCATTCTGTATAATTGATTGAGGCGCTGTTGAATTCACAATGCAATCAGAAAGATTTTTAAACAGCTTCAGGCAGCTAGTAACTAATTTACAGGAATGCTCAGGACCACCAAAGATTTGCGTTTGTGATTCAAATTCCGCATCTACCGCTAAATGGTGTTGACAGAATTGGAGCTGCATTTCTACATCGGCTGGGACTGAAATCCTGGATGGGCCCCGAAGAATACTCGTGTGAAATTTCCTAATTAAATAGTTAATGAACGCAGTAAATCATTTCAATGCAAAAAAAAAAAGCCAATGTACAATTTCTTGCGGAGGAACTTTAAACCAGCATGAAACAGATTACAATCTGGCACTTCCGTGCACGATACAGCACAGCAGCACCAGTAAAAGAAACATCGATGGATCATGTGCATTCAATAATTTCAAGGCCATTAAATTTGAGAAGAGTGTCTATTAGTGGTGTAATTTTCTGGTAGCTCTGCTGATGTATATACAAGGCAAACCTAAAACACTTTAGAGGACATTTTTGAAATGCATGGCACAACAATGCATTTCAGTCGACTATATGGTAACACTTTCAGGCATTAGCTGAATTTTATTGAAAATGCTTGCCTGTGCAAGCATGCATGCTATTGCCTTACTAAATTTATTCATATAGTACTTTGAAGAAAACAAAATCTTGCTAAGAAAACATATGGTGCAAATGTTTTATCATTCAATCTGTTATAGCTTTATGCACTTTTATTTTGGTCATCATCATCATCATCATCAGGCATTGTCTATCCACTGCTAAATGAAGGCCTCCCTGCGCCATCACCATCCCGGCATCTCCAGTGCGGCTACCATCAGTTCTCATCGGTCCGTCTCTATGCAGTCATCCTCTTGAACGCATTCTCTCACCTGGATGTCATTCCATCTCCAATCTCGTCCATCGGCCATCACCCCATCTCGCGACTAGTCCTGTCCAAGGCCATGTACTCTTATTCACCGTCAATGATTTCTCTGAATGTGTGATTGTTCCCTGATCCACGTGTTCCTTTTCCTGTGGTGCAGTGCAATCCTGAGGCATGCATCTCTCCACGCTTCTTTGTGAACGTTTCAGCTTTTCTTCAATTTTCTTTGCCAATGTCCATGTTTCACGTCAATATTTCATAGCTTGGCGGTGTGCGCTGATTGAAAGCTTTTCCGATTCAGACACATCGGTGTGCTCCTTTTCATTACTTTGTTCAACTTTCCAAAAGCCTCTACATCGAAAGAGACATTTTATTTCAGCCGGACATACTTGATAAGCTATGATGCTCTTCTTCAGAGGCGTCCAGCCCAAGCTGGGGTCGGCAATGTCAGAAAATTACAGGGGTAATACAAAGATGTACAAGTTAAGCAATCATACATCAACTCGAACATCATATTCTTAGGTTGTTTCGGTAAAGTCACGTAGATAAAAAATTTAAATTAATATCAAGTACTTGATACAGCTATCGTGCTGTGACGGTTCCACATGAAGACGGAAGCTTGTGTTGCCTCCGAAACGTCGTGATTTTTTTTTATTTTTTATTTTACTTTTATTAATTTAAATTTTTTACCTACGTGACTTTACCGAAAAAAACTAAGAATATGAATCCTTGCAGTCACGAAAGCTTCAAATCTAGAATCTAACATCATAACAGAATAACATAAAAATATATATAAATATTAACACTCCATCCTGCTTTTGTTCTCTATATTTCCGCATTTTGATACCGAATTGCCTTCATTAACTGCTGTGTTCGTCCAGCAGTGCTGTGTTTTCAAGTTGTGTCCTTTCAATGCATATTTTATTTTGTTAGTTGGACACGACTTTTGTTTTTCTCATCGTTATTGTGAGTCAAATTTGGCAGCTTTCTATGTAAAGTTATTCACTGATTTATTGCAGTTCATTTTCACTGCGTTAAAACGACTATCATCAGCAGATCTGAGATTCTTAACACAATCTCCAGGTGTGTAAGCCTTTATTTCACCAATTTAACAGTTGCAAGATACATCGTCGAATGTTTCAATAAGTGACCTTGGTGAGAGTGTAGATCCTCACTTGACTCCACTTCCTGATTCCTATTTTCCTTTTGTAGATTTTCAGAATTAATAATTGTAAGTTCAAGTCCTTCGTCAATCCACTGCAGGATTAATGTCTCCACACGCCGTTGGTCAGCTGCGGTGGTTTCATTTATTTCGTTTCACCAGGTCACAAACTCGAGAGACCACGATCGTCTCATTTGCAAGAGTGACGTGAGGCAACAGGCTGCCAGTAGGGGGCGATGATTGCTGCACTTACGTTGAACTTCTTTCGCACCGTACGTAGCCAACCGTGCTCATGTGGAGGTGCGGGGGCAGGACTACAAACTAATCCCCACTGAGAATTTGTGGGGTAATATTCAAATTTAACACGTAGGCTTTCGCGACCAATATTATTCATAATATAGGTTTTTGGGTCAGATCGCGTTATTTAGAAATGTGTCGTAACCCTCCACCACCCGACACGGCCAATCAGTAAAAAATGTGTTACGTTTTCAAAGGACAAATTCATTGACTTCTTTAGCCCACCGGTGTGCTGAAGAGAGAATCAACAGCATTTTTAAATTTGAGTAGTACGACGTTTCGCTGATAATTACAATCAGCTTCATCGGGCAAGAATGGTGAAGCTCTCCTGTTGCTTAAATAGAGCAGTATCAGATGACGTCACTCTGATGCTGCTCTATTTAAGACCGGAAGCAACAGGTAAACTTCACCATTCTTGCCCGATGAAGCTGATTGTAATTATCAGCGAAACGTCGCACTACTCAAATTTAAAATGCTGTTGATTCTCTCTTCAGCACACCGGTGGGCTAAAGAGGTCAATTAATTTGTCTTTTGAAAACGTGACACATTTTTTTACTGTTTGGCCGTGTCGGGTGGTGGAGGGTTACGACACATTTATAAATAACGCGATCTGACCCAAAAACCTATATTATGAATATTCAAATTTGGCAAATTTGGACCCTGACACCGGCACACAATGGGTCTACTCCAGCGGATGACGCGAGGGGTTCTTTAACGTCAACTGTGAAGCGGACAGCAATAAGCAGGGCACACTGCACTCTGAATTCAGCAGACCGAGTGCAATTACCGACGAACGTTAAGAGCGGTGGTGAGTGATATCTGAAGGTGGCTATCCAAAAACGCACGTTATTATATTTATACCAACCCATACTGATTCACGTGGTAAAGTATCCAGCAGTGAGTGGACTCAAATATGGCTTGGGAAAAACAACTTGAAACCCAAGACCACGTTATTCTATAACAGGCAGCGATTTATCAGAATTAAAATCTTTACTTAGACTCGAGGAATTTAAGCTCAGCTTTCTGGAGGCTAAAAAGCTCCAGTTTTCCAACAGTCATCACCATGTTCCACTAACGACAGCACACCAACTTGGACAAAACAACTTGGAATGCCAATTTAAAAGAATAAACATTGATGGACTATATACATGTACTTGTTTCCAACATATGTCTTGGAAGAGGCTTTGTGATCATCCTGTGCTTCCAATCGCTTTGTAAAAGAAGGGGGGAAAATCTGCTCAACCGCTGCTGCCACCCCCTCAAAAACAAAGATGTCCTGTTTAGCCTGCAGACGCTGCTGTGGCAAGTGCTGTAAGGGATCGTATCCGAAGACCACAAAGTAGCACCACTCACGACCGCCTTGGTCTCCCAGCAAACGCAAATGTTTACACACTGCACCAGTACTCTGATAAAGCCGACTCGAACCATGACCAGTTCAGATAATTACCATTCATGTTTGCCATGACTGGAATTAGAACCTGGGATGCCAGGTTTGCTGCACAGTGTGCTAAGCACTGCGCCACCACTCCCCACACACTCACACCGTGCGTCTGGAACGCTCTTCCTTTCGATATTAGGAAGCCACTGGAGCTATGCACTTTTAATGTAGATTGAAAACTAATTTTAAGAAGTTCAACACCAAACACCCACTTTATCACTTCCTCTTTGGCATCAAGCATAGCACCAATCAGCACATGGCGGGTATCATTGCCGTGTTTACAGTACGCTGCTGTAACAGTTTTTTTTTCTGCTGTGTGCTGTTGGGGGATTTCTTGTGTGTGCGAGCAAATGTTTATAACAGACCTCGGTGCAACCAAGTGTTTCTGTGTTTACGCGCCACGAGAGAGTGGAAACGCATCCTCCCCTCCCGCCTGCCACTCGTCTTTCTCTCTCTCTCTGCCCCAACGCGCCGCCGGGAGGCTGGATAAACCTGTCGCCTGAAACATGAAATATTTATAACACGGTGACTTAGTTTATATTTCCTCTGGTCGCTATGGATATGTTTGATGCCCCTCCACTTGCGCAGCTACGAGCTGCTTTTGACTCCCAAATTGAGCCCCCAATGAAATTTCGACCATTTGGTCACTGGTTTACGTCCAGTGGTGAAAGTGCCGGCGCTCGGCTCGATGGACTTACACATTGCAAGGCGGTGAGAGGTGGCGACGCCTTCATTCAGCAGTGGAAAGATCATTGTTGATGATATGATGATGATGAAAGGGTACATCTGTACTTGTATTTGTACCTGACCGCCTTGTCGTTAAACAGCATTGTAAGAACTCGGCATGTAACAATTCATCGCCCCAGAGATCCGATCGATGTTCATGATTCGGGGTAGCGATTCAACTCCAGGATTATAAAAAAGAAAATCTCTTTTTACTGCCACCGCAAGACCGCGAGATATGGCGAAGGCTTGTCAAAGCCTTCATTCAGCAGTGGATAAATCGTGACCGATGACGGTGTTGACGGTTATTTTTACGTCCAATGGCAAAGCTTAGTAAAGGGAACGAAAATAAATGCTCGCCGGTAGAT
Source organism: Lethenteron reissneri (assembly GCF_015708825.2). Lineage (NCBI taxonomy): Eukaryota > Metazoa > Chordata > Hyperoartia > Petromyzontiformes > Petromyzontidae > Lethenteron > Lethenteron reissneri. The sequence goes on along the minus strand of NC_083792.1, from coordinate 11,416,348 downwards.
GTGTGAATTCAGCATTGCTAAACACATCAGCACTTGAGAAGCCGTTGTTGCTCCTGCCCACACAAAGCTCAGCACCCTCTGTGTCGAGGCGAGGTGCCTAAATTAACCCTGAGCGCGCCCCAGGAAGACGCAGGGACAGAGCACTCGCTTGCGATACACTCGCTGAAAAGTAACGGTGCAAAGAGGTAGCAGCCCCGTGTCGGTGTGCACGTGGGTAGCTTTTTATTTAGATCCAGGTGAGAGGCCACTGGGGCAAGGTGTCTTTTTTGTACAGATAGATAGATTTTATTTATTTCAGAAAGCAAGGGTCAAATAAGCTGTTCGGCTCTATTTCACGGGAGTCTTGCGTACAGATCTTAGTTGCAATCATGGTTCCATAGGTCGCGGTACAAGCAGTGAACATCGGAACGTGCCATACATGTTCCAGGAATAGGGGACGAGTGAAAAACGTAAAAAAAAAATCCTGGCACTGCCCAGCATATACTGTATGAAATACAATCATACTATACAGTGTGGATTTACATAGCGTCTTAATGTGGCCATATCACAAGACGCTGTACGGTATAGATATGGTGGACGTTATTTTACGTGTTTAATGCACAGAGGTACAGTCATAGGGAGAGGGGGGGGAAGGACATCTCTTAAGCCTGAACTTGCACAGAGGGAGGAAGTCGACAGCTCTGGGGGCAGGGAGAAGGGAATTCCATGCAATGAGGACGACATGAGGATAATTGAGGAACCACTTCCTATAAAGCAGAAGGTTGAGTACGGGTCGGGCCAAATTCACCGATGAGGCTTTGTTGTCAGCCGAACAATCACTGTAAAACGATATTACACGAGGACATTTGAAGGGAGTCAATGGGCTCGGGTTGGCGGCAGATGTAACAGCACATGTATATTTACGCAATCTAACAAAAAAAACAATCTGTTATGGACAATAGGCTCTTTATTTCTACATCTTTCCACAAGTCCGAGGATACTTCACATGTTTTCACGAAATTATAAAACCCCTAAACAAATCACTTACCACACAATTATCAATACCAACGGCAAGCTCTCTATAGTTTCCGGATAGGTCGGCCATCAACAATCCTATTCCATCATTACTTTTGTGTTTTTGCCAAACTTGAACCCGTTCCTGCAATAGGTGTCATGTCATGAGACAGAGAATCCGTTCAGATGTCGCGCAGAGCGGTGTAACGCCTTCATGTTAGAGAATGGCCTACAGAAGCGGACATCACAGAGCTATGTCTGAGATCCCTTCAAGTGACCCCTGGTCCACACAGGAGCGGGTATCACTTTCCCATCCAGTTTAACACGTAGGCTTTCGCGACCAATATTATTCATAATGAACGGGCGAATTGCCCGATGATGCTGGATGCAATTACCAGCGAAACGTCGTACTCAAAAATTGTAAATGTTGTGCTTTCATGCTTCAACACACCGGTGGGCTAAAGCAGTGAACTATTTGTCTTTTGTCAACGTGACACTTTTTTACTGATTGGCCGTGTCGGGTGGTGGAGGGTTACGACACATTTATAAATAACGCGATCTAAACCCAAAAACGTTGATTATGAACTTTCCCATCCGCAGTGATGTTTTTTTTTGTATGGTCATTGGTGACCAAACTGAGACATGAACTCAGTTGACAACCCAATTTTAATCAAAAGCAGCTTGCATGCATTCGAACCATTGCGCAGATTAACGACGGTGCCAGTTCTGCGCAATTAATTGCTTATTTCATGAAATAACACTGTGATGTATATCTGTATATCAGTGTGACGAGCACATATGCATTAGAGTGTGCGCGTGTGGGTGTAAGTCCACGCCACTAACACGTGTATCTGTTTGCATGTGTGTAACAATTAGCATGTGAATTTATGTGCACACATTTTAGATATGTACAGCCAAATCCCCGAACAAAAGTGAAGGCTCCCTTAATGGACTGGCATGCCAGCGTGTTATTTATTGAGGCCCAGACTACCTGGAAATCCATGTAAACAACAGAAATAAACAATTAGTGGGAAAACAATTGGGTCGACATTGCAATGTAATAATTTCTGCGGGGAGAAATGTTGGATTTAAATATTATTCCGTTATAATTAAATGCTAGAACGAAAGCATAATCAGCAGTGCTCTGTGTGTGCGCAGTGATGAGTGTGATGTTTAATGTGAAAGAAACTTGGCTCGGCTCGGTAATGAAGGCGCACGCTTGTATAGTGGGCGTTGCAATAAAAAAAAACTTCCCGGTCGTAAATTTTAATAACCCGTGTTTTATTGGGCCATATTTTAAAACACGAAAACACGTTTGAAAAAATAGGTTAAAACCCAAAAGGCAATCACTTAAAACAGTCTCCATTTCTTCTGTTACAATTGGGTCGAAGTGAAATTCTCTCCGAAAAATATTTTCGTTGGCTAGATTGCAGAAAGAAGTGTGGTGAATATGGAAATCTGCAGCTTCATGCTGAGGTTAAATTGTCTGTCAACCCAGGTTAACCAATCTTACTTCCTACACAATCTACTCATACTGCTTAGACATTTAAAGTGATGGCAGTGCTCCTGTGATTGTGGGAGACAACAGTGCATGTATTAAACTGACATTTTATCCCAAGCATTTAATTACATTTAATTATTCTTTATACATTACAGAATGCATTTTACTAATATTCCTTACAGGGGGATAGGCTGCCGTGCTGCAATGGGTAGCACTTTGGACTTGCGATCCAGAGGTTGCCACTTCTATTTAATCTCACGGTGCAGCAGTTGAGACAATACGAACGCTTCTTAAATCCCCTCCCGCCTTTGCACACTCAACGGTATGATGGGGTGCACCACCACCGACAGGTCACGTGTGGTTGGGTAAAGTCCGCTTACTCCCTCGCTCTTCAGAGACGACTCACCAGCGTGAGAATAGGCTAAATGTTCTCTCGAGGGGCTCTCTACAGCTCCCTCCAGTGGAGGGCCTTCCATCAGCAGTGGCGTGAGCAAGCAATTGCAGGTCTGCACTTTTACGTTTACCATTTTTTAAACCACACAGAAACCCATTTGAAGGCAGGGCCTTTTGAAGACAAGAATAATTCGCATTCAAAGAATTCTACACACGCAGACACAGCAACACTTGGGCATACCACACATAACACTACAAAAATATACTCCCACTATTTTAAATTCCTAATCCATTTGTTGAAGCTGCTTTGGAGTGTTTAAATATGGCAGGGGGTGAACCAGCATGCTCTCAAATTCTATAATACGTGTATGGTCGAACAACCCCCATGGAACAAAGAGGGAGGAGGTCTTCATCTCGCAGAGGATTGAGATAAAGGCTTTAATTAATATTATCATCATTATTATATAAAATATATGATCTCGATGAAAAACCACTTCTGCATTGCTTATATTTCTTATAGCTAGGATGAAGCCCAGGTGAAGGCTTTACAGGATAACCACCTGGCATGTATACATTCCACGAGTTCGATACATTGTCAACAATTGTTGTTATGATTCGATGTAAGAATCAGTTTTTTGTCTCGTTTACCATCTTGTTTATATTGTTCGAATTTTTGCGTCACATTTGCAGTTTTACTTGTTTCATGAGCCTAACTGTAACATTAGCATATAATTTTCGTGCATGTCACATGCATCACTGAGAATCGTTTCCCACAGTGTTGCTGCGGATCCGTCCCATGAGTTTTCGTGGTTGTGCCCGCGTGTCCTTCAGCACAATGCCCGATGTTTTATCTCCACGCAATGTCCCATGCTCTTCGACATGATTCACGACGTTCTACTCCATGGTGCTGGGAACCTCTTGAGGACTTCCTCAAGAAGTTGCCGGCACGCGCAGGCAAATGTTGGACGTTACGTCAAAGAACCCACGGTGCAACTCCCGACATCCATCAGAGAGCCAATCGATTCCTCCACACGCAGTTCGATGCGCGTATCGCGACCTTAGATAGTGACACTGTTTGACGAATTGACGCTTCATTACGTGGCCGATAAGCACCGTACATTTGAAAGTGAACGCTAAGCAAGTACGCGGTGGAACGCGCCCACAAACTGGCTGTTCGTAAGCGGCAGTGGACGGATGGCTTGAAAAGCGGAGCCTGTGTCCATGCCAATTAGCTGCTATGCTGGGTGAATGATTGGTCTGCTGTGCATTATTCGTGTCCATCATTCATGTACGCATCAACAGACCTTAGCGTAAAGCAGAGCTAAATTTGTCACAATCTCTGTAACAAAAACAATAAAGAGTCAAGTTTGCAAATACTCCACCCAATTGTTTTGAATCTCATCCTCCATTTAAAAAAAAAGCCGGTGTATAATTCAGTGCATGCTTATTTACTCGAAGCAAAAATATCAATGCAAAATGTATGGTATGCAGGGAGCACGCAAGGTCACGTAATTCTCTTGTTTGGACACAGGGGCTTTTTACTTGATTAAAATGCCGTGGAATATTTTGATGGTTCAGCAGTAGACGATGCTTAAATGCATCCATTGCTAATAACAATCAATTGTTTTATAACCCAGTTCTTACGTCCTCAACCTGATTGTAGCCGACATAGGCGTATGGCACGTAGGCAAATAATATAACATTTTTTATTCACACTACCACCAAACCACAAGAAAGTGTATGTTTGCACTCTCTGATAACATGTTTTATCGAGTTATGAATATGTCCAAAAGTATAGCTATTTGGTCGTAAGTTTACATATTTCTCATTGCCCCTTTTCGTTGGAAAACCCTGGAATGCTGTAATTCCATGAAATATACACATTCCAGGAATGAAACCCTCCGGCAAGGCAACATCTGCCAAACGGCTAAATGTAAACATGAAAGAAAGTGTGACTTTTTTATCCCTTAAAATGTACGTATATTTCAGTGTGCAAATTAGATCGGGAACAATGTATTGATTCGTCGATTGATGTCGATTCTTAAGCTCATGATAAAAAAAAGCATTGAATAGCTTGTGCAAGAATCAATGCATTTCAAATTGTAATGTTCGCGTGACCCCAACTGCCACCAGCGGCGCTAGCATTCACAATATTTTTAATAAAATATACAACCTTCAAGTGATTCTAGACAATAAAATCGTCGAAGCAGTGAATCAAACCTCCCCTAGTCGCTGTGCTCTCATGTATAGTGCACATTTATTTATACAGAGAAACAAACTACGTAACTCCCCAATGAGTGATTCTCCAATGTGCATTCGGGTCGTACCACGTGCTGTTCAGCACGATGTCCGACGTTTCGCTCCACGTGTTGGAAGCTTCTGCCTCGTGTCGAACGATACGCGGTACGACCCGACAACACACCAGAGAGATATACAGCACAACCGCAAAAACACCTAAAGCTGTACATTTCAGATGCATCCATTCATTAAAAAGAAATCATGCATTGCTGCGGAGTAAAATTAAGCTACCGAGGTGACCGTTCAACGTCACACAACGTTCGTTGCGTATGCGATGAGTAAAATTAAGCGAGGGTCATAAGCCAGCGCTGTTATTTTTGGCAGCGTGACGAAGACCTTCAGCACTGTGGTCCCAGAAAGCATGAAGGGCCCCGGTTCTGGCAGTAACCGCAATCTCTTGTTCGTAAAAAAAGAAAGTTCTGTCCCAAGTTTTCCATCCCGATGCGACGCTGCGCACAGTTGGTGACAAGCTTCAACCACGAGTGTTTCCGCAATGTCCTTGCGCCGCAGATGAGGCCGCCGACTTAACATGGCCACTTAATATTTTATGGCAGGACTGGAAAACACCGGGGGCAAAGCATCGACAAATTTGTATGCGCGAGCAACAGTTCCAGACGCAATTAAAAGGAGGCGGCTGATTTTTTTTTAAAACCTCATAAGCTGCGAGGGTATGGAAAGGGGAAAAAAACGGCTCACTTGAAAAGCTTAAATTTCGATAATTTAAAAGTATGTATTAATAACCCTGGGGAATTTTCCACTTGGACTGAAAACACATCTAAACGTAAAAATTTGCCCTAAAAAACCCATTACGTGTAAAATAAATTGACTTAAAACCCCGTTCGAGAAGAGTGTAAAAAAAGAACACATTAAAAACATATCTTTATGCAACGACGGTAATTACTATCTTGAGCGTTAATACTTGTCTATTTACACACTGGAACTGATCGTAATAAAAACAAGAATAATGAACATTAATTTCTTCCTCCATTCTAAAAAAGCCGGTTACGTCAATTATGTTCAGAAGGACTGATCGTATTCTCTATTATATTTTCGCGCTAATAGTTTCCATCCTGATCATTAGCCCACACTTTCACAAACACATAAGCTGTGGTTCCCTCTATGGAAGCCTCAATCAAAAAACAATTACTGTCAAATGGGCCAGCATTGCTCCTTACACAAAGGGTTACGATGTTGGCCGTATTTTTTACGAGTGCTCAAAGAATAGGTGAATTAAACTTGCATGGCTACAAATGAAAGAAAATTTGCGCTCATTCAGAGTGCCACACGAGGACAATAAAAAAAAACATTTAATTTCGGGAAGTTAATTATTTTTGGATAAAAAAAACGACGATCACTTATTTCAAAATCCAATCAAGACAAAGTTTAGACGGCCTAGCACTTTGCGGCAGCTCCTGTGCAGGAGTTAACGATAAGGAATGGTAATGAAATTCGCACCAGTGACTGTTGCCTCGGAGCGGACTTGCTAATTGCAGGGCGATGCCGGTGTATTAGCCAGGCGAGGCGATGACAGTAATTGCTGAAAACATCTCAGTTTGGAGGATTAACTCTGCTCACATCCCTCCCCATTGCCTCCCTCCAAACCCTGACTACTACCCTTGCACCTCCCCCCCCCTCCTCCACCACCACCAGCAACCACCAGCAAAACCCCCACCTACCCACGAGACGCCTGAAAAGTGTGAGGCGTCGTCTTAAGCGCCGTGACATCTGCTGCGTTTCTGCTTGCTGCGTCTGAGAACTCCCCCCCCGCCCGCCCGCCGCCGCTGCTCCGGCCGCACCCCCCACGCAGAAGCGCCGAGTTACGCCTCGACAGCTCTCTGTGTAAACACCCAGAGCCCCTTCGCAGGCGGCTCTGTGCGTGGCTTCTTGCTCCTGGGGTTGCAGCGGCGTTGACGCTCGGATCCCGATGTTCCGGACGTTTGTTCGTGACGCTTCGAGAAGCGTGTGTACGCCTAACTTCGTTCGCCACCGTACGTCGAATTCAAAAGAAAAAAACACGACCCTGTAGGTTCGCGGCTGGAGGAAGTCGAGAAAAAATGAAGCCGAGACGGACGGAATTCACCAAACCTGTCACTTTCGACGACGTCAAATGTCGTTACGGAAATGACCCACGGGCACGTCCACACAAGTCTGATTGCGTCAACCGCAAAAGGATAAATAAACGCAGTGTCTTATGTTCAGGAAATACATTAGAAGGAGGTGGGAGACTGTGAAAAAAAGATCATTACACTTTTCAACCAAGATTCCTGAAATGCGACATGAAACACCCCAATATGCGTGTCCACGCAGGCGCAAATGTATAGTCATACTCTTTGGGTCTTTCGGTAAAAGTCTACGTGACTTTACCGAAAGACCCAAAGAGTATGAATTCCTGCAGTCACGAAAGCTTTAAGTCAAGATGTATAATAATCACTTTAAAAGCTTGCACTTTTTCTAGAATTTAGAAATAAAAAGAGTTGCACCAGGCTGCAAAAAAATTACAAAAAAAACTTTCTAACCAATACACCTCATTCAAATGTAGGGCATTCAAGCACAACTTTTTATTGTTCTTTCAGTAAATTTGACAAAATCCCATCACGATTGCAAACCAAAGGTATCTCGGAAACACAGCACGCTCAAAAACATTTGCACCAAAACGCCAACAACAAAAAAAAAGAAAAAAAATCCACATTCTTTGGGTGCAAGAATAAAAAACCGGCAGCAAAACACAAACAAAAAAAACCCCAGCCCCGTACTGGTGACAGCCAGCGGAAGGGTTAAGGTGCTCGTGCTCACAGGGGTCTCGTTAGGCGGACGGTGGCAGCTGGACTGAGGCCTACGCGGTGCAGGGGGCGTTTGGGGAGCGGGGATCCCCAGTGGCCAGCGGCATTGACAGCTGGTGTCGGGGGTCGCAGGCTGGCAGATGTCAACCTTTACCTGCCGTTCCTCGGCGAGCATCCCAGCGGCACGGCCTCCGTCTCCCCGCCGTTCCCGTCTCTCCCTAACCCCCCCCCCCCCTCCACCATGAGCCGGTCAACCCCACCGCAACCGCAGCCGCTGCTGCTGCTAACCCGTTTTCTGGGCAACGCAGCATTCCAACGCGGGGCTTGCCGGGAGTGTGCCCTGGTGTGATGCCCTGCTTCTCTCGCTCTCTCCTACTCCCCAGATGATGTATATATTAAAATCTTAAATAGCAAATCCACCTGTGGTCAAACCGCAGCCCCCGGGACTGCAGGGCTCAAAAGGGGAAGGCTAGAGATGCATTTATAAACGATCGGGGTGCACTACTGCAGGTAATTATGTGTGGTGTGTTAATTCAATTCTGCACAGCTCCTGGCACCCCGAAGATTTGAATGCTGGAAAATGAACAGTAAAACACCTGTACGTCCGAGCGTGGCTGTGCGAGCGATTTATCAAACTCGACCCATCGCAGCTCGCAGTACGTTTTTTACCGTTGATCCTAACCCACGCATGACACGGGACAAATTCCTTTCCACTGTCCAAGTCCCATTCAAGACCTCGTCCTCCACATGTACCTCCACACACACTCCCACCCTGCCTACCCTCCGACCATTAGCGGTATTAGCCCTATTGAAGAGCCTATTAAGGATTGCATAGGTACACACATACTTATGAATGCAGCCAACATATGATGCGTGCTCAATAGCAGAGTGCTCGTTTGAATAAACAAAGGATGCGTGCAATTGAAAGCATGTTAAAATTGCACACTACAAATGGCTGGGGATGGTCCTGTACTTCGCTTTGTTCTGCCACATTGATTTCCAACAAAAAGTGAGATTTCTGCGTATTAGCCATATGTTCACAACAGCTTCAAGCCTCCGCAGGCTTCTTAAGGGCTGTTCAGTTAATGCTGCCATGTGGGCAAAACATCACAAATCATGCATCAAGCAGTGAATGACAACGTCTTTGCATAATGTCACTGTAGATGGATTAATGCAGCTGGCAAAACCCAGTAAGTTTAAACACCCTAACGAAGACGCATTCTCAACAATTATAACAATAAAGCCCTTAAAAGACAATATAACACAAAATCCGTAAATTAGGCAGCATGCAAACGTGAGATAAAAAAACACATTTAAAAAACATGAAAATGCATTATAGCGTCGCAAATAAATGTGTACACATGCAAAATAAAGCACTTTCAAGAAAGCAAAACAATAGTCACCCATAATTCGTATATCATGAATCTGCTGATCGTAAATGTGCAGAGGCCATATCCGCCGCAATGTGCCCAATCTCCTTGGATATTGGTAAGCACGGCTGAGCATTACCGAGTGCTTGCATGGTTGGACACGGGGGTTTGCCAGGTGTTGTAGGCATGGTGCGGCGACTTGGCCAGGAGATGGCGGTGCTGATGGCCACCCTCATCGTATGCGTGGGTTTTCTCACGATTCGCCAGGTTATCCGCCCACATTAAGCAAAGCATTCATTAATGGAAGGGGCCAAACATTTCATTGCCTAACCCTGCTTTAAAAGAAGAGTCTCAACAATCAGGCTTTCCAGGGTAAAGAAACTGACAAGAGTATTGTGCAGCAATTATATCCAAGAACCTGGGTTTTTATTTCCTTGCCCGTTCATCGTGTAAGGTGGGTGCCACGTGTGCGCAAGCATGGCAGAGAAGTGGATTTCCATTGAGGAGACGGCAAGGTTTGTTAACCTCTAAGACAAAGACATTGCCGTCTTATTGTTGCAAAAGCAATAGCAAAGTTACTTAAGCTGTCGAGCGATCAACATTACCCCAAATACCACTTGTGTTCTGCTGTTGTGGCATTGGTGGCAGCTTCTTCTGAAACAGACCTTGGCGGTGCCTACGTTTCCTTACTCACGACTGGTGTTGTACAGATCGAAGGAATGGATAAGGCCCTGGTGGAGGCCACAAGGTGACCGGTTTCAGTCGGCAAAAATCATTGTTTCGCCATGATTGATGACCAATAATGGTCCATTTTAAACAAAGAAATTACGCAATTTATCAGTCGATGCAGGACTTCACATTTAACCCCTGAGTTCATTTGTAACCCGAAAGATAACAAGATGACTGCATCTCAGATAAAACCAAAGCATTCTCTCTCAGTCAACAAATGCGCATCGGGGGATTAAAAGGCACACACAAAAAAGGAATGATAAATAAATGAACAAATCACGCCGTTAGAGCAGGCCACCGGCTCCGGTTGTACACGTCGCGTGGTTGTGTTCACGAGCGTGCACTGACATTTTAAGGACATTCGCGAGCAGCGTGCAACATTTTAACAAGGCCGTGCTTCGAGTTGTGTAAACAACATTGATTTGCATAATTGCTGCTGCTAATGTTGTACTCAAGAGCGTCACTGCCTTCACCAAAACTGAAATGAATTAAAGTTATGGCGAAGAGAAAAAAAATAATGTTTTGCATTTGGCCTAGACTGCGTTAATGTTGCTGCCAACATCATCTGCCAACTTTAATATCAAGGGACGGAAAGATTAACATCCCCGTAACAAATTATATTTAAGAAAGTAGCAAACGCACATTAGGTCCTCGTAAATATTTGAAAACGGGCTGCACGAGGACACGTCACTTGTATGGGTACATTTACACAATTTACAATATAAATATGGACTATATATAAATTTAGTGAAACTGGGTTTTTTCCCTCTTGCTTAAAAGGTTGGTGATTAGGAAGGTCATGGCTATTTACAACCAGGTGAACCCCCATTGAGAATACATTATATTCTTTAAAGGCAGACTTGGGTTAAAAAAAGTAACAAATGTACAGCGAAAAAACAGTAAACCGCAATTCCAAAGCACAAATAAAAATGTCAAATATCCCAAATAAAGCGTTGAGTTACATATGATATAAATTTCAACATTAGTAATTGCTAATACAACATCAGGAAACATAGACAAGATGTTGGCTGTATGAGGCAAAAAGCAATGATCAAATGTAAACAATTTACATTAATATATTCCGGGCATGGAAGTCAAGGAAATCGTCACGTGTTCGGAGGCGCCCGTTAAATCGTGGACAATGTAACCCCAGCAGTGGCCTAGCTATTGCATGTTTGTTGAACTTCTTTTAACCGTTCGTAGCTAACCGTGCTTATCGTAGGTGCCGGGTAAGGGCAACACACTAAACACAAAAACGCCGTGCTAAACGCATGAGTTTTCTATCTAGATTTAAAAGTGCAGGCGGTGTGACTGCACTAGGACCCAATGATCTGGAGGGATTGGAGGGTCCCAGGCACCAGGCTACAAATTGGGGGATAAAGGGAAGAGTGGTGGGGTGGTGGGGGGAATTTCATTTATTCCAGCAGGGCCCATGCCAACCAGGCGAAACCACTGATCATTACACAAACAATACAATATTCTACGTTGCAGTATCAACGACGATGTTAAATTCAATAGCGCGTTGCTGAACTAAAACAAAAAGAAACGGGGAACTATCTTTTCTATTTCGGCTTCATGTACAATGGTGGGTTCGTTCATTTGTACTCCTGCATTGGGTTTTCGTGGTTGTGATGTAGAGCTGTCCAGCATCGTGCCGTCAAACAACAAGCGGTGGCCGACCAGAGAACACACCGGAGAGCCATTCATTTGTACCATTCGCTCGTTTCTTCACTGAGCGACGCAAGTTATTCTTACAACTTGTCTCACTTGTGTTGAAGCGTATTTCTTTGAAAGCAGGGCGAGAACGCGAGCCCTCATTTGGCTGCCATCAGCTGCTTTCACAACCGGGCCTTGTGTGCACTCCACAAAGACAAAGATCCCCCGTGTAGCCTTAACAGACTGTTGGGGCAAGTGCTGTTAGTGAGCACCTATGAAGGCCGGCACGGCACACGAGGGGGTGGGTGGCCAGCACCATGCCCTTTGTTTTCTGAGTGGCAATGTTTGCACACCACACCAGGTACTCATTTGAGGATGAGTTGATCTCGGGGAGGCCCATGACCAGTTCAGATAATCGTCACCGGTGTTGGCCGCGAGCGGGAATCGAACTCGGGTCGCCGGGTTCGTAGCGCAGGGCGCTAAGCGCTGCACCACCGCTCCCCACACACGCGCACATACGCGCGGGCGCTTGCGCACAGCGAGCGGTATAATCACTGACAAGGCATGTGTGGCTAATGTGACCTCGCTCTCAAATCACCTGCATCATCCAACGCGTGACGCCGATTTCATGCACCAGCCCTCACGGCTCACGCGCGTATCCACACACGCGCACGCAAAGAAGCCGCGATATGCACAAACCCCGACTGACACTAACCGGGCCTTTTAAAAGAGCACCAATTTGCCTGCCCGTCATCACACTATTCCCTCGTTTGGCACAATTTTGTTAAAACAACTGATAATGACATTGCGAGAAAAAAAAACTTAACCATTTTGTTTTTTTCTTCTGCTGCTCAACATTAACATACTTTAATAAAATGGTGGTGGCGATAGCTGTCATGAAAAATAAAATACAAAGCGGAGTTGAGGACTGCACTGAACAAATTCACGGAGCACAAGTCAACATTTGACATTTCGTGAGTTCAAAAGAATTCACCCGTGAACAGAATTTGGTTAAGATGTCGAAATGTTTTTTGGGTAGATGGTGGCAACTGTCGTCATGTATGGTGAGTTGTTAGAGCCAGGGTGAGTTTTCCGTGCTGTGCGTTGTTACGTCGGTAAGTTATAATGAATCGATCCATCGATTAAAATGTGTTTTTAGACCTACCATACGTGCATCAAGTCGTGCGCGTGATAATTATTTCCATGATATGACAATTGTATGCAAATTACATGCTAATGCTATTTAGGCTAATGCAGAAAAAGAAACGTGTACTATCCAGATGGGAAAAACACAGTAAACCGATATAACATTAATTTTTTTAATCGAATCACTGCCCGAATATACGTCACATTGTAATTGTACTGCGGTATACTAATGTAGTATACATTAACTATGTAATCATCGGTCACGATCCATCCACTGATCCATCCACTGCTGGATGGCTGTTCGTGCATTCTTTGTGTGTTTAGTTTGTTTTCCTTCGCCCACATCTCTGATTTGCACAGTTTGGCTACGTACGGCGCGAAAGAAGTTCAACATACACACACAAACACCCTCATGGCATCGCAACGCCACAATCTAGTCAGCTCCTACACGCGAGCTCATTTCACCACTCCATCTCCCAGGGTGGTCATCGTCTTGTTGAGTGTGTACTTTCGACGGTATTCAATCACTGGTCTTGACAATCAGCCACCATCCCTTCTCACGATGTGTCCTGCCACACCCACATACTTCGCCACATGCTCGCTGTTTGTTCCCTCATCTGTGTGTTCCTCTATTCAAATATGCACCTCTCCATAATACTTTCCATCATTGTGTTACATTCTCTTTTTCACTGCCCATGTTTCCAATCCATGGCTGAGGAGGTAATATGCACTGATTGAAACATTACTTTCTGTTGGACGTTTTGTTACGTTGCCTTTCATGATCAAATTCACTTTTATAAATGCACTCCATCTTGCTATCGCTCACCTCTTTATCAAATCATCACTTTGATCCCATTCATTCATGCAATACACACATTAATTTAAGGACTGCTCCAGGCTACAAGACTGTGGTTCCTTACAACCTGTGACCCGTAACCTGAGCATTAACCATGTGCACTATGGGGACCTCATTTGCCAGTAAAAATATGATAATTGGTTCTTTACCCTTCTATCTGGCAACAAAACTGACACCTTTTTGCAAGGAGTCATGTTTGCATAGACCGCAATACCTGCAGTCATAAATACAAACAAAAGACATAACTCTGATAATGTGCGCCTTTTGGCGTCATCTGGTCCAACCCATATGAGACTAGGCTCGAAGGAAAGCTGTCTCGGGTGTGGACCAATCAACTTCAGGGACAGTGCACATTATCAGAGTTATGTCTTTTGTTTGTATTTATGACTGCAGGTATTGCGGTCTATGCAAACATGACTCCTTGCAAAAAGGTGTCAGTTTTGTTGCCAGATAGAAGGGTAAAGAACCAATTATCATTAACCATGTGATTAATAAGTCACAAGGTGCTGGCTGGTCACGACAACTGGGTTTCCCTCCTTCACAAAAGATTTTAAGTGTCATTGCACAGCATCAACGACTGGCACATTTTACACGTGACACTTATCGGAGCAGTGAAGCCCAAGGTTATCGATGTTTACAAATATTTTCTTTTCAAATACAAGCGAAGTACTAATTTTGTCTTCATTTTTATTGTGCTAAAATTATATTTAAAATAAATTAGCTTAAAGGGCATTTTTAGCAATGCGACTAAACGTACAACTTCATACCATATTAGTGCAGTACTTAGATGGAAATCTATATTTAAAAATATCTTCTCACCAGTATGTTTTTAGCATTAATTAGAACCTACCGTGTCAATGACAAATTCTATTTTAACATGTACACTAACGGGGACAGTGGCTAGCTTGCTTCGTTGCAATTATATTGGTTCACGTTGACAATGTTAACCGATAATAACCACATACAAGACAAAGACAAAGATCCCCTGTATAGCCTGAACAGACTGTAGGGGCAAGTGCTGTTAGCGAGCACCTATGAAGGCCAGCACGGCACACGAGGGGGTGGGTGGCCAGCACCACGCCCGACCGCCTTTGTCTCCCCAGTGGCGATGTTTACACATCGTACCAGGTACTCATTTGAGGCTGAGTCGACCTAGGGGAGGCCCAGGACCGGTTCAGATAATCGTCACTAGGTGTTGGCCGTGAGCGGGAATCGAACCCGGGTCGCCAGGTTCGTAGCGCAGCACGCTAACCGCTACACCACCGCTCCCCACTAAACCACATACACACACATACACACACACACATTCTGCATGCCATTTTACATGTTTAATCGTTGCGCTTCTTCAAATGCATCAACGAGTGGAGAAATACAAGGGGGGGAGGGGCGGAAGGTGGATAGCTTCAAAGACTCGCCACAAAGCTGAATTGGACTATTTATCTTGGGCATTAAAAATCAATCCGTGGTAGTGGGCTAAACGGGAGTCACCGTGGAGGATCAGCAGTAACACCCTGTGCTAATGCCGGACCCTGCCACTGCCCTCCCCCCAAGGAGCCAGACGTCAATCACGGCACACAAAGCAGATGTGACGAAAGCCCGTCGCTGCTCCCGTATTTGCATGAATCGCCTCTGATTAGAAACAGAGACAGGGAAGAGCGTTCCTGTGCTCCATATTCTAATGAGGTGCTTCGCCCAAGGTCAAGACATGAGGAGAGGATGCCGGAGAGGCAGACCCAAGCAATCGCACGCCAAATTAACGCGCTGCAGAAAGCATATAACTCCCTGCCACCTGGCCCCCCGCCAGCCCTCAAATCAACCCCGTCAGCACCCCCCACCGCCTACCCCATTTCTGCACGGCCCCGACTCACTTCCACGCGGCCAACCCACCCAGCAAGACAACCTGGTCCCCCCCCCCCCAGTGCCTACCCGACGCTGGGGCTTATCGCACAAGCGTGCTCGCTCCTCGCTTTATACCCTTAGGTGGTTCGGAAAGGCAGAAAATCCAAGATCGTGCAACAAAGAGCAAGAGTGTCATAAAACATCAGGTAATTTGCGTGAGCTGCATTTCGGTACGATATTAACTGGCGCAAATGTGTGCAAATTTGCTATTTTTTGGCACGCGCGACATCTCAAACATAATTACGGTCATGCTATTTGGCAGCTGATTAACTCTTTACAAGCCACCCATTTTTTTTACATGAGGCCATCTGTCAAAGAACCGTAAAATAGCGCTTACAGAATTGCAGTATTTCAAGAATTGGAAAAAGCAGCTGCGATTTTATATATGCACACTTGGTTTGGCTCTTTAAAAATATTCACAAACCTTCAGCTAATTAAATGATACCAAGTGTAATATTAACTAATATTCAATGTTAAATGGGGTGAAGCGATGGTGCAGCGATGACACATTGCGCTGAGCACCCGGGCATTCAAGTTTGAATCCTGGCCATGGAAAAAACATCATTGGCGAGTGACATCTGGATGGCTCTTGGCCCTTCCTTTGCCAACTCACACTGACCAGCATGGTGAAATATGGTCGAACAATCCCCATGACCAATCCCCATGAAGCTTCGGGGAGGCCCCCATCCAGCAAGTGGAATTGACAAAAAGCCGACAATGATCATTGTTGATCATTGTTGTTATTTTAAGATTAGCACGGTTGGCTAGTACAGTGCGAAATAAATTCTACCTACATAAGTAAATATCCAGCGGTCACTGAAAATCAAATAAAGTATTAACACACCACCGTAATACATTATAGCGACTGTAAAATATACATATATATTTCCAAAGAAAATGTTTTTTAACAAGACACTCACGATTACTTTTTTAAGTTCTTTTTTCACAGCACTTAATTCTCGGGAGCAGCAATCTAACTTCACAGCCAAGTAACTTTTACCAAATGACATCGCATCAATTGAAAGCAAGCTTGAACGATGGTCACTGATTTAATAATTTAATTAATCCCAACTCTGTACGAAGTGACCGCAGGCACCATTCGCGTGCTGGCCAACGGGCGTTTAATCCGGCGAAATGCTCTCTCCGCATTTCTTTTTCCCATTAGCTCCACCGAGACGGAGCGCTTCACCAGGCTTTACATGGCCCTGCGCCAATGTGTGCATCGCGCCCCATATCCATGGGCACAACGTTTCAAACAACGAGGTGCACCACTTGGAATGCTGTATAATAGGCAAGGGTTCGTGCAATTACTTTGGTAACACTACGCGAAGGGAGCTCTGGTGAGCCGAGGGTATTTGGCCTACTCTTCCAAAGTAGCCAGGCATCTTTGAAGAGGTGGGTACCCACACTCTATCTCAACATATGCAACGTGCCTAGATGGGGGTGGGGGTGATACAGTCTTCAATGCGCTGCGCTATGAACCCAGCGACCCAAGTCCGATTCGGGCCATGGCTAACATCATTGGCAAGTGATGTTAGAACTGATTCTGCCCTCCCCAACTTTCACCAACTGGCACTGACTGGCACGGTGAACTATGGTCAAACAAATCCCCTTGACCGACATGACGGGGGGAGGCATTTATCCATTGGTGGATAGAGAAGGGCTGAAATGTATTTCCCCACAATGCGTCACTACAGCACTCAATAAGGATTTTAAATAGTTGGATTGGAGGTCGCTGCTGCTGCTGATAATTTTCTGTACCAACTATGTTGGACGGCCTTCCCCCTCGCTGTCAACATTCATAACACTCTCAGACCATAGACACATCCAGAGGATGCCCATGGTTCAATATCCCAGCAGGGGCAGTTGAAAGAAAGGGGGCAAGTTTCTTAAATACCCAACCTCTATCCACCAAGCAGTAAAAAAAAATGGATGTGCAAGTCAGTGGATCGGCAGGTCGTGTGTGGTGGGATAAAGTGTGACCACTCCCACATCTTTCCAAGACGTCTAACCAACATGGAAGAGTAGGCCAAATCCATTCTAGAGGGGCTCTCTGGAGCTCCCTGTAGTGGACGCCCTTCTGCCAGGGGTGGCGTGAGGAAGACATTTCAGGGCTGCACTTTTACCTTTAACTACCTTTTCCCTATTACGCAAACCTCGATACTTACATTTATAGCTTATAATTAGTAAGGGCGATATCATCAAACCTCCCCTGACTCTGTCTTTGTTTATCTTGTGTATGTTTTTATTCTCATTTGTATATTTAGATGCTTTCATGTAGTATGCTTTATCTCTTCCCTCATTATGTATTGCCCTACCAAGACTATGCAACACCCAGAAATCATCAGTTTTACAGTTTTGTTTGTGCACGCTATAAAAAACATCAGAGTAATAACAGCAGTTCTTTTTCACAATGATAAATTTAAGTACTCCCTCCCGTACAAACCCACATTGTGTTTTTTTGTTTTTATGAATTCACTGAAAAAGACATTGTAATGCGTAAAGCAATTGGATGTTTTGGTTCAGTTTATCACTCGGTTGCATTCAACTGCAAGATGTTCTTTAGAAAATAAATCTAAAGAGAAAATAAATAACCACATTTATAATGCCACATTGAACTACTTTAGCAGTATTAAAATCCACTGCTGGATGAAGGCCTTCCAACACCATTTCGTTAACGTGTGTTGTTTCAACCCTATCTCACTACGCTGGTCAATGCAGGTTAATGAAGGCAGTGGGAATCGAAGGGGCACGGAGATTCATGACTGGTTCAATATCACTCGCGACTGATGTGAGCCCTGGCTGGGAATAGATCTAGATTTTTCAGATTCGTCGCGGAATGCGTTAACCAATGCACCACCACTCCATCCTATAAAACGTTAGTCCAGATACAAAAAAACTGCGGGCCAATGTCACGTGTTGGTTGCACTGCAAACAATTGGAAATGCAAGAAGACTTTACGACCGTTGACAGTCAATTGTCTACCTTGCAAACGTCAACTGCAGAACTCTTCAAGTGAACATTAGGCACGGCACGATGCGTCGTTTCATCGATAGAGATCGATTCTTTGGCTCACGCTGTTTTCATTTGAATTACGGGAGTGGAAAGTTCATCGTTGCAATGTACGCGAATTAGATGCAATTGAATAGCATTGTTGCATGTAGACGAACGGAATTAACTCAACTGTACAAATGAGACAAGCGAGAGAGGACAGAAACATTTATTTATTTTCTTGAATAAAATTGCAACCCTGAATCGCAACAATTCACTGAATCGCTGGGTTGGAGAGAGTTGGGGTAGTGGGACGGGGTGTGAGGATTGTTCCAACCCCAGTAACCCAAAGCTTTTTGGCACAATATTTAAAATAAATTATATCAGCCAAAGCAATACACGATGCCAGACAAAACCATACATTGCTGCCTGGGTAAAGAGTAAAGCCAAAGGGAGAAACAGGCCCCAGAGTGCACCCCACGTGGAGATGGAGTGATGACATCTGCTCATGTGCAGGTGCTAGGTGGACAGCTCCCAACACGTGGATTAAAACACGGCAGACATCGTGTCGAACAACACGCGGCACAACCCGGGAACACGTCGGAGAGATGTACGGCACAACCGCAAAAAGCTACGCGCAAGGTCGATTATCACCGTGTGAGATGGTGACAGCTTGGGAAGATGTTCGCTGACTGTGATGATGATGATAATGAAATAGTGAACAGAGGGCCTGGACTAACTTCCTTTGGTTTCCGCAAGTCTCTGCGCACACTCATTTAAGCAGGTACTTGTTTTTAAGGCAGTGCTAAACCCTGTCGACTCACTCACGATGTTGGCCCGACTAAAGTCACAAAATCCGTTGTCTTCAGAAACCAACATCTCACCCAGGTCAGTGGAGTAGCATGTCCAATGCACTAACAGCCACCCCGCATCTCCTATGCATATTTCTGAGCATTGTTTCACTGCAAAGGCAATGCGTTTGTAAATTATTTAGTGAAAAGAAGAGAGAAGAGATGGGGGTCTTTTTTCGTACTCGATTTGCATTTCCCCCCCCCACCCCCTCGCATGGAATGACGTAATGTGAAACTTCACAAAATAAAAGGTTCAAGCTCATTAACATCAAATAGTTATGGGGGAGGGGACAGTATTTACAATGCATTATTTTCATTATCAATAAACAGGATGGTGAAGTGCATATGCACAAAGTTTGCTATTTTTTTCCTCTTCCACCACCCCGGCAAATTTTATTGCAATACAAATGGAACTGCCAGCGCGCACGGGTGGAGAGTAATGGTTTCCTTTTTGTGAGGTGTGAGAGTGTGTTGGTGAGGAAGGAGGGGGGGGGGGGGTAATGGTGGGGGTAGGGGTGGGTGGGAGAGTGTTTAGGAGTGATTTAAAAGCTTTCTGTTTCCTCTCTTTTTTTCTTATCCCAAACCACCACTCACCCCCTCTCCCTCCTCCTCCTCCTCGCCTATTCCCTTCACCCATCCAACCCCGTGTGTTCTAGCAGCGAACTGAAAGGAGATGCTTTTTGTGGGGGCCTGGCTCACGGGACTGTCAGCTTGAGAGACAGGATCATACATCACATTTCACACCAGCCCTTTCAGAATCCTGGCAGCCAGAGACTGCCTCTTTTGTCCAAAGAGCTGC
Source organism: Lethenteron reissneri (assembly GCF_015708825.2). Lineage (NCBI taxonomy): Eukaryota > Metazoa > Chordata > Hyperoartia > Petromyzontiformes > Petromyzontidae > Lethenteron > Lethenteron reissneri. The sequence goes on along the minus strand of NC_083792.1, from coordinate 11,396,086 downwards.
CTGTTCCTCGGTCTGCACGTCTGTCCCTGAGCTTAGCTACTCCAACCAGCGTTGCTGCCCAGTCCCATTCAGTGCATTCATCGCCAGGTTCTGCTAGAAGTCCTCCTCGCTCTGCCCGCTGCTCCCTGGAAGGGTGACCAAGCAATTTGCGATAATGAGCTTTAACGAAATCGAAAACGAAGCACATACACCGACGGTGTTTTGTTTGTCACGCGCATTGCCATTCTCAATTCTGTGTGCACGGATGTATGAATAGCAATAATATTCATCATATTTCGTTTGCCGTAGCTGCTTACTGCGTGAAGAGATTCTGCGAAAAAATGTTCGAGGAAGCAACACTGATTTTTGTTGTTGTTATTCAGTGTTATACTACATGCTATGATATCATACGGGTTAGAAACATGGTCACTCATGGAAAAAGAAAATAATAAACAAAAATTGAAAGGTGTGTACAGAACAAGCTCCTTACTCCCAGCTCACCCACGGTCAAAGATCCTGTGGTGGTCACAGAAAATGCTACAAAGACACACTGGGAGTGTATCTCAATCTGGGAGAAGCGAGCCATCAGCCGACCTCAATGGCGTCGCCACATCCTCCATAAGGCAATGGGGCCTCTTCGAGGGGAAACGCTTTGCCCTCGAAGCTGAAGAGAGAGAGAGAGAGAATGAATGAAGGACATGAACACGCTGCCAGCAGGCAGCTGACCAGCGAGGCAACGTCTCTACCGTCTGCAGATAGGTTCGTCGTTCCAGGATTTGACTCCTGAGTCATCTCAGGACCCATGTGTAAATCTATGGTAGAGATGACCTTTGAATCGAGGGATCGCTGATGACGATGGCCTGCTTGGAATTACACCGAGAGACAGAACTAGGAATACGTGGATTCGAGAACTTATCCAGGCTAATGGCATCATTCAAAATGTTAAGAAGATTGAGTGGTCTTGGACAAGACATTGTCACAGCTAGAAGGAGATAATGGCCAATGTCAAGGATGGTCAGAGTGGCAGGCAATGAATGGAACGTTTCTGAGAATAAGTCTATCGAGGAGATGGAAAGATGAAATCAGCTCGTGTGCTGTGCAGGATTGCAAAATATTCCTGCGGCTTGCAGAGGCCTTCATCTATCTAGCAGTGGATTCACCATGACTAACGCTGATGATGATGATGATGATGATAAAAAAGCAACAATTATTTTCAGTTTATTTCTAGCTCCAAATGTGAAATCTTCTGAACATTGAGGACTGGTGAAGACTTATTTGCCAAACCTGCAATTGGTACACTGCACTACAAAGCCAGTGAACCTGATTTTGATTCCTGGCCACAACAAAACATTGGTAAGCGAGTAATATCTGAACCGATCAACCCACACTGACCAGCGAGGTGAAGTATGGTCAAACAATTCCCATGACTGACACAGCATGGAGAAGCCATCATCCAACAGTGGATTGACAAAGATTGTTTAAAAATGTTTCATGGAATCCCTCCACTTCTCTATCTCTCACTCCATTTCGTTTTAAATAAGGAACACTACATCTCAATAGGAATTAACTTGTCTTTTTAAAGATCAAATGTTGGAGTGAATGCTATTGTCTTTTTTTTCTCTCAGGAAATGCTCACTCGGTCTCAAGACTATTGCAGAGAGAGGATCTTGCATTAGAAATGTTGGCCAAGCACTCACTACCATTTGGCAGATGGAATCTATCTGTGGTATCCAGAGAAAAATAAACCATGCATAGAAGATCTAGCAATATAAAATTCATGAAGATTGGTCAGAATCATATTGTCCTTCCTAGAGTATATTGACCACCTCAAAGCGCATTGATTGCATTACATTTTTTTTGCTTTTCCAATTATATTAAAATCGTGCGATCGGTGTATGTCCTCAGAATAATGCAAGACTCTAACTGATAGCTGTGCATCTCCCTGTGTCAGGAAGCAGCCCTGGAAGACAATCTCAAGCAACTATTTTGTCAAATTCCTTCAACAACCTCATTTGCAACACAGTTATGCCCTGCAGAGAGCTGGGTTCATCACATGCCAATTTAACTAATTCGTTTAATATCAACAGGTAAAATAATTCACAATTCATTTTGCAGCATAGTTATTTTTGTGTGTGCAGTTATTGGTAACCTGACTGACATCATGAATTCAATGCACTTGATAACCTCCGTTGAATTACGGGCACCTGAAACCTGAATTCGAACCGAGGTTCCACCATGGCTCTGGCTCAGCGCTCTGACTCACATTTGCCCCCTTAAACCCTACACGGATATATCTCTTCAACGCCCATCGATTGCCATCTATTTCACAACGTACACGTTGTTTTTACAGCCTGAACTTTTAAAAACGAACGCTCTCGTTAGGATAAGAAACATTTGAATGGTTTATTTTTGTCAGAATATAAATGTAAACATTTAGGGAAGGAGGTTTTCTACACGCACGACAATTGCCAAAGTTGGACTTTCATTCACTGTGATCGAAGGTGCAGCGCTTGTCAAAGCGATTTCCTGCTCAAATGAGCATTAAGGCATTGGTGCTCAACTCCTGTGTACATCCGCGAATCAGTGGTGCAAATATCGACAACGGGGGGGGGGGGGGGGGTGAGTCTATCCATAAGACATACCGACGTTGACTTGCTCACGATGTGGTACTCATTTTAATGAGCCCGGAGAAATGATGGGCACAGTGACCCCCCTCCCTTCTCCCACCAGCCAGGATGTGAACTCGCAACATTCCGAACGCGAGCCACGCGCTTTGCCACTCAGCCACCCGGCCGTAACGCTCGTTACAGCAGCTCACGGCTACGACAATGGCTTATGAATATGTGGTGGCACTTAAACAAATCAAACAAGTATTTCGTTACAATCCATTATTAAATTTCCAATATTTTGCCCACTCCCCATGGTCCACATTGCTGCAACATACATTTTTTTTCTACAATGGGAATAATCACAATATGCAGATAACCACACGCAATGCATTAAGCAGATGCTTTTGTATTTGCAAGGTCAATACGAGCTTGGCTAATGTCAATTTCCTAACGCTGCTGTTACTACTTTTATGCACTAATGCAGCACTTAAAAATAATAACGGTATTAATCTCATTATGGTTCTGCATAATTGATGCCTCCTTCCCTTCCTTATGTTTAATTACACAAACTTTCCTGATGACAAGTAGATTTTTTTCAAACTTTCTAATGGCTCAAAAGTAACACTAGGGTAAATTCAATTTATCAGTCATACAAGTCATATTGTCCATCTTCCCGAGATTACTGTGTGATTATACTGACTCCTAAAATAAATTAGTACGCGCTCGGCATGTACGATGCACTGCACGTTCATGACTTTCAAACACTATCATGTCAGAGTTTAACAAAGTTGGACAACTAAAACTTGACGTTTGCACAATCTTTCACGGTGTGCGAAAAATCAGAGTACTCAAGTTATATTGCGTGCCACAACAGGCACCTGTCAAGAAAGTGTGTCCCTGTGTGTCCACACTCATTGCCCCTACACACAGCATCGTGTAGTCTATCACGGACATGTCATGCTACAACCACATCACATTTGCGACTGCGCAGATATTAACACTTGTACTGCATGGCTCTCCGATGCGAGTCTTCCGGAGTTGTACCGCCTGTTGTTCAGCACGATAGCTGACGTTTCGCTCCACGTGTCCGCGTGCCGGTAGCTTCTCAGCTCTCCGGCACATGGAGCAAAACGTGATACATCACACAGAACAATCCGCGGTACGGCCCGAAAACACAACGAAGCGCCATAAAGCACAACCGCAAGAACCTACACACGCACAGTAGGAATCAGCGGTAATGCACGGGACGGTCACCCGCACTGCCTGACCCCGTCAATGCCACACATGGAAACGTGTGTTATAAATCAGCGCTCCCTGTCGGCAGCTCCCCAAGGAGGAATTTTGGCATGGGTCAGCACGATACTAACCTGACCGCTCGCCTATAACCCACCGAAGGGTGGGCTTTTTAGCACTCAAAGAAGAGCAGCTGGACTCATCGAAATGCAAGGATGCAGTGGGGTTTATTTTTCTATCTAGAATAGAGATGTGTTGCTGAAATCAACATACGCGCAAGTGGATTGTTGCATTGTGGGACCATGAGAGATAAGAGATGGTAACAGCTTGGGAAGGCCTTCATGTACTAGTGGATTGATCAAGGAGGATGATGATGACGGTATATACATGGGCGTGAAACTGCAAATAATATTTTACTTCATGTTTTAATGAAGACCGAGAATAAATGTTCTATCTCAACAACGGACAAGTCTCAAAGATGTTGTCACAATTATGGACATCATTTGGCCCAGCGACATTCGCTGTTTGCATATTTACATCTTGACAGGTGAAATAATAAATTTCTGAAGATGCTACTATGGAAAATCCTGCTTAAGTCGTGGAATAATCATTCTTAACTGATGCGTATTGAAAAATCTATATCTTCTCCCCTTCATTTTCTTTCATATATTGGAATTTTAAATGATTTTCACTTTGCATTAACAACAAATCAAATCACTCTGTACCTTCATCGGAACAGTTTTTATTTAGATACAGTATCATGCACAAGCTCACGAGAGGTGGCTTAGGGAGGCCTCCATTCAGCAGTGGATTGATAATGATGATGACGGTGACAATTACTCCTTGATTGTTCTGGTCACAACACGACGGCAAGAGATTGCAATTCCCAGAGACCACTCTGTGGAGGCATTTCACGTGCAATTCTCACAGTGCCATAAACTTTCATTTCTTTATTAACTGGCATAAATCTCAAATTAATTTCCTTTCCCTGCAGGTCGGAGTAGCTCCCCGAGCATCAGACAGACGGGTGGCTGTGACGCTCATAAACAAAGCGGCTCTGCGCAGCAATAAAACATCAAGTCCCTGAGTTTGGAGGCCGACACGACGCCGCGTCACCGGCAGAGCATTACTCGCCATAACAAAAGCTGATAGAATCATAATGCGCGTGCCGGCATCCCCTTGGTTATCTCTGTCTGCGCTAAAATTACCTGCCGACAAAAGAGGAGAGAGTGGGTGGGTGGGTGGGGGCGACTGATGGCTGTATTTTAGATCTGCCTTTTGCTTGGGGGAGGGGAGGTGGGCTGGCAAGAGAGAGAGAGAATGCCACCTATGCTTTCATGCGATAAGGAACGCAGGCAATTTTGGGCAAGCAGTGTTTGCAGAACAATTTTTTTTATAAAAAAAAAACCGGGACATCCTGCAAACTCGGGCGTGTAAGTCAAGCGGGCGCAAACTGCGACGAGAACCTCTTTAATTATCGCGCCTAGTGTGGCACAACGCACGACTTGTGTTTGCACTTGTTGAAAAAATAAAATAAAAATAAACAGATTACCCTGTTGGGTTTACATTAATCCTGCGGATTGAACACATCTAAAATATTAATGGTACTAAATCATGTACATACACGTATTGTATAGACCCAAACGTGGCCGTTAAGCTCGGGGAGTGAACGCGCTTGCGTCTGGGTAGCAGCGAAGGCGGCATTCTGGGAAGATGCGAGTTGAAGCCACTAAAGAGGACAAGCCACGAACGCGATCTCCCCGCGATCGGGAAACGGTTCCCAGTGCCCTGTGTGAACTTCTGCGATCTCAGTTCAGTCACCCGTGAACGCGCAAACTAAACGGTCAGTAAAAGTGACAAACGCACTGGAGTCAGTCGTGCTCTCTGTTTAGAGAGCATACGAAGCAATGGGGGAGCGGGGACAACACATATATCCGATTGATCCTGCGGAGGACACGCAACAGTGGCTAGGGTCAGGGCTAATGTATCGATAATTTATGAGCTGCCGTTATGTTGATATTGCTAGCAGTAGGGGACATATAAGCTTATATACTAGCTTGCATTTAGCCTATGATCACATCACCTGCAATGCGCGCAGGTGGAGTCAGATTTAACAAGGATAACTACTTAGGTGGGCAAACGTCACGGGCAAATTGGCTACTTGGTGGATAGTAAAGTGCAGTCCAGCATAATCCATTGCTCTGTACTTCTATGCTGCCCCACATATGCTCCCAATCTTCACCAATCAGCGTTGAGAGTGTCACATACGGGCAAAGAATCGGCATGTGATTAAGCATCAATTCACAGACTAAGTCGAATCTTACCCAAAGGAAAACCTGCATAAAATTGTAAGTGAGAAATCGATGATTGACAACGTGTGCTAATTATACACGAATCTTACGTTCAGGCTAATGGAGCGGGGGAAACTGTAAGAGACAGAAATAAGCACGAACACAAATTAAATGAATGAGCCGAACAGCAATCCATGATATAAACAACAATCGATAAGTAAAAACAACAATGAATGCGACAAACAGCAATGGATGAGACAAACAGCAATGGATGAGACAACAACAATTGATGAGACAACATCAATCGATGAGACAAACAACAATCGATGTGGAAAAATGTAATCACGGTCCCTTATCATCATCAGCCATTATCAATCCACTGCTGGATGAAAGCCTGCCCAAGCCGTGGCCATCTCGTACAGTCACGTGATATAGCAATCAATCGAGCACCTGCACCACGAGCCGATTTCAGGGCCACACGTCGATGTCACAAGTAACTTTGGACATTCTCTCCTTTTGTTTCCACTGAGCAAGATTCAACAGCAATATTTGTGCTTAGCATCTATTTCACAATGATTAGGACTTTGCGGTACAAAAAGAAAATCACGTAGCACTGAACATTCAGATATTAGGAGGCTGCTAAATATCTAAACGGTAAAGGTGCAGCCCTACAATTGCTTGCTCATGCCACTACTGGCAAAAAAGCCTCCACCGCACGTGACCTGGCATTCAACTAACTGTAATCTACCCATTCATATTGCTGGAGAGTGGACAGTGGCGGAGGAGTTAAAAATAGTTGCCCATTGTTTAAACTGCCGAAGTGGGAGCTCGAACCGGCGACTTCTGAATTGCAGGGTCCAGTGTGCTAACCGTTACACTTACGGGCAGGACCCCTCTTATAAATATGTACACAGAAAATCATTCCCATTGAATCGACAACATCCCAAGCATACCCCCACCCTTCTGCCCATGATCCCCTGCCCGACATTTCCCCCCGCTGCTGAACTCGTATTGACAATGGCACGTTTGTCTACCTCCTGATGGATATTACCCTTTGATAAAAAAAAAGGACTGGAATGTCAAGTGTATGTCCCCAGTTTACACCCTAACCCTCCCCTTTAAATCAATGTCTTTACGTGTTTATGTGAAAAGTGACAAGCATGAGACTAAGTAATTGCAATCAATGGCAAGTATCGTATATTGTAAAAGAATATGCTCTGGTTGTAGTAGAGCAGTGGTTCGAGCGCTGCACTATGAACCCGGCAAATACGAGTTTGATTCCTGGCCACGGCTAACATCAGTGGCAAGTGATATTGAAACCGGTCCAGCTCTCCTGCCACCCTTCACCAACTGGCACTGACTGGCATGGTGAAGTATGGTCAGCAAAAACCCCACGACGGACGTGGCATTGGGGAGGCCTTTATCCATTTGGTGGGTTGAGAATGTGTAGAATGTATTTAATTGTTTTTTGTTAGACAATACACGGGACTACACCTTCAGTGACTTATAATTTTAAATATGTATATTTACACTTGTTCCAATGGCCTGTGTATTTGTAAAAAAATAAACCCACATAATACATGCCAGTGTATCGGCAAACATGGACGAAACAGCACAAACATCTACTGCTCGCACAGACAGGTACACGCAAGGCCACATTAAATACAAATTTATAACTTCAACTGGTATGGATTTTGTAATTCGAAAGTCATTGAAATAAAATATCAAGCGAACCTGCGCGAGTTGTGAATATCAGCTGTTGCCCGCCTCTGTTAAGGCAGGTATTCGCGGTGTAGGCCATGTTCAGCAAAAGGGCTGTACATCTTTGCAGCCATTACTGTGAAAGCGATCTAAGTGAAGGATTGGAGCGGGTCTAACCTTGACACGGCCATAGGAAGCGCATGCAAAGGAGATGAAACTGGGGCCCCTCTGATGTAATCTCCTCTTGCTGGAAATTGGCTGCTAGGAGATTCCACCACACAATGGTGCCCAAGTTGAATCAATAGTACCCAAGCGGCTGGGGGGAGAGTGGGGGCCTGAGAAAATGCAGCATGCAATCATCTTTTCAGTGGCTCATTGGGCAAGGCGAGGAAACACACAAGCAAAGAACAGGGGAGCTTAGCCGAGCCCCAGTGGCTGAATAAATTAAGCAGCGTTCAACAAAGCTGATTTCTTTTGACAACTTAGACAAAAATCCATGCATCTTGGATTTTTAATCTTGAAAAAAATGCCTTAGAGAAGTTGCGATAATTTCATCCAGTGCAATTATTTCAGTGTAAAAATAGATCATTAATACCCCACTGACACGCACACACACATAAGAGAGCACATACAATAACAATGACTCACAGTGAAATGGAAATCTGGTACTGCCAATTAAAATAATGTTTCCAAAGCAATGTACGCACAACGCATAGCCATTTAGTAACGAATAAAAAAAAACTGGTATTGGAAATAGGATAAATAAAATAACAAATGACCATGATTATAAATTATAAATAAAATCATCCCGTCAATAAAAAAACAACAAATTTCAAACAGGTCCCGCTGCAAAAACTACAGTATAAAAATCACTTAATCTCAATGGATGTATTTTTTGGCAGCACCCCAGAAAGGCCCCCCCAAAGCACATCAGTCATTCTTCAGCGGGCAGAAAACGCAGGCGGTTCCCTGCTTGCCACTGACTTAAACCGCACAACCCTTCCCCTTGCAGGGTCCATCTCCACGTATCGATCCGCGGGCCCGGCTGTAATGCCAGCCGCTGATTTACCCCGCTTTTACAGCAGCACCGGGCGCCCGTTAACGTGTAGCGACAGCGGCCCACAATGAAAACAGTACATTAAGCAGCGCGCTCCAGACAATCCATCAGGCGGTACGATTGCTGTAGCCATGGAAACACTCCGCCAGACGAGGAACATCCCACGACCCTTTTCCCCTCCCTACAAATTGCGGTGCGCGGCCACTCCAATCCCGTCCCAGCGGCCCCTGAGAGAGGCCAACGGGAGAGGCGCGCGGGCCAGCCCCGTGCGCCCTCGACGCGGTGCTGGCTGGCAATGCTCTCGGCTCGGCGGGGCGACCGGGGCTTGGGCTCAGCCAACCGTTTAGCCAGCAGCTACCCCACCTGACAGCGCCTGTCAGCACTGTTTTTCCGCACAATTAACAATAACAGAATTTTCACCCACCGCCCAACACCCCCTCCCCCCCCCCGTCTCTCCAAATCACCAACCCAACTACACTGGCCACCACACCAAACCTCCCACACCCACCACCCCCCCCCCCCTTGCTTCCATTCTTGGCCTCCCGGTTCTATAGAAGCAGAGGAATAATAGGTCCCAAAATGTGTCTTTGATAGAGATCTTCACACACACCACACACACGCAGAGGCTGCCGCAATGGGCCCCTAAATTATGCATCAAGGCAGTCGCACGCCTGTGATGTTGTGCTGCAATATTTGAGTCGAAACAGGACATCGATTTTTTTTTGCCCCTAAATAATACCAGGGGTATAAGAGAAGTACGTACTGCCAACGCAACTACAAGAACACTGATCTTTAATATCCCTGCAGCACTGCCGAAAACAGCATGGGCCAAATTATGTTTTAACCCAAATCCAATACTTGAAGTTGCGGTCTACATTTCTTTCCAAACAAAAGACATACATTATTTCCTGTAAAGCGCCAAGTGCTCGTTGATTGTTCAGGAAAGGAAACAAAAAAGCGAGCACACTTTTTTGTTCGGAACTATATTTATAAACGACAGATGAATCGTTCTGATGTAGTTTCATTACATTGATCTCACGTGCAATAATTGTACAAAAAAAATAAAGATATCGCTCAGCGGAATCCTCACAACTGTAAAACAAATGTTCACGCGGTGGGAGGATTCGGAGAATTCACACCACGCTCGCACCGGTGCGACAGACTCCCCGTCATGAACACCACGCGTCACACGCTGCTTCGCTCACGTGACAAAATCCGCACCGACCTGGTGACTTCAGACGTTCGTGACGCGCGCTCCACCGGTGGAACTTTCAAACGCACGAGGGTGTGATGTGACTGGCAGCAAAGCTACAGATGTCACAACTCCACGATATGTAAAGCATGTTACAGTGTATGATTTTGTTCCTTATTGAGATAACATTCATGCTTTTTATTTTCGCACCTCCGATTAGCACGGTTGGCTACGTTGCAGTGCGAAAGAAATTCAACATACCTAGATACGTTAAATGTAAAGGACGCTGTGCTAAATGGGATGATGGACACGGTTGAGGTCAACGAAAGAGTGGAAGTTCAAGGAGCAAACACGCTCAAGAGGAAACCCACCGCAATTGAACAAGCTTGAACTTAAAATGATTGTTGCATCACAAGGCAATCAGAGCTGGTTATAAGAGCTGGCAAAGGCCAAGTGAGGCAATCATCTAACAGGTGATAGATCATAGCTGATTCCAGAGTCCAGTACACTATGGCAGTGTGTAAACGGACAATACTGTAGATATTCAGTCACTGAAATAAACACAATAATATTATATTGTAAACTGAATTTTTAATTTAAAAATTAGCAATGCAAGGGTTTTATTTCTCCCTTTCAATATTCACAATTATGTACAGGAGAATTATCATGGAGCCTCTTACCTACATCGGTGTGTATACAGCGTTTATGACCCTGACTGGGTTATGTGTCGGGATAAAATTTTTTTTACGTGAAATTCAACTGTGCATAATTTAATACACAATCCTCACGTGGACCATGAGGTAATGGTAAACGTATAATTTACAATTAATTAGTCTATGTTATGAAATAAAATGCAAGTTAGAAGCCAGAGGCTGTGAGAAAAACTGATAAATGTATTCTTTATTCAGTGCAAAAGTGGCGGATTGATTGATTTATTTGAATGTGAGTTTTGATAACCTTTTCTGATTCAATATTTAAAAAAGAAGGAATGAAACATGTTCCAAGCATAAACGCTCTTTTATAAACACCGTAATAAAACAATATCCATCCGTTTCATAATATCCGCAGCTATCACAGTCAACTTGTTCAAAAAACAAATAAATAGTTCACGAATAGTTCACAAGACTAACACGTGACTTTACCGAAAAAAAAACAAAGAGTATGAATCTTTGCAGTCACGAAAACTTCAAATCTAGAATTAAGACTAACAGGGTAACCAAATATTTTTTTCTTTAATTTAATTTGCAACTCGGGGTCGCTCACCGACCTAAAATTCGCCACCGTTCCCCAACCAATGCCTCTTATTTTCGTAAGTCGTTCACATTTTTTTTATTCATTGGTTTCATTTTTGAAGCGTGAGACACATTTTAACCTGCTGATCTGGGCAGGCACGCTGGCACAGCACAGACCCGTTGGACCTCAAAGCAGGCTGGCTCGAATGACCGACAAGACAATGGGCGCAGTGTTTGCCGTCGATTCACAGGCTACCCACGGGGTGCCTGTACGCAGAATAGAAAATTACGCGAGCTTTTGGCTTCTGATAACGCAGCACGAAGACGCGGCATGCTGTCACGCAATGTGTGTCCTGCCATTCTCTTTCGAGGCCGTAACCAAAAACATTTCGTTTATCCATTCATAATTGCTACTTTTTTTTTTGCAGAACCGCTCGAATAAGTCAGTTTGTTGCGTGCTGAAAAAATGCAGCGTTGCATGGGGGCGGGCGGGGGGGACGCTCTTCACAGATTTTATGACCCCCGACGTATTAATAATAATCGTAAGCTCTGGCCAGCTGCACACATGATTATAACATTCGAAACTAATACTAAAAGGGGACTGTGATTTTTAAACTATATTAATCCAGTCTGCGTTTGAGTTGTAAACTGACCTTGCGTGTGATAACACGGATGGCTTTAGAATGCAAATTGTTGAGATTAAACTTATATGAGATATCTTTTTTTAAACATCTCGTCCTCAAGCTCAGCCTGCACATTGCGTGAAAAGAGCATTTGGTATTTACATATCCTCATCTAATCCTTACTTCATCCTCGTCTATTACAGAGGAAGATTTCTCAAACACAGACGCAAATTACTATTTCCCCAATAAAAAGGCAATAAACAGTAGACAAACTCCCAGCTGGTGCTGTTCTTGTTACGGAAAAAATACGCTTAAAGCTATTTATTTACTTTAAAAAACCACTGACTTATGCAAAGGCTGGAATAATAAAGCACTTTGGGATTAGAAAAATGCTAACAAATGTACCAGTCTATTATTAACTGTGCTGGCTTGCCAAAGGTCTAACCTAATTAAAACAAAAATGCCTTGTTATTGAAACACAATAGTTCATAAATGATGTGATGGAAAAGCATATACATAACAAACGGTTAATATTAAAGTGGTTAATGGAACACGGCCGACATGCCCAGATGGCTTGTTAGTTTGTAACAATGATGGAAATGCAATATTAAACGCGATTCAACGCACCAGCGCTGTGCACGAAACGCCTATTTATGTACACACACGCGTATATCACATCACAAAAAATATTAAGAAAACGAATGATTTCATCTCATAAGAGTTTACAGATAGTCCTAGTAAAACATGTTTATAATATGTACAGCATATGCTCTTACAGATATATACACACACCAGTGGTTGTTTTAGAAGTGAACAAAATTTACCATTGGCAATGTTTTTTTTTTTACAGCTGCAGTGGACATTTTACAGATATAGAGACCTGGTTGTAAATAACTTGGTTATGTCGACTTTTTTCCCCCTCATTTAACCTGCTTCAACAAAAACACGCGGCCGCCGCCGGTTATGACCACGTAAAATAAAAGTCGCGTTTCACCCCGCGCGCGTATCAGTCGTAGTAGTCTCGTGGTGGTCAGACTTTTTCAGACCATGCGTCCGAATCCGGTCCATTTATGTGCGACACGTGGGGGTCTAGTACCCATCGCGAGGCGAGGACGTGCAGATTTGAGAAATCCCTCTCGCTTGAAACTGATTTTTAGTGGGGGACCGTTTCTTCGCTCACCCTGACCCACTTAGACCGGATTATAAAAGTCAGAAGACAGATTTTATAGATCGCAACCACGGTGGGTGCCATAAGCCATCACTCATGGTCCGTTTTACGGCAGATCTCATCAAAAGAAAGAGAGAGTGCAAGTGTGGGGAGCGAGCGGGAGTGGGGACGATGCCACGGTGAAGACCCAGCCAAGGTGACTGCTGCGAGAAACCCACTGCGGTCTCCCCTCGATCCTCCTCTGCCATTCATAATTAATCCCACGCCTCGCCATTCCCATTTCCTAATGAAGCCGTATCTTTGATTCAGTGCAAAACATAAAGCGGGCTAGAGCCGAAAAATTGAATTTGACGGGCGATACCAGGATAAGCAAGGGTGCGCCCGAGTAAATCCTCGGCGGTGTTCTAAGATGCAGATAACATGATTTTAACCTCTCTTTAGCAAAACATACATCGCCAGGCATGCCCGCATACGTCGCTTTATTACCATTTTGCTTCACACTGGATGTACCAATTAGGCCTTGGGGAGTGAAGCCATGTTTGCTAATTGCAAACCCTGCTCATAAAGATCACTGATCTAAGGCTTAACTGTGAATGTTTTGCATTCGTAAAGGTTAGCAGGAATAGATGTGCCTCGCGATGTACTGAACACTGTTTGTACACATCGACGATTCTGACGGCGTGTTTAAAAAATGTTTTTTTCGAAATGTACGCCTGATACGGGTTTTTTTTATTTAACCATTTATCATGTAAATTGCCTTTAAACTTTTTTTGGGGGGCAATGCTATCACACTTTAGATCTGACAATTGTATAATGTAACAAATGTACGGCGGGAGACTCCAGCAGTAGGTGATTGTGCCCTCTGCCCAGTGGCCTAATGCATATTGGAAGGACGTGACTCAACAGCACCGACCAAAGGCAAAACATATATTAAAGTAAAACTCCGTCCACCACCACCACTACCACCAACACTCCCACCCACCTCCCAAAAAAAAAGCGTGCGCTGTTTCCCGAAGCGCTCACATGACAAAGGTGTTCAAGCAGGGGCGGGCTACATAGCGGCAAGCTCCGGTCTCACAGCCCCACCAATCGGCGCTCCCCCCGTAATCTCGGCTGGGACGTGTCGGTCTGGACGCAAGGGACGAGGCGAGAGCGCAACACGCGGGCACGTGGCACGCGCGCGCGCGCGTCGAACAAACGCAGCCTCTCACTGCGTCAACAAACAACAGCGAGAGGCAAGCACGCAAAGTGTGCAAAAGCAAGCCAAGAGACTGCAATGATTTTTTTAATTGATTCATAATTAAATTATTCATGGAGGTTACATGTTCTTGCTGAGATGACAAGTAAATTTAGAATGCAGATTTTTTTTTTGTCAAAGAGCAGATCTAAGCCGCCTTTGAATCCATACCAAGTACACATCAATTATAACGTAACTTCTATTTCTGCAGAGAAGTCAATACATTTCATCCTTAGAAAGAAGCTGCCCTCAAATATAGCAGAAACATAAAACGTATATGGGAATCTGTGGAGGCATAAACACTTTGATGTGCAACATGTTAGATTATTTACGTATATACAATGCTTGTGATATATTGTGTAAGATTGATTTACAGCCCTTTCACGATCCACTGCTGGATGAAGGCCTCCCCATCCTGTGTCAGTCATGGGGTTATTTGACCATTTTTTATCATGCTGGTCAGTACAATCTTGATTTGAAGCTTTCGTGACTGCAGGAATCCATACGCTTTGGTTCTTTCGGTAAAGTCACGTAGGTAGAAATAAAATAAAATAAATCACGACGTTTTGAACGCAACACAAGCGCCCGTCTTCAGGTGATTCTGATATCACTCACCAGATGTTAGCCATGGCTCGGAATCAAACTTAGGCTGCTAGGTTCGCTGTGCTGTACGCTAAACCACGGTGTCACTGCTTCTCTGATGACCAGCACAGAGGGAGATCTTCATCCAGCAGTGGATGTACACGGGGCTATACACTTTTTTTTAATTCGTTCAATTTGACTCCACCGAAATTGTGTAAATCAATTTATTTTGAATTGTGTACAACATTGCTGTAATGGCGACCCAAACCTCAAGACTTTGTAAACACGATATTGCTCTCAGCAGAATGAGAAAAAAAACTCAGCTGACAACCACAGAGGATGGCATCTAATTTGTTTATGATGCACATATACAGAGGATGACTTAGAATTTGTTTATGATGCAGATTTCAGATTGTCTTGGGGTGTTTACTATTTGTAGAAAAGTTGCAAGAACTCATGCAGAGACAATCTTTGTGGACGAGCGGTCTGACAGACCCGTCACCGTTTCTGGCTCGATTCTTTAATCTACGCCTGTCTAACCGCATAATAAAGATTTCCCCAAGGACACCTGACATATCAAATTACTCTTCATTAAGTAGAAACGTGGATATTTTTTATTTCCCTTGCAGGGTTTTACGTGGACAACTTCCCTCTCCCCACCCCTCACCACTCACTCAGTGCCGTACTCGCAGTTCGCCGTCCCGTCACAACAGAAATGCACGCAAGGAACGTGAACAGCTAATTAAATAAAAGTTAACCTTTCATGCCGTATGCAAAAAAAAAATCCAGATATAATTTGTTAGCCAGTGATATTAAATATCCTGCCGAAACAAGTTTTATATTATTAACAATGCCGAACCTAACTCTCGCGCAGCAAAACCGATGTTTGCAAGCTGCCACAACTTGAGTACCAAACGGTACAACACTCAGCTTGCTTTTCCCTTCGTTCCTTTTAGTGTTTCTTATTGTCCTTCCCCCACACCATCAATTGTCACGGTTGGCTACGTACAGTGTGAAAGAAGTTCAACATACATACAAACATGAATGTACCTGTTCTTGCCGGGGATTGTGGCATCATCCCGGCTGCTTGCACACACACGGACCGACTCATTTCTGAGGTGAGTTCCTCCCTTACCACGCGAGCTCTGAACAGAGAGGGGCAATACATTTCGTAGGAACATCACTGGCCATGTGCAAAGATGCTGCAAATATGACAATAGGATTTAAAACATGCATTCTGTGCAGTGTATGTATGTAGAACTTTTCGCACCGTACTTAGTCAACTGTGTTCATTTGAGGTGTCGGGGAAGGAAATCTAAAAGACACAAAAAAGTCTAAAGAAATGAGTGTTCAATCTCCATTATTTGAAAGCGCATAGCTCCAGTGGATTCCTAATATCAGAAGAACGTTCCAGACGGCCGCAGAAGCGTATCCGAAAGGGCGCAATGCAGTGACCGCCTTTGTTCAGTGGCTAGCCAAAAGCCGCTGCGAGGATGACCCGAATTCGCGTGAAGGTGTATGCTCCTTGCATGTCGCCCAGGGTTTTTACTGTTTAAATCTGTGACAATGTATGGATAACACGTGAAATTAATCCCCCCTCCCCCTTCTTCCAAATCCCGAGAAATATATATTAAGTGATCAGGCTATCAAGCTTTAAGTGTCCATTGCTGTAATGTAGCTATAAAATAAAACACGACGAAATGTTAATAGGTTTCAATATTTAATGGTATTAAAAACAATTACACACAGAAGTTGTTATTTTGACATGTTTCCGTTTTTACAATTCCAATAGGTAGTTTTTCGGCAAAAACATTTTAAACACAAATTACAGCAAAAGCAAGTTAATACAATTTCTTCAAGGATAATATACAATACACCAACAGGCCCTTTAATTAATATAAAATAAGATAGTTTCACACAAAAGTACAAAAATGTGCTTGGTCTCAAATGACACTCCATTACACCGATGTGACTACCATTTTTATTCTTGAAAGGGAATGATGGGAAAAGCTTTTATTAGATGGCATTTTATTTGAAGGCAAAAAATTTGATACAATTCATCTGAGGTTTCTGCATTCCACTGCATTCTTAAGAACCACGTGGTGAGTAAAGACACCTTGGTACACCACACACAGACACAAGCACCCGTCCCCGCTCATTATTTTAACGTTTTGATTTACCAGCTCCAAGCTTTTTTTTAGGTGAAAAGACCAATGTCTTTTGTCCGTTTCTCTTAAGGCACAGGCTGCTGAATTATAAAGCGGGAATGTCTCCTCGGTGGAGGCACACAATTGAAGCGGTAAACCAAAAAGTGAATTAAGACCATTTGTGTGCGCTTCTAATTAGGCTGTCAGAACTGCTCGCTCGCTTTCTGGCAATCACCCGGTGATCTTCTCTATTGATGCAATACGCTATATTGTATCAGTGCCTTTCAAAGAAAGAAAAGTCGATCAATTCATCCACGACTCCGGCTGAAACAATAGTTGTGCCCTAAACATATCGATTCCACTTGCTTTGCATTAATTGATGGTCTAAACATCTGAATTAACCTTGAAAAGTAAGCCCTTACACAGCTGTTAATTGGTTTCAGCCAATCAATAATTCCTTTTCCCCAGAATTTTAATGTGGGCCCTTCTTTCTTTGCATATCCCAACCTGTTCTTGCTGTGCCCTCTGCTGCTGGCAAATTAGTAGTGCTTGAATAAACACCAGCAACAGCTGCCTACATCTGTTGTCCATCTCTTTCCAGAGTAAATACCTTGTTCACTATCAGAAAAGCACTAAAGTTAATCGATTGAAATACACCGTGGCATATCATATTTATAATGAAAACTGTATGCGTGTTCAGAGGACACGCCATAAAAGTGAAATACTACTTTGAGCATACCTTTTCAATGTCCAATTGTGCAGAAAAGTGATCGGCTACTCGTCTGCTTTATACTACGCAGCTGTAGCTAATACAAGCAATGAACACGGTGGGAATCAAGTCTAGACTAACAGCACGGAATATTAATATGCTATTCATAGCCGAGGACTGCACTCAATGACGAATTAATCATTGTACTGGTTTCCCCCCCCCCCCCCCCAAAACCTTTTTTATATTACGAAGCTTGGCTTGGGAAACAAATAAATAATTTTGCAATGATTAGGTCACGCGCATTGAATTATTGATATCTGTTTGCTACCCGAATGCATTTAATTAGAGCAAACGTTCGGTTAATGCATTCAAATGCTGGTTGCTTGCCCTTTATGTGTAGCTTTTTGTGCAAACATGCTTGAAGGCAATGCAGAAGTGACCTGCATACTAACAAAGTTGGTAGGCTAAAGAAGCACATTGATTTTGCTCCATCCTTCATGTAAGCATTTGACCTTCACTTCAGATTGACCTATGCAAGGTACTTTAATAATGGCAATAAAAACATTGGTTTTACACAATATTTGCAGTTTAACATGGTGTATACCGAAAGATATGATGGTATGTGAAGAGAAAAAAATTCCCATCAGTGAAAGATATATCAGCCAAACTTTAAAGATTCTTAAAAATACTCAAATATATCGGATGCTATAAACACAATGTCTGATGTGAACATTTGTGCACATAACGCAGAGCGTGCACACAATTTGCAGAACATATCAATGTTAAATTAGTAACATTCATTATATATAATATTGGCGTGTGCAATTACTCTGGATAAAGTCTGTACTAAAAAAGAAAAATCTAATCATTTAAAATACAAACCAACCCCGAAATTCTTCTTGGTCTATAACCCTTATCTTCATCAAATTTTACCCAATATATTTTATCTGAATTAAATAATTAAGCAAACATGTTTAATCTGTATGCAAGCTTGTTAAAATATTCCTGAAGATGTAATACTATTTGTTGTATTCATAACTTAGTTCATAAGTATTTAACACGTTATTTGATTTTATCTTTCTGAAAATAGTAATTTGTTTGCGTGCCGCACATTTGTAAATATACGTACAAATGTTTAATCTCTATGTACACAAGTTGAATTTTACAACAACAACAACAAAACACAACCTAACGTGGTATCGGGCGATGTTTCCATTGCAATTGTTTGACGCATCATTCATCCAGTTAAAATAAAAGCGTGCAGCAGGCACAATGTAAACAGGAGTAATGCACGTCAATTTTGCTGTTGTGTGAATCTCTGAAATATTTTTTCTAAAGTTGACCGACAACCAAATGCAAACCAATTAGAAACAAGTCTCTTGTGCATAATAAGTGCCTGTGTGACCCATTACTTTACGTCTAAGAACTTTTTCAGGATATTTAATGCACACAACATCTCATTCAATGCCGCAATGGAAACATAGCATCCGATGATGCTTCTTAAAAAATCACCTTCATCTGTCGGGGGGGAATGTATAGCCACACTTAACAACAATTTCATACAGGCACAAACATTGCATTCACTTTTTTCGTGCAAATAGCTTCCTTCATCCATACATAATAACGTTTGCCAATTCATTTGCACAATTGCTGCATTTAAATGCTCCGCACGTATTTTTTTATGTTCTTGCGAAATATGGGGGACTAACCACAACCATCGAACAACAATATAATATACAGATACAAATCAAAAAGCCAAGATTACCCCCCAAATGCTCACTTTCTGTTGTGCGTTGTAGCCACACAACTTCGGGGTGTTGTCTGCGCAGTTGGCTGTCTGTTCACTGCTTGACAGTGGGAACTCTCCCACTCATGTGGAGCCGGAATGAAACCCAGTGCACTGTGACGCATTTGTCTTGCACGGACTACTGTGAGTGTAATGGATTTTGAGGGCGATTTAGGCGTCGCCGGTAGAGGTCTGCTCCGCCATAAAAATAAAAGTTTTGCTTTTTCCGCAATGTCAACAGCGATATGTCTGCGCGTGAGAAAAAGTTTCAATGGATTTTTTTTTTAAACCGGAACTTTATTTTTACATCTTTGTATCACTGCGAATATAAAAGTTCCAGCTTTAAAAAAAACTTGCATTTAGTATTTTAAAAAAAACGCATGTAGGATGACAAGAGGATATTTTTTTCAGCAAGTGTAGTGCTGTAAAATCTGGATAATTAAAATGTAATCAAGTCAAGATCACTGCTCAAAGCAAGCATTTACTTGCGGTTCAATTAATTTATGCAATTAACTTTAATATAAACTGTAATTAAGGTGGCGCAAATTAAATTGTTTACAGCCAGTATCATGTAGGGACAATCTTCCAGGCTCCAGTGGATAAATCAACAGAACTCTAACATCAATGGCAAACATTAATTACAGAGCACTTCAAACGATCATGCAGTTTTCCAGTTTAATATGCAATACCTTTAAATGAACTCTGTCTTACATCAAAGTGGCGATCCGGCAATGTATCAAATGATTTAACTTACGCTAGGTACAGAAGCAGCTCTTTAATGTTTATATCCATGAAAGCAGGCTTTTTTCATAATCTGATGAAATCATCTCTCTACGTGTTTCATCTCTACTGGGAAATAATTGCTTTTTTTTCTTGCCATGTGTTGTAAACAGGGCATGCGTTGGTATCAGCGTCTTGATCAATAATTAGTTTCTTCTGGTCAAAGAATGGCGTCATTCGCTTAGAAATCTAACCTGGTGACAGCAGGCGGGAGAGAGACACGACTTTGTTAATGATCATGTTTGTCAATGAATGCAACATGAACACTTTCGTAGATGTTTTGTGTTATCTCTATTGTTACGCTGGTATAACATGGGGATTATGTTTTTATCACGTTTTCTGCCAGTATTGAATCACATCAGAACATTTCACGGCAGATCCGACGATCTCCTGTACCAAAGGAAATGTAAGAATATCCCACACCGTGCAACTGCGGTCAGCAATTCCAAACCATATAATATGGCACTGCCCCTTCGATCGTTTGCAGGCAGCGATTCAGATATTCACTAGACTACCCCTAAAGCGATAACCGCTGGTTCACCACTCACCAGCCTCGACGTGAAAACATAACTCCACACCGCATGAAAGAGAAACATGGCATAAGTTGTGCCTCCGAGGTACATGTGCAAACTCTCTGATATCTTTTTCTCGGGAGTCATTTTATATCAGAAGGACAAACACTGACGAGATGGTGAACGCATTTTTCCAAGTTTATTAACCAAGTGGGATCGCAAGTCTGCCTTTCTATTTTATTATCACTGCTGATCACTGGGCGCAGGGTCCGGTTACCACTGCTCAGAGTTCCATGTCTCACAATATTTCCTGTTAATTGAAGAAACGCAGATTAGTAATGGCTATTTGTCTACATTGAGTATTTATCTTGATCAGCCAATCACAATGAGCTCTTTGTCCAATCAATCAATCACCTAAAGCCACCCTTGTATGAATTAATATCGATTTATAATGTACATTTCAAAAACAACTCTCAAATTTCATTTTCAGATCCTAATGTAACGTGTGATTTATGTTTCTCAGGTATATTACAGCCTGATTAGGTTTTCAACCCGAATTCCAATTCTCTGTTCAGTCCTAAGACGTGAAAAGGGGGCAACATTAGCATTGTGCATGTGGAGTTTGTGTTTAAATGTGGTAATATTGTGCTGTACGTCTGAAAGTACAATATTAAATGACAAAATAATTACATAAATCATGCCATTAGCTTCCTGGCTGGCATCTGCTTGCAACTTTTTTTCTTTTAATTTAAGCCTTAAAGTTACTGTTTGCCAGGTGAAAGTATTGTTACTTGTAAATAATAGAATGCCACGACACCGCCTTTAATGTATTCGCGCTGAGCTTTTATCGGCATCTTGAGAATATGCACACCCGCTCGCCATATGAGCAATTGCATTGCTTTGCATATCGGAAGCTTCCAGTCGTACGCTGAAATCAATGTGACATGTGCCGTTTTATGTACAAATAACCAAAACGTGGATTCTACATGACAGAAAGCACTACTTTGAGCTTGTTGGAGATTAAAAATAATTAATGCTGTAATGAAAAGCTAACATCTGCCACAGTAATTAGTTTTGCTGACGGTCAGAACGGCACTCTTGGGTAATGGCTACTAATAAACCGCATGCACTGCAGCCTGAAAATAAACAGCCTGTAACGATTTTCCGGTTTCAAGGTTACAGTACACTAGCATTAGGTGGGAACACAAGGGTAGATTTAACCCTTTCAAACATCAACGTCCAAGACGCGGGCATGAGATTAAATTGTGACAGATTAGATGTTTTTCTCCAAATCTGAAGTTGCAAGTGTGTGTGTGTGCATTTTTTTCTATCGCACTGCGTGCCAGATAACATCACTTTGGCAAAGGGCCAGTGAGCAGCAGTTATACTTTTCTTGATTTAACCTGTTTTGACAGAATATGCGATTAGTTTTCAGATACCCAATATGGAACACTTCACACTGATTTTCCCCCAAAAGTAATATTGTCGATATTATCCGGGTAAAGAAAAGTTGGCCACTGAACGAAAAAAAGCATCAGTTGGCATATCCTAAGTTAAGCAATTAGTATGACTAGTCTTGCAATCCACTCATATTTAGAGACCTTATACATACAAATTGTATTATATATATGCAGTATTTGATTATTTTAATATCACATTCCCCATTTTACGTAACCAAAAGTCTACCTTCAAAAACATAGAAGTGGCTGTGGCTCAGGCAGCGAATCTCCTGGCAGAGCCGTGATTCAGCACTGGTTAGATCCATTGTTTAAATCCAGGAAGCCACTCACGGTTGAACCGCATTCTCAAATATAGCCAGTTGATGGTCTCACCCTGGTGCCCAATGAATGCATGCACATATAAAACAAACATGTCGAATATGGTTTTTCATCAAAGGTTGGCCAGGTCACTCATTCGCCTGTAACATTTGAGATCCTGCGTTCAAATCCAGATCCCACCTTTGTGCTTAAACGGAGTTCTCAAGTGTAGTGACTTGATAGTTTCAGGATTTACCAATAACCGCACAACAATTAGTTTTTCATGAATATTGGAAACATTATAACTATTAAAATATATATCAGTTTGCTTGCCATGTGACATTTCCCTGTGCATTGCCTTTCGTGTGAAAATAAGATATCAGAAGTAGTTATACAATATGAGAATAGGTTTTCCCCTTTTTTGTAGCAACAAAACAGGTGTTAACCTTTAACAAGGAATCATGTCTGCATTAACCACAATATTTGTGGTCAGAACGAAAAAAAAAATAGTCTGATAATATATGCATTGTCTTTGAAACTGATTGGTCCACACCAGAGGCAGCTTTCTTTTAAGCCTAGTCTCAAAACGGTGTTAGACAAGAGGACGCCAGGAGGCGTACACAGCACAAAGACAAGCACTATCAGAGTAATGAAAGCTCGGGGTGAGCAGCTACTACATTGGGACCTCCTTTGCCAGTACCAAAATATGAGAATAGGTTTTCCCCTTTTTTCTGGCAACAAAACAGGTGTTAGTTCTACAATACTCCTTCTGTGGACAATTCCATAACTCAGGTTAATGCACTGCTCTGCAAGCATTCCGAATGGATACTTATGACAACTGCAATACAATCAGAAAAAAAAAATGGTTCACTTAATTTGGCAGACTAACTCTGAGAACATTAAAATCAGCTTGCCACAAGTCAAACACCGTTTGCAAGCCATATAATAAGTACGCCTCCTGTGCGGTTGAAGATTATTGCTCAGGAGACTTCTGAAGTTATTACGTGATGTCACCTTCCAGGGTCATCCCCTATGCCACGTGGTGCACTGCTCGCTATGAAAGTTTCACACAGAAATGTCCTAGCATCGTGTCCTGGATGTCGACACCACACTTGGAATATAATTGGGAGAAAAAGCTAAAAAGTTAAATTGTATTAAGATGACCCACAAATGCAAGCTCTGAATGTTCAAGAGCTTTCAAGCAAGATATTTAAAAAAAGAATAAATAAAAGTTCTCCAAGTAAATGAGTTGGAGTAGTAAATTGTTCAGTTCTATACAATTCCCACAATCGCCTACTTTGTGCATTACAACAGTCACATAATCCATTTTCATCTGGTGGAGCTTGGCACTTAAGAGACCAGAGGGATTCAGTGAACCACTGCATCTTCAACAATTCATGGTCCTGCTCCGATTTCAGAGAGCAAAGGACTTCCGCGGCAATCACATCTGGATTCACGATCGCAATAGATTTCTCGCCATGAACTTGGCGAAAACATTGACGCAAAATTCTGCTGCATCGGTCAAGCGGCATAAAGAGCTTTCAATGTGGTGCGCGGCATGTGTCACTGCACCCACGTGTAGGCAAAAAGATTGCCGTGCAATTTGGTTTTGAACGAGTACCACTTTGTGAGGAAGTCAACAGGGTTAGTCCTACGGATAGACTTGCCACCACCATATGACTGTTGAATTTTCACAACTGGCTCAGGGACGTGAACAGGAAAAGAGCACTGCTCCAATACTCATTTGAGCAGGAAATTCACTTCGACTTTTGAACATTCACATACTCAGGATAAATCTGCCAAAAATACTGAGTGTTTTTTTTTGCTGATTTGAGAAATTCATGAAATATGAAATCTGTTCAAATCTATTTGTCCACTTCAAATATAGATGAAAAATTATTTATACATCTGCATTTTCCCCCGTCTATTATCCTATGAGAAAATTTCAACACAGCAGATACAACTAAGCTGTATCAATATGCTAAATTTAAATATGTAACAAAAAAGCATCTGGGCATGAATCAGATAGTTAACTTCAGTAGCCCCAATATCATCAAATTTCAAGGTATAAAACTGAATTACAGAAATGTATGATACAGGCAGCTGGATATCATACAAGACTGATCACAATATGCACATTCACCTTCAGTTGTGAGGATTAATGGGACATGAAGATACATGGTGCAAACAGCGATGCAGTGTAGAAACTTGCATCACTAGCTACCGGTTTATGTTTGCCTGTTGAGCCAGAGCATATATGTGTTATTTATTGTATTTGTGCAGGCCAACAAATGCCACAAAACACATAACAATCTCTAACATTTAAATGCATAGACTATACAGTGAAACGAGCTCTTTATATAATGCGCTGGGTATTTTTAGAAAAGATTTACACAATGACTGTTGCTATTAAGATTGAAGCACAGCTGAGTAATTTCGAGACTTTGTACATTTGAATTGGAGTGAGTGACTCATCGTTTCACGTGGAACAGAGGAGGCTGAAAAATACGGCTGAAGATTAGGAAATACAAAAGCCATGTACAACAAGTATTTTGGACAAAAATAATCACCGGACGGACATTACAGGAAAACGTAACAAGAGTATGTACACCGAGGGCAATTATGAATTTAAGCGGACCAGGATGAAAATCATGAAAGAGGTGAGCGAGCGCAGGATGGAGTGTTTTAGAAAAAATAATGATAACGAAAATCAACATATCAATATGGCTAAAAAAAATACTATTTTCAATCAGTGTATATTGCTTGATTTGACATGTGGATCATACACATGGACCAACTAAGAACATGGGGAAAAACTGCTCAAAGAATCATGGAGAGCGGCAGTGGGAATCACACAAATCTATATATATATAAAAAAGAGAAATTTGTGAATGTGTGACTGTTCGAAATGTTTAGCATACTTCCCAACTTGCAACAAACTTGAAATTTGGCATGTGGGTAGCTTCCAGACTGTACACAATGCAAAAGTATAAAAATAGACTTTGTATTTTGGGGGGGGGGGGGGGAGGGCACAAAAATGGATATATTTTTCACACAAGTGAGCTGCGACGTCACATCTGTGATGTCACCCGCATGCGGCAGCGTCACGCAGTGTGCCTGCTGACGTCACGCAGTGTGCCTGCTGACGTCACGCATCCCCCCCCCCCACCCGCCGCATGTATTAATCCAAGACAAGAATCCAAGTCTTGGGCGAAGCCGGGCAGTATAAAGCTAGTTAATACATATAAGAACACAGTGACCAAATAGATCATATTGACTATTAAGTAATGTAAGCGGGTTTGAGCAGGACACATTGCTTTGCCCATTGAAAATGTGAGGTAATAGAAAAAAACGAGTGCAAATGCCCATGAGTTCAACCACTCGGAGCATGGAACAATGATACTAGCTCATCGTCAATAGGCACGATGGAATGTGGAATTGTAGGACAATTGTGAATGCCAACGACGAGGGCATTTATCCAGCAGTGGATTGACCACGGCTGATAATGATTGGTAAACATAACATGTCTCCAAGCTGTACCCGTGGGCAAACCTTGTGCGATATGGCCAGCACCGTTTTTGGGCCAGCCACCAGATAATGTTCAGGATCCATCCTCTAGCCTCTGAGTGATCACCGCGCATTTGCGACGGACTGAACTCATAAGAGCACACGATAACAAATGTTCAGACTTACTAGAGGTCATTGATAAACATCTTTTGGTGAACTTAATTGTGTTCAATAACTTATATTAATAACATTAACTCAGCCATTAATGCTTGTGCATCTTTTCTAACAATGTTAGGTTACGGCTTTTGACACCAACAAAATGTGTTCTATTAAAGAAATATCCCACATTTCCAACAATTTATTATGCTAAATCCTTCATATTTTTTTATTTTATTAACAACATACAATGCTAAAAATGATTACAAGAACAGAAGTGGCACACAATATTAATCTTCAAACATATTCCTTGTGCTGAATACTGGACTTATTCCAAAGACTTGATGTAGACTAATGTACACGTTTTGTTATCTTATCATAACATGTTTTTGACCACAGAAAAACGGCACACTGCTGGGATCTGAGAAGCGCGTGACAGTAAAGGGCGTTGACATTAAGAGTCGGGTAACCTGCATAGTTCCATGCCTCGACGCGGACGCTAGGACAGTTTTTAAAAAGAATCACACCAAGTGAATGCAACCACTCGCCTTTGGGGAGTGTCACAACGTTTAAAATTGCATCAATTACAAAATAAACGAGCGCGCAAATAAATAAAGAATTTTCCAACGGCACCACGTCCGCCGATACGCCGTGATTGATTCCTTTCATTGCTCTTGCAGTGTCCTACGCGGCAAGGTGCGTGCATGCGACACAAAGGGAATAATCGCAGCTCGCGCTCGCGATGCATGGCGCCCGTCAAAATAAAAGAGAAAGACGCGCCTTTCGGGCAGATGAGCTCGCGTGTGCAGCTGCTGCTTCTGCTACTACATCCCGTAGGTCCACTGGGAGGCTGGGAGAGCAGGGCAGGGTGGTGGGAGGGGGTAGAGGGTGATAGGGATGTTGGGGGATGGTCACTCCCGTGGCGGTTACCTGCGAAGCACCGGCAGCGACGATCTCGAGGCCCCCGCGTTCCGACAGCGCCTCGGCGCCTGTGAGGACGTCACTCTTGATGATTGCGAGGGCGCGCTGCACCCAGCCGTGCTGCCGGCAGATTTGCTGCTGCAGCTGCTGCCACTGGCTCTCGATGCGATCGAGCGTGTCCCTCAGACCTGTGCCGCGCACGCATCCGCCCGCCGCGAGCTTATTCACGACGTTCTCTCCCATCATCCGGGAATGCCTCACAAGTGAGACTCATGGCTCACCGTAAAGGACGGTCTCTCCTGCATTTTGGGATGTTTGACCAAGTCCTCAATGGGTGTCTTTTGCTCGTGGCAGGAAACTGTTTTTTTTTGTTATCACGGTTGCCGAGCACAGGCCCAAAAGCCCAAAATGCCAAGCGGCCGGCAACAAACAGCGATATCAAAGGTGTCATAGATTCGAGTTAACGCATTTTCCAAATTGAGCAGGGTTATAATAACCTGGGGAAAAAAGAAGAGCGGAGGGAATTCCACAGTCGAGCAGTACAAAGGAAGAATTAATAAGTATAACCCGTAAAAACAAAGTTTTTCACTGTAAATCCTTTATATGCGTGGCGGCTAGAGTCCTCTCGTCCTCTGGCTTGAGATGGCTGCCACCTATGGGTCAGATGATTGTCTGCCAGTATTAAGCAATTGGTAATTAAATATTTAATTTGTTTTCCCTAAACAGTGTAAAATTTTGGAAAAAAAATTTCACGAACATTAATTGTCTCGCACAACGAGTCTGTGTGCAAAATGTCAGCTCGATTGGATCACGGAAAGTGGGTTAAAAAACGACCGAAAGATTTGCACGGTCGTAAGCAAGCAAGCAAGCACGCAAGCAAGCAAGCAAGCGAACTTAATATAAAGGATTTAAAAAGAGAAGTGTCTTGACCTTGCAGTATTGTGCTTAAACACAGTATGGATGAGACAAACTGGTGGGCCTGGAGAAGATTATTTGCAAGTGTGACGAGACAGCACTCAAAACGTTTGAGCAATGGTTCAGCAACCTACTTGCTGTGCTGCTATTTGCCACCTCAGTCCCGTAGGTTGAGAGTCACATGCATAGTGAGCGATGTGTGATTCACCAATCCCACCTCCGAATCGCAGGATTAAAAATGAGCGTCACACACTTCAAGTGTGCACAGATAACTTTGTTGTTGTTTGCTGATAATTATGTGAGGTCTTTGTTTATCATAAGATATTTATGGCATATGCCACAGCGTTAAAACTAATTATAGCAATGATGAGAAAATGCCCCGTAAGTCTGCCAACGTGTTGCCTGATGGGCCTTTATCAGGAGCAAGCCAGAAACATGAAAGGAAGTCATTAGGCAGACAAATTAACAATGCAGCACCGGTTTCTTCGCTCAAAGCATCCAGGTTGCTCAAGCACTGATTTTTCAACACTGAAGACAAAAGTATATTTTTTGTAAATATGTAACCATTGTGCTATTGGAATTTTTATTTATTACTGTATTTAGGTACCCTATTTGCTATTGTTTTGAACACACCAGCCATAATTATAAACCGATGCTGAAAAATCTCAGCGTCAAGATTACCAATATTAATTTGGTGCGAGTCCAAGATCAAACATTTATTCTGCAAATGAACGGCGTTGCACCGGTTAACGGACTGTTCGATGATGATTTACAATTGGACAAGACACTCACCAGATTTTTGAGAAACAAGGATTTCCAAAAGTCTCCTGCCTTCTTGTACCACTTCCTCTTTCAAAGCACAATGACTGTCCACGTTGAGTTTGAAGCACTGCAAGAGAACAACATCTGATTTGAGTGTGCGTTATTACAGATTAGCACATGGCTGAACAAGCCTCCAAATATATTTGGTGGGCAACACATTAATACACAGCTTAGTCTTATTCAATAAAAACATGAAAAATAATAAGGGCTCACCTGTATCTCACTAAATTAGAAACAGTGCTGCCAGGCCAAACATATTCCCCTCTATTACTCGATTAGTGCGGCTCGGATGCTGAGAGTGACTGATAACAACAATTCGCAGGCTGTTTAGAAGTTGTAGTAAACCTGATGTCGACGCGGAGTATATGGAAATAAGTTGCAGGCCTTATTTGGGCTACGGGCTGTAGGTTCTCCAGCATTGGATTAGACTGTCGTCAGTTACAAATGGTTTATCAAATAATGCGTGAAACATAACTTGTTAAGTTGAAGTTTAAAAAAATCTAAATTGGAAAAATGTGGATTAAATAGTGCTTTAGGCATATTATTTGGTTATTTCGGTAAAATCACGTAGATATAAAGATAATAATACAAATTAAGAGAATATAAATAAAAATGATCAAAATTAAATAAAAATAATAATAAAACTAAAAACATTAATGAAAACTGTAGCCTGGTTCTTAATCGGTGTGAGTGTACTTGCAGTCTATAATGCAGACTGTAGCCTGGTTATTAAGTTTGGTGAGTGTACTGGCAGTCTATAGTGTAGATTGTAGCCATGCTATTAAGCTGGGTTAGTGTACTGGCAGTCTATAATGTAGACTGTGGCCTGGTTCTTAACCTCGGTGAGCGTACTGGCAGTCTATAATGTAGACTATAGACTGGTTTTTAAGCTTGGTTCTTTCGGTAAAGTCACGTAGAAGGGAAACAATAAAATAATAAAATTCTCACGACGTTTCGACTGCAACACAAGCAATCATCATCAGCAAGACAATTTTCATGCTGTGGATTTCACACCTGATGATGATTGCTTGTGTTGCAGTCGAAACGTCGTGAGAATTTTGTTTTATATTTTTATTCTTTTATTGGATCCCTTCTACGTGACTAAGAATATGAATCCCAGCAGTCACGAAGGCTTTAAATAAAAAAATATTCTTGGTTCTTTCAGTAGGTCGGTATGTCCGACGATTCGATCCACGTGCTTCTTCAAGGACTGAGATGGCTCCCAACACATGGCGCGAAACGTCGGACATGGTGCCAAAAACAACACGCGGTACATCCAGAAAACACACCGCAGAACTCTTCCGCACAACTGCAAAAGCAACGCAGTGGGACAAACGTGTTCGAGCGGTACAATGTTGCCACCTTTTGGTCAATGATTGCATGTACAACCACATGGCTACTGCCCATTTCAACAGCACATAACCAACACAAAACAATGCACACGACAACATAAAACCTTTTTGCCACCCACCTTTAATTGATTTAACTTATCTACGTTTGAAAATTAAATGAGGGGATCTATATCAACGTACTTGTTATAACATCCAGAAGTTAACCTGATGCCAGATTAGTTCATTCAAGAGCGAGTCCGAGGACCGTCAACCCACATTTGTAATTGCCGAAGGTAACCTCTAACAGCAGAGGGCAGCAGTGCACCAAGACGTTATTTTATTATCATGTAACACGTTCCTTCGGAGTGGGCAGGTAGGAACTTGGTTGGACAGCACATTCGTGCACGACAGACAAATATGCACGAAAGACAGACAAATAATAATCCCTGGTGGGCAGTGTGGAACATTGTTCCTCCCTGTATTATTCTTGTTTACCCAGAAATGCCTCCGAGTAGAGCTGAACGATTAATCGATTTCAAATCGAAATCGCAATTTGAAACAATGCGATTAGCAAATCGAAAAGGCTGCGATTTTTTACGATCTGAAAAGTCATATTATTTCTTATTGGAATTGTTTAACTTTATTTAAACATTGACGTAAAGCTTTCGTGACTGCAGGAATTCAGATTCTTTGGGTCTTTCGGTAAAGTCACGTAGATAGGTTCAAAGAAAATAAGAAAAAACTACGACGTTTCGATCGCAACACAAGCATTCGTCATCATTGTTATTTTTTATTTTCTTTGAACCTATCTACGTGACTTTACCGAAAGACCCAAAAAAAAACTACATTTCACTTAACAATTATTCTATGTTTGATTGTTCTATTTCAATGAAAACATTTTAATAAATACATTCTCATCCTTGCATTAGAATATATAGAGCAGTTCATATTTTGATAGTATCATGTGGTAATGCTCCATCACATGTTTTAAATCTATTAGACGGTGGATATCTGAGGTGTGGACTCGAGTCATGTGACTTGGACTCGAGTCAGACTCGAGTCATGAATTTGATGACTTCAGACTCGACTTGGACTTGCATAACAATGACTTTGTCCCACCTCTGGTGGATATTGAACTGAGGTTTGACTTAACAAAAATTTAATCGCCAATCAAATTGCAATATCTGTCAGAAAAATCGCAATTCGTACAGCCCCACCTCAGTCTGCTGCCCCTTTTTCCAGGTGTCCAATGAGGGTCATTTTACAAATTTGGAGCATGACGCCAGCACACAACAGTCGTTACTTTGGCGAATTACATCATGGGGAACTTTAATGGTCACTATAAAGCGGATGGGGCGCATTTTTACGGCCAATAACACCCGCAGCGATATCCATCAATAATAAAAAAAGTGTTCGGAACCAAGGTGGGGAGCAGCAGTGGCCAGTGGTTTACGCACTGCACTGTGAACCCGGCTGCCCGAATTCCATACCCACCCAGCCATAGCTAACATCATCCACAGGTCCTGTTGTTCCTCGCACCAACCCTTCAATCCACAACGGCCAGCATAGTGAAGTACGGTCAAACAATGGGATGGAGAGGCATTCTTCCAACAGTGGATTAACAAAGCTGTAAATGATGTATACATATAATTACAATTATTGTTAATTGGGTACTAAGACTGACCAGGTGGGTTTCCAGGTAGACCTTCAGGTTGTCTATTTCTGCCTTTGGGGGTGTCCAGTTTTCGGTTGTCTCCATGGCATCGTACAGCCAGTCAATCAGCACATCAAGTTTCTTTACAAACATCTAAACAAGAAAAAAAAAGCATCACGAGTCAACATGAATTTAATTATTTTTCAATTAGTGTGCAGGAGCTGTGTTGTGGCTTGTTGTCCTTCCCCTGCACCTCCAATTAACATTGTTAGCTACGTACGGTGTGAAAGAAGTTCAACATACATATAGATGGATTTTTGTATCGTAAGATCGGAATCAGAATCTTTATTTATCCTGGAGATCATGAGAGATAGCAATGGCTTCATCCAGCAGTGGATACATCGTGGCGGATTATGATGACAACACTACAGACCAACTTTGACAGTGCCTTTGGTGCATTCCCACCACTGTGACCTTATACCCAGCAAGGTGACGTGTACACAGTGGTGTATAATTATACTATTTTTGGTTCAAGTTAAAAGTGGATTGACTGTCCCCCCCCCCACAACCTTGCCCCTTACCCAACGGCACTGCTAGTGGAGACAAAGGTACGTCTCATGCATTGGAAATGCATGAATGCCAAACAGAGAACACGTGTTTGCCCCATCTCAGGTCAGCTCACACCCTCTCAAAAATACAAACTGGCATCGTAGGAATTGTTTTATTTGTACGGCGATTTATTATGTAATGCTGATGGTTCGACTCGTTTTGGGTCTCGATTTTTAAGCAGAATGAAACATGGTTCAATACATCATTAATATTATACGAGCAAAACATTTGACAGAAAACTCAATTTATTTTAACATATCTTTGATCAAAACATCAACAAAAACTAAAATACCTCCTGGAGTTGGGTTATTTCTCGCAACGTTATTTAGAAAGATTGAATAGATTACATTGTAATAGGTTTTTACCCTTTCAACTGGTACGAAAACTGACACCTTTATACAAGACATCATGTTTGCAATAACCACAACACAAGCAGTCAAAATGCAAAAAAAAAGAAACTCTGATGATGCCTTGTATAAAGGTGTCAGTTTTTGTACCAGTTGAAAGGGTAAAAACCTATTACTATATTTTGCCACTGTTAAAGGAGGTCTCAGTGTGGATTACATTGGTTATTTCCTGTGTAAAATTCGCAAAAAACTCAAAAGCATATTCAGTACGTGCAACCATTAAGGTTCATGCAACATGAAATGGAACAGTGGTTAGCACAATGCGCCATGCGACTTGGGTTAAATCCCCGGCAACGGTTAACATCAGTGGTAAGTGATCTATGAACCAGTTGTTGGCCTAAACTTCAACAAACCTCACTGTCCAGCGTGAGCTCAAATGATGTCACAGCATGAGGGTGCCAGCAGTGGATTGAAAAGTCGGAAAATTATTCATTTATAATTATCAAATACAATAACAGGCGGCCTTTTTTGTTATCAATGGCCCATGTGTCTTGTTTGACAAATAAATATCATGTTGAACAAATAACATACTTTCTGCTGGATGAATCGCCATGCTGTTGGTCATGGCGGCTGTGTGATCTCATGTCAGCACGCTGATCAGTGTGGGTTGGTGAAGGGGCAAGTGTGTCTAGGACTTGTTCAGTTTTCCTCGCCACTAATTTTAGCTGCGACCAGGAATTGAACCGAGATCGCTGGGTTCATGGTGCAGTGTTGCCAACCACTGAACAACTCCACCCTAATCAGCCATTTGTCGATTAACTCCAATCAATATCCATTAGAGGGGCTCTCTAAAGCTCCCTCTAGTGGAAGACCTGCCAACAGTGGCAAGAACGAACAATTTCTGGGTTGCACCTTAACTTTATTATCATACCTCGATTTTTTCCCAGATGGCTGTGTTGTTGATCTGGTGCTCAATGTCATCTTGTATCTCCTTGATCAGCTGCGATTGGTGGCGACCACAGTTCTGCAGGGTGGGGGGTCTCCCCTCGCTGACTGGACTACTCGCGTCACGTGGCTTCCAGCCGGTTTGCTGGACGCTCCGGGCACTTTCACTGCCCAGGTTTTGGTGTTCGTTTAAAGATCCACAGAACCCACCCCCTTGATAACTGCTGGTTGAGAATTGTACAGGTGACATCCCATCAGACATGATATCACAAAGAGGGCCAGATTCCACAGAGTCACACACACTCCGTGGTCTTTCATGTGGTAGAGAAACTGACAGTTTGCTTTGACCCATCTCTTTCTCTTTGTGGCTTGGCCTCAGGTCACCTGCATCCTGACTTCTAATAGAAGAGATGTCTTCAGCAATGCTTCTTGCTGTTCCAAGGTCACCAATGCTCAGAGATGATCTGTACAATGAACTTGTGTCTAACATATCCACCAAGTTCTCCAGATTCTGTGCTACAGCCTCAGCCTCTTTTAACTGGGTGGGCAATGCGAGGTATTCATCAGAGCCATACCAATCGTCCGTCTCTGTAACATTCCGTTTATGATTTCGCTTCTTCCCACGGCAGCTCACTGGCATAACTTTAAATGCCGAGATGTGATCCGGTGACAGGCTTTCCCCTTGAGGTGGTCTTTTGAAACCTTCACCAACATACAAGAGATTTGTAACGTCGTGGGCTGCACCTGCAGCTGTGCAAAATGTGCGCTCGTGTGATCGGTCATCCCTCAAAAATGGTGTGGACAATTGTTGCTTGGTTAATTTGTTACATGTAGGGTTATGATTCTCATAGATTTTTATTTGATGCAAAAGGTCATTCAACTCCTCGGTATCCTCCCGAGTTCGTCCATCTTCATGGAGTGGATAAGCAAAATCCAGCATCGCTTCATACTCCATATCTAAAAAGTAACGACTCGACGACAGTGGCAGTCTATTACTAAAAGAATCAATTGTTTCTGGAGCGGATAAAACAGACTGCATTGAACTTGCTTTGGTTCCATGAAACCTTCGAAACGAACTTTCACCAGCCGGTAATAAATTATTCATATTTACAGACTTGCTTCTACGCAGGCGTGAGTTTGAAGTGGCCAGCTCTGCCCTATAATGTAAGCAGCTTCTCAGATCCTTCAAACTTCCATTGAACATTTGGGAATGACCTCTTCGATGCATTGATGAATGAATTGAACCGAGATGAACAGGGGAATAAGTATATTCTTCTTCATCCACTTCAACCTCATGTCTGTGGTGGTTACCGTGAGAAACTGTGTTCTGTTGTAATGCCCCCAGAGACCTTCGAGAGTTTGAGAAGCCCTGGGACACAGCTTCGTCGAAACACGCACTTTCATTTTTGTTAACCGAGCTGGAGCCCTCTTGTCCTGCTAACCTGTTTTCTGACAGACCTTTCCTACACTTTGCATTCAGTGAAATGTCAGAGTGAACAATATCATTCGACTTATAGTCTGTTCCACAATTGTTTGAGTTGCCATCAACAGACATTGAAGCCACATTGCTGGATTGAAACATACTGTCCTCATTGGTGGCCGCTCCATAGAGTTGAGACTCATTTAGCAACGCACTCGTGGTCTTTTGTTCAGGCACAAGTTGATGTGCAGACCTTTCCTGCAAGGTCTCGGTATCAGTCTGTATTCTTTGAACGAGTTGCTCGCTTTGTAATGCCTGAACGACCTGTGAACATTCACCATTATCTTCCTTCTTGCCCTGCTTAGACGGCCAAGGTAGCTCAGAAAATTCCATCCTCAAATCTTTAGAGAAGTGTGTTTCGTATATTTCACGTTTTGTGCTCAAATTGGTTGATGCACAGAGTTGTTTTTCAAAATCTGGATTGCCCTCTCCAGAGCAGGAAGATTGTAACGGAGCCTCAAAAGATTTAAGCAATTCATCCGATGGAACATTATTATAACCAATGGGAAGCTCACTTTTTATAAACAATGTTTCACGTGCTTGTATGGTGTCAATATTACCGATGACTTCCTGGAACACACGTTTCTTATTCTGGAACAGATAAAACACACACCGTTTTTTTATTAATTTTAAATCTACGTAATATTTCATCAACTACATTTTTTACATTATATAACACATTTTATTAAAAAAACATTGAATGCACTTATTATATTTTATTACCATTACATTAGAATACAGGGTGTTTTAAAATGGACCCAATTTCAAAGCAAAGCGATTTCAAATCGGGTCCATCTTTTTAAACACCCTGTATAATTATATACAACTTGATAGGGATTGTTAATTTATGCAGTTGTATTTCAACGAACATACTATGTAAAATAGAATACATGTTTTATTTCAATGAAGTCATTATGAAAATGTAATAATTTTCATTACAATCGGAAATAATAGAATTCTAATATACATGTATGCCCGAAACCATTTAAGCATAGGCTATTTACCCAGTGTAAATATGTAGACGAGAACCACATGTACACTTGTTAATTAAGACATTTTCAAATAAATTCCCTCTGGGCCAACGTGTGAGAAAGTAATGGTTTGGTTTCATGCTATGGCCTCTATTTAGGCGGTCCAATAGGCTCGGTCTCAAGGGAAGATTCATGTCAGATACATCACATTAATTCTCACTCTTCTGCTATTCCCATTGTAGAAAAGCAGTTAAGTGTATAATGAGGCACCCTAGGAAGGTTTCACGGGTTGAGGCATTACAAGAAAATAATTTCACCAAATCTGAGACAGTGATGACTTGATGACTTTAGCTGGCAACTTAATGCATCCTATACTCAAATTGCTTTTACCGTGCTTCAAGAAAGTCCTTGACATTCTAACGCATCAGCCCTTCATTCACCATTACTTTAACAATTTCAGATTTTTTTTTTATTCGAAAAGACAAACTACTGAAAGTCACGCACTTTCAAATAAATGTATATTTTACATTAATACACTGTTAATTAGACGCAGAAATGTTTCATGCTACATTTTATTTCTTTTCAGAAATTGCTGATGAACATTACAGACCCGTAAAGTGCAGATTTTGTATTTATTCGGACCGACCCTGCCATCTGGCAATCGTGGTCACCTGTAGCAACGGGTACTTGGAAGACGCCAAGACACCACACAAGGTAGGGTGTACACATTTGAAGCCATTTAGAGTTTAATAACAGATCTGAAATGTGCATTTAAATTTTAGTAATAATAACAAATCCCACAATTTGTTATCGACAAAAACATTCTGTTTACCCGAGATTGAGAACAAACGATTGACAAATAAACCGGGCAATTAAAGGAGGAAAGGGAGGGGGGGAGATTTACTCGTGGTAAAAAAAAAGTGTTTTGTGTGGACAAATTGAACATACGATTACAAGGTGACTTTCCTTATCTTTCACAGCAGGACACAGCCATGCCCATAAAATCCCATCTAAGGGGGCAGCCCTGGGGCACACGGTATTACTGGAGCACAATCTCGCTCTTTAATTGTAAACGCTGCATCTAAAATCTCTCCAGTCGGGGAGACCTCCAGGGTGGCAAAGCTTTTTGAAAAGAGGCCAGCCACCATCGTGACCCCTTTGGTGTGTGTGCGTGTCTCCATTGCAGACATTTATAATGCACACTTTGCAAAAAGTGTGTTTTTCACTTATTAACGTTTGATCAAAAAATATACACATCCTATTTCACAGAATTGCACAGCCTACTCAAATGTATTGCTTTTAATTGGGATTTTAGCAAAGCTGGAGATTTTATTGGGTAGGCCGTTCATCCAGCAGTGGATAGATTAAGGCTGATGATGATGTGAAAATTGCTTATTTACAATTTAATGTACAATGTATCGATGATTTTACGAGTCAAGACATTTCATTCGTCTTATCATATCGCGCGAGCACACATGAAGAATGACTGACACACAATAAAAAATGTGGCCATATATAAAAGCATCAGGGCCATTTTTTCACCAAGCAACCAGGCTGCGTATAGCCCATGCTGGTGACCAACAGAAAAGCATTTATAAACTCTGCAAACGGACATACATTATAACATTTGTCCAGTTTTATCCATGATACCAAGTAGTCATAATTTCTTACGTAAGTGTGATCTTAAACGATAACCTTTTGTAATACTGTCAGCTATATTTCCCTGCTATTAGGCAATGTTATAGGTGACTATTCTGAGTATTTTTTATATGTGTGTGTGCACCACTGCCATTTTATCCTATTCATTTGTTTGTTTGAAGCACCATCTATTCTCAAGTCATACCATCACGGCTGATTATACATTCAATGGGGAATGAGATGTAAATCTTTAGGGTCTATTCTGGTTAAATAATATTCAAAACACAACCGATTCATAATAATCGAATCATGACCCTGAATTGTGACAATTTATTGAACCGTCAAGAGGGGAGAATTACTACATTCTTAATTTTAATTTCTGACAAATCTATATTGCTTTTCGCCAATGTAAAGCCTGTCCGAGTCTGATGACTCTCTTTCAGGAGGGTTCTGTCACGTTTTCAGAGTAGGAGGGTGAAGGTTGCAATCCAAAATCCTGAGTAATTTGCAGTGGAATTCTTCATATTTGGGCCATGACGCCAGCCCACTCTTGTGAATGACGTCTGGGGATCTTTGACATCGCCTGTGAAGCTGACTCCGCATAGTATGTGTTGGTTAATACGTAATAACCAGAGTGGCTGCTGGAACGAAACCGTGAAAGTGGTGAACGCGCAACTTCTTGGTCAGGTCACTTCCCCAAATGAAGTTACATAAAAAAAAATGGTAAATTAATGGTAACTGGTGCAGCCCTGCAATTTCTTCTTCAAACTGCTGCAGACAGAAGGATCTCCATTTGAGTGAGCTCTATAACCCCTCCAGGAGGGTATTTCCGCCTACTCTCCCAAGCCATACGTCTCATCTAGACGTTGCGCTGCAACTGGCAGGCCACAATGCATGGAAAATATACATACATGTACAACGTCAGAAAGGAAAAAAAGTGATCAAATGTTTTACATCGTCCCAGTATGCCGTCACCATCGACGCTCGCAGGCTCCGCGCGGCGGGCGGGTGGCGCCCGTTGCTCTCCCGGAGCAGGCGTTCCTGGAGCACCTGAAGCGACACTCGCAGCTGGTGCCAGCGCTGGCCCGCGTGCCGCACAGCTCCCGGCACCGCGCACGCTGGGGAGAGGAGCCTCAGCGGGAACTCGGTCCCCAGCAGGGAGCGCACGCACTCCGAGCGGCCCGACACCTCCACGCAAATCTCCTGCCGCGACGAGAGCGAAATAAAGGTGGAGATTACGGTGAGAATGTGGTAGGCTATTGGCATGGTCCGCTAGCTTGCGCAATGTACAATGGGGTTCTTAAAAGATGAACATTGGCGGCGCGGTGGTTATCAGACGGCACCATGAACTGGCAACCGTGAAGTGGGTGCTTTGTTACATTTTACATTTCTGGCAAATTAAGTTGCAGAATATAGAAAAGGTGCAACCAGCAGTGTATTGACATGGCTGCGAATTATGTTATGAATTTTTTTATACAAATAAGACAAGGAAAGCTTGAAAAAAACCTAAGGTTTATTTTACAGTGGGTGTCATCACAACTTTTTTTTATATAATGCTACAGGTTTAGTGCGGCCTGGAAGCCTATTATTAAGTAATACATCTTACAATTACAATTCCTTATAGAGGAAACATACTAATTCACTGATTACTAATCTCCATAACAGAGCTTTTTTTGGGTTAGATCGCGTAAATATATAAATGTGTCGTTAAAATCTGCCACCACCCGACACAACACATTTATACTTACGCGATCTAACCCAAAAACCTTTAATATGAATATTAGTTGCAAAAGCCTACGTGTTAAAATGCTTCAGTAATAAATAATAAGGGAAAATGGTTATTACTCACAAAAAAGTCAAACAATCCAATCCTAAATTAACTACAGTATATGAATTCCTCCTAATGCATTCTATCACAGGCACATCAGGATTTTCATTTTATTATAGCGCTGTTAGCTTCTGCTGTAAATTATGTTTTACCTTAGCATTCAATCAGTTTGATCGTTGAGATTTCGAAGCGTGCTCAGAATATTTTAGCCATGTTTTCATTACGTCAAAGACTGGTCATATATATTTCTAGATTTGAAGCGTATATCATATATAACAAATAGAAGGAAACCTTTCTCAATAAATTCAGATATTTTATGAAACCATTTAGAGGTCTGACAGTTAAGCTACTTGGAACAGCTAACAAAGATTTGATCAGGTATTAAATGACGAGAAGACATACCAATTATAGCAACATCATAAATCCCTCACTTTAAATGATTTGCCTAATTGTTAATGATTAAGACATCTGCACATTAAAAAAAAATAGGATGGAAATTAACATTCGGCAACATGTGATTTGGAGCCGAGACAGCAGGATAAGCGTGCTTTTTAAATCCTTTATATTAAGTTCACTTGCTTGCTTGCTTACGACCGTGCAAATCTTTCGGTCGTTTTTTAACCCACTTCCCGTGATCCAATCGAGCTGACATTTTGCACACAGACTCGTTGTGCGTGACAATTTATTTTCGTGAAAAACAATGTCCATAACTTTACACTTTTTAGGAAAACTTTTTTATATGTAATTACCAATTGCTTAATGGTGGCAGGCAATCATCTGACCCATAGGTGGCAGCCATCTCAAGCCAGAGGACGAGAGAACTCTAGCCGCCACGCATATAAAGGACGGGTTAATTTTTCCATCACTAGATCACCCTGTAGGCAAATTATCCTGATTACGCCTGGTCTCGTCAGATCTCAGAAGGTAAGCCTTGTTCGTACATAGATGGGTGACTGTCTGGGAATACCAGGTGGTATGAACTTGGATTGAAGTAGCCAGGAAATAACACTATAGCAGTGGATTCTTGAATATAACTGTTGCAGAGCTTTGAGGGTCACCCCACAAATGTGACGGAGTTTCATTGAGTTATCTGGTGAAACATTCACCAGCATAGTTTGCCAAACATCCCAATCCGGCATCCTCTTGAAAACAGTCTTGAGACCGAGTGAGGTTTTACCGAGTATATAAATAAAATGATCAATATGAAAAAAAGACTGT
The DNA here is from genome assembly GCF_015708825.2 of Lethenteron reissneri. Classification (NCBI taxonomy): domain Eukaryota; kingdom Metazoa; phylum Chordata; class Hyperoartia; order Petromyzontiformes; family Petromyzontidae; genus Lethenteron; species Lethenteron reissneri. The sequence goes on along the minus strand of NC_083792.1, from coordinate 11,355,149 downwards.
TACGTGAGGTTGAAGGTGGTGCCCAAATACGTGTGCCTGTGCATCTGATTGGTTGTGCTCTTGCAGCCAAAAGTCTAGTGTACACCCAGCTCATACATAAGGGCCAAAAGAGAAATCCTCTAAGAGAGCACAAATTACTAATGACAGGCATTGTACAGCAAGGAAGGCAATTATGCAAAATGTTATTTCCCATTGTATTTCAATTACTTTGAAAGCAGGATAGCTTTCATTAAAATTGTGCTCATCATAATGGGTTACATGTGATACAATTCATAACAGTACATCAAATATACCCTCCTTCCAAGCTGCACAATGACTCATGAGGGCTGGCCCCTGATTTCCCAGGAGAACACATGTTTTATGTTTTTTTTACCAAAAACATTCCGATTATGGAGTCACTTCCTGCATAATTTATGTAGGCAAACCCAAACAATGGCACTCAGTTGTATAATCACACTCTGGTTAATGTACACAACTTCGGCAAAGCGAGAGTGCCTGGGAATAAAGCTTGTCTAATATCTCTTGATGTAAACTACGACCTACCCCAATGCATGTTTATGACCATAAACTGCATGTGACTATTGACCCTATCACACAGTAAATGCAATCATCAGAAAGCAAAACGACAGCAGCTATCCAGCTGAATCAAATAGGAGGCTCAGGTGCCCTATTGTATGTCGAAAACGAACGATATCGCGCTAAAAGGAAATTGTGGCTTACACTGATTTCCATTGGAACTGTTCATCAAAGATAAATAGCTACAGATTGCACGGAGAATAGCATAAAATCAGTCAACAGTGGCGTATTGAAGGTGATAGACTGATAGTCTTACCTGCACAACTCTATTTCTCTGCGGTCTGTGTTTAACCTTGCCAGCCCCAATGATCGTTTTACTCTTGCTTGTATGGAATGTACAGTTTGAAAAGCCCTTTCAAGCCTTTGCATAGAGACTGCACTGTTGTGGTTACTGGTTACCACCATCGTGTCCTTTGGCATTCAAGCTTGGTTACTTTGGTAATGCAAAATATGATGCGAAAACAATTAGTTTAATAGCATCTATGTAAGATGATACATTTTTGCAGTATATGATCAGCATATGTAGCCGAAGACAGTAATTGAAGGTGGAGTGTTGGCACACTGACCGTCAAACTGCACTGTGAACCCCAGTGACCTTAGTGGATTCCTGGCAATGGCTAACATCAGTGGTGAGTGATATCTGAATCGGTCCTGAGCCCCCTTACTCCACCAACCTGCACGGGTCGGTGTGGTGAAGTATGGTCAAACAACCTCCATGACTGATGCAGTTATGCGGTCTTCCACCAGCAGTGGATTAACAAAGGGCTTTCCTGTACATTATTATATTTTTTTCTTAGAATATACCTGGATCAATAATGCTGTTGGCTTCAATGCATCAAGCAAGTTTTATTCTGTATTTAAAGTTGTATATTATTTATTGGAACAAACTCTTGCACTGTTATGCTGAAATGTAGTACTTTTTTTGGCCAGCAACCCTCAATTCAACTGCCTTCAAGGAAGACCAGTTACACTAATAAATCTGTAAACCATTACCAGAGGACAGCATTCCAATTACCCCCCCCTTTCCCCCCCCCCCCCCCCTCCGTGTTTCTGTTGCTGAGTGAGCCTTTCCAAATTCAAGACACCCAATCGAGTATTTAAAGCACAAACGAGACCATTGTTTCATGATGGGGACCAATGACCATGATGAGTGGCAGGAGAAGCTGACTTGGTCAAATGTGTGGAATATCGAATCTGACAACTAAAATCCATCCTGCCATTTTTTTTTATTTAAGAAAATATACTTATATCATGATTCCCAGCTCCTTCAACAAAAAAACAGGGTGGAGTTCCTTTGTAAAACGAAACATAACAATGAAAATCAACATTACAACGTAGCTATAAAAGATTGTTTTTAAAATGTGAATATTACCTGCTGACATAGGGATAAAAAAACATGGACATTGACAAAGAAAATTAGAAATAAAGGCTAAAAGAGTGTGCGTAGGCCTAGAAAAGTGCACGCTTGGAGTTGCACTGAAATGCATGACGATGAACACAGAGATTAGAGGAAATACACAAGTAAAAAACATAATGACTGTTAAAAAAAGTAATTGGGCTTGGGTAGGGGTAGGACACATCGGTAAAAGAATGATGGCTGGTGAAAGGGACTACTAATAACAGTGGCAGCCAAAATAGGAAAGACTACTGAGAGTACAACGACTGAAGAGATGGAAGGTAAAGATCGGATCGTGCATCGGAGCTCGACAGATTGTTTATTCCATCACAGGATTGAGAAGCATCATTAAAGCAGTGGACAGATCGTGGCCGATGATACCAATGCTACAATATAACGGACATGATTTTTCATCGAACTCAATACATAAAATATTATATACAGTACTCTTGATAACTGTACAGCATCTAAGAAGTTAACATGTCTAAATTGTTATAGTTAAATGTGGCTTTGTTTGGATAAAGATCCTATCGCTTTAATTGCAGACGGCTGACATCATTTCACATGTTTTTAAAGGACATCCTCTTATATTGGGTGTATCTTTCAAACAAGCAATCCCAGGGGTTAGTAATGTTATAAAAAAAAACTGCCATCAATAGCCACCATATCTGCATACAGATCACGCGATCAAGAGACTTTCCAGCAGAAGGAGAGGATGACACAAGATCAATTGTGAGAAATGTGATAACATGGACTTATAGAAGCCAGAATAACGACAAAGACCGCTAAGGACTGCCTTCAAAGCATCGTTAGCACCTACATGATCATTGTGGTTAAGGGATAGTTGATGTAACACGTATCCAACCCCCTAAACAATTTGATGAATTGGTACTATTCAAGATTGTGCTTCAATCCATTAATAAAAGTGCATATATACGTTGTGCTGAATGTATAGCAGCCACTAGTGGCCACTAGTGGCTTGCAGGCGCAATATTAACCAATTACCTGTAAATACTCCGTAGTTTTTACGCACAACATTTTGTGCGTGCACCTGAGGTTAAGATTTAATAATAATAAATGCATTGTTAAAGTAGTCATTGCAACTTCTGCGAAAGTAAGATTATCTTCCAATATCCTACCAGAGAGGTATATATTATTTCATGTTTTTAAAGCCATCAGCAGTGAACTCCCGTTCAGCTTAATTATTTACTTATTCAAGACGTAATACCTTACAATACAAGCCAACAGTATTACTAGAGTCGTTAATACACTGTACTATGAAACTTGTGATGTAAGTTTGATTCCCAGCCAAGGCTAACACCAGTAGTGATATCTGATCAGGTACTGGGTCCCCACCTTCACCAAACCTTCTGCTGACCAGTATATGATTAAGTATTATTAGAAAATCCAAATGATCACCATCGTTTTGGAAGGCCTTCATCCGGTCATTGATTTAAATAGGTGATTCAGTTATATTTAATTTAAAATGAGCCTCAAATGTTCTCTGTTAAGTATTGAGAGTTATAGGTCCGTACATAATCCGTGCAGACTTGTAGTAATTTGGAGATCAAGTCCATTCCCTCTCCATCGTCTTTCATGACAAACTGGATAGTCTACTGGGGAATATGTGAATACATCACATTTGTATATTTACTCAATATAATTTCTGCACCCTGTTTTGAAAGTATGTTTTAAAAGTTGCTCCGAAGTGATCTATGCCTTTTGTGTACTGTGACTTGCTTTTGCAAGACTTTTTTCGGTTTGCTTGTTTTAACAATCTGCATCTATTGCTAATGTTTTAACTGAACGTCTCCTGTAGAACTGCTATGCGTTTTCTACAAGTCTAAGCTTTGTTACGTTATTGTCCCCTGTTGATCCAAGTAACACTTGAAAAACAAACTTTTTTCACAATAGGTTGTCACATGTGAAATAGTCAATCAATCAATCAACCTCTATTACACAGGCACGCAGAAAATAAGAGTCGGAAATTTGCACACTGTTTTAATCATGTAGTAAATTCTTTCCAGCACTTTCCTTTGCACACATTTGGCGTGGGTGGCAATTTCACGTACCGACACTTGCTATTTTTGCCACAGAAAACAAATGCAATCATTCCATATAAGCTCAATGCAATGAGTGGATCAAAAATAATAATCGATTCACTTATTGATATTGATTCCTCGGCTCATGAATCACATGTGTAAGAAGTGATGATCTTGGGTATTACATGTTGTATGTAATTTACTCGAACCACTGGGTTAAAAATCGTTACATCTCTACTCACTGAGCAATATGACGATCATTTTACAAGCAACCTTAGTTTGGAAAATATTTTGTATTCCATGTTAAAGCAACACAACACTCTAACTAATGTCCAGCCACTGCTGTTCAGTTAAAATAAATTAGTTTGCTGTCAAATGCTTGCAGCTCATTATAAAACGGTACAGTAAACATAGACATACAACAGTGCCATCAAAAGGTTGCCACACTATGCTCAAATCAATAATTCATATGTTCTAGCTATATCAGCAGTGTGAGATAAACTGTAATTATCTCTTTTGTTAAACGGAAGAAAAATCATCAATATTTAATTTTGCACTTCCAACAGAACACACATTTAAGCATTGGGCTGACAATGCAGAAGAGTCGCACCTATGAATAATACCACCTTTATAAATGTCTGATTACTCACCGATGGAAATGTTTAGTAACGGCAATACAATATAAGCTATTAAATATTTGTTGCGGCTGTTAACTTCAAATACTAAGTTATATATACATCACACTATAGGCAGTAGAGAATGAAACGAGTATTTGCAACTGATATAAACACAAGAATACGTAACAATAGAAAATAAGATTATCCAAATATGATTCTCTCATAAGACATTGTTTACAACGAAGGAGACGAGTTTATTTTTAAGATGTACGTGCACTCCTGTCAACAGAGTGGAATTTTTTGTCCGAATGTATTTCTGCCAATTGTGAAAACGAACAACACTGCATGCAGCCACTCACCTTGAACTGCTTCAGATGAAGCTCAGTCCGAACACCTTCCACGTCCCTCTGAACCTCCCGGCCGAGTTGCGCCACACGTCCGCTCATGTGTGCCAGCCAGCTCTCAGTCTCGGGCAAACTGAGGGCGGCCGACCAGTCCGCTCCAGCCAGCACGGGGGGAGGCCTGCCTGCAGGGAAGCCCACGGCATCCTCCGGCACAAGGGAAGCAGAGGCTCCATCTTCCTGATCCTCCTCCTCCTCATCCCCCTCCACTGCTGCCACTTTTGGGTCCTCTGCACAAGCACCACCACTGGCTTCCTCCATTTCATCAGCAGCAGCAGCAGCCTCGGTGACCGTCAAACGTAGCCCAGCACGGCACACCAGCCACGATGATCGCCTTCGCAGCTGTCATGCCCAGGCGGTCGCCTTCCTATGGAGAACAAAAAAAAGTATTATTCGCAGAGTTGGAGAAAGAAACTTTTTTTCCGTTAGCGATCACGAATTGAAATTCAAAAGCTGCAGGACGACAGTCGTGCTCCGGGTGGCTTGGCTGAAATCATCCAGTTTGTGTTTTCCACATTTTGTACAATAGGTGGGGCCAAAGAGGCAATTGAACAATGTAAGCTTCATTTTGTTATTTAAGAACATTAAATAAAGGCGCTTTACTCTCCAATTGTTCTTGCAGCACCTATTGTTTGAAAACGTAAACTCAGACCAGCTAGCGTAATTCAGCCAAATAAAACCAGACTTGCTAAAATATTTCAAATGTATAACTGATGATACTTAGCAAACTATATTTTTAAACATCGATTACACACCTGTCACTGACATCACACAAAAAATACAATGGCTCCATATGACCATTCATTCTGCTCACAACTACTTACATGATTATGTAAGAAGCACGTTTTAGCTCTACATATAAAACTACTGTCGTGTACCTTGTTAAATATTAATGGTAAATTAAAACCTCTCAAGCATAGTATTTTCCCTACGTGACGTTGGCTATATAAGGTTGCAGGACACTTGTTCTCACATCCAAGTTGAACCATCACATAAGTGTGATCGAGTATAGCAACCAAGTTCTGCCAAGTGTGGCCAAAGAGAAACCATCAACAAAAATACAAGCCCAGACCTGCACGGTTAACAACTTACATATTGACCTTTTGCTTGACAACTGCAAACAATCAGGGTTTGCAAATACAGCCACAACTATACATTGCCTCAGTGCCACGTTCGACATTTAAAACATTGCATTTCCATGGAATTGGCAGACACGCATGCAAGTTTGCTCACCCTGGCCCTTGTGGGCATTTATACCAAGTAACAACCCGTTGGCAAGCGGACATAAAACTCTGTTAATTACATCTCCTTTGGTTTGGCCCTACTGATTTGTGCCCCACTGATTTGTGCCCCAATAAATACTGTGCTTGTGAATGCCTGCCAGGGATAGCCACGACACAAGCAAAGCTCTCACCAAAGTAAGAGTGCCCGTGTGGCAAAGGGACATTCTTTGGTTATCTGCTTTCCTTTCTTGGCAAGACCTTTTGTCTTTTCTATTTTGAGCTATTCCTTCAGACCCATCCACACATAGCTTGCGAACCCACACTACACCCCCCCAATAAAGAAGATTTTAACCCACTCGGATTAAAGCAGAAGGGCAAGCAAGCAAAATTGTTGTAACTCTAGCTTGGTGTTCTTTGGTCACATGACACGTCGTATAAATACAACATTATTTTTAACAGCACTACGGCCTCTGTAGGTTTCCATGTGCATTCAGAGTAATAAATAAGTTTATGTCGACTTGATACACCACGATTATTCTGAGCAGGATTGAACTTAAATATAGTGCTTGGATGGGCGACCAGCATGCATGCCAGGTTGTTCTAGATGTTTCTGGGGCTGTGCTAATTGGTAGTCGGCAGAGGGCAGCTCAACAAATCTCATTGATCAGTGCAGGATATATCATGTAACATTGACTAGTTTTGTGTACAGTACTGTACAGTTCATTGTTATTGTCAACCCGTGTGCTGTGTGCATTAGTGTCGAGGTTAACACAAGGGCATATAAACTTTATTTGTTCGAACTACCAAGGGTATCTGTTGCGGATTTACTGCCTTTTCGTGATGGAAGTGACTTCCCACAGTACAGTATTCTTCTCATTGTGGTTGGGGGGGGTAAACGCACATGGTCCTCTTTTGAGTCCACACGTGGTACGGTAAATAAAGGTATATATTATTTACACTTAAAAAAATGAACATGCCAAACGTTTAAACACATCTCTACTGAATACAATGTCAATGCACGTCCGTGTGTTGTACTTCAAGCATGTAACATATACAACGCAGGGCTAGTCCCATATTTTTGGTTCTTTCGGTAAAGTCACGTAGATAGAAAATAGAAAATATATAATAAATTTAAGATAAAAAAAGCTAAAGAACTCACGACGTTTCGATCGCAAGACAAGCGGTCTTCATCAGGCTAGTCCCCCCAAAAAAACTTTGCAATTGCCCGTTATTTAAAATTAAATGCCACGTAATTATAGTACAAGTAAGTACACGTGTACGGTCTATTATTGCTTAGTCCACTCCAGCATGTGGGTGCTGTTTAACCATACTTCCCCACGCTGGTCATTCCCAGTTGCAGGAGGGGTTCAAACACGTGGACGCATAGAAGTACTGCACAGTAGAACAGGGGGGATTTCGCAGCAATGTCCCTTTGATGTCCACCACGCAGAAATATTGCATTACCTTGTACAGGTAAAGTATAGCATTGTACCATGTCAATGTATCCCTTAAGTTTCCACGCATTATTTTTCTGTATACCGTGTGGTTGATCCAAAAGAAGCATCTCAAATCTCAATGGGCATGGTAAAATAAAGGCCTCCTCTGCATGAGATAAATTCAATCCGTGCCACCCCATGGGTAAGGTAAGCGGGAGGGCACAGTGGCAATTAAATCAAATAACAAAACAACAAAACTTACCGTAGTCTTGTCCAGATGCCAGGCCATCGTCACCCGGAGACAAATGTGTTTTTTTTTCTTTATAAAAATAAATCAATGCAGCTACCCCGAGTGCGTTCGGCTGCACACCCGCACGAAAACGAGGCCCCGATCTTTTGAGCAACGCAGCCGAATTCGCCACAATCCACGTTGGACGTGCATCTCTATCTCATTGGCAATGTGTCTCTCTCCAATGCTCCAAAAACGACCCTTTATCAATCACTGCACCACACGCAATTCACGGCACGGTGCTGGTCTCTCTCCTAGCCAGCCAGCCAGCCAAGCCATTCGGGGTATGAGCAACGCACGCGTTCATGACACCAATAGAAAAAAAACCACAGCAACAACCAAAACCAGCATTGCTTCTGCTTCCCAGGCGAAGGGACACGCCTACAGAGGCCCATTGGTCAGGACAAGTGTTGCCAGATGATGGAGGGAAAACCACGCTCTAGTTTCAGTGTCTAAACTCGGGAAAAGCCACGAAATTCAAAACTTCGACGCGTTGTGGAGCTGCGCATCTAATTTGGTCACTTGCAACCCGGCCTTTCCCGAGGCTCAGCTCGGAAAAATGTGCCACAGCCCCCCTTGCAGGGAAGCCCCAGGAAATATTCCGTGGGAAATGAACGTCTGATGATTACCAGCCCATGATCTATCCACTGCTGATTGGAGATGCCGCAAATGGTACTTGCTGTCCGTCCATAAATGACGTCACGCGATTTTGGACGATTTTTGAGCCCCCCCCCCTCGTCACATGGCGTCACAAAAGTCAGCCCCCCCCCTCAACTATGACGTCACAAAGCTCTGCCCCCCCCCCCCCAAAAAAAAAAAACATGCTTCAAATCGCTTTCAACTATTGTCATTGTAGTGCGTATTTAATGTGGCGCTGCACTCTGATGTTGTAGGAGAAAACATTTATTAAAAAGTCTATTTAATTAAGTAGAATGTGTTGTCTATATTTATTTAAAGTTGCGCATTTTGATGTGACGTCACATTTCTCACCCCCCCCCTCGTCACACATCGTCACAAATGTGTCTGACCCCCCCCCCAGGTGCGTGACGTCATTTATGGACGGCCCCTTGTGATTATAGTACAGTGGTGTACTGAATAAGGGCCACTGCTTAAAACATCAGCCTATGACTGTGTATTGTGTAACATACGAAGGTGCAGCCCTGAAATTGCTTGCTTATGTTTATCTGAAGCTCTCTAGAACCTATCTAGGTACGAGAGGAGATCCTCTATAAGAGTGTAGAGGTCATTGGCCTACTCTTTTAATGCTCGGTCACTCCATACGTTTCCAAGTCGAACGTAAAACACATGTGGTGATGGGGGAGGTTGTGTGAAAAAAATGCAGATTTTAGGAGTTTTAGCCACATGACTCCAATAATCCACACATTTTAGGATAAGAATATTGGAGGATATTTTTGGACTTCTGTATTTATAAAGCAGTGCTAATGATGATTAGTTACTTTTTATATTTTTTTCTTGAACATGATTGCCCATTAAATCCTGAAACTTGTAAGTGGATATTTGAAAACATGGACAGCCATGCTGAATGATTGCTTCCAAATGGCGTTGCCATCTCGCATGGTCTATCGATGCAACTAACAATTTGCATATGAACATATGTAATCGCTTAACACGTAGGCTTTCGCGACAAATATCCATAATAGAGGTGTTTTGGGTTAGATCGCGTAAATATATAAATGTGTCATTAAACCCGCCACCACCTGACACAGCCAACTAGTAAGGGTTGTCACGAAAACAGAACGTACCAATTCGTCACTCATCACAAATCTGGCTGTCGCCTGATGAAGCTGGTTGTAATTACTGGCGAAACGTCGCACTCAGATTGTAAATGTTGTGACTTGGCTCTCCAACACACTGGTGTGCTGTACTAGTATACTACACTATACACTACACACTAGTCCTGTACTAATGACGAATTGACATGTTCTATTTTCATGACAACCCTTACTAGTTGGCTTTGTCGGGTGGTGGTGGGTGTTAACGACACATTGATATATTTACGCGATCTAACCCAAAAAAAAACTCTATTATGGATATTTTATCGCTCCATCACCACAGTGTGCGTAACCTCGAGCTTGTGCCCTCCCTTGGCTTAATACAATACATTGCTATGGATGTACTGGCGCCCGCCCTAGGAATATGGAATTTCCACCATGGCTGAGAAACAGAAATAGAAGCATTGCCCAGCATTGTTATAATTAAAGGGATACAGTGCTTAAATTTTTGTTTAGTTATCTACCTAACCGAAAACACCATTATTTGACTACTGTAATACTTACATTTGAAACCTATCTAATAATAACACTTGTCCTGCCCAATCTCCAAGCTGAGCGAGCAGAGTCTGGTGTGGCAACAGAGAGAGTGGGTGACCAATCATATAAATGTGTAACTGGCTGCTTCGGTGACTTCAATGTAAAAGGTACATAGCACAAAATAACCATGATTAGCACCATTGTGGTGAATATAAATAGCAATGGAAAAGCAGATGCTTGGTCTCAGTATCTGTTTACTAAATCAATTCAGCTGATGGGTTGTTAAAAAATATTTTTTTCACATGAAGAGATACATATATATGAAGACATTGCTTGTCTTTTTTGGGAAATGTAAACTGGGTATGAATATATATTTTTTGGGTAGTTAATTAGGAAAAACACTTGAATAAAATCAAATCAGTTGTTTACTTCTAATTGTACTGAAGTTGGGCATTGGTCTGACCACATAAAATTCGCCAATCTCCATCCACTCCTGAGGCTTTCCCATAACTTTATGATGAGTTGCTCTGAGAGGCATCAGAATAAAACAAATTTAGCGAGGCTGGCAAGGAAGTGAGGGTGGGGGGATTACTATAACTATCTAAACACCAATTTGGGCTCTGCGTAGATTAAATAACTAATGACATGTCCGCGACTGATTTAGCGGTGCAGGGATGATCATGTGCAGCCCCTGGGGCATTTGTTGCGTGTGCCAATCAGTACTTGTTTAAGTAGATAACATAGCAATAACCAAGGTGGCGAGGTGGCACAGTGGTTATTACCATGCCATGTAAGACCACTGAGCCTGCAATTAAAGGATTGAATCCAGCCAGCCACGAGTGATTAAACCGGATTCTCGAGTGTAGCGAGTTGAAGGTCCCATTCGGCGCACCAGGAATTACACTAATACAAATACGTACCGTAGTTGATTTTTATTTTCATGAGATTGCCAGGTGGCTCAGATGTCAGACCACGAGATTCCATGATTAAATCATGTTCTCCAGCGTGACACGTTGATGGCCAGGGCATATAAGATCTGTACCCCAAGTGAGGATAAAGACTTTCGAAGTAGTTCTGTAACATCTTCTGCTAACTGCAAGAGTTTATTATCATGCTAGGATACGACAGTACAATGTCCATGATGTCACGAGCCAAATTGGAATATAGTTAGGAAAAACACAATTCAATATACCAATTCCCCCATTGGCACCGAACCAAAAATGCTAGACATTTTCAAAAAAAGCTTCACCTCTCCCTGCCTAGTCAATACTTTATTCATAGCATATAATAAGCAGACCTTAATTTGATGTCTCCACATATAAATGCAAATGTGTTTTAGTCCATCTGCCTCTTGGTTTTCCAAACTAGTATTGTCCACCAGTGTTTGATAAAGCAGAGCAACGTCATGTTAAACAATTTTTCTAGGTTACCAAATGTTCTTGGCAAGATTAGTCCATCTCAACGATGCCACTCTACTCAATGCAAAAAAGTAATATTTGATACAAACTCGTGCGTTGTTGTGGAGCAGTACAAATACAAACATAAACACAACTCTACCCTTTTACTCCACATTTTAAAAATATCTGTATCTATCATCATCCAGCATTGAATTGACAAAGGGCTGCACATGTGCATATTATGCAGTTTTTATAAGGGTGGTGATTGACATAAGGGTTCCAGTGCAATGTATTCGTTTATTGTGTAATATATATTCCTTTAGGTCCCAGTGATGTGGATACTTTTCGTCTTTAGTTTGAGCTCTTGCTGTGCCCTCCTCCCTTGAAAAACAACCGGGCGACTGACCGAACGGGACCATCCGTCGCATAACAAATCAAAATCAACTCAAGCTCAGCGTGGCCGGTGTGCTTTTGAAATCTGTGAACACGAATTCTCACCACTGGCAAACATCGGAGGTGAACAACTGATGCCCCCGTGTGGTGACCTAACTTAATGTTCACGTGGAGGACAACTTTGGTGATTGGCCATGCGTGCTCCACCCACTTACACCCGACGTTGCGCATTTGCTTGACCTTGTGCGAGACCAAGTGAAAGAAAATATACCAGCGGCTGAAACAGATTGGTTGTACTTGTTTGGTGGCTTCGGGAGCACCTGGGAACATGTTGGGTGCCGTGGTATGTATGTTTGCTTGTGATTCGGAAATTCACTTCGGCACAGATTTACAAAAGTTTGACCGCAAGATGTTTTATGACGGGCTTAGGGTGAAATTGTTGTAGTTAATGTTGTTCTAGTTTTGGGTGGTGTGGTTTTGTAGTCGTACACGAAATCTTTGTTGGTACGAAGTCATTCGTTGTGTTGCACGCAATGCGCATTGCTGGCGGTAATGATTGCGTGGTTTCGCATCGTTTCCCGTTAGGTTTTAACTTTCGTAAAGATTGCAGTGTATTATTAGCACACGAAACAACTACATGATCTCGACCAGGACAATATGTTGGTGTCGCATACTAACGGCCACGGCTTTTGTATTTACGCAGTGATACACGTTAAGGGTGATGTTCCAGATAAGAGTCATCCAATGATTACCAGCGTGGTGAAGTATGGTCAGATATTCGGTGGGGTGTGTGGCTCGGGGAACTCATCCAGCAGTGGATTGACTCCGCACACGACATAATACAAATGTTGTAACAATACTTTAAACTTTCAACCATGAATATATGTCGCTTCGTTTGTGTTAGTGGCCCTTGCCGACCTTGTTTGAATGTCGGAGGCCAATTTTAGAACATTAGCACGTGGCCAAAAACATTCTTGGTCAGTACTTGCAACCTTCCAAGAGGGTTAGGGGTACAGTACATGGATTTCAACCACAATCTAACCCACGTATGTTCTGGGACAACCCGTGTTAAAGTTGAATCCCAAAACAATTCACGCTGAACCACTATGGCCACAATGTTGTGAGGCTGTTTTCAATTAAATATATTCGCAGTCAGCGGTCCGGGTGGATTATCCACTGCTGAGATGGAGTGACGAAATGAGCTTTATGTGCAAGTGTGGATTCATCTCAGGACCATCATCTTCTTCTTCATATTGTCCTGCCACCACAGTCATGTTTATCCAGTGGTAGGTGTTCAGCTGTATTCGCTCGTTTAAAATAATCTGACGGTTCGTGACCTCAACGCCCCTTGCTTTGTGACCTAAACCCGCTTGGTAAGGTGGTCATCCAGCAGCAGATTGGCTGCTGCAGCTGATGATTTAGAATTTAGATGATTAACAGATTGGTATGATACGTGTGTACTTGCTCACTCTCTTTGCAGATACTAAAGCAGTGTGGAAGACGAGTGTTTTCCACCAGTACTCGAAGCAACGTCAACCGAGTTCTTGAGAAGCAAAAGTTATATCAGGTCCATATACACTGAAATATGAACAGTGCAATGTGTGATACAACTGCATTCAATGACATGTTCAATTCTCCTCGCCACCCACCAACTATTCTTGAAGCAGCTTAACACATTAGGATCAATTGCAAGTAACGCACCATTAAAATTAAGACTTGTGCTGTAGTTTCCCCCAATGAAATGGTAATCTGGGCATGCCATTATCTTCATGCACAACCGTTCTTTTTGTTTAGGCCTGTAAATATTCCATTGTGTATTTGAGGTTGTGTGCTTGGAATTTGCAACAGGCGAATGACCACCCAGTGCACCTGAAGGGAGGAAGTGGAGACCGTCTGCTGTACATGTTGACCATGGGCATAACCGTCTTTGGTAAGAAAATCATTTGCTAATACTGGAGTTATAATCAGTCACCATCAATATGTTGCAATGTAGCACCTAAAACGATGTATATTCACTTCTCATAAATTTTAGTCATATGAGACAAAATTTTACCAAATTGCATCATCCAATGTATAACGGTGAAAACCCACTCTTATCTGGTGTCCTTGAATCAGACAGCAGACATTGTTATCTGAATTGTTTTTTGTATTTTCCATGGTTTTGCACAGATAGGAAAAGCAACCATAAGTTGTGGCACAATCGTCCTTTTACCCATGCCAGACCGGAATTGACCTGGAGGCATCATTTTAGAATTACGTTATTCATCCTGTTGTCCACACTCGAGTGCTGATAACAGGAATAACCTGAAATTGGTTATATTTGTTTGTATCTGCTTTTATAACCGCATGTCTTCTCACAAATCAGAGTAGAATTCGCAAAAAAAAACATGCATAATAGGATCGGCCCCATAGCCACATCCGTCCCTGAAATAAGGGGACTTCCACTCTGCTGCTAAGAAGTGAACATTGTTTTACCCACTCTACTTAATATCTTGACTTAAAGCTTTCGTGACTGCAGGGATTCATATTCTTTGGGTCTTTCGGTAAAGTTACGTAGATAGGTACAAATAAAAATAATGAATATTAAATAAATAAATAAACTACGACTTTTGATCACAACACAAGCAATGTTTATTTTATATATTTGTTGTTTATTATTTGTATTCATTTGTACCTATCCACGTGACTTTACCGAAAGACCCAAAGAATACACTCTACTTAATGTCTGATTACCACGGTTCAGTGCTGACCAACATAGCTATTGATAAATTTGTGTACATTCTGATGCCCGTGTGTTTTCAGGTTCAATGGGGGTTGTCGGAAGCCTCGTATGGATTGCCTTTCCTCACAACAAGTGAAGGTGTCAGCGTGAATTGCAGACAACTCTGCAACTGCTCACACAGACAACAGATGTGCACCTCAGTCACCGCTCTGTGCCTCTTGCACCAGTAGTAGCCACTTATGAACATATATTGTTTTCGTTGTGTTGAAAACACCACTGTGACTTGGTATTAAGGTTACTATGAGCTTTTAAAAATGCCTAATGAATATATTGTTATATTCGATTATTGGAAATTGAGGCAATAAAGACATTTCAGCCATAATGTGATGCTTTGTGTGTTTATTATATACTTTCATTGCATGCTTCACATGTATGTGTTTTTAAAACACGTTTTATAGGTACAGTATTCTAAATATTCAATACCCGACTTTTCATCAAATAGAAATGCATTTAGTTAATAACCAGATATGAGCCCATTTGAACTTAAAGGACGATAAGTGCATTGATATGTATTTGCTTAATAATAAACGTATGTAATTGGCTATAATATTTCACATTCCCTGCAGTAAATATCGGGTGAAATTTTTTTATGGCAGATAAAATTATAATTGTGTTTTTATTCTTTGGGTCTTTCTGTAAAGTCATGGAGATAGGTTCAAAGAAAATAACAAAAAAACTACTAATTGTATCACTAAAATGTAGCAACCTCAATTGTGTCACCAGAACGCAGACGACGCACATTATTTGTATTATTACACGCTTTTATTTAACTGTTGTATCCTCAACTCTGTTGTCTATCCTCAAATCTTGTAACTAAATTTTAACCCACTTTCCAATGGCGTGTCGACTGCAAACTTGGTATACGTATGTCATACTGATGACAATACCATATTCTATCATTAAAAATAAAATAAATATCTTTTTAATCAATCTTTTTTTACATATTATGTTTTGGCTTGGGTCTAATTGTCCACACTCAACTCACGTTGGCTGTAAATCAGCACAGTCCCTTACGTTATAGCAAGCTTCGGGGCCACCTCCTGGAGTCGTGGAGTTCTGCCATTACTCGTAACGGTACATTTAATCAAAGCGTGTTTTAAAAAAAGCATTTTTTAAATATTACTTATTTGTGTGTCAATATACCAATGCTGCCGTGCTCGGCATTTTACAAACGCGTTCAGTCTTGGCAGCACGGGCTGCCGTACGTAAACAAACGTCCACGTGACTTCCTGATCGGTGGCCTTCCCGCGTTGGGAGTTGTCGCTCCATCCTCGTCGGCACCGCGGTAACGTCCCGGCAACGTCGCGGCTCGGACCCACACGGATTTAGCCGCTTAAAGCGTAACGAAGTGGACTTTGTAACGAAACTAAAACAAGAGTTCTCACTCGCTCTCATACCTGTTAACTCATGCGGTTTACTCCGCATTCTTGTACGGGGAAGTTGGGTTTTTTGAAGTCCACACGGCGCACGGTCGTATTTGTTTGTGTTTCTCTCTTGTGATGGAATTTGTAGGTTGAACGTTGAGATGTATAAGGGCACGGGGTGATCAATAAGGTCTGAATTGGTCTGTAATAAGGTAGGCACTAATAAGGGGTTGACAGGAGTGTAGCGGTGAGTGCAGTAGTGGTGATTGTCTTATTTGTGTGTGTTTCTCCCTTGTGATGGGACTTTGAAAGTTGAACGTTGCGATGTATAAGGTAACGGGGTGATCAATAAGGTCTCACTTGGTCTGTAATAAGCTAGGCACTGATACGGGGTTGACAGATATGCGCTCCCTTGAAAAGTGAAGCGATGTCTTGTCGCCGCTCGGTGGCTCTCGGCCTTGTTGTTTCTGTTATCTTTAATAAGGATTCATGTTTTGCATAAATGTGTTAATGCAGACATGAAAAGGGGAAAAAAACCCATTATATTGGCAAAGGAGGTCTAATGATCTGTTCTCTTTGTTCGCTTGTATTTTTCATCTATAGAGGTTTTTGGGGTTAGATCTCGTAAATATACAATGTGTCGTTAAACCCACCACCACCCGGCACAGCCAATTAGTAAGGTTTGTCACGTACACATCACATGCCAATTCAATACTAGTACAACAGCACACCGGTGTGTTGGAGGGCAACTCGAAAACATTTGAGTTTTGTTGATCTTAAAGCCGCTAGACTTTAGCTCACACAAGCCCGTTATAGTTGCGTGTGTAGATTGTGTGTATCGGGCTTTTTCCGACACCCTAGTTTTGAAACTTGGTTCATTGGGGAGGGAAAATAGACGTGGCGAGTTGACGTCCAAAGCATTGTTGCACCGGCATCATCACAAGAGCGTTGTGGCAGGGCCCTTGGTCTTGACCTACCAGTTTTCTTCCCCTAATTAACCTTCCGACCCGCGTCTGATAGCTCGAGTGGCACGGTATAAGATCGTATCTACTATATTTTATAAGGTTGCTTCTGTCTTGAATGTATCGAATTATAGTATCTGTAATTCTAACGTATGTAGTAAGTTGCCAGTGTGTGTCTGTCGAGCTGGATGGTGTTATATATATTTTGTCCAGAATATGACGGGAGAGATAACCACATTATTGTATTACGATGAGTCAGTCAGTCGTGTTCTTAAACACAGCAAGTGGTGTAAGGTGAAAAGTTAATGAAGAAACCAGTATCAAGAAAATCTTATTTTTCTTTCCAGAGCACCTGATTGAAGTTCCACGTTTCTATGGCTCGAAACCAATCGTTCATACACACAAAATGCCGATTTTCTGTGCTGTTAGAGTGACGTTATATTTCACATTCTGAGTCGGAGCACACAACAATCTCTGTTACTAATCTTTTTATTTCTCCGGAACCATTTCACGTTCCTGTGGCGATGGGCCAACAGCTGTGACTGCACCAAGTGACGCTGTTTGCAATTCCCTCCACCCCGGTGATGTGACGGAGATGATTACTACAGGATCACGAGACGTCCAATGTTTTCATGATAGGACACCGTGTATCTTTACTGCACCAGCCATGCGACCTGTCAAGTGGTGCTGTTGTCATTTTCGTTGATCACTTAACCCTTACCGGCATTTCACATCTCGACTTTGCAATCATTTACTCACGTTCCCGACATTTAGGTTATACCGACCTTGTAATGCTAGTGCATTATAATTATATTACAGAATAGGACATTTAATTGTGAAGAAATAATTGACCTCTTACAATTGGATAGGAACATCTTATTTTGATATTTCCAATGGAAAGACAATGTTTTGTTTTAATGAAGGACCCTTTGTACCGTTAACACACCAACTATTTGACCTGTCAAAGTGATAAATCATTTTATCAAATAAAAAGTGGGAATTTTGATGATCATATAACCCTGATCAGGATTTTACCTCCCGACTAATTATTTAACTCACTTTCCTGCCATCTAGGTTATACAGTGGAATTTATCTGATATATAATTTTAGGATATCATTTACCCTTTACAATTGAGAAGGGAAAGTAAAATATGATATTGCCAGTGGAGAGGCACGTCACATGATGAGGTGAATTGTTGAGTTAATATGCATTGTATGCAAGTGTTAAGTCACATGTTTGGATAGTTATACCAGTTGAAAACATGATGCTGTTAAACAATTGAAGTCCCTGCATTTCATCAGTCATCCTTTTGTATAAGCCACTCTTAACACTAACGTTTATTACATCTTAACGTGCCCCTCGTTTTTATCCAAATGTCAATCCCTCCTTAAGATCTACCACATTTAAAGACGCTTTCTGGAACAACGAGGAACTGGTGAGAGAAAGAAAATGGCTGGAACAATGTGGACGTGCGGTGCGCTGCTGATGATGCTGGCTGTGACCAGCAAAGGGGACCATCCAATCGGATTCCAGCCAGAACAAATGCACTTGTCTTCTACCGGTACGTGACAGAAAACACGGCTCCGTTAATGTTCTTGCAAGCCATAGAACCACTTGGAGGTAAAGCAGACACAATTGTCACACGGTTTTTAAGGCCAGATTATTTACAAGTGTCAGTTTGCAACACAAATATAAGTACAGTACAATATGTATGTTGAACTTCTTTAGCACCGTACGTAGCCAACAATTATATGTAACACCATTATGAAACCATAGTGAATATACACAATGAGTAAAATAACGTCTTATATTACATATAGTTGTAAATAATATTTAATTTTATATTTCACGTGCCACGATTTAAGGTCAAATGATATTACACATCTTAATATGTATAAAAAATAAGGCTGTTATTTTCTTCACAGGGAACCCACGCTCCATCATGGTGACATGGGTGACGACCAATAAAACGGACTCGATCGTTGAGTATTCGCGCTTTGGATCCAAGCTCTTTGGGCTGAAGGCCATTGGAAGCAGCACTATCTTTACAGATGGGGGAGTTGAGAAGCGTTTCATGTACATCCACCGGGTCCTCGTCAAAGAGCTGGATCCTGGAGCACAATATGGTTTGTTCACCACAGAACCCAACATGTTAAATATTCAAAATGTACATTTCCCCTACCTTTCTAATGCTGTATGACTCATGGATCAATATGAATTCCTTTGCTCAGCATCTACCTTCACCCACACCTCCGATTAACACGGTTGGCTACGTACGGTGCGAAAGAAGTTCAACATACATACCGACTGATAGCAATGGTTTGTGTTTTGTGTGTGACAGTCTACCACTCTGGGAGCACAGATGGCTGGAGTGATATGTTCTTTTTTTCGGCCATGCGGGAGGGGTCTGACTGGAGTCCCCAACTTGCCGTCTTTGGAGACATGGGTAACGAGAACCCACAATCTCTAGCTCGCCTGCAGAAGGAGACTCAGATGGGCATGTATGACGCCATACTGCACGTCGGTAAGGAGTTACTGAGTTGTGAATGTAAAAAAAAAATAGTGGATAATTATTTATTTACTTTGTTATGATTTTTGTTAATGCATGCAGCCACTCATTTATTCACCTGTCTTATTCAATTATTTGCACTTTAATATGCATGGGTTTTTTGGGGCTCAAATTGGCAGCTTAAATAAAGGGGGAAGTCAATGTATGGTCTTTGTAACATTTTGTCTTACTTAACAATAGTTAAATATAGTACTATAATTTCTGTGTAAACAAAATATTTTCAACGTGGAATATCTTTACATTGTCATCCTTGTAGTTTATCCAAATTAAATTGGAATATTCTGCTGTAAGACACAAAGTATGTTTTGTCAATAAAAATGTGCATAAATATAATACTTTTCAAATACTAAAATCTTCAACAAATCACAGTATATTCTGGAAAATGCTTATCTGAATGTAATGTTGGTTACCTTTCTAAATATATGATAAAGTTAGGTGACAATTTATGTTGCTGTATTGTATTCATATACTGAAGAGAGGTCCATATTATTGCATTCTCCAAAAAAGATGAGTAAAACTAAATGTAAAACGGAATGGTATTTTCCACTAATTTAGTACTATAAATGAGGGACGTGTTTCAGAAAGTCACGCTAACTCTGTCAGTTTTCACAATGCAAAACTACTAATAATTAAAACAAATATGACATTTATTGAATAATACATTTAAAACTAAAATTATTAACCTTTTCAGGGCACTCACCAAAAAAATCTGCATTTTGGAATGATTGGAAAGGTTATGTGGAGCCATTATTGTTGCACTGTAGGAATGCCGTGATGCTGTCGCGGATGGATGACGAAGCCTCCCAGGTCCTTAATGTTTGAGCTCATGGCTGGGGGTGCCATGTGAAATTTCGTTCACGCTGAAATTCGATTTCGTTAACAGAAAAGTGTCCTTAATTTGTCAAGTGCTGAAATGCAAAATTTAATAAAAACGAACGTTTCTAAGGGATACCTGTAGTGCAAATTACAAGACACTGCGACATTGGTGTTCTTTATTTTGCCTGTTTTATGAAAGTATTTTTTTTATTATAAACATGTAATTGTTATTTTTTGTTTTTTCTTTGTACTTTTTAGGTGATTTTGCTTACGATATGGATGAGGTAGGGAGATATGTATGATTGACCATGCATTAACTTTCTTTTTTGCCCATGTATTTGTCTATTTGTCTTGGAAATCTCAACATCCACAGCTATAATTGTCCTGTTGACTGGATTCATTTTTATCTTATTTCAGGACAATGCCAGGATTGGAGATGAATTCATGAGACAGATTGAATCCATCGCGGCCTATGTACCCTACATGACATGTCCTGGAAATCACGAGAATGCATAGTAAGGTCAACCAATCTGGTCTTTTGCAGCATGTAACATTATTAATGCACAATGTTCCTCACGGAGCCCTGAGTATTGTTGTGATGCAGACAAAATGATTAATTGCATTGTGGTCGGTGAACTAGGTTCTCACCTAGGTGTCCGGGTTCTGATGCCACGCCTCTAATCCTGTAATTAAATCTCATAGCACGACAGTGAAACATCACTTAATTTCCAGGGAGCCAGAAAAAAACATTTAATTGTGGACTGCTAGTTTCTTCCATAAAAAGTGCATATTTTATGCTGTCTTCTTAATCTGCTTCCCTTTCTTGCTTCCACTACCTTTCTAATGCTGTATAACTCTCTCTCAAGATTCGTTCTTAGTCCATACCTCTGCCATGCACTTTCAGCTTCTGTCACTCCATACATTTATGTGTATTGTCTCTCAATGCTCCATCCATCCAGCTCTATACTTTCTCTCTCTGGTTTTCTCCATAAATCTCTGTCTCTGCTTCAATAACTCCGCGCCTATGATGGCTCTCCACACATCTCCCACTCCACTGGCCTCGATGGTCACTAATGATGCATTATAACGAGCACGTCGTAGCAGCCACATTATTTAATGCTGGGCCATATAGACAGAAGTGAAGCCATGCGGAGTGTGGGGATGTGTGAAACGAGAGAAGTGGGGACTTCACACTGTAGATGTTTTGATTGAGAGAAGCAGGGACACAGCATGGAGATAAATGGAGTATTGGCCAAAGATCAGTGGGTACACTGCACAGAGATACATTGTGAGCAGCAATGTGTCAAAATTACCTTAACTAATGCGGAGCACATCCACAGAAGAGCATGCATCATGGTTTTTGAAACTCCGCAACATAAGAAAAAGGTAGAAAAGTATTAAAAATGGTTTGACTACAGAATTCTTAACAATACTTGTGAAAAACATGGGGATGATTGTTGCAGGAAAATGTTACATTATATCAATGTGGATGTGAGACCTACATGAATTGATAAGTGCAGATATAACTGAGAAACGGGAACTTGATAGCAAGGTTGTATGGTAGACTGCTTTAAATTCATGCTTGAAAATTCAAGAACTTATTTTACCTTGCGGAAAAGCATTCACACCAGCAGCTTGCCGTTTTGATCCGTTCAGACTTAAATAATGCTTGAATTTAGTGCTATTTTTTAATTCACATGTTCGTATAAAACAATCCATAGTGTAATGCGTTTTATGGGATGTTACTATCACATCTAAATCCAATAGTTTATTATGTCCTCACATGACTAGGCATACTCAAGTCATTGTTAGAACTGTGAACAATGTTTATAACCATGGTACATTTGTATAATACATATGTATCACATCATACATTTGTAATTATTTTACCTGGAGACTTGGCTGTGTTTTCATGTTAAAGATCCTGTATTGTTAACAACTTTTTTGTTGTAATTACATTTCTGACTTTTAAACTGTTTCCTATTGCCTTACAGCAATTTTTCAAATTACAGAAATCGGTTTTCTATGCCTGGAAACACAGAAGGCCTCTGGTACAGGTGAGAAATTGCAGTCATGGACATTTCCCTCTGTCGCAAAATAATCTGAAAGTGCTAGTCATCACAAGGGTATATGCTTTGTTGGACAGGACACCTATTTCAGTGACTTGAGATTGATTGCAGTTAACAAAGGTTGACTTTTCCATAATATTAATTCGACCTTAGTCTAGATACAAACAATCCCCCTCCCATTTGCTCCCAAACAGTAAGCCCAGACACTAATTCGTCTACGTTCTATTTACGTAAAATATATTTGAATGGTTTTTGTAATTTTTTTTGTACCATTTAAGTAATAGGCAACAATTGTTCGTATAAAAATAAAACAGTTGAAAATAAAAGAGCAATTCTGTAAAATTGTGAAAGCAATTCTGCAAGTTTCAGCCACATAAATGAAAATAATGTAGATACCACTTGTAATTGAATGGCGAGAGGGTGGTGAGGTGCATTGCCACAGCAATCGGCGTACGGAATGATAAACACAGCAATTATGGGTTTCTGATGCGTATTTCACAGAAAGTCACGTTCACTTATTTAAAGATATCTTCTTTGGGTACATTTCAATATTGCTTTTTATGATCAATGTTTTTTTTTAAGCACTCAATCCTCTTTATTGCTCACCTCTTCATGTCATCATTCTGAACCAATTCCACCTTTGGTAGTTACCCAGATATACATACCCTGTATTTTCTGTTAAAGCCCTCCAGCACTTTTCTTTTTGTTCAGTGACTTTTACATAACATGTAACTTTAACCCTTCTCTCATCTTTGTTAAGTTCAATCATTTCCTTGATTTTCTATAGTTCATGAAATCACATTGGTGATGAACTACAATGGTTTTCAAATGCGCATGAGAAGATACATGATGAAAGAATTCACCATCTTATATTACTAATGACTTTGTCACTACAATTGTGCCGTGTTCACTACCACTTCTTTCATACATTTCATCAGGGTTTTATCTTGAAAACATAGTTACCGTAACGTATAATTTCGAGTAAGGTGTTGACAACATGATTCAATAACACATTTATGTTTTAACAATGTTGTGAAAAAGCATTTTACACTTTGAGCAATACGTATTCAGCCATGTCTTAAACCAGCAATAATGTATTACTCCATTCTTTTGGACAGCTGGAACATTGGTCCTGCACACATCATTTCCATCAGCACAGAGGTGTATTATTATACAGACTATGGCCTGGACCTTCTGCTTAAGCAATACGAGTGGCTCAAGAAGGATCTAGAGGTAATTGCATAGCTTTTAACTTGATTATGCCTTATTATCGCTTCATTTTTGACATAATAGGATCACCTTGACTTGGTTTTTGCCATGCATATTCGGTGGCATTTTTTTACGCAGTCATAGAATTGATTGGATTTGTTGATGTGACTCAGGGGAAGCTTGCATTACGGTGATGTTAATTAGGCTAATGTAATTGGTTGTGATAATGTCGAAGATACGCACCAGTTAACACTCCCTATTACATTTTAGCATTGCAAAATTGTTTTGTTAGGATGTGGGATATTAACTGAGGGATCAAAGGTTCAATTATGCAATTGTAGTTTTATGTTTTGACTGTGCCACGTTCCTTTTAAATCAATATCTTGCTCTGATCGATGAACGAGAGAGCAGTAATTAAATTAAAGTACCATTTATTCAATGACCTTTAATATTCCGCATTGTTGAGTGCCTCAGCAAGTGGTTTCCATGGTTCACTTGCCTGCTGTGGCCAAAATGCTCAATGTTAATTGCATTGATGAAAACCTGCTCTTTTATCCGCATTTCTTTGGTTAACGCTTCACATTTCAAACAAAAAACCTGGAACTAGCTGCTCTTTTCCTGTTTATCTCTTGATTCCAAGCTGTGTTGATTTGTGACAGAAAACCATAGGTTGTTGGGAAAAAAAACGATATAGGTTATGGAGACATTGTGCACATTTTATAGAACTAAATAAAAAGAGTGGCTTATTCCATATAACCTGGGAGCTTTCCCCTATTTTCATACTGTGTAGAGCCATGGTTCTTTTTGCAGGTGTGATATCTAGAACATTATCATCATCTTCACGTGGGAAGTGGTTTTTCTCCTGTGGTATGTGATTAAAACAATTATATAGTCATTAAAGAATCAGGACCAGCAACGAAGCAAAATGATGGAACCTGTGTACTCAATGTTTTCACAAATTAAATGGAATGATGCGTCAATCGTGCTTTCTAAAATGGATTTAATACTGATACGAAGAATTACAGAGCCATTCGCCTACCATTACACTCGCATTTATTTGTAACTGATCATAGGGAACAAAAATTGGCATTTTAGAGTCCAACCAACCATGTGAGTAAGGTGGATGTAGGAAATGTTTTCTATGTACACAGTCAGATCCAAGCCACACCTTTACCCCCCCAGTTGCCAGAACATGCTCCCTGGACAGAAGCTTCCTTCACTGCTGTCCAGATAAGGAACTGCCACGCTGAACACATTGTCGGCGAATTCAACAATTTTGGTCTTGGGGCCTTCAAATGCTGAGCACATGGACATCTCCTAACTTCATCACATGCCTTGTAGGACTGAGACTTTGAGCTGCAGTGAACCAATTATCATACCGATTAGATGAACTAATGTTTGCTATGTCTGTTGTTCACAATTGCACCCAATAAAAAAATAAAATATAAATTAAATGACATTGCCATGGGGAGGCCTCCGGCCACTCTGTAACAGTCTTCTGATTAAAACAAAAGTTTATTGATGCATAGGTTGTATATTTCAGTGAATCTCCCACCAGATAGAAATGTAGCAATTATACACACATGTGTCTTGAATAATCTTCAATGTGTTTTGATAACCAGGAGGCCAGCTTGCCAGAGAACAAAAAACAGACTCCTTGGATCATCACAATTGGACATCGGCCCATGTACTGCTCCAACAATGATACCGATGACTGCAAGACATTCAACAGCCGGGTGAGAATTGAATAGAATATTTTGAAAAGTCTGTTGTCGTAAAAAATTTTTTAAAAATAATATCCAACTTTCGTGTGAAATATTCATATTTTTTCTTGTTTAAAGACAGACATCAATAAAACACAATCATATCGTCTGGTATTAAATTCATAGGTCCGAACGGGATTCAACTCGAGCTTGGGAGTGATGCCTGGCTTGGAGAAACTTTTCTTCATATATGGTAAGACAAAAAAACGTAATGAATGACTGACTTGCGCTATAAGTGTTTGTTTCATTTAGGGATGTAACTTTGAAATACAATTTGTAACTCATTATGATACATGGTACAGCCCTTGTTTCCATCCACTGTTGTATGAGGGCCTCCCCAACACCATGGGCAATGTAGGACCCTATTTCACCACGTGGTTCAGTGTGGGGTGGTGATGGTGGGGAGCATAAATGTGCATGTTTTAAATACAGGCATACCTCTTATAGCGCTCAGGATGCGTTCTTGATAATCGGAGCACTCTACGAAACAGCGCTATAGGAAGTCATAACATTCCAATGGAGAAGCATTACTGACAGCGTAATGTTTTTACCTATGATTGATATGTGAGGGCTTGATTGGACTATCGGTAATAGCCTTAATAATGATACTGTACACATTCTAAATGTATTAAAGCATTTATAAATAACATTACTATTAATGATGACAAAAAATACAAAGTTTCGCACTCACCACAGGGCATTTGGTCAGGGCTTGCCGTAAGATTAATTATCGTCTGCCGTAAACACGTTCCACGGGAAGCGATACTAACCAATGAGATTACTCGATCCATGGATCGCTTGCCATTGAATCGATGCAGTGATTAACCCTCGACGAATCGATACTCTAACATCGTTGTTGGTTCGATTTTGAGCAGAATCGATAAAATAGACATCTCGATTCAGGTTCCACAAGACCATATATGGGCAAAGGCACGCCCTTACGGGCAATGCCATGTCTGCTTTCTTTCATATAAGGGCTAATCCAGACAGGAATTTTCCTCCAGGACAAAGAGCGTTATAAGGAAACGGCGTTACAAGAGGCAGCGCTATAAGAGGTATTCCTGTACAGTACAATTCGTTATGCTGCACTGCCCTCTGCTGCTCACCACGCAACCCTGCAGCCCAATGTCAACCTGCTTGTGCGCAATGATCATCCGTGGAGACTATCCATGCTCAATCTTGCTTTGCTTCTGAGATCTGGCAAGATTGAGTACATTCTGGGTGATTTGGTCATAGGCAGCGTATTAATAATTGGATTTTTTTTTAAATGAGTCCCAAGAAAGCTAGTTATGTCTTGGTTACTTTGGTTAATATTTCACTGCCTGATGAATGTTATTTCAAATAGTTATATTAATGATTTTTTTTTTAGCTGGAGATGCAGCCTCAGTGTTTGAGTAATTTTTAGACACAAATGGTATATATTTCTAGATGTTGATTTGAAGCTTTCGTGACTGCAGGAATCTATACTCTTTGGTTCTTTCGGTAAAGTCACGTAGGTATTGTGATTTATTTTATTTTATACCTACGTGACTTTACCGAAAGAACCAAAGAGTATTTCTAGATGGTCTGTTTTGGAAGGGTAGCTGTTGACTAATGCTGCTGTTTACTTGTTGCTTATATTGTCTGCAAATGAAGGTGTTGATATTGAGTTTTGGGCTCATGAGCATTCTTACGAGAGGCTGTGGCCAATCTATGACTACAAGGTAAGAGAAAAAAACTATTTTGTTTCTATATTGGAGTTTATTTAAATTGCTAATATAAAACCAGCATCAATCCCCCGGCGGTGAAATTCCACACACGTTATTACTGTAAACGTCTAAATCCTTTGAATATTACAATAAATATAATTTTCACCAAAATTGTCATTCCACAGAGCTCTGCTTAAACTTTGTTGACTGATATTGACTAGGACAGCTATGTAGGAATGTATTTTACTTTGTTAATACATTTCGAGAGCTTGGAGCAGAAACTGCTTTTTCGTGATTGACAGTAACATTACCAGGCAGCTGGTGAAAACCATCCTGTGAAGACTTATGGGGTCTGTCTCACCTGATGATTGTAACGTGGGTGATATCCAGTGATTGCATCTCAAGTTGCCTATTAACCCGGCACACGAAAGCCCTTGGAGTGCAACTGTGTTTAATGAAATACTTTAATTAGGACACCTTCATTGAACCCTGTAACTGACGTTTTTTTTTGTCATTATGCAAATGGTCAGTGTCCTGGAGAGGAGACCCCCCCCCCGCCCCCTTCAATTAAGCTTTGCTATTTTAAAAAAAAATGCGTGTAATGTGCATAAGGTATGTTGAAAAATTTGATTACAGAGCTGTTTGCAACTCGGGGGAATTATTAACAAAGTGCAAAATTGGAAATAAAAATGTGCCAATGTTTAATTACACATTTCTTAATTGTTTGCCAAGGTTCTCAACGGCAGCAGAGATTTTCCGTATGTGAACCCCAAAGGGCCTGTACATATCATCACAGGCTCTGCGGTACGTAGCTCTTCATCGATTTGCTCTTTTTTGAATACTGCCTTTAAAGAGTTACATTGTTTATTATTGCACCTGCAGGTGTTACAGCGCTTTTATAAATCCAGGTCACGAGGGTAATTTTGACATTCACTTTAATAGGCGAGTAAATTTGGATTAGTGAAGGGGAATAGCATAAATGTGGGGGAATAGAAGTACAATCCAACAATGGATTTTGGTGCACTGTCATCTGCTTACCACCACATTGTAAAAGCTCACTGACATGAACCTTATAGCGGTACCCTGGGGTACCATAGTACCCCGGCTCTCGCATAATGCCTGTGATGCAGTAATTTTTAGTCTGTTGATGGTCGGCGATGCGGCAATCGACTCATCTCGACGAGCTGTACACGATGCACTCTGGTGCATACGAACGTTCAGGGTTTCAGCGCAATCATCCTCGCTGCGTTTCGACATCGCGGAGTAGCACTGATTTCTGGTTGATTGGTAACCCAGTCACGGAGTTGAGTACACCCCTGTAAACAAAGTGTCCCAGAAATAAATATTTAATTGCCTCAGCCATTTTGTATTACTTGGTACATCGGGGTACTGCCATAAGGATCATATAACAACACCGCTGACATGGCGGTTACCCATCCAAGGACTGTACTATCCAGGATAAATCCTGCTTAGCTGTCTAACTCTGATGAGATTGGGTGCATTCCAGGTAATTGCACCATAGGCATTGTATAGATTTTATCATTCATCACCACTTGTTATCCTTTACATCAAATTGCTGTCGCCTGGTTTGGATAGATTAATTTTTGTAATCATCAGCAATGTACTGGTAACAGCAGCATGGGATGAAATGATAGGGAAAATGTTTCTCAAGGGTACATAACAAAGGGTTGGTATTAATTTAAATCTGTACAAATTGGATAGTGTGTAATTATACCACGAGATGCTTTAATTGTAACCATCGCCATAAACGGGTAAAAGGATGCCTTGACTTGTTGATTTGTGTGCACTCAACAGGGATGCAGAGAGAGGGTTGATCCGTTCGTTCCTCATGCTAGAGACTGGAGTGCTTTCAGGAGCTCTGATTACGGATACACACGTTTGAAGATCCAGAATGGCAGCCATGTATACCTGGAGCAGGTGTCCGATGACCAGGTAGGAATCTCACGTTCAGCATGAAATGCAGTAGCAGAAATCATTATTTAGTTGAAAAGATTAATAGTTTGGAGCGTGAAAGCATGGCCTGAAAGAGGGGGCAATATTAGTTTTTTTTTTCAAATTACTGTAATTATCCTAAAAGCTTTTGTCAAAGTAAACGATAAGCAGTGCAACAACATTTTGTTCATCTTTTGCAATCTGCCAGCTTTGATTGTTTTGCACATTGTAATTATAGATCGGACGAACAGTACTAATAATTGACCTTTACAAAATGTGTGCAGGGTGCTGCATAACGAAAAGTGTTTTTAACAAATGCTGAAATGTATAAATTGCCCATCTGACATTATTGACCATTTGCATGCATTGGAACAGTCTTTAATCAAACCTTTCATGAGAAGGCTATGGTGATGTTATGTATTCACAAATAACTGGGCAAATGACATGAAATATGCACTTCTTCATGGCATATTTCACTTTTTGTGAATGTATAATGACTAACAAATTCAAGGTGGAGGGAATTGTTCTAATTCTGTGTACTATGAACTCTCCAACCTTAATTTGAGTCTCATGCATGGCCAAGATCATTTGCGATTAATATCTGTACCAGCATTGGGCCCCCTCCTCACTAACCTGCATTTCCCAGTGTGGTAAAGTATGGTGAAATACTCTCCATGATCGACATGGTATTTGGAAGCCTTTATCCTGCAGTCGATTGACAAAGGCTTAACAGCTACAGTTAACACATTTCCAAATGATCGTATTATTTAAATAAACAATTGGAGACAAAATGCCTGTCTCCCATATTTAGCTCCAACATTAAAGGAAAAATATGGTTTACATTTTTTCATCAGCATTGGTGTAATACGAACAAACTGGACTAGTTTCAGCATTGAATGTCTCATCAGCACCCAGGCTTGCTTAAACTGCACCTCCGATTAGCACAGTTGGCTACGTCCGGTGCAAAATAACTTCAACATAAAACATACAACCAATGCTGGTGAACTGCCCGGTGTTTAAAGGCCTTTCTGTTAGAAATGGATCCGAGTTAAGTCAAAACTATATTAGAAATAATAATAATAACTAAGCATTGTTATGGAGATTGTCAGTGACAAAATAAATAAGATGCCATAATGCCTTCTTACCATATTTGTCTGTCGACATGAAGCAAATCTAAAGTTTTTTAAATCTTATTTTCAGAAAAAAGGTCTTCCCGTTCAGATATGCACTCCCAGAAGGCAGTGCAGCCAATTGGATGTGGAAACATAAGTTCGTTCTTATGCAGAGAGACACATGTGGGGAGAGGGAATTATATAAGAATTAGTTTTACCCTTTCTGGCAATGACACAGTTGTGTTAAGATGTTAAAACACAAAACTGAAACCTTTTGCAAGTAATCCTGTCTGCAATTAACCACATATACTTGCGGTGAACATGAAACTAAAAAACGTATTCTTATATTTTGATAATGACAAGGGAGTTCCCATGATGTAGCTGCTCACCCCGAGCTCTCAATGTTCTGATAGTGGCATTGTCTTTGTGCTGTGTTCGCTTTTTAGCGTCTTCTGGTCTGACACTGTTTGAGACGAGGCTCAAAAGAAAGCTGTCTCTGGTGTTGACCAATCCGTTTCAAAGAGAATGCATCATATAATATCAGAGCACGGTGTTTTTTTTTTTACATGTTCACCACAAGTGTATGTGGTTGATGCAGACATGATTCCTTGAAAAGGGTTTCAGTTTGGTGTTTTAACATTTTAACACCTGTGTTATTGCCAGAAAGGGTTAAACCTATTCTTATGCCTTGATAATGGCAAAGGAGGTCCCACGAAGAAGGAAATATATCCGCTTATTTATGTTACATTCTCTGCAGTGACACTAAATGATTGAGACATTATGTAATATTTAAAAGTTCAACTGTATATGTATGTTTTGAGTCACATGATACTTGATGCACATAGTATCAGAAGCATTTTTAAATAACTCGTGGAGAGGCAATTATATTATTGATTGCAGTGCAATGATTTTCATTTTGCTTCTGTGCTGCACGGTCTGGCCACGTGATTCCATTAGAATGACATTTTCCATGATGATGGCAAAGAGGCTTTTAATTGTTCGCTATTGTTTTTGTTTATAGAGTGGCAAGGTGATTGACAGTATGTGGCTCATCAAAGAAAATCACGGCGTTGCAGCATGGGTTTGAACTTGCAGAGATAAAAAAAACAACCAAGATGCACCATCACAATTGATTGATATGCTACTGAGTAATTGTTCTTTTTAAAAAGTGTGATTAATTTTTAATAATGCAATTTTTATGCAAGTATGCACTTTATGAAGAAATACAGATGATCACTTTACAACATGTTTAATGTTGCTGAAATAATGTTTTACGTGTACATTTTCACAAGCAATATATATGCACAGATATCTGTCAATGCACTGCTGAATGGAGGTGTGCATTTTACTGCTTACAATTTTGCAAATGTATTAATAAAATAAGTTCACAGCAGACTGACCATTGTGTTTTTTTCTAAATGTGTCTGTTGGTGTGTTACCTAAACGTTTATCTAAATGATGGAGAAAACTCTAAAGAATAGATTATAATGTAGAACATTTTCATAACACGAGGATACGTTATGCAATGTCCAACAGTGTTAAAGATACGGAAATCACATCTCTAATTACTACCATACTATTGTTTTGTTATATTTCCTGGGTTATTTAATATTCATGAAGTTCCTTTTGGTTGCTCCAAATTCATACTTTTTGTGGTCCTTGATTTACATTAATTTATTATTTAAATTGTCTTCTTGGTCTGTGAAAGTCTTTGCAAACGTTTATTTGGATCGTCCCTGGACTTACCGTAATACGTGCGTAATCACTCGTAACTAGTAACAGGTGCAAACGACACACTAAACATCCATTGGAGAACACTTCACATCCCTGCAATTGTCTCAAGGATATTGATAAGCAGATGGTGTGAAAATGAAAAGCAAAGCTCAACTTTTGCCCCACAACATGTGAATGTTTTCGGAACATCTTTTTAAAGAAAGTTAATTAATAGTTTCAAATATGATAAGGCTGCATTTTCATCTTGATATAAGTGTTATTTACCCAATGCAACTAAATGTCATATCAACATCTAATTATATTCGAGAATATTCCTTCTATGTATGTGCCTTGAGCACAGAACAGCACAAAATGTCCAACCATTGCCACGAATATATAACGATAGAACACATTGGGAACGATATTTTTTGTGATAAATCACTTCAAAAAGCAATGCATTACTGCGTTAGAGGTTTAATATGAAACCTATTTTGTTCACACGGCGGCACATTAAATTGCACCACTTGTGTTGCTCCCAAAGACACGGTACAAAAGGAGCTTCAGTAATTGTTTCCATTTTGGCAGTTTTGTGATTTGACCTTGCAAAGTTACACGCATGTTATGAGCTAAGTGTGCTTGAACGAAATGTGTGGTATATAAATAGGAAGTCAAGCTCGCACTTAATTTCCAGTTATATTTTGCGAGATGTTAATGTAATGAAAGTAGGTGCTTTACCACGACTGGCATTGACGGTGCTGTTTTTTGAGCCTTGGGTATAAACATTCTACTCTAAGAATCCAAAAGGTTACTTAGTCTATGCATTCATTTGTCACTGTGTGTGGGATTACAACTCATCAAACTACTGGTATAGTGTTCATTTTGAAATGGTAATCCGAATTAAATTTATAATTTCCATTGGATCTCGTTACGCCATGCAAGTTGGAAGTCACAACCGTCAAATCTTCAAAAATACACGTATTGCATCGTTTTTCAAATACGATCAAAAGTAACATTTCCACATCTGAGGCGTTTTAATTGCATTTTGTAACCATGGTGGATTTATATTTTTTGTTCATTTAATTGTAAATGTTTAATAAGAGTGGATCTCAAAAGCTAAACCCTGGTTCAAAGTTGTATATCATCATTGTCACCATTACAAACAAAACCTAAACATTGTCTTAAGATGTTTTGGCTTTAAACCTCTCAAGATTCTCACGTGGATAAATCGACACAGTAAATGTTCGGCAAATGCTTACTCGGGCGCCACGGTGGCGAGATGTTAGCTACCTCGCCTGGTATACAGAATGGTTGTGGGTTCAATCCCGACCCTGACGTCTGTGTTTGGAGTTTGCATGTTCTCCCCGTGGTTGCGTGGATTTTTATTCGGGTCCTCGAGTTCCCCCCCCCCCCCACATTTCGAAACATGCGTTTAGAGT
Organism: Lethenteron reissneri; assembly: GCF_015708825.2. Taxonomy (NCBI): domain Eukaryota; kingdom Metazoa; phylum Chordata; class Hyperoartia; order Petromyzontiformes; family Petromyzontidae; genus Lethenteron; species Lethenteron reissneri. The sequence goes on along the minus strand of NC_083792.1, from coordinate 11,321,672 downwards.
ATTTGGCTGCGATACATTTCCACATGATAAACGACTTCGTGGCTGGGTTGCTTCCGAAAAAAGAGCTACATCGCTTAGTGGACTTAAACCTGGTAAAATAAAAATAGTAGTGTAGTTACTAATTGAGCACACGACTATCACATCATGGCTTTAGTCTTGCAACTAATTCCAGGGCATAAAATGTTTTATACCCATATAAATATTCAGGTCTATTTTTGTTTGATAATGTTTCCATAATAATTAATTTCTAACCCACCAATGCATCAAAAAGTGACAAGAGAATGGGGAAAACATCTATTTCTAACTCCCTGTGATGTTTTAACATCCCGATCTACCACTGCACCAGGCAGTCTTTTTAATGTCCCTTGGTGTTTGTTTGGAGGGACATTTAATGGCTCGTGCGCAGCGAGACACTTCAGATTTAGACGAAGCATTTGTCTTACATTCCAGAGACTCGGTGCTATTTCCATGGAAATTGCTGTTGCCTGTTTGCTTCTGTTTCTCTCCACCAGATGTGTCTGCGGTTTTTTTCAGCATGTTCAACAAGTTGCGATAATTGGGTTTTGGAACAAGGTTTCCCGATTTAAAACGCCATTTCAAAATATCGTCAACATTTTAATGGACAAAAAAACAGCATTTCATTGAAATTAGTATTTCATTTTAACTGAATACATTTATAAATCCACCACTGCTTTATAATGACCCTCTTGTTCTATTCTTAACCGGCTATTGAATATAGTGTCGTTAAAGTCATGGCTCCGTATCTTACAGAGGAGAGTGTTGGTGTAATGAGATTGGTGGGAGACACGTAGAGAGGCTTTCAAATAAATGTTGGATTCTATCTAGTTTGTCTCCAATGTTTTAGTGAGGTTTTTTCTTTATAAATGAATCACCCTGTACTATAGGGGCAGTGGCATCGGTTGGAAAACGTCTCGTTTTAGCAGGTGTGAGTGCTTTTGTGGGTGTTGACAGCTGGATATAAGTTCATGGGTTGTTTTTATGAGCACGCTCTAAAAGACACCACTTATTAAAATTGCTCTGTGCGGGTGTACACACACACGTGTGTGTGTATATATATAAACTGGGCCATTGTGAGTGTCATAAAAGGAATGTAATTATCCTCGGCACAACAAAACATTTTGGGTTAGAACATTTCGAAGGCGATTTCTGAGCCTCGTGGTCAGCACACTTGCCACTGGGGGCAGTTTGTATAGAGTTTATTCCTGTGACCACCTGGTGGTTTGTCTAGGGAATTCCCAATGTCTTGCCATCTGCTATAAAATGGACAGTTCTATTCTTGCGGGTGGCAATATGTTCAGGAGGTAAATGCCAACGTTGAGGTATTCTATCCACGAGAGGGATACAGGAGAGAGTTTGTGTAGTGTTGCTATTCCAGTCAGTGCATGAGAGTGACATCACTCTCAAAGTCACGTAGAAGGGAAATAATAAAATAATAAAACATATTATTTCCCTTCTACGTGACTTTACCGAAAGAACCAAGAAAATAAGTGTGGTTAAGTAAAATCAAACAACCCTCCATGGCTGAAATGTGCGGAGTGGTCTTCATCCAGCAGTAAATTGATAAAGCGCTGTACATTAGTGGCAGGGATGATCCTGTAGAATGCACAGCCATTTGTGTGCTGTCAGCTGAAAGATTAAGGGATTTGTAGTGTATACGGCCAAATCGTGAGTGTGACTATCAGCTTATCAACCATCAAATTGTCTGATACCAGTGCATTATGGGGGGAAAAGATCCCAAACTTTATCAAAATGCTGGGTTCACATCAACACATTGAACATTATTAAAATTAAAATGTTCTGTCAAGATCTTCCAATCCCGATTGAAAACGAATTTCTTTCGAACTGCGTTTTGTGTTTAGTTTGCTGTCCTTCCCCAGCACCTCCGGTTTGCATGGTTGGTTGCATACGGTGCGAAAGAAGTTCAACATAGTACGTATATTGTGCCTCCATCCCACTTGCATCGTGCTAAGCTTCCACACACTCGACATTCTGCAGACATCATCTATAAAATGAAAGAAACGATGTGTTTTTGTTATAAGCACTGATCTGCTACCGTGTCGCTTTAAACCGTGATTGTACTGTTCGGTAATTTTATCATCACCGTATTCAATTCAAGATGTAATGCATTCTTACCAAGTGGGGCACGCTGTTGTTATACCTAAGAGGGCATTCTCTGCTCTCTTAGATATACAATTACACACGACTGATAAGCTTGCTTTCATAAGCTGTATGAGAGCAGCCCTGCTTATATCTACGATGTGACAGACAACCTCAACATATTAAAACGTGGAAATGTTTCTATAAGCGCAAATAAAAACAAATCTCACCACACTCATCACTATCAGCTGCCATACAAAATACATATCTAATACATGGTATATACTGTATTGCGAATGCCTGACTCGTAAACTGTGTTCTCGAAGGGGCATGAAACTCACGTACATTTAGCACAAATAAATACAAATATTGTACTTGTTTATGTTGGATCCCAAAATTTTTATTGAGGGGGAGGGGGATTGGCAATACTTGTGAAGATGTTTGCTCTAGAACATAGCTCGATTGAAATGGGTACTTTGAGGCTGGAGGTTTTCCATGAGATGAATCTAAATGTGACATCAGATTATGCAATCTAATAGTGCCCCCCCCCCCCACATATACTATTTTTCAAGCTATAGCTATGAAAACTAGTATTTGGAGCTTATGATGGGTGATACACGTTTAAAGAAAATTGTCAACTTTGGGTCACAAATATTGTGAGGCAATTACTTTTTTACCGTTGTTGTTGTTGTCTTGGGTTGATGCAAATGGGGGTTTTCATTGTTGTGAAAGCCAGATATGACAATATTTTATACAACTCAATGGAGAAAATATCATAAGAGTGTGACGCTAATACCGACAGAAATCCGACAGAGGTCATCATTTTAAGACCGGGAGCAAGAGCAGAGCCTCACCATTCTGGCGAATTGCCCGATGATGCTGGATGCAATCACCAGCAAAACGTCATACTCAAAAATTGTAAATGTTGTGGTTTCACTCTTCAACACACCGGTGGGCTAAAGTAGTGAACTATTGTGTTTTGTCAACGTGACACTTTTTTGCTGATTGGCCGTGTCGGGTGGTGGAGGGTTACGACACATTTATAAATAACGTGATCTAACCCAAAGACGTTGATTATGAATCATTGTCAGCTCCTAGTTATATTTATAGCGCATCTCGTGCGTACATTGTGAACGGTAAGGTGGAAACGTTTCGTATTTTCCAAAGGGGCTTCTCTCTCTCTCGCACGCAGTCGCCAGCAGGGGGTTTCTAGGCAACATGCGCATTCGGATGCCGTGGTGCAGGCATCACGTTCAATAATCGTAGGAGGGACAAGGGAGGATGGTTGGGGCGAGGAGAGGGTAGCACTGAGGTATATGAGAGAGAGAGAGAGCGAGAGAGAGAGAGTGTTGATGGGGAATTAGCATAGGGTCTCCGTCTCTTCATCCCTCTAAATACAGGGGTCCCCATCTACTCCATCTCTGCCACTTTCACGCACACACAGGGCTGTCTCTCTATATATTCATCCACACACACATCTTCTTATATCTCCACACACACACAGACACGTCTCCCTTGAGCAACGGTGTGTCGCAATGGACGTGCCGTACGCGTTAGCTACGGACGGGCAGCTGCCCATCCTCTCCGTGTCGGAAGCCAGGAGCTCAGGGGCCCAGGGTGACCCGGACAACGGCGGTGGCGGTGGACGTGGCGGTGCAGGAGGAGGAATAGGAGGAGGAGGTGGTGGTGGCCCAACTCCAGCCTCGCTGGCCGCTGGAAGAGGGTTGCCACCGGACAATACGACCGATCCAGGGGGCACCTTGGCCATGCTGGACTGGCAGATGCAGCACTACCGGGACTTCGCTACCGGGGTGCAGGTCGTGATCCTGGCCGGCTCTGTCATAGGTAACGCTGCTGGTGGTGGTGGTGATGATGTGGACGGTGTATTTCGTATACAGGAATAACTGGTGGAGTGGTGGCGTAGTGGTTAGCGCACTGCGTTATGAACCCCCGCGGCGACCCGAGTGAGTGAGATTCTTATTCGCGGCGAACATCAGTGGCGGAGTGAGAGTCTGAACCGGTTCTGCCCCCCAATCCGCATTGACCAGCGTGGTGAAGTATGGCGAATTCCCTGCCACACCCCCATTGCACGTGATCGATATGGCGTGGGGAGAGGCTTTATTTATTTATCTTGGAATAATGAAACAGCACTGAATACGAATTGTTCTACACACATTATCCAACACGGAACTGCATTAGCATGAATGGTGAGCAGCTCCATTGATAAGTATTTGTGCATGTGGGAGAACCCACGATGCACAATACAAGTAAGTGTAATGCCAACAACTCGGCACAGATGGATCCAAGAATCCATGGCTGTACTGGCATATCCTGGCCACCTTGCAGCAGCCCGAGTCCTACAATGCTCAGCTTAGTTTGAGATCTGATGATTTCGTCGTAGGGACTGAAACTATACAAGCATATTTTATACGAAGTATTCTCACCACATATTTTTCTCTTTGACCTTCATGACTAAGAAATAAGAGCTCATTGAGAACACGTGGGTGTTAAGTGGATACCTGATTTTAAATGTCTTGAATTTTAAATACTGTACAGTATGCATCGCAAAAACGAATAACGTTTTTGCGAATGGCTTAAACTGATTTGTTGAATAATGTTGCGAGGCATATTTTCATGCGGGCAGGTGTAGAGACACGAGATTAACACTGACACAGGCTGAACACAACACTACATGTGTGGACTCTGACAATCCACTGCTGGATGAGGTCTGCCCCAGCGTTATTCGATCATACTTCACGCTGGTCAGTAAGGGTAGGTGAAGATGAGTAGCATAGACGTTGGACAACAGTACAGCACAACAGTAGATGTTGCTCCGCTGCCGTCTGCTGACAATGTAGCCCTGCAGTAGTCGACATTACCTACAAAGCCAGTTTTACGCTTAGTGGTCGTCCATCCCGAGCACTAACCAGGCTGAAAACCTGCTTAGCTTCGGAGTTGTAATAAGATCAGGGCGCATTTGGGATGATTTGCTCATAGGCTAACATTAGGTGTGTACTCTTTATATGTGTGCGTGTATGGTTACTACTAATGCAACTGCAATGGGCTCACAACTCCTTCGTTAATTTTAATATGGCATGTGTAATAAATTGTACGCAGACATAAATCATACTGTTGCATAGAAAATAGATGTTTGTATTCGTGTGCGAATGTGTGGGGTAGTCCTGTGTGTGTTTGTATTATGACTTAATATTTTAGGCGCGTAACAATCGCTCCTAATAGATTGTTCGGGTCGCGATAGTGCGTGTAGAAATAGATTGGTATGAAGTTATGTAAATTTTTCGTTAATTACCCTTTTGTGTTCATGTACGGACGGACGGGGGGAAAGACAAAAGGGACAAACCAAACAGTGCTGACGACACAATACAGACGAGACTGTGCAAAGTAGAGAGAACATCAATAGCATACACTATTTAGAGGGTACAGGGAGCACGGATCGTACAAGCAAGGCAGTACGTGTCAAAGAACACAAACCAAGAGTGTAGTCAGTACAGATGGCATACACTGCAGAGAGCACAATCGAGACAATACAAATCGTACAAATGCATACAGTAGACGGTATACAGAGTTCTCATACTATATAGGAGACAGTACACATTATGAAGTATGGTCAGTACAGATGGATGGTATAGACTAGACAGTAAATTATAGACAGAATAGACAATACATTACTGTACAATCAAGGCACAAATATTACTTTAATGAATGTAACCGTAACGATTAAACGGCACTTTATAGGACGGGACGTTCACATGCTAGGTGAATACGCCTATCAATGAAATTGTGGCTTATATGCGTTTAATACTTGATAATCACGGTACGGCATATATGCACGTGCCTGTGTTTATAAAATGCAATCGTGCGTAATGGAATCGCGCGTGTGGTTTAGATTTGATATGGTGTGTGGAATTGGCATTGGTCCCGAGTAATAACGCGCAGATGTCTGCATCAAGCAGTGGATTGAACATGGCTGATGGCACACTATTATGATGCACACATGATCGTATGAATACATATACAGGTATCCTTTGATCCTGGGTTCAAATCGGTGTAGAGCAAATGTAAGCATGCGTATAGCCAGTGCCGCAGTAAAATAGAAGAAGATGAAGAAAAAACGTCGACATCAGCGGGTCAGCGGTGATTCCACATGAAACCAAAGTGGACGTGTGGACGTGACACGAGGCTATTCTCTCCTCTCAATCACTCCCACCCGCTTATTAACGGAGCCATCTCGTCGAATTTCCACACACACAGCGAGACGTCAGGGCGTCCTTGGCCTCAGTGCAGCATATATATATATAAAGTATATACACACACACAACGTGACAGTTTTTGTAAAGCACTTTTTCTACGCAGCAAGCCAGTGCTTGTTATATCTGTTATCTGCCACGATGAAGGGCCGTTACCTGAAACGTCGCCTATTACAGTATTGTTTTCCTGTTAGGGCAGTGCTATTGGCCAAGGTGTTGAGGGTTTATATATTTTTTAATATGTCAGTGCTTGTTGGCATTTTGGGTCTGCACAAATCGCACAATGTGTTGAAATAAAATATGTGAAGTCGGATTTCATGTTAAAACGCCAAGTTAGGTGGAGCGTAGCTGATTTTGAATCGAGCAGCGCTGTCCACTTTTGTGGTGCTGAAAACCTCCCATCAAGTGCGGCTCATTGTGCGGCGTTGAGCGTGTGAGCTCTGCCCAGCGTTCATTGATCCGCAAACCGTTGTCTAAGAAATCATCGCATTTCCTGGGAGAGATAGGTAGCCGTGCTATTTTAATTACTGTCATATAAACATCGCGTATGCCGGTGTATTTAATGTATCTTCTAGTTATAATAGCCAAACATATTATTTTAAAAACAATAGATTAATTACATTAATTTATTTGAGGGAAAAATCATTTTTATACGTAGGAAGGATGGTTATTTACGTTATTTATAATTGGAGCAAAGCTGTATTTGACGTGTAATTCATCCTATTATAGTTACCTCAAATTATCCTCGTTTTTGTCAACAACAGGGACCCATCTTGCAAATCGAGTGCTTTTCCAATAACATTTGACAACCCAAACAGTATTTAACCAACCCAACTCTGCTTATGAGACCCTCAGGGTTCAAACTGGGCCTGAATTTACTTGCTAAATAACGTAAACCAAAATGCCAATTGGGATCATTGACTAAAACATATTTTGACGTGGAGAAATTAAAGGTAACCCATTTACTATGTAAAGCTTTTTCATAAAATTAAGATATTCTCTCAATATCCTTTGCAAAACACCATAGCAAAGTAGTACCCTCCCATATGCGTCTTAATGTCGTTGGGATTGTGCTATTCACTGTTTGAGTGTGGATATTTGCTGGAGGTTGTAAAGGGAACTCAGGATATTGAATATATAACAAATTATATTTCACACACTAGCAGGTGTAATGCACATATCTGCAACCTAGTTGATTTTTCCTCTGTGGTGTTAATTTGCAAGAGTCAGAGAATTCATCGATCACATTCTTAATAAAAGCAGTGCAGGGTGGACTTTGGGATGAGTCAAATTATTGGATTTTATTTTTAGAATAATGTATTGCTATTTACGTAACAGGTCCACGATAACAATAACGATATTGATAGCGGAGATAATTGGTTCAGGCAATTGAGGCAGTGCCTAATTTGTGTGTTCCCTGCGAATGTCTGTTGGAATTCGCAATGTTCACTGGTTTTGTTTTGGTGCAGTCACGTCCTAGGTAACATCCATTGTATCCATACACCCCGTCTTACCTCGCTGCCCATCTCCCTGACATGCATGATGCTTTCCAATTGAAAAGAAGATATTAGAGGCCCCACTTAAATTATATGTTTTAGCCTATCCTATTCGAACACAACATGGAGAAGGCAATGGAAACCAAATGGAATGTTAGATGGCTGTTCTGTATTAAGTGGCACGACAAAATGAACCGTGCTTTGTTTTTCATATATATGCAAAATCCTGTAATGTTGATGCATAGGCTGGGATGGGATCGAAGGAATACAATCAGGAGTTTGTTTTCCTCCGTAGTTATTTGGTGAGTATGTGCTCAAAAACGACATTGATAAGATTAATTGCCAATGGCCATAAACACAGCAATGTGTATGAGGCCAGAGTCTAATTTTAAGAACATGCAATAGCTTAAATCTTGACTTAAAGCTTCAGTGACTGCAGGAATTCATATTCTATGGGTCTTTCGGTAAAGTCACGTAGATAGGTTCAAAGAAAATAAGCTATCTACGTAACTTTACCGAAAGACCCAAGAATATGCAATAACTTGACAATTTTAATTGCCTCATAACCCCATAAAGAAGTCGTTATTGAGGAAGAGGCATGCGCTCAGAAAAAATACATCATGTAATAATACATCCTTTATCATCAGATAGTAGTTAATAAATGCATATTGTTGTACAGATGTCATGTCAACAGTACATTGCTTATCAAAAATAATATATGTGGCTTGCTGCTATCCTCTTGTATAAATTATATACTGTATTTTTCTGAAAATGTAATTCAATTTCCCAGAGATAGATTTTTTTCTTTCTTAAGCTACCCTATGGCTAAGTTGTGTAAATTATGCTTTATTCAGTTTAGTGAATATAGCTTTTGTCCTTTTTACATATTTCGGTGAATAAGACTGTTAGTTGTGCATATCTATATGGCTTTGATATTTGGCGATAATTTAACTTTAAAACGAAATGCCATATTTTCAAATGCTTTGTCAACTGTGTGTTAATTCAAGGTTCAATAACAACGTAGTTTTTAGCATAGCCTCTTTTTGAAATAACAAATGAAACACCATGTCCAGGCTATTCATAAATTTGTGCACCTGCAGTGCTGAGTATTTTAGCAGCACCCATTGCACACTTTAATATTCATGAAACAAACAATTTCAGTGGCAAATAAAAACAAGTTACGTGGCTATGAATATATACTGTAAACTTCTGGAAAGTGAAGATGGATAATTTTCATATATTAACAACGCACACTTGAGAGAATTATATATGATTTATATTCATTAATGAGAGCCGTAAGCTCTTTTGTCGTGCCATGCAAAAAGGAATATTCTCCTATAGTGAGTCTGGAACCCATTAAAACCCTCATATTGACCCAGCCAAGTGTTACTGCATGATCACCAATCGTGGTGTCCCAAGAGAGGTCACAGTCTCATTTGAACAGATGCTGTAGTTAACGTTCACCGGCCCAATGAGTAAATGCATTTCCATGTAAAAAAAAAAACGAAAAGTGGTATATGCCATATGTTATTTGCACTGCATTTGTATTGTTCATCCCATTCAGAAGTATTGACTTTGTCATACAGCACCCAAGGCATGTGACCACAGCTTTGCATGTAACTCACGAACTCAGTTCTGAATGCACTTATTACAATTTGGTTGCTTGGCAACAGATGTAAAGATGTCCACTCTGCAGTGCCTTGCCACTCTCCACTGATTGTGTCTATGGTTACTAATTTAATGCAATGTAACCCACGTTAAAAAAATATTTTGGTAAATACACATAAATTGCCATTTATATAAGGTAAAACATGTTGCCTGGGATTCAAATAGGTAATGTACTTATGGTAAAAGTCGTCTATTTACTAATGAAATCTGCGTCGAAAAGCTGAGCTATGAAACAAAATATATTTTTCTGGTAAACAAAATGGGTTTTACGTTTGTTTTCCATTTGCATTGCGGCTCTCAGGCCCAGTTTGAAGCAGGTTAGCATGTTAGTGCTTCTCTCCTTGGCGCACTTCCAGTCAATTAACCGTGAATGATTCCACTGTGTCTGCACACCAAGAAGCATGTTACGCAAGATGATTTGAGAATCCACTAAGCTGATTGAGTTGCCGCTTCATGTCACTGTAGGCATTTTTATAAAAATAAGCTATATACACACAGTAAATCCAGAATCAAATACTGTGTTTGCAACCTCGCTTTACAATCATTGGACAAATATGATAATTCAGTGCCCATTCTTTTTAAATCCTTTATATAAAGTTCGCTTGCTTGCTTGCGTGCTTGCTTGCTTGCTTAGGACCGTGCAAACCTTTCGGTCGTTTTTTAACCCACTTCCCGTGATCCAATCGAGCTGACATTTTTCACACAGACTCGTTGTGCGAGACAATTAATGTTCGTGAAAAAAATGTCCAAAATTTTACACTGTTTAGGGAAAACAAATAAAATATTTAATTACCAATTGTTTAATACTGCAATCATCTGACCCATAGGTGGCAGCCATCTCAAGCCAGAGGACGAGAGGACTCTAGCCGCCACGCATATAAAGGATTTAGAGTGAAAAACGTTGTTTTTACGGGTTATTCTTATTTCCCGTCAGTTTGCTTCACGTGTATACGTTTTTCTAATATATTGTGTAACCCAAAATGTATTAATGTAATGTTATGCGTACTTGTGAAGTGTTCTGTAATAATTTTATTGTGAAGGGCACTAGATTAAAAAAAGGTCGATTGATTGAAAATACTGTTGTTATACTACAATACATGTACAGCCTCTTTGTCAGTCTGCTGTTGGATGAGGGACTTGCAGTGCTGTGCATGTTGTAGGCGTGGTTTGATCAAGTTCAAGCTCACATATTAGGTATAGCCCTGTGAGCCATTCGGCTCTTGAATCGGGTGCAACCGCAACAAACCAAAAACTAAAACATGAACAAAAAACATCTTAAAGTGAATATGTGACTAAGTGCAAACAGAAAATCCAAGAAAAGACAGCAAAATATTGCAGAAAAAAACACCGTACAACAACGCTGTGTGCAAAAATCCCAGTGGGATGCAAGTTCACCATGCTGGTCAGTGCGGGTTGGTGAAGGTGGGGAGCACAACAATGGGGGTAGAGACATGCTTTAACCCGTAGGCTTACGCAACCAATAGTATCCATAATTACGTTTTTTTTTCATGGTTAGATTGTGTAAATATAAATGTGTCCTTAACCCACCACCACCCGGCACAGCCAGTTAGTAAGGTTTGTAACGTAAACAAAACGTGCCAATTAGCTACTACTTCAGCACACCGCTTGTGTTGGACAGTAAACCCACAACATTTACAATTTGAGTACGACGTTTCACTGATGATAAAACCATCTTCATCAGGTGATTTGCCAGAATTGTGATGAAGTCTTTCTGGTTCACCCTCTACTGCCCACAACTTAGCCCAGAAGCCCAATGGCAACCTGTTTTTGTATGGTGATCACCCATCTAAGCTCAGCCCTACTTATGATTGGGTACATTCTGGGAGATTTGGTCATAGGCAATGTTATAGTATTAAGTTGAAATTGAATGTTTGTGTCCTTCGTTGAAACCAGGTGAATTCCCTTGAGACTAAAAGTCTATTTTTCAAGGGAAACTTGGGACAACCAGCAATATAGTAAACATGTAAACTAATTATCAAAATATCTAAAATCATAAACCAAATAAAACATGTAATATTAAAGAACAAATAGTAAACATTAATTCACAATACATTTACCATAAAGACTATAAAACGGTAGTTGATATACATGTACTGTGACTTAGACATTTCACTGTGTAACTCAGTAACATTCAAATGCAGTTTTATTTTTACCCTTTAGTATTGAAATACTGTAGCCCCATGCTTGTATATGCATGGCTTAAGCACTGGTATTGTTGTTAAGTATTCGTTTGATGGCACCAAGTGTAATGTGTGTGACATGCTGCTCTTTATTAGTGATGCCTTTATGCTCAAAAATAAAATCCAAAATAAATACATTTTAATTCCGGGATTAATTTGTGAATGAAATAAGGAATAATGTGAGATGGGTAATTTGATAGTGGTGGGTGTGGGAGTGTTTTTTTCGATTTCACAAGGGAGCATGTGGTGTGAAATCATAATTATTTTTGCATGGTGGCCAGATGTAGCACCATATTTAAATATGAAATATCAAATTGACATATAACGTTCACAAATATAAAGGCTAAATAACATTTACAGCAACATATGTTTTTTGTTAATTTCAAGGTGTTACTGTTTTTTACATATAAAAACAACGCTACAACTGGGAGTGAATTATGTTGCCTGAAGGTGCATTGGTTTTTCTATTTTAGAAGGAAGGTAAAAAGGTCCCAGTGGTTTCAGGCAAGACACAAAATTATACACAAACAATCATATGTCTGCACTGTACTTGGTTTCACAGGCATCTGTAAACAATGGCTGTTTGTGGTCATGTCTTATGTCTACTAATAATTGTCATGATTTCACTCCATGAACCGTTATTTTTTTGTTTTGTCTGACAAAACATGTGGCAACACAAACGCATACTAACACTTTCTGCTAAAACACAATTTTTTGGGGACATTGAAAACAATTGATATGAATCAATCTGTGTAAGCATCGGAGGAAATGCTCTATTGTATCAAATATCAAAGCATTGAATGACTATGGAATAACAAATATGCGGCTAAAATATTGACAACACACTACGGCTGTAAAATGTTCTATATTGGGAAATATTTCTTGCAATTTTAAGTCAGTCGATATGTGCCAAAACAAATATTGTTCTGTAATCAAGGATACATATGAAGAGAGGAGAGCTGAAATATATACTGCGCTTTATTTTCAGAAGTTATTCTTTAGAATATTGCTGTGGATTGAGACACATGACATTGCAAGCGATAAAAATCATTACAGGAATTACATTTCTTTAAAATATCACATCTCTGCTTACTTCGTTTTAGTTGCATTGAGATGGGCGTATGTTATTGTAAAATAACTAGATTTGTGAATTTTTCAATCAATACAGTGCCAGGATCAATATAGAAATGAAATAAACACATTCCTAGGGAATAGCTAGCTGCAGATACTCCCGTTTAATTATCTCTACTTGGAATAGATAAGATTGTTAAGTGAAGAGTTCAAGGGGAAGAGCTTCAACTGTGAAACACATAAGGTTGCAACATACATTTACTGTATTTCCAAGCACAAGCTAAAGGCATGAATGTTACTCCTTTCAGACTTAAACAGCCTATTACATGCCTTCAGTAAATTTGGAAAGCAATTGTGAGACAAATTACCGAAGGTCGTTTTAAGGGGAGTTGCTTCAACATAAATTGCAAGGTGTGGATGCAGCCTAATGTAATAAGCACCATATTATTGTCAACCAGGCTGGAGCACTGGAGTCAAATCGAGTATGATCGTAATATTTTTGTGTTTCCCCCGCATTTTATTCAAATCACACGACTGGCATCAATTCGTGGGACGAAGTATCATATTCACAACTCTCCCAGAGCAATGCGTCACGCTGCGTCATATCACACGCTAATCGGAAGCACCTTACCACATGCCATAATACAGAGAAAGGCAGTCAAATATGTAATGCACCCAAGTTAAGATAAATAGCAATATTCAATGTAGTGGGTTTGTGTTTTTATTTGTAGTCTTTGGTGGCCAGGCTTAGACCATCAACTCACTTACATTTCAGAACTCTGGTGGCTGCCCGGATTTGAACAAAGGACTTTAGCCGTGCCAGCGCACTGATGTGAACCCCAAGTTACCGGCCTACTTCTCATCAGACCACCTATAATGTGTCGTTCTCCAGTTGGCTTCTTTTTAAATTGAAATGTCCATCCTATTCAGCAGAAAGTGAACTCTGAAAGCTGTTGTGAAACGTGCTATGCTGGTAGGGTGAAAATTACCCCCCCACCCCCAAACACTTCTGTCAACTGCTCTGTTGACCACGTTGTGCTGTGACTTTATTGGATGCTGTTACAGGTGGCTTCATTACACACCTTTGACAGGTGACTGAATCGTAGCAATAGAGTCATCTCAAGGTGCTAAGGGCAAGCTGCATTTTGACAAATTACAAATTTCATGTCAACCCAAGCAATACCTTTTTAAATGCAATATTTGCCGAAAATAGATTTCCGATTTTAAGATAATTCCATGCACGTCCGATTTACACGGTTGGCTATGTATGGTACAAGAGAAGTTCAATATATATGCAATACTCTTAATTAGTTTGATCTTCAAAAACAGACGTTACTTTGTACCGACACATCCATGTTCAATTTTAATGTGCACTTTTATTTTAGGGACTATGTTGTCTTGATGTGGTCTGGGACTGTCTTTGCTGTTATTGTATTGCCTTGCCCAAGTTTGGGAATTGATGTACTTATGCAATTTGAACTTAGCCAACTTGACAATTTGGTCGATTTTCAATCGGCTGAGTCCCTATAAGCAACATATATGCTGCATCTTTGGTTACATTGGATGCCTGCCCCATTACTGACAAACAGAGATTATGCAGCAATGCTTTTAATAATACTTGGAAAGTCTTCAAAACAAATTAACCAATGCAACTGAAGCTTATACCTGAGGTCAATGACAATGTCTTGCATGATTAGGATTTTCATGATGGTGTATGCAATATTTTGAATTATTTACATGCACTGCTCAAGGCCTCATCATGGCCAGTGTGCATCACCGTGGCACCGTCTCATGCCAGGGTTTATGCATTACAAGTGCCACAGCCGCCGGCAAAAACAGCAGGACGCAGTGGGCAACAGCAGGAAACAGACGGCATTGGTAAACTTCAGGCAGCAACTAGAAATAGTGGGCAGCAATGAACATCAGACAGCACTGGGCAGCAGCAGATGAATTTGAGTAACGTCATTTAGCACTGGACAGCAGCAGACGTGAGCAGACAGATTTTGGTGTCGACTGATTTGAGACAAAAAAAACGTGTACACTGTTTGAGCAATATTTACATTTTGCTCCGAGAAAGCATTTAATTTCAAATGCATGCTGAAGTGCATTTGAAATAAAATGTAAAGTTAAATACAATTAAATTATACTGTCTCATAACATCATATATTTACACTTCGGATTAAAAGAGGTTTCACACGTGCAAAATATGAATATTCAAGACCAAAATCTATTATCAAATATTAAGGGGCACAGCCAAAACATGCTAAATACATACGTTTTGAAATATCATACTATTAAAATTTAGGTTTTTTTATCACCGATTCTGCTTTTGTGAATAACCATTGAACACGTGGCACCATCAAGTGACCTATGGAGCTGAGGCACGTGATGAACAAGAGCGATGACAATGTCATCATGGCCAAAGCTGTTGATGCCATGACATCTCGCCAACGCTATCTTCTGCCAGATCCCACAGCGGATGGGAAAAAAAAGCATTGAATGCGTGGTACCATTGATTGACATGCAGACCCAGCAGCAGATCATGAACAATAAATTAGAAGCACTCGCCACTGCCGCTGACATAAGGACCAGCGCACATGATGAGCAATTCAACTTATGAATGTGATGCATAATTGATCGATGTATGCACACAGCACGACATTAGGCTTAGAGCACAAGAAGACAGATTCGCACCCTGCCAAAACAGCAGATGTACTGTTGAAAAATGCATGCGTGGAGGAATAGGTGGTGAACACACTGTGTTTTAATAAAGAAAAAAAAAATCTTGGTATGGAATATTCGTTCCGATTTTTACAACGTGTAATGCAAATAAGTGTTGTTCTAACACCGCTCTGCAATGGTCTTGAGAAGGCTTTAACTATTTGTTTTGGAGGGGAGGATTGGTAAAAGCTTTAAAACCAACATTTATTTGAAGAATGTCCATGCTAGCTGCATTGGAACACTTTGCAGTCCACGTTTGACATATATATATTTTTGACTGTCATCTCCACTCAAAAACCTCACTATTTTTTGCCTCTTCATTTGCCTACTCTTCACGAAAGCCTCCTTTCGGTACAGCGACACGAGTGGGCTTTCAGGTGTAATGGTCTAAGTATATAGATACATATTCAAAACTATTCGAAACGTTGCTACATTAACAACTAGTACCATTTTCTCAAAATATTTTACCCGGGCATTATACAAACAGTACTTGTAAATATCTGGGGCCAGGGATAGTGTATTGAGGTTAAAGTCTCTTTTACGAATAAGACATGGAATAAAAGCCCTAAAGGGACCCTCCATTCAGTGGGAGATCGCTCTTTCTCCTTTGCTGCATCTGTGTCTGCAACTCCCCACCCCCTGCCAGCTGTCCTGTTGCCTTTCTGCCCCTCTTCAAGTTCAGGCTCAGGCCCTTCATTTGTTTCCCTGTATCTATGACTGCCTCTGTAAAATAAATATGCTCACTGTTTCTGGAAAGCATTATCAGTTGTGGTAACATTTAAATGCAATGTAAATACACATTGTGATTTTTTTTTTGGGAAAACGGATAATAAGTAATGGCACATCCATTATTTTCTTGCATTCGCATACACCATTGCCGACAGAAGAGTTTCCACAAGAGGGATCTCTAGGAAGCCCCTCTAAAGGGTTTACACTATGAGACCTCCTTTACCAGTGGCAAAATATAGTAATAGGTTTTTACCCTTTCAACTGGTACAAAAACTGACACCTTTATACAAGGCATCATGTTTGCAATAACAACAACACAAGCAGTCAAAATGCAAACAAAAAGAAACAACTCTGATGGTGGTAATGCTATGCACTGTCCTTGAAGTTGATTGGTCCACACCCGAGACAGCTTTTCTTAGAGCCTAGTCTCTATTGGTGTTGGACCAGATGACGCCAAAAGGCGTACAGGGTAAAAACCTATTACTATATCCTCTAAATGGTATTTGGTCTACTTTTGCATGCTGGCCAGACTTCTTGGAAGAGGTCAGAGTAACCATAGTCTAGCCCCACTTCACATGACCTGCCGATTTACTTTATGTGGTGTACTCATTTATACTGCTCGGTCGACAGCCGCCCTGAGAGATTTAACTGGCCACTGCTGGATAGTAAGCTCGGTCTGCTAACCATTACACAAGGGCAACATCAACATTGTATCACAAGCAGGCATCATTCTAACTGCTAGTTGATTCGACTCAGCAACGGTTGCTATTTTATGATTCAAGCGTTTGCTACTCTGATTCTTCTTTCGACAGGTAACCTGCTGGTGCTGTGGTCGACACGACGGACAGCCATGTTTAAGTCGGTGACGAGCCGCTTCCTGCAGAACCTGGCGGGTGCCGGACTTGGTGCTGGTCTGGCATGCATGCCCCCTGATCTACTCCTCAGCTGCCACCCACAATGCTGCCCCTGGCTAGCCAATCTGCCCGTCCTCTGCCGAGGACTGAAGTTTGCACACCGCCTCTTCTGCTCTGCCCTTGTACTCTCCTTTGGACTGATCGCGATCGACAGGTACCTCTCCACAACTTTCCAATCACAGGCAGATGCCTGTAAGCCCAGAGGGCTAGGCTGTCGCTGCATATTTGTGCAGGGCTTAGTGATTTTGTAGAAATGTTTACTCCGCTATGGGGCTAATAATGGTAATGTGAATTCAACGTAATTTATTCTGTTCATCGTCTTAATTAAAGAACATTCATAAATCTTGGGAATTCATAGGGTCTGATTTCATGGAACAGGTCAAAGGGGCAACCTTTGGCATATTTGTTTGGCTGCTTATTTTTGTCTAAGGTTTATTAGTGTTTTGTTTTGGATTTGGCATGCAAATTATAAATGTTTATTAGTTATGATTGGCATGCTGAAATAAATACAGTATGGAGCCTTCATGCAAGTGAGTTGTTCATATTTAAATGCACGTGTAGTCATATCAGGCACTTTCTTACATTAATAAATGCAAAAAATATATATTTTAAATTGAGCTTGTGTTATATCAGATGAGAGAATGCATAGTTCATACGCTGTAGGTGAGTACTTAGTTTCTGTATCTTTAATGAAAAATTATTTATCAGCGTCGGCACTTAGGTTTTAGTGATTTGATTATTTAGAGATGTATATATTGCATGACAATTGACTCCACAAATTACCAAGTGCTTATATTGAAATCTGCTCATCGATAGCATGTGTTTACACCA
Organism: Lethenteron reissneri; assembly: GCF_015708825.2. NCBI lineage: Eukaryota > Metazoa > Chordata > Hyperoartia > Petromyzontiformes > Petromyzontidae > Lethenteron > Lethenteron reissneri. The sequence goes on along the minus strand of NC_083792.1, from coordinate 11,303,655 downwards.
ATTATTTAATATATCTTGCAGGTACTACTCTGTCCTGTACCCTCTGGAAAGGAAGATATCGGAGAACAAAGCCCGGGACTTGGTTGTCTATGTGTGGCTACATGCGATGGTCGCGAGCTTTCCCGTGTTTGGAATGAGCTACACCATCGACCTGTTCAGTGCCACCTCGTGCCAGCAGAGTTCACAGAGGCCGTCCCCAGCCCAGCTGATCTACACCATCATCTACCACGCCACCACGGTGCTGCTGCCCATTGTGGTCACATTCACGTGCATGATTATGATCCGCCGTGCGCTCAGTGCTAGCCAGAAAAAGAAGGTCATCATCGCAGCCCTCCGGACTCCACAAAACACAATCTCAATCCCCTACCTGTCGCAGAGAGAGGCGGAGCTGCAGACGATGCTGCTGCTCATGATCGCCGTGTTCTTGGTGTGCATGCTGCCATACTTTATCCTGGAGGTGTACCGGACAGTGGTGGACAGCCAGGACCTCCCAGAGGCCTTGCTGCTCACGGCCATTTGGTTCCCCAAGCTGCCCCTCTTGGTGAACCCGCTGCTCTACCTTGGCGCCAACAAGCCCATCCGCAAGGGGATCCTCGTCTCCCTGGCACAACTGCAGCGGCGCTACAGCCGTCGCAACACCGTGGGAGCTGACACGGTGCCCTTGGGCGAGGCTGCCCAGGAGCCATGTGCCCTGCGCTCGGGCAGTCAGCTGCTGGAGATGTTTCAGATCGGGCAGCAGGAAATTTTCAAGCGCAGCGAGGAAGACGACAGGGAGGCAGGTCCTCTCGTGGGAAGCCACACTGGTGGAAGTGCCAAGGCGGAAGGCGCAAACCAGAAGATGCTCATGTCGGATTTGGAGGCTTCACCAGTTTTGTACGACCAAGAGTCGAAGGACCCATTGCCCGGTACAACAAATGCAGAGACTTCCTCTCTGAAGGCGCAGTTTGGTTTCGGGCCATTTGAATTGCCCCCGCAGTGGCTTGCGGAGAATAGGGGCAGCAAAAAACGGCTTCTGCCACCTCTGGGCAACACGCCGGAGGAGCTCATTCAGTCGGAGAACAAGGACTACAGACAGAAATGTGAAAGGAAAATAAACAGGAACAACAAAGTCAGTGATCTTACGGATCTCGACCTGTAACAGACAGCTATGTACACGTCCAGCTATTTGTTTACAAGAAGAACTGTCCATAATTTGTTAATACAAATGTACCTTGTTTGCTAAGTCAATCGTGAACGTTTATTTGTCAACTTACATCTTACGTGGACCTCTTTGTGTGGCTCTTTACAAAAAATACATAACTGGATAAGCTGTGAAATGTGTTAATATTAAGTGGCACACATTTGAATGGATCAATATTTGGAAATGTCTGTGAAACACAACATGTTATAATAAATCTAAAACTTAATATAAATAAATAATCTAGTAGAGATTCCATTCATATAGTAAGGTGCCAACATGTAGTTGTATCATCATTTGCTATCCAAGATTGAATACAAGGCATTTATAGACATTTTGGACTTCGTTATTTTTGTCATATCCACAATCGTTGCAGTAAAACTCCACGCATCAAATATTGTGAAATCACAACCCATAAAAGCGAAGAGTTATTTAAAATAATTATCCACGAAACGATGTATCATTTTACAAAGTGCATCATGGACGAATGGCAAAGTCGCACATATAGATGAATATGTAAGTAATGTTCATTTTAGTCACATTAACACATTACGACATAGTGAATGGTAGTTGGCGCTTGGATATGTAAAATAAAAATATTATTTAAAATTGTAATCCTTACTGGGAAATAGCGACAGTTTTTTCTTCAAATGGGCAAATTCATTATCACAATAAAGTTTCTACTTTAATGTTGTGTTGTTATCTGTGAATTCAATTGTAATGATAAAGAGTGAAAGTGTTAACCACCACTGATGACATACTCATTTTTACAACCAGCAGTAAATACCACAACAAAGGATTGAAGAACTTTCAAAGAAGGCTGAAAAAAAGGGGGTCTAAAGATAAATATTTCAGATATATTACAAAAAACGAAAGTTACGCACAGGTTAATTGAACAAAATAATACGAGTTGTAGGGACACAACTGGAACCAAACAGAATTGTATATATCTAGTGAAATTACCAAAGGCAGACCAGGATCAAAATTATTAATAAAATAGGGAAGGAAAAAGCAGGTTGTAGTGCTTTTGCAAAACTACATTTGATAATATAAAGCAATACCAATGTGCCTATTGAGGATAGTTTTAATCAATGCATCACCTGATATGACATATGGATTGGAAACATAGTCAATGACAAAGCAAATGGAACAAAAGTTGAAAATTACACAAGTATAGAGAAATGCATGGTGGGAATTGCAATGAGAGACAGAATAGGAACTCATGAATCAGGGATCAAATACAAATGAGAGACATAATTTTGAAGTAATAAAGTGGGCTTGGGTAGGACACATCACAAGAAGGGATGATAGAACACGGATGAGAATGGTGATTAAATGGTAGCCAAGCAGCAATGACATCAGCACATGCATTGTGCCATCGCAAGACCGTGAGGGATGGGGGGGGTCTTCATTCAGCAGCGAATAGAACATGATGATTAACAGAGTACATCGACTGTCATCGCACAGTTTAGGGAGATCTCTCAGATGCTGAACTGTTGTGCATACATTTTATTAACAATCCCAGCTATTGTCATATTTTATCTTTTTTAACACTGGCAAATTAGTACTGTGTAACTTTCATCCACAATGTAAATTGTACACGAATGAGTTGTCGACAAATGATTAAATTTGTATAAACAAAATGCTGTCTGATCTTGTTATTTCAGCTATTTTTGCGGGTTGCAATATCTAGCCTGTAAAAACAATGAACAAGAATACATACTCAAATTTGATCATATCCATGCAATATAGAGAACTCCTATTAACTGTGGCAAAGTGGTGGACCAATGCCATGGATAAAAAATATCCGTGAGGTTATCTGCGATTTTACCCTTTATCTGCGGGAAAAAAAAAACTGGATAATCTCAAATAATTCAAAATCTCAGATAATAAATCTCAGAAAATTATAAATCCAATAAAATCGGATTTTTGGAAGAATAGGGCCACTGATAATCAGTTTTTACAGAGACCCAACGACTTCCATGGATGATTCGAATCGTGGACAACAGAGTAATGGATAATAGTTCTCCTTTATTATGCACCGTATAAGGAGAACATGTTGTTTTATTAGCAGTAATAGTGAGGAGATTTAAGGTCTGCATAGGAGGCTGTGGGATGTATTATATCCTGAAAACGCTGATTCAGGATAGGGGCAAAATGCGCTTGGCTGTTCCCCTTCCCTGAACACCCATTGCCATGGCAACCCCATCTCGACTGAGCAAGGGATGTGAACGATGCGTAATGCAACCGCAGTGCGTCAGAGAGAATATTTGTTTATATTTTTTTATTTTCGGGAGGTATAAATATCACCACGTCACTTTTGCATGTTCCCCCGAGTGGCTTTTTATTCTCAAAATAGGTATCTTTTGTAAAAAAAAAAAAAGGTTGAAGGTTATGTTGGTGCATATACAGCAGTCATATATGGAGCAGAAACTCACATGGGTATGGTGTGTAAGTAACACAAATGGAGATGCTTTATTTTTTTTTATTTTTTTTTACACATTTTAATTTCTACCTTTCGGGGGTTTGTTGGTACTGATAGTTTTGAAGAGTCACACGTTTCAAGGTTACACACATTGAAGCCTATAAACATACAGAAGAGAGTATGTGTTAACTGTGAGTATAATATTGGTGTGATATTTTTACAATAATTCATATACTACAGTACTTTTAATGAACGTATATTATGAGGCATCAATATTAAATTTACAATTCAAAACCCGAATATAATAAAAATGCACAGCATTGCCAATTCCCGAATCAATGTTCACTTAAGAAGGCATATGTTAAATAACATACTCCTGTGGGGGGAGCTGGGAGGAACGTTGGGTTGCTCGGTCAATGACCAGGGTCAACGGCGGCGTGGTGTATTCCGCAAATATGGTCGATTGTGAGGGCGGGCACAAGCCGGCGTGAGTAGGTTAAACGTTGAGTTTTATAAGAGCACCACGGGGTGACCAGCCCCTCCCCACCCAGCCCCACCCCTCCCACTCCCCACCCAGTCCCACCCTCCCCACCCAGCCCCTCACCACCCAGCCCCTCCCCACCCTCCCCACCCAGCCCCTCCCCACCCTCCCCTCTCCACCCACCCCCACCCCTCCCACCCCTCACCCAGCCCCACCCTCCCCACCCAGCCCCTCCCCACCCAGCCCCTCCCCACCCTCCCCACCCAGCCCCTCCCCACCCTCCCCACCCAGCCCCTCCCCACCCTCCCCTCTCCACCCAGCCCCACCCCTCCCATTTTTGGATGCACGACGGACGGACGGACACAATAATCCCCTGTGGGCTGGTGTAACCAGGAGGTTCCTACCAGTATTAACATTGCCTTATCATTTTACAGGGAAATGTCTTAACGAAACAGTGCTAACCAAATTCAAGAACGCGTTCATGCCATAATTCGCCGAATGATAAAAGAAAGCATCCAGGCCAGTGAGCACTTTAAATCTCCTATATGCAGCTTGAGTTTGAGATAACGTGACCTCTTAATAACATCATGAACACAGATCAGCCATTATAACCTACTGGCGGTCCGAATGCACAAATAAAAAAAATTACCTATCGCTATAGTTCATATACATTTCCATTAATCTAAAGAATGATATTAAATCGCTGCAAATGTAGAATTATGTATTCATCACAACCATTGTTTTTATACCCAATTAAAGTTGCATTGTTTTTTTTTCAAACACATCCCATACATGTCAACCCATACGGTTCACCCCGTATTCTTGTACAATGAAATTGAGTTTTCTGGTCCATTGTTTTGTCTATTTGTTTTAGTTTCTCCCTTGTGATGGGACTTTGTAGGATGAACGTTGAGATGTATAAGGGCACGGGGTGACCAGTGAGGTCTGAATTGGTCTGTAAGAAGGTAGGCACTGATTAGGGGTTGAGAGGTATGACATCCCTTCATATTCCATTCTTGTCTCACGAACAGAGACGTTGTCTCAATGTGTTTTCATCAGCCCGATGAACTGTCCTGAAAACCAGATGATTAATTGAAACTCATAATAATAACACTCCTCTATGAATGTGCAGTGTTTAGTGTCATTTAAACACCCATTGTTCATATCTCCCGTGCAGGAGAGACAACGCATCTCAATTGTCTCTCAATTGTCTATAAAAAAAAAGCACATTCAATGGGATTGAATGAAAGCTATACTCTTAGGTTTTTTCGGTAAAGTCACGTAGGCAAAAAAAATAATAATAATAAAAATAATATAATTATTATTTTATTTCTATTGTTATTTGTATTATTTTTTTATGATTTATTTTTAAAAATAATAATATAAATAGTAGTTTATTTGTATTAGTATTACCATTACTTATTTATTAATTATTTTTTACCTACCTGACTTTACCGAAAGAACAACAAGAGTATGAGTCCTTGCAGTCACGAAAGCTTCAAATCTAGAATGAATGAAAGCTATTGAATGGGGCTGGCAAGTGGGAACCCTAAGAAACCAAACGGTGTCACGTGGTCCCAGTGCTTTAAACAGTTGCCTAGCAACGGCGTGGTCCAGTCAGGCGAGCCAAGGCCCGTGCCGGTAATGATGAACAGACGTCGGCGTTTATTGACGTTTAACAATTGTTATCACTGTTAAGTCGATTCATGTTATTTCTTGGTAAATGTTTCAAGTTGAGCGCGATGCAACTCGTTAATTGTCAGTGACATTTTACAGAGAACTGCGGGACATATTGATTGTTGCGTCGTTGTAAACCTCAGCGTTTGTATATCTGTGGCACGTCAGATTTAAAGTTGTACATCGCAACCGCAGGGAACTATTCCGTAGTAGTGTTTTTTTAAGAGTGAGTTTGTCAACAGCAATTTGTTCGTGAGCGTGCACAACGACACAGCATACAGCAGTACGGCATTCGGTTATCTATGATCACTGTTTCATTGCTTTCATGGCTTTATTTTGGTGATTTTCGAAACGTTTTTTGGTTTAGGCCATGTTTGTTTGTTTTAGTACGGAGTTAGACTGATGGCCTTAATCTAAGTTGTCTTGTGGTTGTTGTTGTTGTTTAACTTGCATCCCACTGGGATTTTTGCACACAGTGTTGGTGTACGGTGCTTTCTCTGCAATATTTTGCAGTCTTTTCTGGGATTTTCTGTTTGCACATAGTCACATATTCACTTTAAGATGTGTAAATGAACTTGAACTTGAAGGTAACGAAATGTTGTGTAACAATCCCCTCGCCCCGGGGAGTCGCAAGCAAAATAACAACAAGTGTGCAAGAGCCGCAATGCATGCGGATACGAGATGCTTCTTAATTACCGCAAAAAAAACGCCACGAAAGCAGTCCTTAAAGAGCCGTGGGCCTTTACGACGTGCCGTGGTGTAATTATACCCAGAGGTTATGGATTGGTTCTATTTCATCTTCCTGCGCAGGAGTTGACACAATGGGCAAATAACATGAATGGGTACACCGCAGTTACATAGCTGTCAACCCGGAGGGTTTACCCCGTATTCTTGTACAGGGAAATCTATATAAGAACGGGAGACACAGCAGAGCCTCACCATTCTGGCGAATTGCCCGATGATGCTGGATGCAATTACCAGCGAAACGTCGTACTCAAATTGTAAATGTTGTGGCTTCAACACACCGGTGGGCTAAAGCAGTGAACTATTTGTCTTTGTCAACGTGACACATTTTTACTGATTGGCCGTGTCGGGTGGTGGAGGGTTACGACACATTTATAAATAACGCGATCTAAACCCAAAAACGTTGATTATGAACAGGGAAATTGAGTTTTCAGGTCCATTGTTTTGTCTATTTGTTTGTGTTTCTTCCGTTGTGATGGGACTTTGTAGGACGAATGTTGAGATTTATAAAGACACGGGGTGACCAATAAGGTCTGCATTGGTCTGTAATAAGGTAGGCACTGATAAGGGGTTGACAGGTATGCAGTTAGTCGGTCATCAGTAGCCTATGTAGTGTGGTAAAGGGTGGGTACTCCCACCACCTCAAGCATGTCTCATCAGTGTGGAATTGTAGAGCTCAATATATTGTAGTGAACGCCCTCCGCCAGCAGAGGCATGTGTAGAGCTACACTTTCATTTTACATCTAAATACCGCTTGTCTATTTAGAGCCAGGTATAAGTATGATACATTATTCTGTATTTGTGTATATAGTGGAGGGTTGCGAAAGCCTACGTGTTAAACTGATATTGTTTCCTGCATGCGCCTTTCGTGCAGGATTTATTGAAGGGCTTCTTCACATTCTTGGTTCTTTCGGTAAAGTCACGTCGAAGGGAAACAATAAAATTATAAAAATATAAAACAATAACATTCTGACGACATTTCGATTGCAACACAAGCAATCATCATCAGGTGTGGTTTTCACATCAGGTGTGGTTTTCACACCTGATGATTGCTTGTGTTGCAATCGAAACGTCGTGATAATTGTATTGTTTTATTATTTTATTGTTTCCCTTCTACGTGACTTTACCGAAAGAACCAAGAATATAAATCCCTGCAGTCACGAAAGCTTTAAATTAAAATGCTTCTTCACACTTTAAAGTGACGGTCTTCTCATTTTCATATATGCAGTCGTATCTTACCCTGCGTAGTTAATCAATTACATATTGTACTGTATTTGTAGTTTGAGTGTTGTTCTCTTATATGTATCCTTTTTATCCAAAAACTTCAGTGGTCGGTTGCATACAAAACCTGAAGTGGAACCGGTTTGGATTTAAAGTACTCTAGTACAATGTAAGGGGAAAATATAACTTAAGACGTGTTATTATCTTGGTCACGTTCTTATTACATTAAACCATTATTTGAAAGGAATGGGCCTGACATTTCAACAAGAAGCTGCTAAACTATGGGGACCTCATTTGCCAGTAAAAATATGATAATTGGTTCTTTACCCTTCTATCTGGTAACAAAACTGACACCTTTTTGCAAGGAGTCATGTTTGCATAGACCGCAATACCTGCAGTCATAATACAAACAAAAGAACATAACTCTGATAATGTGCACTGTCCTTGAAGTTGATTGGTCCACACCCGAGACAGCTTTCCTTCGAGCCTAGTCTCATATGGGTTGGACCAGATGACGCCAAAAGGCGCACAACTCAAGGACAATGCACCATCAGAGTATGAGAGCTCGGGGCAAGCATCTACACTATGGGGACCTCATTTGCCAGTAAAAATATGATAATTGGTTCTTTACCCTTCTATCTGGCAACAAAACTGACACCTTTTTGCAAGGAGTCATGTTTGCATAGACCGCAATACCTGCAGTCATAATACAAACAAAAGAACATAACTCTGATAATGTGCACTGTCCTTGAAGTTGATGTTCTTTTGTTTGTATTATGACTGCAGGTATTGCGGTCTATGCAAACATGACTCCTTGCAAAAAGGTGTCAGTTTTGTTGCCAGATAGAAGGGTAAAGAACCAATTATCAAGAAGCTGCTAAATTTCAAAGATTCAACTGATATTTCCCTCGGAATTTTTACATTAAATAAATATATTTTAATTCAATTTTTTGTGCTATTAGTGTCCTGCCATGAGACAAGTTTAATTCATTTTGATATTTCGCAGACTAGTGCATTATTTAATGTTCGAGAAATGGCCCATAAAAGCGAATATTACAGAGTTCCCTCTGAGATTCCTCCGTGACCTGTTTTGTACACATTAGGGGACAGCACTTTCCACCTACTCTGCCACTGAGAGCAACTTTTGGCAGTCAAACCAATATATTAATTCTCAAAACTGGAATTTAGGCAAATTAAATGCAGAAGCAAATTTAATATTGGTTTAACACGTAGGCTTTCGTGACCAATATTATTCATAATAAAGTTTTTGGTTTAGATCGCGTTATTTATAAATGTGTCGTAACCCTCCACCACCCGACACGGCCAATCAGCAAAAAAGTGTCACGTTGACAAAAGACAAATAGTTCACTACTTTAGCCCACTGGTGTGTTGAGGAGTGGAACCACAACATTTACAATTTTTTAGTACGACGTTTCGTTGGTAATTACATCCAGAATCATCGGGCAAAACATCGTACTCAAACATTGTAAATGTTGTGGTTTCACACACCGGTGGGCTAAAGTAGTGAACTATTTGTTTTTTGTCAACGTGACACTGTTTTTGTTGATTGGCCGTGTCGGGTGGTGGAGGGTTACGACACATTTATAAATAACGCGATCTAACCCAAAAACGTTTATTATGAACAAATTTAATATGTAGTTTTTTTGTGCTATAAAGTAATTAGTGGCAGGGCTGAGATTAACAACTCGCTACACTTGAGAACCTGATTTAATAACATACGGATGTATGGATATGTACCCAAGTTCTCAGCTGTGCCATTTCTGTGCTCTGACCTCTGGAGCTATCCAGCCACTTCTCCTGGGATAAAAAAAGATATATATATTACAGCGTTGTCCCATAAACCCATTCATGCGATCCCACTATTGCACAAGAAACCTGGGAACTTAATTGTTTATAAACTGTATAGCATGTCGTGTATGTATTAAAAAAATACTGTACAGGTTATCATCCTGTTTAAATTGTTATGATAAGAACAAATACGCGATAGACAATTTGATAACATTGAAAGCCACTTTATGCCAATACATCCTTATTTGTTTTTTAGCATACAGTATTTCCTTAACATTTTAATAACATAACTTACCCTCAATTGAGCAGCAAATGCAGAGATGGAAGCAGCATAGATTTCCAAAATACCCATGTCAGAAGTGGTAAATACAGTTGATATAGCTACTGATCGTTTTTCATGCATTTATCACTGGAAATATTGTATCACTCGACATGGACGTGCAAAGAAATCCGGGCAGATGCAATGTGCACTTGACATCGGAATTTATTATATCTATATGACTCTAATTTGCAAAGCCATATTGCTGTTCAAGCATGCTGCTTTATATGAAACATTTGTATTCTGATTATTTTGGTAATACATTATGAGCTTAAATATGATCTTGACCAACGACAATCTAATTTTGACCATATACTTAAACATCGTAAATCTTTTCTATACCCCGTCTGAATTACGGTCTCCCCACACCATCTTTATCCTTTATGGTTATGCGATGCCACCATCCATCTTATAATATGGCCAATAAAAACGCTAAGTAACCTTAATTTTATTCCCTGTATATATGATTTATTTTTGTTGGAAGAAAGTGGGGGCTAGCTCCATACACGTGACTGTTGGCAAATTAATAATACAGGGCAGATTTTATAGTGAACATTTTCTGATCAAATGCAGATAGAGGTGGAGCTCACCTCCTCTTTACAGCTCTGAGCCAGTTGTGGAAAATCCATATCGCTAGCTTAGTCTTCAAAGGATAATCCAAGTGGTACCCATTTTATTGACTCCAGATGGATACTGAGCTGAGTTAACACCAAACCAGGATTGGAACTTACAACTTACTGCTGAGCCACCTGATCAGATATAAAACACATAAAATAAACATAAATTTCGATTTAAAGCTTTCGTGACTGCAGGGATTCATATTCTTGGTTCTTTCGGTAAAGTCACGTAGAAGGGAAATAAAATAATAATTAAAAAATGCCTTTCCAACAGCCCTGTTTCTTCACCTGAGGACGGCTGCTTGCGTTGTGGCCTGAAACGTCGTGAGAATTTTATTTTATTATGTTTTATTTGTATCATGTTATTATTTCCCTTCTACGTGACTTTACCGAAAGAACCAAGAATATAAACATATAAACTCTTCCGATAATATGTACGCCACTTATGCAATAGCACAATCACCGAACAAATTGCCAACACTCTCCTGAATCGCATGAAGCCTTGTTGATTACGTCACTGCATTGGGTGCTTGTTGTTTGCAGGGCAACACGACGTGTTAAAATGGACATCGTACGGGGCAGCCTGGAGGAGATTTCGCGTGCGCCCTCTTCGGGACGGACCAGGCCAGGGAGCCGCGCGGGCAGTGCTGTGGCTGGGGAGCGGTCCCGGTCCAATGTCTCTCCTGCAGGAGGGGCCCTAGAGGTCTTGAGTCCTGAACCTCCAGCCCTAAAGGTCAGGGACTTTGGCATGCTCTTAGTATATATATACACACACCAATGTGCCTAGCATGATAATGATACGCACATTGTTATACTACAGACAGTGTGTAGCATAATAATTATTTGATGAAAACATCGGGAGTCCACAGAGACGGAATTGTGTTTTGCAAAGCAGAACTGGGAAATTGCAGGACTCTATTTAATATGCCATTCGAGTAAAGTACATAGTGTTATTGTGTTTATGATATATTCTGATGAATGACCTTTATTACACGAGTGCATTGATTTATATTGCACTTTCATGCATAGGAATATTGACATGGGAGGACATATGTAAGCCGACCCAAGCCATATGGATTAAACCTACCAAAACGGGTTTACAAATTATGACATACATTTTGAGTAAACTGAAAACGATGCTATTGAAAGGTTGTTGTCTTGATGTAGTTGTGTATATTTATAACTCGAATTTGGAATTGAGTCTTAATTAATGGGTTATTTTCGAGCAAAGAATATAAATCATGATTTGTAGATTGGAGGAGATTTCACGTGCGCCCTCTTCGGAACAGACCTCTCATGTTTGCTTTCATATTAAAGCTATACATTACCTTATTCCTTTTGGATTTCAGCTTTTAATGGCCTTATCACTAAGATATTCACAGAGCTCATCTGAACATTTATTGTGCATTATTTAATGAACAAATGTAAAAGTGAAGCACGAGTTTTTTATCATTGGCCTTTTAGTGAAATTGGGATCTACTTTCTACATGCTTTTGTTGGTGAAGACTCACCACATTGCAGTGCTTGTATACGCTGCTGATTTGCTCCAACTGTTTCAAAAATTATAACGAGAGCCAAGAGTCATACAGCTTTCATAGCACCAGAAGCCTGCACGTTTGGCTAAGTGTAAAAGGGTTGTGTGTGTAAAAAAATGTGCATTCGCTGGATTATAAAAGGAAATAAAGCAACACCTCATATATCCTAACTACATCTCAGGGACATCATGTCCTAGATGTAAAAGTTGTTTATATGTTTTCACATGTTATTTTTCAGGATCGTACTATTTCAATAGAAGATATTAGCGATTTATCTACTGACTCTGATACATGTTTAAATGAGGACATAGTTGTTCAAAAATACAACTTTGATCCAACTGCAAATGCTGATAAAATGTTAAAAATTAGTCCATGCATTTTGGAAACCAGGATTGGTAGCCCTACTGAGTCGGAAGAAGATCAAGAAGAGCTCAATACTATTGCATTTGCTGGGAAAAATACCAGTCAAGAGACTCAAGAAGGTATGTATAAATATATAATTACAGTTACAATAGTAATACAACTGTAATTTATAGTTTAATTACACATAATTCAACCACATGTGTCATCTTATAATCTTACTGCAGGATTATCCCAAATGATGTAAAACACAAATATAAATCATTTTTTTTAAGTTGCAGATCATACAGTTGACAATAGGGTTCAGAAAGCTCTGGAGAAGATGAAGAAATTGGACAAGATTTTATTACGGAAGCAGGAGAGAGAAAATGAAGTGAAGAGAGAAGGTAGAGAGCTTTTACAAACATTGTGGAAAGAACTGCAGGTAATTTTGCCTCATGCACAAATCATCTTTAGAGTTATTTGCGAAAGTTCAATTATAATAGAACTTTCGATTGATAATGATCAATCCTTCAATCGTCCCTATTATGTTTGACATTAAGGTAAATTATCTCTACGGATATCCTTAATTAGCCATTCTGGCCATGAACAGCCGATCATGTTTCTCTCAAAAAGGATCAGTAAAAGACAATTTCAGGTAAATAGTGTGTTAATGAGCTGTATTTAAAGGAATTGCACTTACTGGGGTGGTGTAAACAAAGTAAATTGCATTATGTTTAAACCTTATTTATTTTCTATTTTTTGTCAAATTTTTCAGTGCTTATTTCATTGTTAACTAGTTGTATTTCGTGGATGCTATGTGATTCACTTGTTGTGACTTCTTTGAATGCGGAACAGAATGGGGAGAATGTAAGTGTTGAAGAAGAAGAAAATACAAGGAAGTATTTAGCCTTGATCCCACCTACCAGCTGTGCATGGGATGGTAGGTCTTTAAGTAGTTTACTTCTATCAATGTATTTTCAATATTTGTAGTATTATATGCTATTTCAATTACCAATGTATGTATGTTGAATCTTGACTTAAAGCTTTCGTGACTGCAGGAATTCATATTCTTGGGTCTTTCGGTAAAGGCAGGTAGATAGGTTATTTTTGTTATTTTCTTTGAATCTATCTACGTGACTTTACCGAAAGACCCAAGAATATGTATGTTGAACTTACGCACTCTACGTAGCCAACTGTGCTAATTGGAGGTGCGGGGGAATGACAACAAACCAAGTCGGTGCTATATGTTTAAAAGGAAGAACAAATATGCATTCTGACCATCAAATTTTATTTGTTAGAGGTTACTTTATTTTTTATTATTGGAAGTAAATATACACATCACATAGTGTAAATGGTTTAATTATAAATAGTAACCCTAGTTGACGTGTTTGCTATTTGAAAACATGTGTACCCAATTTTTTCTGGATTGTGCAATTGGTGTCTTGTGATCAGACAATCAACTTGAATATCTCTCAAAGCATTGCGACTCTTCATGATAGAAAGTAGATATTACTAAGCTACCACTGAAATCCCTTAAAGTGGCCCATTTCACAACGGAGGGGCCATCACATTCCCACCAACTCTACGACTGAGAGTAAAGTCTTTAATTATCAGCCAAATTAATTTCAGAATCAAAATTGAATATGATAGTTTTTGGTGCAATCATTGGTGATCGGGCACATTCTCTCAACCCGCTTCACTTGATAACCTGGTATTCAAATACAATATTTAAGTAGTGTCAGCTCAGTGCTCTGACCTCTGAGCTACCTTGCAAGTTATATCCTTAATTATTTACATCTTATATGGTATTATAATTATTTACATGCAGTGCAGTAATGTATTATGTATTTACATTTTCCATATTTAGTAGTTTTTTGTTGTAATTTTTTTTTACCTATCTAAATCACTATAACCGAAAAGACCCAAAGAATATTAATTCCTGCAGTCACGAAAGCTGTAAGTCAACATTTTCCTTGTTTGCAGATGACAGCTTTGATGGGGCTCCAGTTACGCCACTTTTTCACACCCAAGTACCTTTTGAAGAAAATAATGAAACACCTACACGGCAGTGTGGGTCAAGTAAGCCGCACTAATATATGCATCAGCACGGTATTGAGAGATAATTAAATTTAAATATTTAAATTTAAATAATTTTATTATTGATTCCAGCTGCATTGAGCTGTTTACCATATCTTTCAACAGGATTAACAAAAAGCTCATCCAACAGAACCCAACGCCACAGTGCAGATGGCGCATCAATGCGTGGAATCTACAAAGAATGTAAATCAAAGACAAATCTTCAAGAAAGTGAACGCAATTTCATTCGAAAGAACATAGAGGTAATCTTGTCAGAGACCAATATCGTTAAATTTATTTAGTGTAAAATACATGATCTTGTTCAAGAGGTCATGATCGTTGTACGTTTAATCGTAATTAATTGTATAATTTGCAAAATTACCCCAATTTTTCAGATGGTGCGAGAAGTGGGAAACCCAATTCAAATAACGGAAGATGAAAAGAGCAGGCTTTTGCACCTTCCTACAGGACATTGATGAGTCAGAAGATTCACATGCTGATTCTGAGGACAAGGTAAGATGTTTCATTGACCTAATTAATTTTTTACAAACCATATGCCAATTTAAAAACTTAAACAACATAAAAGAATTACAGGAGAGACACAATTGGAAAACTCAGTTGAATATTATTACCTGGGGAGTTATTAAATGCAGTTTGATATAATAATGATGAAATTCATAAACTCAATTTGATATTGAAAGCAACACACCAACATGCGAGAATGCAGCTTTTAATGTGAACATTACTTTGATGTAGATCAAAAACATGGATACCGACAATGAAAATGGAAATATGTTGACAAGTGTGTGAAGAAGGATGCAAAGATGCACAATACGAATTACAATGAGATGGAAATAAGAACACATAGATCAGGGAACAAACAAAAAATCAAAGACATAATTTACGAGACCTGGGTTTTGGTAGAATACATCACTAGTGAAGATGGGCAATGGATGAGACTGGTCAAGAAATGGTAGTCAAAGTTTAGAATGTGCCCAAGTGCACAACCACCACAAATATTGACTAACAAGATTAGTTCCATGTGCAGGCATGAGATGGTTTGTGACAATACAGGACCGTGAGGATAGCGATAACGTGGGGAGCCCTTCATCCAGCAGTGGACAGGAATATAATGATGATGATAACATATTTTACCATGTAATATGGAAACAATTGTCTATATGCTAAATTGACAGTACATTAATTTCAAACGACTAAATAGTGTTTTTTGCAGGCACGAAAGCTTTAAGTCAAGACTAAATAGTGATAAAATTTATTTCACCCATTTAGATACGGTATATTACAATGGCATGTTAGAATGCTAAATTCGTTTTTTTATTGCTGCACTGAAATTAATCTTGACACTTCATGCATAGCTGTAGTATTTGGTGAATGTGTTAAATGTTACTGCCACATGTACACACTAGGTGGCACCAGAGGTATTGTATTTTTAACTCATTGGACGTGCCTTTGGATTCATAATAAATATTATACATATAAACGCCTAGGTATGAATAATACTGGTCGCGAAAGCCTACGTGTTAAACTGTGCCTTTGGATATTACAATTTTGTGCAGTTTAGAAAAACATTGATTTGACTCGCATATCAGTAATTTTTATACGCACAGTCGAGCAATACTTGATCTTTTATGATACGTTAAATCATTGACAACCTCCGTTATTGGTAATGCTAAACAGTTTAAATAGTATCTTACTGCAGATAACATATCCAGTTCAGACATTACCTCTGTCTATAAAAATGTCCTGCATAATATATTTATAGAAGCTTTGACTATCCAAATTACTCACATCATTTATTTGGCATTGTGTAATGTCATTTGAAACTGGAATGGTGTAATGTGTCCACATTTAAGTCTAAGAGTGTATTTGATATTTGGTTCAAACTTGGTTTATTTTAATATTTTTTATTTTTATGGATTATTTTAATGGTGGTTTATTTTAATGTTTTTTTTTAATGTTTTAAATCATTTAAAGTCTTACTTGGTATGATATTCTCCTCAAACGTTGAAAATAGTACTAAAACATAACTTCCAAAAAACATGTTGAATCTAAATCACAGCACTTTGTATATCGACTATTGAATGAAGCCCTTCTCACACCATGTCGGTCATGGTGATTGTTTGTGCATACTTCACCATGCTGGTCAGTGCAGATTAGTGAGTGGAGATACCCAGGGACAATTCAGATATTACTCATCAAAGATGTTAGCCATGGGCAGGAATACAACTCCTTTGACCTGGGTTCGTAGCATAGGGTTACAATCATTGCTCTATAAACAAATTGTGTTTTTTTGTTTTGCATATGAACTAACACAGCAAGCAGTGGAGTGTGCGGTAGTGATGGCTGGCGAGGGCTACGTGCCCGAGGTGAATGAGCAGCAACAGCTGGAGGAGATAGACAGCCGATTGCATTCCATCCTTCCTGCCGAGCAGTTCGCCCTCATCAGAAGCACACCTCACCTCGACTGCCACTCCTTTCAGCAGGTATCAAAGAGGAGTAACCACCCATGGGGAACCAGTCATGAACTGGTCACAAAAACAAAAGAACAATTTTGATGTTTGGTTTTTAAAAGCAGGTTGGGCTTAGAACTCTGCCGCTGAATGTTGCCTGCATCCACTGTAATTCAGTGTGAAAGGATCTAGAAGGACATGTCCACAATGGGAGTTATTAACAGTCTTGTAGATTGGTTGGAATTTGAAAATAAAAAATATAAATACAGTCAATTTTTCAGGTGTTTATAATTTTTTGTCATCGTATATAATGGGCCAAATTTATATTGTATTGTCTCTTTAGCCTGCTTTCGTCTGGTTGGCTATGATTAGACTTTTATATAAATCCCTAGCATAGTAAGCAGGTAGTCTCTGTATCTGTATATTTCAGCCAAGTCACTCTCATTTAGTTTTCTAAAATGTAATCACAATATTTGTCACCAAGAATAACTGTTAATCTATGGCCAAGGACTCTTACTCTCGATATTTTTCATTGGCAACTTTGAACTTCTCATTTAACAGGCATGGATGTTAAATGTTTATTACGTGAATTTTAGGAACATGTTTCTCTTTGTAGCATTAATATTTAGCAATTTAGTATTCCTTGCATTTAGCATAGACCCGACTGCACTGCTCTTGACATTACTTATGGAGATAATATCCGTTTTGTACACCAATATCATAAAACAGCATGCTGGTCTGAGGTCATGCGGCAATGTGGGTAATGCTTTAGGGTCCTTTGTGAGATCCCAAATACTATGAAGGCTTGCAGCACTGGTGGGACTGCATGACGCATTTGTCCAATGAGATGAAGTAGATATAATGTTAAATGTTTAATACGAATAGAATAAAAGAAAATACAGCATCACGACGTTTCGATCGCAACACAAGCGGTCGCCATCAGGCTGCTTGTGTTGCGATCGAAACGTCGTGATTTGTTTTATTTTATTTATAACTACGTGAATTTACCGAAAGAACCAAAGAGTATGGATTCCTGCAGTCACGAATGGAATATTTAGTAATCTGTTGAATTACTGGTTGTGACAAATACTTTAGCTTGTTTTTATTATGAGGTCTTGATATGTATTGAATTTTTAAAGCCTTTATATATATAAAAAAAATTATGGAGTAGTTTGGTGTACGTTATATCAAGCATAGCTTCAAATATAAATATACGATTTTTTTATAAATATAAAAACATGAATATGAACATACCATATTTTATATAAATGGAGCATACTGCAAGGTGTTCTATGTAATTTGAGCATAATTGTGAAATACATTACCATGTATTACCATGTATTTCACTGTTAAATGAATTGGTTTCAAATGTATGATTCACTAAAGTAGAATTCACTTTAAGACATACAATTCTGCCCAATAAATGAACCTCCAGTTCCTGATGAAGCTATAATTTCCTTTCAAGTCATATGTTGCATGATAACTTAGTGTGTTGACAAAAAAGGTCCAATCTCATTAACAGCACTATATGACACACCGAAAATAATAAACTTGCAGATCGGATGTAATTATACAAATATTTTGCGACCGTGACACACATATGGTGCTCAGATGTTATGCGGTAATTGTGTGATCCTGTTATGGCAATACAGTTTATTTCGGTTTTGAAGGAAAACTTCTGTTCCGTGCAAAATGTGTGGCTCATGAAAGCTGCCCTTGTGCGATAAGACCAAATACAAACAAATAAGTTAAACTTGGCAAGGCCTGGACAAACATAGATTTTACATTTTGGTTCTTTGAAAATACATTGGAATCTTTGTATCAAATGTGTTTCAAGTCATAGCAACACAGACATCCACTCTCCCACATGACAATGCTTGTATATTTGCGAGGCATGCAATGATTCTCACCCCTCACAATGTGATGAATTGTCACAATTTAGGGTTGCAATTTGATATTGACGGCAGGAGAGTTTATGGAAAATTATAGCAATATCACACTCGAATGTAACCTTACAAAAAATGGTCTTTTGGTAGTGTATTCATATTCATTTTAGCCTGCTGGCTGAAAATATTAAATATATATGACATTGAGATTTATTCATGATAGTATTAATATTCAAAATTGTTGTTATGGAAGTCCCATACATAAGTCATCATCATTATTTGGTGTTATTATTCAATTAAAGAGTTGTTTTTTGTCACATTGAGTTCATATCTATCTTTACATTTGCCTAAATAGAGCAATATAATTTGCATAAAACACAATAATGTATTCTTACGCAAAATAAGATGCGTGTATTATAAGAAAATAATGAATTGGAATAACTACCTTGATTGTTACATGCCTGTTAATAGCTCATCGTTTAAAATGTACTGAAATTCATTGTGTGCGCATCAGAAAATAGTAACGCTATGAAATTAAGTACAGGTTAATTTGTAGCCTAATTTCCTGTTGTAACGTAGACCATTCTGTTTGTCCCGTTGTGTAAGGCTGAATAGGATGTGTAGTCCCGTTGTTTTCATGTTTCAAACATCCAAGGATAAGCACAGTCTGTTGCTACGGAAGTCTCAACAGCAGCTAAACGTGGTGTGACCCCTGAGCCAATGCGTCGAGTGTAAGCTGTGCCTTTTTAGATTTGAAATCTTGTGTCGTGCTGGCCCATAGCTAGCCAGCTTGAAAATTAATTGCGTAGCTTTCATGCTCTTTATGCAAGAGTGCAGCATTTCCAACTGCACTCAAATTAAGCTTGTAGAATTTTATTTCATTTGATGAAATAGTTGTACATGTAGATTGTAATTTTGTGCTTCAGAATTTTAGGTTGAATGCAGTCTATTCTCTTGCAGTTATGAGTAGTTTCAAAACACTACCACAACAATATAGCTGCCACTACTATGAATGGTTGACTAAATTGTGTGAAACAGGCAGCTGAGAAAAAGTACACAAAATACCCACTACAGGCTTGTGGCATAACAGTGAAAGCAAAAGTTTTAAAATAAGCAATGCAAGTGTACATATTTAAATTATAAATGAATAAATAAGGAAATATGCATGAACAGAGTCGTTCTTTATGCACTGTGAGCTCCATTTAGCCGGTGTAAATGCCTGGTTAAAATACAGTCTTGTATCCACAAACATTGTGTAATGTCTTCTACAGCTGCTTCAGGTCTATCGTCAACATACACTCGATGTAAAGTTTTAAATGTCCAATATGTGAAATGTGTGTGGCTCAGCAGCAGAGCGGGTTGCTACAATCGGAAGGTTTCAAGTTCAAATCTTTATTAGGGGTTGATTCTGCCCATAATTCTTCCAGGGTTGATAAAAATGAGTACCAATTCGTAATGAAGTCAACAGTGCGTGTCCAATGGCTAATCTCACTCCTGTCACAGGAATGTGGAATTTCGACCTCAGGCTCAAGGCTGCAAACAGAATATGAGCACATACTCTTTGCTTGTTTGAGCAGGACATCACTTTGACTATAGCTCATTGCAGTCAACTGAAATTACTTGTCTCCGTAAGAGGGTAGCCATTTGATATGCACTGCAAAGCATGTTCTTTGGGTCTTTCGGTGAAGTCACCTAAATAGAACAATAAAATAATAAAAATAAAATAAATATTTTTTATTATTTTTTATTCCTGCAGTCACGAAAGCTTTAAGTCAAGACACTACAAAGCACTTTTTAAAAGTAATAAATCAGAAGTGAAATCTGACATATCATTGCCAGTTTCTAAAGTTGTATACTCTAACTGTAATTTGCATTTACTGGTAGCAAAGAATGCCACAATTTACTTATAATGCACCATTGGAGGACTCCAACATTTTCCATGTGAGAATGACCACCTGATGCCTGCATGCATTGAATGGGTAGATTCTCAAACTTGTCATCCTGCATACTTGATTTTTTTATCAAAATGTTGCACCTGTAGATATTTCGTGAGATTGAGTGAAGTGCAATCCAATCTACAGTAGATCTATACACAATTATATTGTATTACTTCCCAAACAATAATGTCAGGATTACAGTTTGAACTCGTTATATACAATAATATTCACTTTTATTTTCATGATTTCACATTTGAAACTTTTTATACATTTTCACATTCAACTAACACTTTTCATTTTGTTGTACCAATTGTAAAATTTACTTTGTTGTAGTTCTTGTAGTGTTATAGTTTAAATATTTACACTTTACAATAAAGATACGTATCTTTCCATAGTTAACCTTCTCTGAAACATCAATTGTCTCAGCATTGGTTAAGCCAAAAAGAACAAGAGATAGTGCTCTTGGGAAATATTGCAATCTGATCATTCATTTTCGATTTGTGGAATGGGTTTTTTTTGTGCAGACCATCAGCTTTGAAGCCAATGAACTTAAAACAAAGGTCAAAGCAACTGTAGTGGATTAGCCTGAGTGACGATGAGGCAGAACATATCTGTTTCAACTGATTGTTGACCCAACACCGTCTTTTATTTGTCAATGTTTAAATATACCCATTTATTATCCCTTGTCTTACAGTACTCATTGTTGGTCACCATGACAATGTTTGGTATTGTGTGCAGCAGCTGCAAACCAGCTGTCAAAGTGAAAACATCAGAATCTACAAATAGCTGACCCACAGGGCAACCGAAACAACCTCTTTGTGTCAAAGTTCGACTTGGGGCATGGTTGTCGAATGGACAGAAAGTGCAACTGCTCTGCTGCTCACAAGGCTGTAGGGGCTCAGATGCCAGGCTATGAAGAGGGCTGAAATTGGACAGGGAATCCCATTTAATTCCTTGCACCAGGTCCCATGCCAACCACTCTGAGTCTTTCCATCTGTGCAACTAAGTCACTCAAGATATGCCGTCTACAGATTTCAATGTACACAACAACAACTGCTTCAGAAACGAAAGGATATTGGGACATGTGTGTTGAACAGCAGCAATTTAGACGAAACAATACAAGCTTAATATTTGGTTTTACAGGCATTGATGCTTGGAACAGTCTGCCAAAGGGTGTGTTTTGTGCTCAATTAACTCCAGTGCGCTATGAATAAGTGCGGAAACACCTGTCCACTTATGCCATTTCGAAAAACTCCAATTATATTTGGCAATTGCCCAGATAACATATCCCAACTTGTGTATGGTACCAATGCCAATGAGTTATCTTGAAGTATTTTTCGTTGTATTGCTCCTCATACTGTATGTTTGTTAAATACAAAGCATCAATATTTTTCCGCGTTTTTCTCCACATTTTTGAAACTTGCAAAGTATATCAGTGACACTTTTATGAAGTTTATGAGATTTAGTTGACATCATACTTTTTGCATAATATATTGTACATAAATGTAGGCTTCGAATGATTCCTCCCAACAGATTTTTCCCACCATCGAGTCGATGAATTGTGTCGTGATTTGATAACTCACTTGTACTCTCATCTGTATTGTCAGTCTTGTATTTTTATCTTTATTTATTTTAGCCTCTGGCCCAATTAGCATAGAACTTCCATAGACCATAGATACTATATTTTGTATACACAGTTTGATGCATGCATTATAATAGTGCCTAATACAAAATCACCCAGAATGCGTTGTATCTCATCACGTGTTGGAAGATGAGCAGAGTTTAGCCTGGATAGTGGTTGGATGGGCAACTGAAATGCATAACCAGCATTATAGGCTACACACAATTTTGAGCTGCAGAGAGCAGTGTAGAAAAGTGTGTTGTGGACATGTACTTTTATGCTCCCATTTATTTTGCTCCCTGCTTTTATCAACCCACACTAACCAGCGTGGTGAAATATGGTCAAATATCCCCGATGACGAATATGATTGTAATCATGGACAGAGAATATTTGCAACATTTACAATTGAACAAATGCCTCATACAGTATTAAATGCACTTTGCACTATAAGTCCCACAAAAAAATGCGGGGTGGGTGTGGGTTGGTTAAAGTATATTGCACTTTGTAAATTAAACTTTGGTCTTTTTTAAGCCAAGATAGTTTTCTCAATCCTCTCTTTGGTCAAAAGGAGCCTGTGTTGAATGGAGACGCAGTTGGGGACGGCCCAGGAGAAAAGGCTCTCCAGGACTTCAGGGAAACACGTGAGCTCCAACAGCGCCTGCAGGAAATTGAGCTACAGTTGGAAAGACTACAGAATGCAGCAGCAGAGCCGGTACTGTACACGTGCACTTTGGATGTGAATGCTGAAGATATTTGCCCGAATTTGAAAAGATTTAAAGCTGTACAAAAATTATGTCTGCGGTTCTTTTACGCTTGAAAAAACAAAGCCATTAAATGAATAAAGTAATGTGATTAATAAAAAAAAGAATTGTATTTTAGATATTCAACGTGGGGTAAAAGAAGAGGTGTGATGGTGGCAGCTTTAAGATATTTTTTCTAATCCCAACTTAAAAAAAAAATTGTGTAGGCTACTTCTTCAAAAATGTCACCGCCTTAACATACGTGAGTTACTTTACCAGCATATGAATAGTGTTCGTTTATTGTATGTCATAATCAAGTCCATGTATTTAATTCCAAGATTAACATCTTGTTCACACGAATACTTCAGTCAAACACAGGAAGCAGACTTTTAAGTTGAGCATAACATGTTAAATGTTGACTCGAGGTGAAAAACCCACGAACTCTTTTGGATGTTTGTGCAGCTGAGGCTGCATATCAGACAGGAATACAGCACATTTATGTGAATTGTTGACGTTACGTAACATTTTGGTGCATTTCTGCTCCATTAATGGTTTAAAATCATACATTTAATCTGACTGAAGCACACAAAATGCATCTGGTCTGGTCGAATTTTATAAGCTAAGCAGGCTTGAGCTTGGATGATGCTGGGAATAGGTCAATACAATTTTGAAAACAGTTACTGTAGTCTGCTGGGGTGCTGTGTTTTCAGCTAAATCCAAGTGTACTATGCTACAGCGTCTATGCTTTTCCTTCACCAACCCGCACTTATCAGTGTCTGAATTAATGTGAAATAACTCCCACGATCCACACGGCATGGGGAGGCCCTCATCCAAAATTGCTATATTTGTACAATCATTCAATTATTGAACCGCATCAATTTCAAGCAGCTTTTATTTAACCAAATACCGAAATTGTCATCTCCATTTTCCGTGTCCAAATGCTACATATCCCTATGTGTATTGTTTATAATCTACAAATCGGTGAAGATTTCGTTTTAAACCTGTTCTTTTTCTCCGTGGGCCTTCATTTATTTTTTTAACCCGTCTTGCATTTGCTTGATCTGAAAAACTCAAAAGGGTGAGCTGCCAGGTGTCAGATGGGAACGTGGCGATCAAAGGCAGCATGAAGCCCCGGGATCTAGCTGTGCAATCTTCCTCACAGTGCCACTGACCCATATCGTAGCCATCCCGCTGCAGACTTTTTTTCTCCTCGTTGATCTATGACCCCTATTGCCGTTGAAGCTTTCTGCAGTAATGTGATCCCTAATCCATGGTTTAACCTGGGCATGCACACTCCCAAAAAATGCAGAAACATTTTGACCCGAGGTACCTTTCCTTTAATGAAATCCTTTATGCCTTTCAAAGTGTTTTAGGTTGCCTGTCATATGTGTGCATTTGATCACTAGATATTTTTGTTGGCATTGTCATAACATTGTTGCACCCCAGCAATATCTGGTCATACTTTTATAATATGTAAGGCAATCTCAACTTTTTAACGAAATAAAGTTTTTCGCCAAAATGTTAATTTAAGAAAATCTGAACATCAATGTATTACTATTATCAATTACATTGTTATTGCAGTCATTAATGGATACATGTATTATAAATTTGACATGTTGAAATGGAAATGTTATAATTGTTAAAGACAATTCTAGATTTCGATTTAAAGTTTTCGTGACTGCAGGGATTCATCTTCTTGGTTCTTTCGGTAAAGTCACGTAGAATGGAAATAATAAAATAATAAAAATAAAACATAATGAAATAATTCTCTAATTCTCACGTCGTTTCGGCCACAACAAAAGCAGCTGTCTTCAGGTGGAGAACAGGTCTGTCGAGAAGACAGAAGACAGTCTGACAGAAGACAGAGTCTGAAGACAGAGTCTGACTCTGTCTTCTCGACAGACCTGTTCTCCACCTGAGGACGGCTGCTTGCGTTGTGGCCGAAACGTCGTGAGAATTATTTTATTATGTTTTATTTTTATTATTTTATTATTTCCATTCTACGTGACTTTACCGAAAGAACCAAGAAGACAATTCTAGATGTGATACTTTAGTGTCTGCAAGGATTCATAAGCATGAAACATATTTTCCTGGAAGTAATTTCTTGTTCTCTGGGCCTCTGTGAACAATCAGATTTTTAAAAATGGTATTAACCAAGACTTTAGTAACCCCGACATTCCTTTCTAGATGTATAGAGCTTGTTTTTCCGAAAGGCAGATGTCGTGCTGGCAAGCTAATATCAGAAACACTCAGTCAAGCTGTCACATTGAGGATTATCTGCATGTGCTCAGTGTTAGTTAATGGTGACTTAAGTCTAAATGAACAGCAACTGATGTGCAAGACTATAAAAAACTCTTATCACCAGAATATATTTGATGTATGGAATCAAATACTATATCTAGCATTTACATACTATACTGTCATTCGTTTTGATGGATGACATGCCGATATGGAATTCCATAAATTACTGATTTACATGCATCCATTATCGAAAGCTATTTGGCTTGACCACCCACATGTAAAATTGTAGTTGTTGCTCTGCGTCTACATCAGCTGTACGAAAGTAGAAGATCTAAAGGAACGTTTTGCCACAGTGGTATTTTAGCCTTGAAAAGGGCATTTTCCTGAATGACCTGAGCAAAATGTGTTGCCCATTGTAGACTTTGAAAACTAACTCATTGGCATGTTTGCAACGTAATAGCAGTACACTGTTTTGGAAAATGTCAACTAATAAAGCATCGATATCACCTGAGCATGTATCTTTCCACATTCCGAATTTGTAACAGGAGAGGTTAAACTTTGTAAATGGGTGCTGATCCAAAAGGATGTGAAGTATTTAGACTAGTCTTTGGTAAACAGTAAAGCATGACCCTCTCATAACCATGTACTCTGACCCCCAAGCACAATCTCTCATTAATTCGTCGGGTTGCTTTTACATGTTTTTGGTTTTGTAACTTTCGTGTTCAGACAGTGACACTGTTTGCACTTAATGGGTCACTATGGCAGGATCAATATTCAATATGGTCATCTGATTAACAAAACGTAACTAGGTCCTCCTTAAATTTTGATTCAAAGCTTTCGTGACTGCAGGGATTCATATTATTGGTTCTTTCGGTAAAGTCACGTAGAAGGGAAATAAAAAAATATAAAACAATAAAATTCTCACGACGTTTCGTTTTTTTTCTTCAAAATTTCTTGCTGTGGATTTCACACCTGATGATGATTGCTTGTGTTGCAGTCGAAACGTCGTGAGAATTTTATTGTTTTATATTTTTATTTAACATTGTAAGCTCTGTTTCCAACATATATTTTTACAGTTTTTATGAAATATTGCAGAGAAATAAACATAGAAGGGATATTTACTCCAGATGTTTTATTACTCATAATAAAAATGCAAGCAACTTTTGAAAAACAGTCATTCGTTTTTTGCATTTTCATGCCACTTATTATAGTAGATTTTGTAGAGGAAACATATATAATCCAAACAGAGGAAAGGCTACGGTAATTAGTGTTATATAAACCGTGTAATGCAAACAAATATCAATCATGTGTTAAAGATCTCAGGGATCTTGTGATTATACAGCAAGACTAAGCAATGCGTGCGGTTTCAAGAAGTGACTCACTTTAATGATGTCCCCCACTGGGCACACGTAGATTTAACACATAGCGTGATGGAAACAACTGCACGAGGATGCACTAGTTGAAACAAACAAGCTTGATGAATAATACGAGCACATGGAATGCGTTTGTAATGCATAGTATCCGATATGGTTATGGCGTAGTAGAGAATTCATATTGACTCGAACGAAGGCAAGGGGAAGAAAATATGTACTTCGCTTTAGCCGTATGATGAAATATTTGTTTAGGAGCCTTCAGATATTTTGGAAAGGTTTTATTTTATTTTTAGCTCCAGACTTTGTCACCAGACGTACACTTTTCACACTGCCGTGGTCATGGATATTTAAACAGGAAAAGAAATGTGACCTTCACAACTCTCTCTATATTTAGTTTGTTGACAAGTGCCATTTATTTATCCGTTCCATACCAGTTACTCGCCTATGCTAACTAAGAAACAACACCCACAGTGTTTTTAAAATGTTCATATAATATAATGTATTGCATACATGGTGGATGCACAACACTTTCAGGATTGAGACACTAAATCGCACATATTTTATGAGGCTTATTCAGAATCATTTTGTCAAAAAGTGGTTATGTTGCAAAATAAAGTATACCTATTAAAATGTTTAATTATGTTCCAAATACACCATAGAGTTGTCCTTGTTGACTGCTTTAAAGGAACATGTACAAATATAATTGTTGTTATACTGAGGATTTGAAAAGCATGTGAGTACACTTTATAAGCAGAGCTCAGATTTTCAACAAATGCTGTCGTTGTGCAGTGAGTAAAGCTCCCAGTAATTGGATCCCTAAGTAGCATAACATTTGAGAAGTAATTGCATTACGAAGAAACTTTCAAAGTATTTAATACAGTGTTCTGAAACCTATCCAATGTGCTTTAATACAATGAAGTGAACACCTCTTCCAAACGCGTTCTTAAAATGCTTTATTAGCATTAAACACTATCGACCAGGGCTCTAATTTAAATCTTACAATTTATGAGGGCTGCCAATTTGTTATTTTATAAGAGTGTAACAGGAATGTGATAATTCCATTTTATTTCGTCTTAACATAGCCGAATGAATGAGTTCGAAGGGCTTTGTTGCTCAATTTGCTACTGCATTTAGATGTCTTCTGAGTTCCACAAATAGCAGTTAAAATATAATTAAACTTTTGTGGGTGCAGAGATGCTTATGGCATTTAAAAAATATATTTCTCGTCATTTCATTAAGCCTCCTTAACTGAAATGTAGCTGTTAGAATGCTTGCAGAATTTCACACCAATTCACTGGGGGGTCTTTTTGTTCTTGAAGTTTTGCATCTGAAAAGCTGGTGTCAGTGTCTTGTAATCTGTTTGGACCTCATGGGGGTGGGAGTAAAGTTAGTAAACCCTCCATTCTGTTGTGTAAGCCTGTTTACTGTGACTGTTCTTGCTAGTGTGCAATTGCTTCCATGCCTGGGCATAGCAACCGGGCACTGGTATTGTGAAAACTCAAAAAAAATATACAGAGAATAAAAAGGCAGGCACAGCCCACTTGCAGAATAGAAAGGCCCCATCAATGTCTATGGAGACAGGCTTCTGAATATTCATTGCAATATTTTGATGTTGGTCCAGCTTCCCTGCCGTGTCATTGTAATGTTGTATAGTACACTTGCTGTGCAAAATTACTGGCTCCAGCCCCCAAAATCCATTGTGAAGGCCAAAAGCAGTGTGAAAACCTAATGGACTACGATTCCGTAGGAATGTTCTGCCTTTTCTTTTCAGACATGATGTGTCTCCATAGTGACGGTGCTGCTTAATGGTTAGTCTCTCCATCACCTCGGTTAAGCCTTTGATATTTTAGGCAGTTCTCTGTACAGCTTAAGATTTCCTCTAAACCAAACCTACCCCCCACCCCTGCCAACACTTTTGTCGAAAAACATATCCATTGTAAGATAATTGGTTCTGGCAAAATGTCCTCAGCTGCAACATGTCTCCTGATTGTTGTGACCTGACAGATTTTTTTTTCATTGAATGTCTCTTTGTTTGCAGCTAATTTATAATTGCTAATGGATGAGTTTTTTTTTCCTCCCAGAGAGAGATTAGCAGGCCAGATTTTACCCCCACCAGAGCACACTGAAAAGGCTTTTTGGTTTGAGGAATGTAGCCAGATACAAAGCCTCAGTAGCATAGCATAGTCTACATTAAAGAGACCATGAATTGTTGTGAAACCTATGACAGATACTTTGCTTTTATATTTATATAATTCCTCCTGAAAAAGTTATTTTCTGTGTATTTGAATAAATCCCAAACTACATTTTTACAGTTCTCATACACATATGATTGTGTTTACTTTTAAACGAATATATTACAATACATACATATTTTCAAAGGATATTTCCATAATATTTGATATCTACATGTAAAGTGCCAACCTGATTATCATGAAATATACATTAATTTTAAACATGTGTTGTGAGTCATTCAGAGACACTATTTAGGAGTCAACAACGTTTATTTCTACACTTTACGCAACACCGTTACACACGGGACTAAATACACCTATTCTCCCTCTTGTTATGCATAGGACGACAATACACATTTCTCTTGCATATGGGATAACTATAATCGGGTCAGAGCAGCTAACGTGCTGCCTGACTCACGATGTCGAAGATGGGGACGAAGACGTAGACGTAGCACTTGGGTTCCACTTCAACTGCAGACAGCCCGGATCTGTGATTGGGGCTTCCCTTTTATCTCTCTCGGCGTGGCCTGGCTCCACCCTCGGCCACGCCCTACGTCCAGAATATTCCCGACGGTTCCAGCCTACACCGCACCTGTTCCCTCTCTGTCTCCGCCCTTAACCACGCCTCTTCCGGGAACTTTCTAGACGTTCTCCGCTACTCCTCCCATGCCCCTTTGTTCAACTTTGGCCCACATTTCTCACCCGGGCCCATCACGTGCTTAACCCAGTGCGGGGTGACTCGTCCTCACATGGCCCCTACCACCAGCCACCCCCCACCACACTCTTCCAGTGGCCCATTCTGTGGCGATTCTCTGTGGTGCTGGTGGAGGCTGCAATCCGCTACTCTGTCGGTAGGACTCATCAGGCTTCCTTCTGCTAGCACCCAGTACCGTGCTCCTAGTGGCCCACTGAATGGTACTGCATGGTGTGTTAGCCTCTGTGCTTGTTTCAACGGCACTTGGCGCTACGCGCCGTAGTAATCCATTTAACATCACTACATCACCCCCCCCCCCCCCCCCCCCACCTGAAAAAACTCAGCCGTTCCAGCTGACACCCATACCCTGTACAGCGGGACGAACTACCGGAACACAACACAAAGCAACGAACAGCAACAACAATAGGAACCTCCTTCGCGAGTCAACCCGAACAAACAACAACAATGCAATACAGCAACAATAAAAAAAAAACCCCGATGCACCATAATGACCCACCCCGGACTCTGTACAATACTTGACGACCGCCGACCCGCCGCCTCCCACAAGCCCAGTAAGGACCCAGTACAACCGGTGCACTTAGCCTGGCTCGTGGCTGTGGCCTCTTGGTAGGTGGCATCAAAATAAATAGGATGAGCAAGTGGGTTATTTAAAAGTCACAGTTTTGGAGCGGGTTCTCGTCACTGGGCCCCCAGGCAGGACAATGGCAGGTTTACTGGGGGCCCTGGGGACGACTTGAAGAAGCCCTAATGGACACGGCCCCTGCCGGACAGAAGATGGGAGATGAGGGGAAGCAGGTGTCAGCCGCTCCCTCCCCACTGGATGGCTTTCTGACGGTCTGACGGGCAGCTCTGAGGTAATCAAGTGCTGGATTCCTGTGGGCGGAGGAACAGAAATCCGCTGAGGCATTAACTTCGGTGGTCACACGTCTGGGCTCGTTGGGCACATCAGACACCCGGCCTCGGGGCAATGGGGATGAAACATCAGGATAAGGTGGAAAGTACGGTTTCAGTCGTGACGGGTGCACGTACCAACGTCTGCGACCGACCTTGATCCAAATGCGTTTGGGCCTCTTGACCTCTATCACCTCGAACGGGCCCTGCCACGGTCTATATGACTTGGGGGAAGTGCCCACAGGCACCTGAGGGCAGTGCAGCCAAGCCCTCTCCCTGACATTCCACGGCTTCCCTGACTCCCGGAGCGCCACCAGTTTTTCGTTGGACGCTTGTCGTTTAGCCGAATTCAGACAGGACGAATCCCGCGCCTCAGTCAGCCATCTACGCATGAGGCGCATAAGTTCTGGCACAGCTATCTTTTTAGCGGGTGAGTCAATATTCAACTGGGTCTCCATGGGGAGGTCACACTCTCTCCTATACATCAAAAAGAATGGGGAGAACCCGGTAGAGGCATGAGGGGCCATTCTATAGGCCGTGAGGACACCTGGAACGTGTTAATCCTAGTCGAACTGTGCCTCATTGACCTACTGGCACAACATGGCCATTAGAGTCCTTTGCAGTCGTTCAACCATCCTGTCAGTCTGTGGGTGGTAGGGCGAAGTACGAATTTTCCTAGTACCCAATAGGTCACACACATCCTTCAACAACTTAGAAGAAAAGTTACAGCCTTGGTCCTTAAGGAGATGTTCAGGGGCCACCTTGTCCAAGACATACCCATTAATCAAAGCGTCGGTAATGGACGCAGCTGATTGATCCTGCAAGGGACATGCGATGGCCGATTGTGACAGGTATTCCTAGGAGCAGAATTTTTTTTCCCCTCGGCGTGGTGTGTAATTGTCCGAGGATGTCGAGAGCGACAAGCTCGTTTATGCGCGACACCCCAATAGACTGCAGCGGTGGTCGGGCCAGCGGGGATTTACGACGCGTGCACTCCACACATCCTTGTAGGATGTTGTGGACGTCTGTGGACATCTCTGGCCAAAAGAAGTCGTGCTTCAAAGAAGACAATGTCTTCTGCACACCAAGGTGCATTAGTCACACATGGGCCACCCTCACAACTTTACCCCGCAGGACAGTTGGTATGATGATGCAATGGCGCTGCACTTCTGCATCCCACCCCATAAGCAGCCCATCCCTGATGATCACCGGGAACATCTACCCCGGGCCCTTTCTGCAACTCGCTGTACCGACGCGGCGACATATTTTCAAAAGGGAGGCGTCCTCCACCTGGATGCGCCTGCATTCGTCGAGCGCAAGCCCAATAGTGCTGTCGCACGCGACTGTCACAACGGGTGGTGAAACGTCCACATAAGGCACTCCGTCACCTACCAGTTTACAACGCCCTGCCCCAGTCAAACATGCACACTGGCCTTTCAGCGGCAATCGCGACAAAGCATCCGTGTTGCATTGGCCCAACCCCTTTCTGTAGGTGACAGTGAAGGTGTAATCTTGCAAAACTTACAACCAGCGCAAGAGCTGTCCCGATGATTGATCAATTCGTAGCGGATATTTCAGAGCCGCGTGATCCGTGCGTACCACGAAATGTCTACCGTATAGGTACGGCCGGTACTCCTACATGAAGTTAACGATGGCTTGCAACTCGCGGCGCGTAACACAATAACATTGCTCTGTGGAAGACAGCACCCGGCTCCCATACGCGACCACACTTTCCACCCCGTTTTCTACCTGTGATAGGACGACACCTATTCCGGTGTCACTGGCGTCCGTGTCCAGCACAAACGGTACAGAGAAATCGGGGTAGCGAAGGGGAGCCGCATTCACGAGACCATCTCGCAATGCAACAAAAGCGGCCTCCTCCCCACCAAAATATCTGCCCTTAGCAGTAAGAGCCTGGAGTGGTTTCGCGACTGTCACAAACCCGGGCACAAAGCGGCGATAATATTACGCGAACCCCACAAAACTGCGAACTTCACCCACCGACTTGGGGGTTGGCCACGAGCACAAAGAAGCAGTTTTCTTGGGGTCCGTGGCAATCCCTGCCTCACTCACAATGTGCCCCAGGTAACGAACCGACCTATGCAAGAGATAACATTTCTGTGGCTTAAATTTCATATTTACCGCCCGAATTTTAACAAACATCGAGCGCAAATGCTGTAGATGCTCTTAAAATGTGTGTCCAAAGACGATCACGTCGTTCAAATAAATCAATAACACCAATTCCATCAGTCGCTGAAACGTAGCCGGGGCTGAGTGAAGTCCCATCGGCAAACAGTTAAACTGGAAAAGCCCTTGTGGGGTGCGAAACGTTGTTTTGGGCTTTGAGTTTTCATCCAAGGGCAACTGCCAAAACCCCGACAGCAGATCCAAGGTGGAAAAGAATCGCGCACCCGACAAGGCATACAATGAGTCATCCATCCGTGGGAGCGGGTAAGCATCTGCCACGGAGACCTTGTTAAGTTTTCTAAAATCCACGCAAAATCTCATACTCCCGTCCTTCTTCTTAACCAGAACGATGGGCGCACCTCAGGGACTGGTGGATGGAGAAATAATGTCGGTGGCTAACATCTCGTCGACCACCTGACATGCGAACCCGACACGGTCTGTGATGGAGATGCCTGAGGTGACTGTGTAGGCTGGGTGTGTGATGCACTGCGACTCCTCTTTGGGCTCAGAGGAGCGGAGGTCGGCGGGGTGGAGAACGATGGAGGCACGACGAGCTGTCCCGGCTCGGCGCGGCATCCTTTGGAGACGTGGCCCGGGCAGGCCACATTTGAAGCAGGTGATGGGCGCTTTCCACGGGGAAGAGACCACCTTCCCCTGCAGTCTCTGCTCCTGCCGCCATCCCACGTCAGTGCTCGCCCGCTGACTCCCCTCCAGCGATGCACAAACTGGAGGGGACTCCTTTTCCTCCGGCTTTTAAATGTCTCCCGGCAGTCCAGCACACGCAGCCACTCTGACTCACCACCGCAAATTACAGTGCGCCTGGATACAGCGCGTTACCCTAAGAGATGTTAGGTTGCAATTTTCTGTGGCGGGCAAACAAACGTACATGTCCCATGCCAATGCCAACAGTCATTCTAGAACCAGAGAGTCCAACCCTGCCTGATCCATTTTAGGGTACGCCGCTTGGCCCGGCAACATTAACGTGCTGCGGAAGGTGAGGGGCATTTCGGCTTCCCCCTGTCTCCGCATGGCAAACTTCTGTCGCACGTTGGACGCCGGGTCAAAAATATATGCCATCTGCGTGCACGCAGTTGTCAACGTTGTCCTCTCGAATGGGGGAATCACATTAAAAGCCGTCAAGGCATCGTCATCTAATGTTGTAGGCAGCGCACACAGCGCCTCAGCATCAATCCAACCAGCTAGATAATCTTCTTTAAAGGGCTGCCCAATCGCCTCCAGAGGCAGCGAACTCCCTTACGAAGGGCAGCCGCTTCCCCAGGGTGGGCACCTCTGAACGCGAAGCCGGCGGCACGGCAAATTTGGCGGGAGCGATTTCCCGCCCCGCCGACAAAATGGCAGCCGCCTGCACGGGCTGCGGCTCCGCGGCTTCCCACATCTTGGACCTTGACATTAATTTAACTATTCTTTTCCTAACTAGTTATTTTCCGACACCAAATGTAGTGAGTCATTCAGAGACACTATTTAGGAGGCAACAACGTTTATTCTAAACTTTACGCAACACCTACACACAGGACTAAATACACCTATTTTTACTCTTGTTACGCATAGGACCACAGTACACCTATTTATCTTGCATACGGGATAACTATAATCGGGTTAGAGCAGACAACGTGCTGCCTGACCCACAATGTCGAAGATGGGGACAAAGACATAACGTAGCACTTGGGTTCCACTTCACCTGCAGACAGCCCGGATCTGTGATCGTGGCTTCCCTTTTATCTCTCTTGGCGCGGCCTGGCTCCACCCTCGGCCGCGCCCTACATCCAGAATATTCTCGACGTTGCCAGGCTACACCGCACTTGTTCCCTTTCTGGCTCCGCCCTTTAACTATGCACCCAGCACCATGCTTCTAGTGGCCCACTGAATGGTACTGCATGGTGTGTTAGTCTCTGCGCCTGTTTCAACGGCACTTGGCACTACGTGCCGTAGTGATCCATTTAATATCACTACACATATACTTTACAATGTGAAGATTATAATTTGTATTGGATACATTTAGAAATGTGCTTTAGCTTCTTTCAGCACTTTCACCTTGAACTTGATGATGGCAAGCCATACACTACTATGCATAATGAAGACTATTTTCATTCACTGCATTTTCCCTGCTATGACATAGGGATCAGAAACCTGGACACTGACAAAGAAAATGGAATAATAGCTGACAGGTACACAAAGAAGTGTTGACAGGTGCATGTTTAGAATTGCACTGAGAGACAGAAAGAAAAAAACACCATGGATCAGAGAACAAATACAAATTAGAGGCATCATATTGACTGTTAAGAAAGTAAGTGGGCTTGAGTAAGACTCATCGCTTGAAGGGATGATTGTAATCAGTCTCGATTATAAGAATTATTTAGTGTCAGCTGAAGGAGGGAAACATACCAAACATCCCAAGAGTACAACTACTGTGAAGGTGGAGTAATAAGATCAGCTCACATGCAGGAGCTATATGGATTATTGCATCACGAGACCATGAGAGATGACGACAATTTGGGGAATTATTTATCCAGCAGTGGGTAGACCATGGCTGATGATGATTATGACTCTCATCTCTAGCAAATTCATAATTTAGCATAGTTAGCATAATATTTACCCCACGAAGTTTGCAAAGCACCATTGTTTTCCACCGCAAGAATGATGAAGGGTACATATATTTCTGGATTGCTAGTTATGATTATAAAGTATACATTACATTTGTTGGTATATAACGTGTAATACAGTTTATAGAAAACAATGTACGTGGATGCTATGATGTTGGAGATTTTTAGTTACCTGCACATAACTTAACGACCTTATTCAGTGGTCAAAGAATGCATTAATTTGTTTTATGAATTCTTACGAATTTTTATTTTATTTCCACATGCAAAAAATGTATGGTAAACTGTGATTACTTTAAAACTTGTGTTTTCACACGGTTGAACCCAGTTGGTGATTAGAAGATTATAGATTTATGTTTGGAATCCCATGAACATTCCAAATATATGTATGTGGGTTAGAAAGATCAAGATGTCAAAAGAACACTCTTTTCAGCAAAACAAACGAGGCAGCTTTGTGGATTGTGGTCTTTTTGTATTCAATCATAAACAGTACCAACGCACACATAGCTTGCCTCCAAACAGCTCTATTCCAAACAAACTTGCCTCGTGGGGTGATTTAATCTATAAATATTTGAAACCATTTTCAGTCATGTTGGAACGTTGCTACGAAAACCAAAATATAACATTTTTTGAACAAAGTCTTTGATCTGCACCGTTCTGTTTTACAAGGTGCCATACGAAAGCCATTAGTGCTCTGCACGATGATCTGAGATGGACTTTTTAGAAATGACGGCAAGATCGCAAGTGCAATTGTTTAGATGTGTGCATTCACGTGGTTTTAATCTCTGAATTACGAAGGATTCTTACGTTGTTGCCACATGTGAAATGAGCAATATTATTTTGTATATATACAGTTCTGAACTAATGCCTTTGATAGCTCAGGGACAATAATTCCTGGAGAAAATCTAAATAATATTCTGCTAAATCCCATACCTTGTTGGAGTACGGTGGAGTACGATGTTATATTCAGAGTGATCCATGTCTTTTTAAAATGTATTTCATAATAAAGTCATATCTACATTTGACACTGGGTACAGTTATACAATCTTCAGATATACATATTAAATGCTCTACTCAATTGAATATAAAGTAAAGGGGCAACCCTGAAATTTCTTTCTGATGCCACTGCTAGCGGAAGGGCCTCCACAATAGTGACTTATAGAGAGCTCCTATAAAGGGTATTTGGACTATTCTTCCACATTAGCGCACCTTCCATTTGCATGGTTGGATGCGTACGGTGCGAAAGAAGTTCATCATACATACATATTTTGAAGTGGTGGGAGTACTTACACATAATCCCACCACAAGTGACCTGCCGATCGACTAACTGGTGTTCCCATGTATGTGGATTGGTGGACAGAGGTGGGGGGATTTTACGAAAATCTTTTACATTTTAAGTCCAGTGTGCTCACACGATTGCAGCAACCAATTATTTGAATGTAATGAAGCCTATTTTATGGGGGTTTGTTGAAACATGTTTTGCTTTCATGTGGAAGGCAACTGTGAACATGCCTCTTTTTATTTTTACCTATAACATTGTCTCTACATGCTTATGATAGTGTAAAAAGATTTGAAAACTGCCAAATTAGTAAACATTTTACAGACTAAATGACCTTGCATTGAATAAATGTTTCTGAATACTGGTTAGAAATGTAATACACATGTACTTTAGGATTTTTTTAACAATTGCTTTCACATTACACATTTTTAATAAACTTTCTAAACAATATTGATATATGCTTATACATAAATTGATTCATAAATTACACTACCAAAATTCAAATTATCTCAGTTACATATATCCTATTTCCATACAAAACTATTCAAAAGGGTTGGCAAGAACCAAACTTGAGATTAATGTCTAAACTGAGCGTTGGGCTTGTAGAACATTCAAACATTTCTTTCATGCCTGGATCAGGCCATTGCGTGCAGGGGGTCACTGAAGGTATGTATTGGTTAAGTGGGGGTTTCTTTAGTTCAACCAGGGACATACAACTTAATGGATACCTGTATGCATGCTAAGAATGTTTAAGAAA
Source organism: Lethenteron reissneri (assembly GCF_015708825.2). Lineage (NCBI taxonomy): Eukaryota > Metazoa > Chordata > Hyperoartia > Petromyzontiformes > Petromyzontidae > Lethenteron > Lethenteron reissneri. The sequence continues at coordinate 11,266,285 of NC_083792.1, read as the reverse complement.
ATACTACTTGGAGGATAACAATCAGATGCTACTGATGAAGATGTTTTAAACAATGTCAGATAAGCATTTACAAATTATTTTGAATTGTTTTTAAATAATTATCTTCACTTCCCTTTCATTTGTATAAAACATTTTTCGCAAGTGAAATGCTGGATTTTCAACAAAGCGGATTTTTATATAAATACAAAGTGGTTTTATTTATGGTTGTTCACGAGTAACACAGTCATAATGTTTATTAGTTCTTCAATACACGTCTTCAACTGTGGCATACTTGGCAGCGCCTGCATTTTAGTTAGCGATCCTTAGATTGGTGAATTAAAAACGAATTCTAATGTGTGTGCCTATTGTGACGGAGATAATTTCAAGGTATTCATGAATGCAAAGGAGACGGAGACAAAGCCGAGTTTATTTTCACAGTAACCTGCTTAAGCGGCAATGATCGATTACACCCTGTGTCTGTGGTCTTCCTTTAGGAACTGACAAGTCTTAGTGAGTTGGACTTGCGCCTGTTACTGAGCAAGTGCCCAGGCTGGGAGGAAAACTCGTCTTGTGAATCTACGCCTTGTGGTACCGCTTCACCGAGACTGCCAAAGGCAGTGTTCACAAAGCTCTGCCATGAAGGTCAAGGGAACATAAGTGTGGCAAGGCACTGTGGTGAAGAGGCTCCAGAGATGAATTCCAGTGGGGGCAACCTGCATGAGGTGCTTTCAAAGAGCGAGCAGTCAGACAACATGACACCTCATCTTTCTGAGCAATCAGAAGATGGGGTTGAGACTAACGATTTGGAGAGCTGCGACAGGGAATGCTATTACATGAAAAAGGCTCTGAAACTTAAAAGGGCTAAAAAACCTCTCTCTCCCAGTAATCCAAATTGTGGCCATGACAGCATTTCTATGCAATTTGAACCGAGAGATGAAAGCACTAACGTTCAGCAAGCAGACGGGGGAACATTGAGTCTCCAACTGGACCGTGATCAGACAAGCTTGAGCGAGTCTGTTTTTTCAGACCTTTTATAAAGAAGGAATGCAGGGAGGATAGCGAAGGAAGTAGAATTCCCAGAGCCACATTTCTTTAGAGACATTGTGTATTACAGACCTTACATTGGTGAAATATTGATTTTTTTTTTCACAGACATGTTTTTTTCTCATGCATAATTTAACAAATTATTTGTAAAATATTGCTTCGTATTTTTACTTGAGTTAAAGAATTTCCTTTTGCAATTGGCCTTGGTTGTTTTTCTTACATTTTCAAAGGGTACTCTGTGGAGTAAATGTGTTTTATGTAAATACAGAAAACTTTGTTAATGTTTTAAATATCCATGAACTACCACATTACAAAATGAAAACATTTCAGTAATGAATATTTTTTTACATAAACATTTTTTGCCATGGGCTCATGGGATTCACAAGCCAATTAAATTACAACTGGTCATGATTTATATTTAAAGGGAATTCCAGTGACCAATGGCTTGTGCATTCAAGGTGACGGCGTCACGACATAAATGTCTCAAATTTAAGTGTAGCTAAGCTCAAAATTAAGGGCTTAGATTGGAATGTTCTATTAAATATCCAATGGGGTTTTTCTACGATAATAAGAGTAGAAATTTTGCACGAGCAAGCAATTCTTGACGAAAACAAATTGGCGTCTTGTTTATGTAATTTACAAATCATATTATTCTTTCTGGCATATATGATTATAAACTGCTAAGTTTACCATCCTATGTGGGTGATTATGTTATTTGAAAGTCTTAAGTGAATGTAAATATTGTTCGATTGTGTGCCGATCTCATTTTAAAGGCATGAAATGGAAATAGTCAATGTGGGTGTTTCGTACGCATCTGCATTATATGTTGTTTAATGTATACTGGGGTAAACCACACTTCTACGGATTAAGCTCCTGAAGATAATTAAGATTGTGAAAGAAAGTCAGTCCTTTCACAAGACACAAATATGAACTTGTCCATTTTCTGTACAGCTTTCCCTTGACTGAAAATAATTCTGACATGGATAATTATTCAAAATGTTGTTATTCTGTTGTACGTATTAAAATTGAAGACGTCGTTGTTTATTGACAAAATATAATAAACATTGCATATTGAGCATTTTCGTAAAACTTCACAAGGGATTTGAATTTGAAACAGTGAGACATGCAAAATGCTTATGACGCACCAACAATTCCAGAAATCTCTTTCTAATACAATTCCGGACAACCTAAATCTACCGCCATTCTTATTTGACACATTTATATTTAACAAATGTGGATGGATTAAACAGATTATAGTAGCTAAAAGAATGTTAATCTGATGCAATGTCTGATATAACAAAAATGTACTGCATCAGTACACGTTAACTTTCGTCTCCTGTGCCACAGAGATGGAATTCAGTTTTACCCTTTGCTTCAGTTTTGATTAATATATAAAAGATAGGAGAAGTTTGTATTCAAAATCTTCTAAACAAACTATTGTTTGGACTGATATCTCTTTATGCTACGCTCCTGTGTGTAAAATATATAAGTCAAACAAAACATGAAGGGGTTTTGAGCTTTTTATCTCCTCCGGATGTACTTCCACAGACATTCCTACAGTATCTCATCAGCACAGATGGAGGTTATATCTGATGGCTGTGCTGTCAGTCAGGGGTCCAAGCTTGAGAACCAAGCGTTTAGGCTATGGAGGTCAATTCTATAAGGGCTGACAGCTTTAATATTTTATTAATTTTTGTGTAATAAAACTTTTTTAACGTACAGGTAAACCGTTTTCAATAAAACGTTGGAATGCATCGGTTAAGGATTATATGGAGACACTTAACATTGAGGCAAAGTTATAGCTACCTACTTTTATCGACCAAGGATACTTCACTTCACCGATTATTAAGAATCTATCATTGACTAATTCACATGTCAGTGTATAGTGTTCAAAGTTGTTATTTTAAAAAGTAGTTCAGAGGTTATAGGGTCACATTTGCAGATTGTATGTTTACCATGCAGTCAACCATACTAGGAATAAAAATATCAACTGTGGATATTTTTGCAACATAGATAGAGGCAATGATTAAGTTAATGCTGACACAACTCAATGTACTGGATACTCTTAATACACATGAATGGATATATACTTTGTAGCATAATTGAACTTGTATAATGTAAAAAAAAAACTAAATTTTAAGCTATGTTCTTAGTTGACATCAACAGGATATTTTTGTCTTTTTCTACATAACACAAATAAGGCTTGTCATCAAGTTGGGCACGCTTCGCTAGCAATCATATTTAATTATATCATACAGCATCTTGAGCAATGTATTCTTTTGCAAGCATATTTCATCAGATGATGTAGGAATAATTTGATAATTCAAGGTGAGTCATGAAAGATACAAGTTGTTTTGGCTGGTCAGTTAAGTGCGTTACATATTGCGTTAGCACAAATCATTGTTGATTGGACCAGTATTATCCTCAACTTGCTCTCACTAAATTCTGGCAGCAATTCAAAGTAATCATGCCATGCTTGCACACTCCCCGCATGAGACATATTTGTTATGTTAAAATGTGCCTGTAGGCTGCACAGAAAACCAACTAGATGTTCTCATGGTACAACCCAGACTCATTAAATTAAATTTCTTAATTTTCAAAAGTATTTTTATGATGGAACTAAATGTGAACATTTTGTGATTCGATCAATAAATATATTTTTATTTTACGTGCCAATTTCGCCCTCAAAAAAGTAGGCATCAGTGGACGTTACAGCAGAAAGGGAATTGTACAGGGGCACATGGAGTGAACAAAACAAACCCCTAACGACCATGGCGGCAAACACCGACTGAGCAAAGTCGATCTCAACCGCGCGCAAAATAAAGGGCAACCGTACGCCACGAATAGCATGAGAAAAGTAAGTGGAATAGTATTGCACAGACCAGAGAATTGAGAGACACTCGGCGCATTTTGGACGTGCGGTGGCAGGGTGTTCCAGATGTTTGGGGCTGTGCTCGAGACGACTCCGCCCCTCCAGCATCGGGGGAAGAATCCTGGAGTGGTAAAGTCTTGCCGTTCCCGTGGAACGGAGTGTGGTGGATGTGCCTGAGGATTAGAGGGAGCTGCGGTTTTCCAGGTAGTTGGGTCCAAGCATTATAGCGTCCGTTGATTATCAATGGAACGCACGACATTGAATAATATCTTCACATTACACTAGACATTGAATATAGTGAATATATGTCAGCACCAAAAATGTATTCTTAGTGGAATTAAGTAATCTTTACGAGCTATCCCGGATAAAGTAATGGAACATTTTCACCTGATGACGAGTGCTTGTGTTGCGATCGAAACGTCGTGATATTAGTATTGGTATTAATTTTATCATTTTTATATATACGTGGCTTTACCGAAAGACCCAAAGGATATCATAGTAAAGGTCTAACCCTACAATTCCTTGCATATGCCACTGGTGACAAAAGGGCCTACACCAGAGGGAGCGCTAGAGATATTTGGGCTACTCCTTCATGCTGACTAGACTGATGCCACTGCTAACGGAAAGGCCTCCACATTAGTGACCGATAGAGAGCTCCAATGGGTCTTTGGCCTACTCTTCCACATTAGCACACCTGCGATTTGCACGGTTGGCTGCATAAGGTGCGAAGAAGTGGGTAGGCCCAGACGTTTTCCCAGCACACGTGACCCGCCGACCTGGTCTACCGATTTACGCTTCTGGGTGGACAGAGTCGGAGGCGTTTAAGAAACTTGCGCTGTCGTTGCGCCAGGAGATCAAACCAGTAACCTCAACATTTCAAGTCCAGTGCGCTAACCATGACGCCACGACAGCATCCAGCATAACGAACCTCTTGTGACGCATACATTTATACAATGATTGCATTACAGGTCATGTCAATACAAGTGGGGAACGCGTAAAGCAATATGTTATAATTCACGAAATGTCAAGTGCGTACAGACCAGTGTGATAATTTCCTGTCAAATTTGGCGAGAAGTTTCCATGTCATTGAGAGCTCCAGCTCTTCACGCTGCACAGTGATGGTGACACCGTGTGCCTCAACGTACCCTGTACATATTGCATAGGGCCCGTGGGGACATACATGTCTGGTCTGAGTGTGACAAGGACTTGGTGGATGTAATGCCATAAGGAGATATGGGGTGTTGGCCTTAATAACGTACAACATGTTTGAGCTTGCAGAGCTAGGTTTTCTGACAAATGTGAAATGACATTCTCTTGAATAGTGTGAGGGAAAAATAACTTTTTTTCTCTCTCACATCGGAAACCTCCCTAAGGGTGTTCTGGGGCACTTGCATGTGGAGTGGAGTTTTTTTGGAATGGAATTTATTTTCCTGATAATTCTTGGTCAGGGTAAAAGTGCAGGTCTGCAATTGCTTGCTCACACCATTGCTGGCTGAAGGGCCTCCACTAGAGTGAGTGTAATAATCGGGCATTATTACACTCACTCCTCCACACTGATCAGACATCTTAGAAGAGGTGGGAGGACACGCACACTTTACCCAACCACAGACAATTTGCTGATTGACTAACTGTGGTGTACCCATGTATACTGCTGGCTGGACAGGGGTGGTGAGGGGAGATTCAAGGAGCTTGCACCATTGTTTCAACTGGCACGCTGTGAAGTGGAACCGGCGACCTCTGGAATTCGAGTGTGCTAACCATTACACCTTTGCAGCATCCATGATAATCATTGACACATTCTGATGAGCACACAAAGCAGCATTGCAATAATAACCTTTTTTATTTATGACGGCCTACAAAGTATGCATTTTACAGAAGTGAGACCGATACAAAATTAACCATCATAGTTGAATACAGTATTGAACAGAAAAGAATGTTATGCTGTGCAAAAATGTTTTTACTTGCATTAAGAAGATATAAATTACTTTTTTCCTATCTACACATGTCCACTAGATCTTAACAAAGCATTTGTTTATTGTAGGACAGAGATGAATGTGTTTAGTTTGTTGTCCTTCCCCTGCACCTCCGATTAGCACAGTTGGCTACGTACGGTGCGAAAGAAGTTAAACATACGTATTGTCTAATAAAAATAACAAAATTCAGGTTTTGAAAGAGACTATATTTACATGACACTTAGCTCAAAGCCCTTATATTACAGCAGCTTCATTATTGGCAAAATGAAGATATTCTGTACAGCTTAGTTAATGTTATTCTCAGGCGATGTATTAATCCAAGCTCAGAATTTGAGGTACTCAATATATTGAGATTGGTCAATTTGCAATGTAGTCATCATAGAATGGGAACAACCAAGATGTAAATCTTTGAAGAGTAAAAATTTGGAACAAATGTTGACAATTGTACCTCTAAACTGTGCGTGAAAGAATTTGCGTTGCATTTCACTGTGGAAATTGTGTACAGAATAAAATAAAACTGATATTTTTTTGTTACACACGATGTTTAATGACAAATGCTTATGCGACGTTTTATTTAACCTAAAAAAAATACTTAACGCAAGTCCAACAAAAATACATAACCATTCAGTAAAATGCAATCAAATAAAATGTTAACTTGGAAATAACGTTAATTGAATGACAAGATATTTCTTTGTTCCATGGTCATTAGAAATACAGCTCCATAAAGCACTAAGTGTTAAAACATTTCAATAAATAACATATTTACAATCTCATTCCTTAAAAAATGAAATTAGCATTAACTCTCATACTTTGCCACAATGTGACCCAATGAAAGGTCTCTTGTCTTTATAAAAAAAGGCGGAAAATAAATAATCTAATACAGTAATTTAACAAATAACAAAAAATACCTTTTTTCTATCTACAACAATCGCATCTTCCCACAACATGTTCATATAGTTTATTTTCATACCTACACTATGTACTGGTTTGAAAGCTTCTATAAGAGTTTACTGAAATATCAAGCAAGATTCCTTCCAAACGAAGGCATTTAGGTAAGCACCGCACGAGTTTAACCAGTACTTTGCTTTAATTTAACAAAACCATAGTAGCCCATAGCGTACACTTACGAATACATGTTACCCTACAATAACCAACATGAGACTTTGCTGTGCGTGAATACTGGTATTAACAATGCATAACCATTCTCGCAGGAGCGTACTTCTGTTCTGTGCATTAACTAGTGTAGTACAAAAGTGTTTGGAAGCCTTTCATTTTTGACCGGATGTCTCATTATTTGGTACGTTTTTAGGTGTAACGCGTTTTTTTTTCTTAGACGTGCCGACTTTTGTTAATGTTACGAGGGCGCTTCTTACATAAATCGTACTTTAAAAAAATAAATATCTACAATGACTTTTAATACCTTAAAATACTACGATAATACAATTGTGCTAAACTGCTGTGCATAGGCTTGATACTGAAACATTTTCATCAACGTATGCACACAATTGTGTTTCACAAACTATCTGTCGAAAAAGCCTTTGGAAAATCTCACTTTCAAGTGTCTACACTTGTGCATTTCACCCATGATCGATAAATATATGCTTATAGTTATTGATTCATTATATCAACATGGACTTTGATAAAACAGCAATTGGGAAGTTTTTGTTATCCTCAACTCTATATTGTGAGGTTATGGTAGAATCGCAAAAATGTATTGGAATAGTTTTGAAAAAAACTTGGGGCAGGTGCCAAAGCTGAGGCAGAATCTCTGAAGAAGAAGTTGTTTTCTCTCCAAGAAATGCAGATTCTTGTCTGAGATAGATGTTTAGTTCCGGAGCACTGTAGACATTTTATAAATCTGCAAAGAAAACATGGGAAAATAAGAATTAAGTTAGACATCACATTCCCAGTTGGAGACCAGTAATTGTCTTGGCTTTAGTAATGTGAATGGAAAAATATTGGTCCAATGCTCGCATGTCTTACCTCGACATTCATACTTGAGATCTGAAAAGTACACCATCTCTTGGGAAAAGACAAACATTCCAAGACGACCACCAGCATAGGTTTTGTCGTAGATGGGTCCCGAATCGGCCATGACCTTCTTTCCTTCGTACATCACAACTCTGGAACAGAAAAATGTAATGCACCAAATGTCAGTTTCTGTAATGTGCATAAATAATATGGCCACTATTTTGTAAATGTGTATAAGTGTTGTCACTTTAACGTCACATCATGGTCTTAATATTTTAACGTGAATTTTACCGAATGAAGCCAGTCTTTGGCCGGTGAGTGAGTTGCCATCTGTAGGCAGTGAAATCCTTCCACCCGATCACCTTGGGGTCATGCCACAGCAGACGAACCTACAAACGAGGGAAGGGATTGACAATGAAAAAAGGAAAGTTTTAAAGCACGTGAAATGCTTTTACTTTTATCAAGCTTGTACTTTTATGAATTCTGGATAATTACTATTCATATTCATATTGTCATATTGCATTGCACATTCACAAGAAGGGAGTCCTAAAAATGCATGCAATATTAATGATACAGACTCAAATGCTACATATGACAAGCCTACGGCTTTATTATAAAAACTTACAAGACAACAACTTGTTAACATTTTTGAAAGCGAATGACGAAGAGCCTTGTATTCTACAAGACTAACTTATTAGAAAACTCGCTGATTAGTCGCTGCAATTTCCAACGAGCCTTCTTAACTTCCACTTCATCCAAACATTTTAATCATTAAATCCACAAGCTGCTTTAATAACAATGCACAATGCATATATATATGAATCCCACAAGCCAGTGCTAAGCATGAACAAAAATATGCGCGTCTTTTCTATGAACATACCTGCCCAGGGGTGTTTCCAGTGTGCCACAGGGCATTGCGCAGATGCTCGCCGGGACCGGTCGTGGAGTTGACCACCTTGATTTGCAGCCCGGCATAGCCTTGGGCGCGCGTGGGCGTGTTCTGCCAGTATGTCTGCGTGATCTGCTTCCACATGACCACGTAGAAGCGCGCGCTGGACTGGTAGCCGAAGACGAAGCCGGCGTAGTCGTCGTCCCGCTCCGTGTTGATGAAGAAGGTGCCGCTGAAGTCCACCGAATTGAACTCGTCGTAGCCTGCGAGTCGAGAACATGTCTTTTGTTCAATACGAGCATCTCGCAAAAGAAAAGAGCCGACTTCATTCAGGATGAAGCCCTTGGTTTCTCACATATGACAAGGACTTGTTCTACTAGACTGACTGTTTTGGCTCGCCATCGAACAAAGACGGTCACTGCATCGCACGCTTTCAGATGCTCTTCTGCGGCCATCTGGAATGCTCTTCTTTTTGATATTAGGAAGCCACTGGAGCTACGCACTTAAAAAAATCTAGAATCAAAACTAATTTAGAACTGCTTTTTGTGTTTAGTTTGTTGTCCTCCCGGACCTCTGATTAGCACGGTGGGCTACGTACGGTGCAAAAGAAGTTCAACATACATGCTGTGATTCCACCACGACACTGCAGATCACATCACTTCTCTTTCTGCTTCGTTCCTCATGCTGTTCGACCGTTACTACTTATAAGATACATTTTCATTGAAAACGTAAACTATCACATCCCATTGCCATCCAAAGTGTTGTTGAAACAAAATTTTACACGATCATGATAATTACTGGCTCAATTTCTCACTGAAATATTTTTGGAGTTGCCGGTAAACTGGAGTAGCCAGAGTCACGGCAAGAGGTATTCTGGATGTGGAAATATATTCTGCGTCACCGACCCATTTGCAATTTAACCCCCTCTCCTCCCTCCACGATTTACGCTGTTGTTAATCACAGCGCAAGCAAGGAGCTGCCCCGTGCGGGTGACTTTGCAGGCACTCACCGATAGCGAGACCTGGATCGCAGTTGACGGTTTGCACCAGCTCCTTGCCCTGGTGCCTCACCACCCAGTTGGGGTCGATCTGAGCCGTTCCCTTCGGGTCGAGCGGCACCATCTGGAACTTGCGGAAGTCCGTGAAGGTGATGCCAGAGTTCTCGGGGCACACGTCGTCAATGTCCAGAATGGTGTCGTTGTCAAAGTCGTACTTGCACGCATCACCACGGCCATTGCCTGGACCGACAGAGAGAGAGAGAACAAGAGGCGGTTGGTTTTTGAGAAAGCTTCCACAAATTAGCGTATTATAAATAGTATTATGAACTCATTTAGGTAGCTACTGCTTAATTACCAAAAGTGAATGTTTTCCAAATATGTAAGTGTCCCTTTTACATATATACTGATGGGCAGATGTTTGGCAAGCCATATCAGGTGGCTATAGAGAGCTTAGAAGCCATAGTGGTCTGCTTAAATTGACAAATTCTACTCAAGCTGTGTTGTATACAAACCACAATCTCTACGTACATATCACCTTTTCGTAATCAGAGTAGCACAGCTTTACCCATCATTCAATAGTACAGGAGCATATCACACCGCAGAAACTCAACAATGGCAATGTAATAAAGCAGGAGGATACGCAACCTTATTTAACCTTATTTACACGATGAAGGAAATAAAATGACACGTTAGGAGAATGAGCCTGGACAGGATCCAAGACTTGGCAATGCAACAAATACTTGGCAGGAAAAAAGGAATAGAGGAACACGGAAAACCAGGCGGAGATCTGCAGCTGTAAAGCGATCCAGAAAAAAAGGGATTGAGATCGAAATAAGCAGTGACACTGGGCTCAAGAAGGAACATCCACAGGGCAAATTTGTTCAGCCCCAACGCCCGCCAATGAGCTAAACTAAACTATACTAAAGTATTTATATTTTACCAGGTAAGGACCTCTGAGCTATATAGCTCTTTTTATCATAAGTGACCTGGCCGCAAATGATAGCTCAAGGAAGTGGGTTAACATGTGGCAATTTATAACAGCCAAATACTCTAAACACACGTTTACAAAATGTGGAGGGAAAAACCGGAGGACCCGGAGAAAAGTCCACGCGACCACGGGGAGAACATGCAAACTCCAAATATACAGCAGGCATCAGGCAAGGTAATTAACATCTCGCCACGTCGTGCCCTCTGACGAAAGTGTCAGGTTTCCGTTGTGACAATTGGTGCATCGCCAAGCGATTCTTCCATCTCCAGGGGCGACATCGGCGGCGGTGGCGGCGGCGCTCACCATTAGAGTCCAGCTGGTCAGGGTTGGCCACGAGGCGGCAGTTGTCCTTGTCGTCGGGAATGCCATCATTGTCGTCGTCGTGGTCGCAGGCGTCCCCTTTGCCGTCGCCGTCGTGGTCGGCCTGGTTCGAGTTGGGGATGTACGGGCAGTTGTCCAGGTTGTTCTGGTGGCCGTCCTCGTCGATGTCCTCGTTGCTGTCGCACGTGTCGCCCACCAGGTCCGAGTCGGCGTCGGACTGGGGTCACGGGGTCAATGGGGCAGGGTGAGGGAAGGGAAACGTTAGCATTTGTATTCACGGTGGCCTCAAATCTGAATTTTCGAACTAATGCAAAGTCGATCAATTAATGAAAAGGTACGGTTTGTTTAAGAGTAAAATTACACGTGATCCATTTACCACAAGGTTGCTTTAGATCTATTCTTTAAATTATCTTAACCACATGCAGCAGCATATTCAACTGCAGTGTGCCAATATCTTCATGATCATCCATGATCAATCCACGACTGGATTAAAGCCTCACCAAGGTCATCTCCCAGCAGTGGCTTGACAAAACGTCCGTGCAGAATACACGTCGCTACCAGGCGATGAACTGAGAGGTGTGTTCACCTGGTCTGGGTTGTGTTGTAGAGGGCAGTTGTCGCACTGGTCACCGACTCCATCAAGGTCAGTGTCGCGCTGGTCGGCATTGTACACGTAGGGGCAGTTGTCGATTTCATTGAGAATGTCTGGAAGAAAGAGTAATTGAACAATTCAGTTATTAAGCATTCCAATCGGTGGAAAACACATTTCTGTTTTAAGCACTTTGCGTGGTTGTGTGTGACGTAGGCATACTGAGTAACGGCGTATGAAATGTCAGGAAAATGGAATTTGACTCATCTACGAGGTTTCACAATGCAGTAATGGCATGCTCAGACACGGAGTGATTAGTGATCGCCTTCAGCAAACTTCCGCACCCAGCTATGCCGTGACACTTGATGCGTGCCTTTTTTTAAATCCCGCCTGAAAGAAAACCCCATCCCCGTGTATGCGGGCGCCCCGTGAAAAATAATTACACCCCCCCCCACCTCCCCACCGCCAATTGCGTGTTGAGAGAGCGTGAAGTCGTAAAAGTGTCGCTTTCATAATTTGTCGGTTGCAGGCGAACGCGGCGGAGATTTACGTGCCGTTGCTTAGTGCCGCCCCCCCCCCCATGTCAAAATATCCACGGGCCGAAAGCGTGAGGCCACGGGGAAGTCGCCGCCACTTTACCGTCGCCATCGATGTCCGGAGAGCAGGCGTCGCCGGTGCCGTTGCCGTCCGTGTCGGCCTGGTCCGTGTTGTGGTCGTAGGGGCAGTTATCACAGCGGTCGCCGACGTTGTCTCTGTCGTAGTCGTATTGCCGCGGGTTGAACACCATGGGGCAGTTGTCCTGTGGCAGAGCGAGCGACTCGGGCGTTAATGAGTGAACCGGCCGCTGTGCAGAAGACGGCCGCCGGCCAGTGACCTCGCTTGGCGAAGGTTGCTTTGAGTTCACAGCCGCATTGTGTTAAAGCTGCCTATGGTGTTAATTACAAGATGGTTTTAAAGACTAATAACGGAGTGGCAGCCAAGGAATGGAATGCGTCTACCCTGGACGGCTGCCGAGGAGATGGAGTTGTGAAATCAGCTCGTGCGCAGATGTTAGGTGGATTGTTGCATCTCGGGATGGTGAGACATGGTGGCGGCTTGGCAAGGCTTTTGTCCAGCAGTGGATTGAGTTACGTTGTTGTTGGTGGCAACAATAATTGGATGTGCGTGGACAGGACGGCCGAGCTGAGTTCATCACAAGGACTTGTATCAAGAGCGCTTACCCCATCGTCGGTAATCCCGTCGTTATCATCGTCGTCATCACAAGCATCTCCAACGCCATCCTTGTCGTAGTCCTCTTGGCCAGAGTTGGGTAGGTTGGGACAATTGTCCTGTTGGCAAAAAAAGTGAATTTATTTGCCGGCAAATATAAGCAAGAAGTCCATTCTGTGTCTCAACATTTTTGTTTAATGTCATCCTATCGGCTCTCCAGCCCTCTCTTATCAAGTAGCATTTGGCGAAAGCAAGCAAATTCTGGATCAGTTTTGACCTTCTGGGTCTCGATCAGAAGAGGTAGGCTTTGTTAAACAAATGCTGCTGGGCTACTATGTGGTATTGGCAAGATCACTCCCGGTCAGGTTGCAAAAAAATATATGTCTACATAGATCATATTCAGTTCAGTCAAGGATTGATTCAAAACTCCAATTCAATAGATTATTACATTGCCCCCATCAAATTGAATGCTTACGCTGTTAAATAAAATGTCTTGTGTGGATTTAAAAGTTCTCATTAATATTGCAGTAATGTAAATACCACAACATTTGAGATATTAATGTCCCTGTGAAATTAGCAATGGCAATTTGTCATAAATTGTAATTATGTTGATGGGTACAATAATGTTTAATGCAGCTCAGCATGTTTGCACTTGACGACATTAGTTAGACTGCACATGTTCTAACCTCTGCCAAGCATCAAGCAGGTCTGATCTGGACCGAGGTGCAGACAGGGAGGTCGTAAGCCTGAAATTATAGCTTATTTCAAGGCAGTTTCACCCACATTCCATGCGTGCCTTGGGCTCCTTGTTGTGTACTATGTGCTTGCCTGCTTCAGGAAGTCCTTGCGGACAGCACCAATGAGGGCACTTAAAGCCAGCAACTGGACTCTCAGGGCTGAGTGGTTGCCAGATTACAGTGGCAGAGAGTGTTTTCCATCCCTCAGCTACTTGCCTATTAGCATAATGTATTTGTCTGGTAGTTAAAGAGTCAAATCCGCCTATCAATAGCATCTTAAAGGTAAAGGTGCAGCCCTGCAATTGCTTGCTGATGCCACTGCTAATAGAATGACCTTAACAAGAAGGAGCGCGAGACAGCCCCTTTAGAGCGTATTTGGCCGACTCGTTTATGACCATTATCGTGTGCTTAGGCGCAATTATCAAAAGGAAGTGTTTAAAAATGTATATTAATTTTAACGGTTCAACAAACTTTATGCTTTATGTCATAATGCCCCACTTTGGTGAACTATCAGGTTTTTTTTTTAATTAAACTTCTTTCACACCGTACATAGCCAACCGTGTTAATTGGAGGTGCGGGAAATGTGGATAACTCAACCCTCATTGTAATCTGATTTTAATTGTAATTACATTGGATGTTTTTAACGTTGGATTTGGCTGAAGTACATCATCTTTTCCATATCTTCAATCTCATAATTATTTTTGGACATTTTTTTCAAAACCGTATATATATTTTTTTATTTCATACAGACAAATAAGCAAGCCTCGAACCAAGACAGCTGGATCTGTTCTGATAATTCATTTTGCCTGTGATCCATATCGCAGTGACATTTTAACACTGAGGTCATGTTTCAAAAAGACACCACCAAACTCCACCCTTATTAAACAGGCTGACTTTTATAGCTTACTTCGGGGGTTTAACTTAAGCCACCTTTTAATTGTGTAAGAAAGAAATCACCCCTCCTTTTCCCTTTGTGTTGAAAGAGAGAGTGGATCACACAATAATTCGATTTCTGTGGTGAGCGCAATATTATTTTAAGTGTTTGCTTTCTTTAAAATGTTTATCACGTAAATTAATTGGTTGTACGTACAAGTTAATGAGCCTGTATGAAGAATGTTTTCTTGAAAATGAGGCCAATTTTTTTCATATATACAACAAATAACATGTGAAAAACGTATCTTATCATTCTTGAAATCATGCATTATTCGTTTAACAGGGCTTTGTATAATGCAACTTCACTTTATTTTTTAATATAGTAGTTTTTTACCTTTGTGCTGCCCAACACTAACAAATCGTTATTATCAACCTTCATCTTAACCGGCTCAATCCAGACCGCCCAGGAATTCAATCACAGAGATCCATTTATTACATTCTTCGAGCAGCAGGGAGCCCAATTCCAAAAGAAAACATTACAGTAGCGTTTGGCAGCGAGCTGCACTGCCGCCACAAGTGTTGACGCTGGGCAGACGGGAGAGCACATTAAAGAGCTGTATCGCGTTACCCCTCGGCCAGAGGCAGTGAGTGGCGGGGCGCTCACTCGCTGCTCTCTCGGCACCCGGTCCAGCGCGAATGAAACATGTGTTGGGGCCTCAAAAGGCATTTAGCGACTATTTCATTTCGCACGTCTGTTACGTGAGATGCGGGAGGGTTACACAAGAGTGGCTGGATGGGATCGGATCTGAGGCGGGGAGGGGGATGCGAAGATGCCGCTTTTGATGAGCCGCCAAAGTCTGTCGCCGAGCTCCATGAGAAAGTGGCCCCCGTCCCATCGGCAACTCGCGATGGGCGATGAAAGTGCGGCCACCTAAAGTGGCTGCCCCATCAACAGGACAAATGCTTAATCTGAAAGGTGTTTTCTTCCCCTCCACTAGACTTCAAACAGCTCACTACTTGCCATTTTTTTTAGACTTCAAAAAGGACGGATATTTTTACTTGACGATTTCTTCTTGGGTTTGTCCTTACGATAAATTGAATCAAAATGTGCCCGAGATGAATGAACTGCTGATTTTTTTTTCTGCTGACTGACTTCATTACGTATGAATCGCATTTTTAGTTTTCATTACTATTATGCGTGTAGTTGTACAATTGCTTTGGGTCAATTTCCCACGGAACACACTTTTATAATGTCATACGCATAGCCATTCATGGCGTTGGTGGTAGTGTGTTGTGATAAGAGGTCAAATCAAATGCTAAACAATAACAATTTTATTTACAGCAATTCGCAAAGGTATCCAAATATTAAAGTTCACCTTCCTGTCCTGCTGCCACCTACCTACATTGCCATGTGGCCCCATTTCACCAGTCGGACCACACTCCCCAAAATCAGCCTTCTTTAAGCCTTTGCATACACACACACATACCGTGTGTATATAAATAAGCATCGTTCTGGTTTTTGGCAGTTTAGCCTGTAGGGGGCTGCAACATCCTCGGCACACGGGGCGGGCTTTAAACTACGACTCGCTCCGCAAAGCGCGGCAGCCCCCCCGGAGCGCCGTTGTGTGCGCGGGGCGGTGCAGAATCGGCGCCGTACCTTGACGCAGTGGTAGGTGGTGTTGTCCAAACAGACGAGGTCCTTGTTGGGCCAGCCGTCCAAGTCGGTGTCCTCGCCGCAGATGACGCCGTTGCCCGCGTAGCCCGGGTTGCACTCGCACTTGTACATGGGGTCGCGCTGGTGGCCCAGGTAGACGCACTTGGAGTTCTTGTGGCACTTGTGGGTGCCGTCCTTGCACGGGTTCTGCGGCTCGCACACCTGAGGGAGTCCAGCGGGGGGTGATGGTTAGGGTTTCATTCCGCTCACAGGTTGTCGGCTGTTCACTGACTGCTATTTAGGCGTGCATCGATTCACCATCTCCCAGTGATTGTCTCGTTTTTCTTTCCTCTTGTTACATTGTTTATTGGGGTTTTTTCAGTCTCGTTTGTTCGACCGTTACATGAAATTATCCTAAATGTAACGTTGCCATGTAATTTTCACGTAATTCGAGCAGGTTTGCAAAATAGTATTTTCTCAGGCGCATTATTCGATGCGTGCGTCGTGAGCGTAAGAACTAATTGTAATCCATTAATCCATTGATGCATCGTTGCATGCGGCGTGCGGGAAGGGCAGGAGAGGGAAAGTGGGGTTTATGATCGATTGGGAGTAAACACCGCAGGTGGAACAAGCTTGTTTCCTGATGCAATTAAACCTGCGGCCTTTTTGGCATTCATTGTCGGTGGGTGGTGTAATTCGCAGGGGATTTGCATAATCGCCTGCAGAATAATGTCGGTCATTGTAGTAAACTTGAGCGGTTACCGCACACATTTATATATTTATTTACCTGCTTAGAAAGCTTGGCGTCCTCGAGCCCGATCCCGTACGGCAGGTTGCCCGAGAACCGCGGGGGGCACGGCATGCAGCGGAAACCCGGGGCCTCGTTAACGCAGCGGTCATCACGGAAGCACATTCCGGACACCACCTCGCACTGCCAGACAAAAACAACATTCTGGTTACACAGGGCGCAAAGGTTTCCGTCCGAGTGTTGCGATTACGTTCGATTTGCAGCCAGCAAACTACAGCCGTAACTCGACGTGAGTATGTGTATATGTCTATAAAACATGTCTATGCAAATCTTTATGGATGTTAACTAATATTTGAATGAAGTAGTTAATTAAGCCGGTCACCTCGTTGATGTCAGAGCACTCGATCCCATTTCCTTGATAGCCTTTGGGACAAGCCCCACACTTCCACGTGCCATCTGCAAAACTGTTGCACTTTGCTCCAGCAAAGCAAGGGTTGGATAAGCACCCGTCTGGGGAAACAAAACAGATGTCTTGCAGTCTGTTTCCACACGTCAGCTGTGCAACAGCAATAATGCGACGGAATGTTCATTGTTTTTTTCTGAAAACGGATTGAAGTACCACGCCTTGAACCGTTGGCATATTTCCTCGCTTCACAAATTGTTGCCTCTTGCAAGGGAATTTGTAATTCATTATGTTGACGTGTTTTGATCTTTTTAAAACGTAGGCTTTTGCGACGTATTATTAATAATTACGTTTTTTGGGTTAGATTGCGTTATTACACATTTATAATAACGCGATCTAACCCAAAAACCTTGATTATAAAGTGTTCTGATCTTGCCATTGGAAACCTATCATAAAAATGCAATTATTATATCACCAGCAATGCCATGTGCAATAAACATTTTGATGAATAACTGAAACAACTCAGAGATGAATTGGTAGTTATGGTGGCACCTGGGGAGCCGCATCAATTGGGGATTTTTTTCCTTGTCGTTAGTTGCAATTGAACGAATACACAAAGAGAATAGCAAATGAACGAGTGGATGGACGACGGATGGATGGGTCGAGAGCCGTACCAACGGGGCAAGGTTTCTTGTTGCAGATCTCGGTCTCGCGCTCGGACCCCAGGCAGTCCTTGCCGTTGTACTGCGGCTTGGGGTTGTTACAGAGGCGCGCCCGCTCACGGAGGGCCCCGCCGCACGTCACGGGACAGGCCGACCATGGAGACCAAGGCCCGTACTGCCCATCCACTGTGGGTGGAGCGAGAGGAGACATAGAGATAGGGGGGTTGAAAAAACATTCTTGCATCGGCATGGGTTACATTAAAACGCTTTCTCGAGAAATGCTTGTTCTCGGAAGTATTTAAGTCGCGGTATGGATATCTTTCAGGGCAAAATGGGTTTCCTTATTAGCAAGCGTGCATTGTTTTGCTCTGGTTCGTGTCTCGAAGTTTTGGGCAACCCTTTGATCAATTTGGCCGGTTTTCAAAAAGGTAAGTCGCTAACAGCAACACGACTTGTGGTTTTGTTCGCATTGAACCATCTCTCCGAGAGTTACAGGAATCCCCTGGTACAGGCAGACAAAACGCATTAACTTTCTTCAACATTATTTGAAAAGCATCCCAAAAAAAATAACCTGTAAAAACAAAGTTTTTCACTATAAATCCTTTATATGCGTGGCGGCTAGAGTCCTCTCGTCCTCTGGCTTGAGATGGCTGCCACCTATAGGTCAGATGATTGCATGGCAGCATTAAGCAATTGGTAATTAAATATAATATTTTTGTCCTAAAAAGTGTAAAATTTTGGGAAAAAAATTTCACGAAAAGTAATTGTCACGCACAACGAGTCTGTGTGGAAAATGTCAGCTCGATTGGATCACGGGAAGTGGGTTAAATAACGACGGAAAGATTTGCACGGTCGTAAGCAAGCAAGCAAGCGCGCAAGTGAACTTAATATAAAGGATTTAAACAAACACTCACGGTGGAACCTCCATTGCATTTCAATTCGCGTGCTTGAGACAAGACTCCTCCCCCAGCACGTGCAGATAATTTACGAGGCCTCCAAGAGAAGGATTGAGTGTCCCTATGAAACCCCGTTATGAAGTGCCGTTGAGTGTGTGCGAGTTTGTCTTGACATTCTAAACCCCGCTTGTAATGTTTATAAAAGCTATTAACGGTTCATTGTAGCTCAGGCCTTTAAGGGCTCCGCACCTAATCACGACAAACGTGAGACAGAGAAACCTGCCTTGTCTCGGGCAAAGATTACACGTGTTCTCATTGGAAACAGATGCTCGTGTCGTGTTCAATCGTGCACCATTTCACAGCAGAGGTGGACTAAGCAGAGCACTGGAAGTTGTAATTACGTGTATTACCACAGCATTTAAGGAAATAGTCACATATTTGTGAAAGGGGACATTGTGTGAACACTCGTTATGTGTGCTGTCGTAAAGCATCGTGGGTAACAGAGTAAACGAGCAGACTTTCCGTTATATACACAGTATCTCCAATAAAAAAAATAGAAAGTATGTTTTTATTCCATTAGCCTGTGAACCTTCTGGACCAATACTTTACAGCAGCATTTGTTTAAGCAAGAAAACTGTGGACCAGTTTCAACCTCCTTGGTCTAGTTAGCAGAGTCAGGCTTGCTTCAACAAAGGCTACTGGATAGCATTGGAAAGTCTGTAGACTGATTGACACCTTATGCTGCACAAGGACAGCTGCCACTGGGGGTCCCCTTGGGCTAGACTGCAGCAGGGCATTAAAGTGGCTCATGTGCACCCTCCAGATGCAAATCCTTACTGTCGCCTAAAACCAGTGTGATATGGTCAATGCTGTGCGCTTTCAGATGGATGTTGAACTTCTTTCACACCGTACATAGCCAACCGTGCTAGTTAGGAGGTGCGGGGTAAGTACAACAAACTAAACACTACAAGCTGTTCTAATAAAATTAGTTTTCAATGTAGATGATTTAAAAGTGCGGGGCTTCAGTGGCTTCCTAATATCAGAAGCAAGAGCGTTCCAGACGGCCGCAGAAGCGCATCTGGAAGCGCGCGATGCAGTGACCGTATGTGTTCGACGGCTAGTCAAAACCCGCTGCTGCGAGGATGACCAGAGTGTTGTGCGATGGCTTTCGCTGCTTTACGAAATCGACAAGGCGTCGTGGTTCATTTGAGGGGAGCACTCCGTGCGTTATGAAGAGAACAAACTTAACACAACAACAACAAGAAGCAGACAACGGCAGGAGACGTCGGCTCCGCACGCTCACCGGGGCAGGGCTCCATCTCGCACTTCTGGTTCTCGCGGCCCGAGCCGCCACACTCGTCGCCACCCATCTGCGGCACGGGCGAGTTGCAGAGCCGGATGCGCGTGTTCACTCCGGCGCCGCACGTCACCGAGCACGACGACCAGGGCGACCAGAAGCTCCAGCCGCCGTCCTGACGGACTGCAAACAAGCAAACAGCGAGCGGCACATTCCCTGTCAGTGCCCACTCCGTGTTCCTCTTATTATCATCATCGTCGTCGGCATCAACATCTGCACCTCTGATGAGCACGGTTGGATACGTACGGTGCGAAAGAAATGAACATCAACCGCGGATGAAGGTCTTTCCACAGTACATCATCGTTTCTCATGGCCCTGTGATGCGGCGATCTGTATGACACTTTTAAATTAAATTTGCTCCTTTGCAGGCACGTTCCCTTCATTAGCCGCCGTATTGACGCACTCCAAAGTGACTGGTCTGATGTGGCCTAAACGTTCCATTAAACGAGTCTGAGGTGAGGCTGTTTGTTGCAGGCACAGATGATCTGTCATCCTCCTAAACCCTCCACTCGTCTCACGCCCCCCGCCAGTCAATCTCACACTACCGAATGGCAACTCGCGTGCGCTGCCAACGTACCAGCCAAAACGATCAGTCCGACGCAGGCGAATGCCATCGGTTTTCGATGCCGTACCTCGTTTGTCGCAGGCCTTGAGCTGGCAGGTGCGGCCCTGGATGGAGGGTCCCTCGCAGGGGTTGTTGACGCTGTCGCAGGAGCGGCCTCGCTGCTGCGTGCCCGATCCGCAGGTCACGGAGCACTCGGTCCACTCGGACCAGGGCGACCAGCCGGCCTCGCTGTCGCCCACTGCACGCGATGGCGGAGAGCAACACGAGTTACAGAGGGGTGAGCTGAGTGGTGCCTGGGGTGGCTCCGGTATTGGGGCCGTGAGTCTACATTGCTTGCATCCTAGGTTCCGGTCTGGGCGCTCGACTGACTGTGATGAAACTGGGTTCTCAAGTGCGGAGGTTGTGTCGGTTCCAGATTGGCCACCGCGCACCGTCGTTGCGTTTTATCGGTTTTCATTTGCTGTAGTCTGTGGCTACATGGCGGTTCTTAATTGTTGTTATTGGTTTCACAGACGTGCGGCACATATTTTTGTTCATAACCGGGCATTGGGGCAAGTGCCCCCCCCCCCCCCCCCACTAGTGTGTGGATAAAAAGCCACTGTAACCCGATGTTATGGGCAAGAGGTCACCCACCAACACCCTGTGGCTGAAAAAGTACGCGATGTTACAGTTTACCAACAACATCGTCGTTATATAGTTTGGCAATGACCCAAATTAATTTCCTGTTGATGGAACAATTGTCTAATAACTTGTCTTCTCCCGAGTATTTTATGTTTTGCTTGCAAGGCTAAGAGACGGTAATTATCTGTAAGCTGTGGTGCACTAAACATTAATGATGGCAAGCGCTCGTTAAGGGTGGCATCAGCACCCAAAGGAGATTTACAATCGGGAGAACACTCCTCTGTTTTCCACATCCTCATTAAAATCTGGAGTGAATGCTAAGAAGATTATCGGACCATTTCCATAGCTACTTGCTTAAATGAAACTGCTTACTCTCTCATTGGGGTTGTGCACAAGGAAACATGGGTGCAATATCCATCATTAAAATATCTGGCATGTCAGTTGACATCTCGCTTATTTCAAAGCTCACAGTGACCCTTTTTTTGTTAATGATGACTGCCATTAAAGGCTTAGTGTTAGCACGTTGCTCTTCGACTAATCCTTAGCCCACATGGTTTTGCTTAAAGACATAAACTGATGTGATTAGCGTTGGCAAGCAATCATAATTTTGGTAACGGATTTGGCAAATAGAAGGGGGTTGGGGGGGTCTATATGTTGCAAGGTCGCCACTGGCATACAAAGGCATTGCATTTGGTGTCTAATTTCATTAGCTTTAGAAAACTAGTGGGGGATCAACGTCTTATAAAAAAATAAGTATGTCGCTACCAATTATTTTTTTTGTAATGTCTGAACAGCATAAAGTTTTTCTTCGCTGCTTTGGGTCTGTGGGCAGGTTGGGGTGGAATAAGTCATCTTAGCATATTTGGGTGTCATATGTTACTGCCCCATCGATTAGAAGTCTTGGCACAGAGACCATTCATCTCCGCTGTTGTGGGCCTATAATCAATGGCACCATATTTATAGCTGCTATTTTTTTTACAGCCAAGGGTCAGCTGTCAAAATAACCCAGCAGGGGGAAGAGGAGCCTGCAGGCAAAGGTCGTGCTGCCAAATTTATTGTCAGCTTTTAAATGAGGTTCTGCAATCAAGGCCACAATAAAAATCTGTATGCACACCCTTTTTAAAGTTATGCTACCTACATACTCATCATCGTCATCACCATCAATCTCTTAACTTCATTTGGTTGTGGGTGTGCCACTTAAACATTGCCTGTCAACTCTCTCCATGTTTACCTGCACTTGAGAGTCTTTTTTAGGTGTCATGCCACTGCATCATTAGTCCGTGTTATCACCACATTTGTCATCCGAATAATCTCAGGTTGTCCTCTTTTTTATCATTCTACCTTGTCCTGTAAGACGGTGATGATGATGGAAAATCCACCCAAATCGTTGCAGTTTCCTTGATTCACTTTGGGCATCAATGTTCTCCCACTTTTGTCTGCTCCTCTCTCTCTCTGTATTGGTGTTTCACTGCCATTGATAGTGTTGTCTCCGCAGCATGGAACACATAAGGGGGCATCATCACAGAGATACACTCCGCTCCTACCTGACGCCACAATGTGGCTCAGCCACCTCAGTGTGGACAGTTCTAGCTGTTGCTCTACATCGACATGATCGAGCCATACGAGCTAGGAGAAGATTGTGAGGATGAGGTGCCGGGCGTGCGTGCGTGGGTGCGTGGGTGCGTGCGTGGGTGCGTGGGTGCGTGCGTGCGCGTGAGAGAGTGTGCGACGTACGCAGGCACGTCGGGCAGCACTCTCCCTCAGGGACGTGAGGAGTTGCGCAAGTGACGGGAGGGCACGTGATCTGCCGGCAGTGCGTTTTGGAATCCTGCAGACGAAACCAAACAAGGAAACCGGGAGGTCAGATAATGATCATAATAATTATTCATTCAACTTGTAACGGCCATTGAGTTTGCAGGACCACCGGAAAGTATGAAAGCTTGGGGGAGGCATTCATCCAACAGTGGAGAGATCATTGCTGATAATGTGATAATATTATACTTATAATGTATATGCTTGCGTGTGGTGTTGTATATGCACGTATATATATAACGGGAAAGGTGAGCTGGAATTTGCAGAAATAAAAAAATTACAATACATTGTAAATTTTGAAAAATCAAACACTTGACCGCACACTAGACATAGTAATAAGATAGAGTATAAAACACTGCCGCATTTCTGGATTTGATGAAAGCTGATTTTTTCACAGCGTGAAGCCTCTGCAAACCTGATGCAGACAGTGAAATACATTTATCGTGGCTGATCGGGCTTTCGCTTGTGAATGAGTGTATTTATAACTGCGGTTAACATCGCGACGTTGAGCCTGTGACCACCGCAGGGAAATGGGGAATTTTGATGTGGCAGACTCCCCCCCCCCCCCCCCACCGAAATTTCATTTTGCCGCCTAATGCTCAAAAGGCCCTCTGTTGAGTTCGTGGCTTTAAGTTTTCCTGGCTTGGAATGCCATAAGCGTGGCAGGAATGTGCAAAGAGGGGAAGAAAAATAAAAAAAACAGCATGACACTCATCCTTTTTATGAATATGGGCTGATGGTCCCGGAAAGTAGTGAAATATATGAGTTGCATGTGGTGGATTCATGCTGTCTGCTTCTTATTTTTTTCCAATGTTATGTATGCATTCATTCAGCCATATCAAATGTTTTTTTTTTTAGCAAGTCACGCCGATGTGTTTTTATTATTGAGTT
This sequence comes from Lethenteron reissneri, assembly GCF_015708825.2. NCBI lineage: Eukaryota > Metazoa > Chordata > Hyperoartia > Petromyzontiformes > Petromyzontidae > Lethenteron > Lethenteron reissneri. The sequence continues at coordinate 11,242,234 of NC_083792.1, read as the reverse complement.
GGGTCCCTGATTTTATATCAACCTCGATGAATAGCATTCATGGTATAAATAAATGTGGGCTAACAACAACACAGCTATGCTCAATTAAAAAGGAACAAACTAATTAATTAACATTTAACTGCTTAACTGCTCTTACTCGTACTTTTAGAACATTGAAGAGGCAATGGTGAATATGAAGCAACAAAAACAAAAAATTCAGGAGTTATATAATCTTTGAAATCAGTTTTGATCAAAATGTAATTCCTTGGCCAAACCACAGCCTCCGCAGGGAAAAGTTAGCAAATCAACATTGTCTCTGGCTTGCTGTGTATGGAAAGTGCCTTTCCAGCCTCAACACTGAAACTGAGCTTAAGCTGCAGCTAATGAGCACCTGTAAAACTCATGCTGCTTGTAATATGTTCCTGGCTTGCAAATGCGTATTGCTTTATGAACGAAAAAAGCTAAAGGTGCAGCCCTGCAGTTGCTTGCTCATTCCACTGCTGAAGGAAGGGCCTCAACGGGAGGGAGTTCTAGAAAACTCCTCTGGAGAGCATTTGGCCTACTATTCTATGCTTGCCAGATATCTTTTAAGCGGTTTGCTAGCAGTACTCCAAAGCAAAATGTGCATGCATCACTGCATGCTTTCAGTTCTAAATTAATGTACATAAATTGTAGCCTGCTTTATATTTCTCTCTGAACGAACTTGTGACGGCAGCGTATTCTGCTGACGCTGCGCTATGCACACATAATGGTCTCTTGGCTGAAGTCCAACAGAAATAACAATCGGGGCCACTTGCTATGTTGGAAATCTTAAGGGAGAAGAATCATCACGCAGATGTAAAGTGCGATGCCTTAACCGGTGTCGCCGGCCAATATTGGCATAAAAATGTCCCACCTTCATTTCCGATCCACACTTAAGCCACGGATGATTTTTTTTTTAGATTCACACTAAGGTTCGCATTAAGTCCTGAGAGCAGGGCTAGACTTGCCGCAGTCAAAGCCACATTCAGTCCTCGTTCTTGGCCGCCACAGACCCTTCATACCAAAGCTCCGAAAAACAGAAGGAAATGGCACTCCTTTGAGAAAAGGCGTAGAGAATTGTGAAGAGTGCCGATGAAAGCCCGCCAGCCAAAAGTGACCGCTGCTGCCTTCCTCGGCCTTGTGTGTGCACGTTGCTTACGAAACGTAAAAAAATGGTGAAGAGTTGTGAAGAGAGCTGCTTAAAATGGGTTACCCAAATTGGGTTACTCAAGTATTATCTTGGTTTTCTATTCCCCCCCCCCACACCTCTCCCCGGCCACCCCCACTCTTAAAATTTCACTTTGATAGTTTTGTTCAAGTGACAAAGCCACCATTCATTAAATTAAAAAAAATATGCCACTATAAAGTCTGCGAATTGTAATTTTCATTACCTGATTTCCATTCCATTTTGATCGGGTGGCGTAATGTACGGAAGAAAAGACCCTCACCGACTTGAAAGACATGATTAACGGCAGCTTGGCTTTTTTAGCTTAAAATAATTATATGGTTTACCCTTGTAACTGCTTTCCCTTTACAAACTTGGCCAGTGTACTACTGCGTCAACGATTTACAGCATGTGATGTTCATGAACTGAATCCCAGCAACAGCACCAGGTCTTGCTTTCAAGCTTCTGGCAAATGTTAAATCTCATATGTTACAATCACTGGCACATTGGAGACTCGTATAATTAATTGTAACAACTATTGCTCAAAGTTTGCCGTAAATAAAACTCGGAGGATAAATGTGTTGGAGGCCTGTCTATCATTGCGTGCCGTGACACATTGCATTTGGAAGAAAAATGCTCAAAATATTTTTGCCAAACCCGTTGCGCAATATTAAACTCAAACTACAAATGTGCAAGCGCTTCTGCCGAAATGGATATTTCCCGAAATGTCTGGTAGCAATTATATGTGGTCTCAGCCTATCTACCAGCCCTGCCAATGGGTCCAACGCAAAATCTGCCGGAGTGACGGAGCAGGCGGGGACACACTGACGGCACAGCAAAGCAGGCTGCTGGTACACAGAGTACTTGTTTGAAGACTTTTCCGATTTTACAAAAATCCTCAAGACTTTGTGCCATCATCAAGCGCTGCTGCACACCGATGCTCAGAAATTGTTTACTAGATTTACAAAAGCCAGTGTTGTGGGTACTGATGTAATAGCGTACACATTAACCTATTTGTTTTGTTTTTAAACATCACTAGGCTGATGGGGAAATAGCAGCTTGTGTCAAGACATGTGCTCTGGATGCAGCTTATTTCTCATATCTTGCACAGCTCAGGAATGTTTGGTGGCCGTGTGAATAGACTTGGTGCACTTATGTATCTTTGCGCACGTATGTGTACAGCCCTAATATATCAATCCACTGCTGGATGATGTGAGGTGCCTCCCCAAGTCGTGCTGGTTGTGGGGGTTACTAGACCATACCTCACCACGTTGGTCAGTGTGATTCTCGCTCACAGCCACTACACATTGACGATTATTTCAACCGGTACTGGGCCTCCCCAGTACCGGTTCAATGCGGTGTTTAAACATCGCCACTGGAGAGGCAAATGTGGCCGGGCGTGGTGCCATCCACCCACCCCCGTGTGTGCCACATTCCCGGCCTTCATAGGTGCTCGCCAACAGTTTTTTTTGAAGCTATACAGGGGGCCTTTGTGTGCGTGCGTGCTTCTACACACCCGGCAGGTGCAGGTGGTGCAGCTGTTGATGGTCCACTCGGTGTGGTTGTCGTAGAGTCGCCCCTCGTACAGGCACTTTCCCTTCTCCTGGATGTCCATGGTGTTCTTCAGGTTCTCGTTCTCCTCTTTCTGTGCATGGACAGAGCACAGCAGGGCACGGACCATCAGTTCATTGCGCCACACATAGGCCAACGGTAGAGGGAATAGAGACGTGTGTGGAATGTGGTGTCTGTGCGTGTTTGTATGTACGTATGTATGTATACGCCAGTATATTTGAAAGGTATTGGGAATTGAGTGTGTAACACCACAATACACATTATATTATTATTACTACTGCATAATTACTCTATGGGAAAGCGTTTATACAATGCATCATAACTAATGACTACTTGAATATGCAAGCTGGCGATTCCAATGCCATTCCCAGTGACTCTGCCTCTCGCAAACCAATCCAATAGAATACCTAACCCTAATCCCCCCCAGCCTGTCTCGATTGCCCTTTCAATACTTGCACCAGGGGTCCCTTGCGAACAAACTTATCGAAAAAATTAAATTTAGGGGTCAGGTTTGGAGAGTTGGGAGGGAGGGCAGTGGAGGAGTTGGCACGCTACATTGCGCACTCAGCTACCCAAGTTCGATTCCCGCTCACGGCTAACACCAGCAACAATTATTTGAGCCTCCCCTACGTCGACTTAGCCTCAAATGAGTACCTGGTGCGGCGTGTAAATTCATCGCGGTGTTGGCCACCCACCCGTTCGTGCACCGTGCCTAAACAGCACTTGTCCAAACAGTCTGTTGAGGCTATACGGGGGATCTTTTTCTCTATTTTGGAGGGGGGGGGGGGTGAGCAGGATTTTGTAACACTCACCAGCTTTTGGAGGCCGTCCACCAAGTACGTGACCGTGCTGCGCAGAGCCTTGACCTCATTGTAAATCCTCTTGACCTCGTTGCAGGAGATGCCACAGAATTCCATCACCTTGTTCACCTTGTGCCCCGTGTAGTCCGTCTTGATGGCAGGCGTCCCAAGGAAACCGCCGCCTAATTTTTTGGCACGCGCGAGAAAAAAGAAACCCAACGGCACCCCCCGGCGCGCACGGCAGGTGTTTGTTTAGCGTGGGCAGCCAAGTCTAGCAGGACTCTGTGCAACGTGATTTCATATTGCTTGTACTATTCATTGCTTCAAATAAAAACATCGTCAGTAAAGTGAAATGCATGCTGTTTTTTTAATATAAAGTTATTTTTTTTTCGACGTTTATTAAATTCGGATGGTTTGCATTTGAAGCAGAGTATTTGCATATCTTGCATTGGTGCAAAAAAAAATACACGCTGCAAGGATTTTATTTTATTTAGTTTTAAATTAAGACCGCATGCACTAAATAAAATGGCGCTTCCTGGCGCTATTTGTTAAAATTTTATTTCTACTTTTCGTCCAGTCATAAGTGCAATTATTTTTCGTTGTTGTATTTTACAAAAGTGTGGTCCGCCTGTGCTTGTAATCCGTTAGCACAACATCGCTGTCCTGAAGTGACTCAGGTGTACTACAGGCGGTTTAATACGGCAATAGCATGGCCGCACGAGGAATTCAAGCAGCCTGAAAGTGGCGGCGAGCTTCAGGCAAGCGTGCAAGCGGCTTTCAGGTGCGTGCAGCCAGAACGAGTCAACAAGCCACTTGATTGACTCGAGGTGGACCTAATACCCTTCTCCCCCATACACTAGCCCTCCACTCCTACAAACCCAGCCCAACTGAACTCAGCTCAACTCACTCTGAGCCCCATTTCCGTTGATTCCTAAGTTCGCGGAAGATAGTGTCCAAACCACAATCATCGCGGTCCACCCCAAGCTTCTGGCTTTTATTAGTCTCATCACCAATTCCACATATTCACATGTACATCATATCGCGTGCATTGTGCTCATAATATTTTGGCTGGCGGTCATAGAAAGTGGGCGAGTAGATTGGTTGTGAGTCTAGCCGCATGCCTCTGTGGCTCATGGTATGCCTGCCCTTCAAACCGCCCTCGGTGTCAGAGCAGCTATAAGCTGACAAAGCCACATCACTGACACGTCATCATTTCTGGTTACATTTACAACCCGCTGAACGGTTTTGTTATTGTTGTTGTTAATCCTGTTGTTTGACTGTGTGTGTTTTTTATTGTGATTGTAATATTTTTCGTTTTAAAAAATCATTGACCAGGGTGGAGAAATACGGTCAGATAAACCCCAGGATCCATATGGAGTGGGGAGGCCCTCGTCCAACAGGTGATTGACACAAGGGCTATATGCGTGAAATATTTCTCTCAAGCATCTGTTAAGTGTCAAACTGAATATGCCTTACGGAACAAAGCGATCCCATCCCTTAAGAAGAATTCACGGCAGTCTGTCCTAGCTTGGTTATGTCATTCTACAAGGCTGCGGGGATCTGTCGCCTGTGTCACAGGTATGCACAGACTGCATGTATAGAATTCATTGCCATATTCCAGATTTGCAATGTTTTGCAGTGTTCGCCATTCCAGCTTTGAGTTGCCTCGTGGTTTAAGCCTTTAAGCCCCACACTCTGCGAAGCCAAACTATGCTGATGAGAGTTGGAAAGTTGAAACTGGTCCAGAGTTCGCCTGCTTGTACATATGCTGCAGTAAAATAATGCTCCAAAAGCCAATAAGGTTATGAACTAAAATATTATTTTATTAAAAAACAATATTGTGGAACTGACCTTTATTATATAATCGTACTTTATTTAACTGGCAATAAAGTTATATTACATTACCAACAACTGAATACTAAAAAGTGATGTTTTTAAATATCACAGTAAAATTGAAAATTACAACATTAAAACTGTAGCATTATATATATATTTTTAAATATACATTTTACGTTTGCAGCAAACACTCAAGCCAATAAATGTATCTGGAGCAGAACTGAAGTGTTGGCTGGGCTATAGGTGGCCATCGCAAGCACGTGCCCTAGGGGACGCTGCTGAGTAGGGCGCACGGTAAGCGCGCGGCATTGATGCGTAAAGCTCTCTCTGAGCATTGGGCATCAGCAAGCAGCAGCAGCAGCAGCGTTAGAGCTTTGTTCCTTTGGTCGTAGCCAGTAACTGTGATCAGTGCGGCATAGCGACCCTGCCGATTCAAGCTCGTGGACCAACAATGAACATTCACACCGAGAGCACAATACAATAACACAACAGCCATCTCAATGGAGGCGTTCATGTGTATGTACAAAAAAGAACACTACCAAAAAGTACACTCAATTTACTAAAAAAAATCTATATTTAAGCATGATCTAAAGTTTACAACCTATTTTAACTCAAATAGGCTCATATATTTACCTGCCTTGACGTTTTTCAATGCCAAACAATGGACAAACGAATTGAAAGTTTACTGATATAGGTTTGTGCAGCGATACTCCGGTGGGATTTTAGTGACAGTGGGAGTGGAGTGTCAGTTGCCTCCACCTCACTGGCAACATATCTCACATATATAATTTTAACTCGGCAGTTAATTTATTTTTAACTCTGCAGTTTACATCAAACACTCGAGATCAACAAACAGACCTCCTCCTCGTGCTCGTGTGAAAAAATATATATGTTAGTTCGTCGGCCATATAGATCATATTTAATTACCTTTCTTGCTCCACAAAAAGCATCTTGACTTTTTTTTATACAACATTTTAAAAGTGGTTTTCCGGGGCACTAACCAGACCATAAAACCACCAACTTACTTTATCACACCCCACCTAAAACAGTATTTGTTTTTAACACTCGTGGTATGTTGATGCCACAACAGTAATTAAAGACATGAGGGAATTACTGAGTGGCTGCTGTGTGCCAGGCTGGGTGCACAGTGCCCCGCACGCGTTTCCTTACCGTCATTCCTGACGCACCCTTTGTTCCTCAGAATATCCTCCAGGGACGTGCCGAAGATGAAGCGGACGTTTTGCAGTGAGCCCTGCAGCAGTGGCAGCCAAAACAACACGAGAGGGGATCGGCAGGGAGGGAGTGGAGGGAATTGGCAGGTTAGGCTCGCATCACAGGGAGCAGAGTGAATAACGAGTCTGGTGGCCCATCCTCCATCGGCATTCATCTCATGCCGCGCGGCTCGCACTCATTCATTCACCTTCAGCCCAACCAGCCGTGAGAATGTTTACACTGTGGTGGAAAGTTAACGTCATTCGACACGAATAGCCATGGCCCCCCTAAGACGTCCCAGGTATGTTATGTTCTTTTGAAATTCACATTTCAGACGCTTACGTGTGATGCGTGCGCCCCGGGGCTATGGGAAATAAAACCACATCGCATTTTGGCCCCGTCGCGTCGGTTGTGATGTGTGATGATGTTGCTCATGCCGTTACCAATTGGCTGTGACGTTACTTGTGGTCCCCGGCTAACGACACTCACGGAGACACCCTCGACGGAAGACAACAGTTGCCCCACTCACCCTGAAGTCGTCCTTGTCGCTCACGAAGCCCTTGCCCAGGCGCAGGCGGCTGTTGTCGGGGTACAGCTGCTGGTACACGGGCCCGTCCAGGCTCAGCACGTTGATGAGCTCGCAGCCCACGTACAGCTTGGCGCTCTCGTGGTCCACGTACAGCGTGATGTTTTTCCACGCGAATGTGGCCAGGTCCACGTGCTCGAAGGAGCGCACGCTCTGCGCGTGCACCAGGTCGAGCGTGTCCGCGTGTCCGTTCGACACGATCTCGAAGAGGCGGGCCGATCCGTCGGCCGAGTCCACGGCGAGGATGGTGCCCCTGCTGCGCTTCTCTTGGCGCAGCGACGCCTGGAAGACGAAGCTCTTCTCCTGACGCATCGCCTCCAGCAGGCTCTTGAGGCTGCGCTCCTCGGCCGACGGGACACGCTCGGCCCGGATGATCTTGAACGCGGGGCTGTTGGCGTCGGGCCCCTTCACCAGCTTGACGCCGACCGTGCGCCGGGTGATTCGGCTCATGTCGAACACGTCGAACACGCCGTTGTCATCCGTGCCATAATCTACGGTTGGCGAGTTAGGGGAGGGAGCGGGGGTGGGGGGGGAGCCGACCGCATCGGGGCAATGTGAGCGCGATGCAGGTTGATGGGGAGGGAATAAATACGTGGAGGGAATAAACTAAATTATTGTTTTTATTTTACTAGATTAAGCCCAATCAGCTATTTAGCTCCTTTTCCAGAAGCGACCTGGCCACAAGTGATAGCTCAACGAAGTGGCTTATCACGTGGAAATTTATAGCAGCCAAATACTCCGAACGCACATCGATTCTAAATGTGCAGATAAAAACCGGAGGACCCGCAGAAAGATCCACGCGAGCCCGGGGCGAACACGCAAACTTTAACATACAGGCGTCAGGGTCGGGATTGAACCAGTGCCCTGCTGTATACCAGGCGAGGGAGTTAACATCTCGCCATCAATGGGTCACCCACGGGTTCCTTTTCCGCGCTCCCGCCTCCTCCAGCGCGCGCGCGCTCGCATCTCAAGTAGCAGCCGACTTGAGTCAGAGCCATCGTACCAAGGAACAACACGCGGTGGCCACAACCCGAAAACACATCGGACAGCGATTTTAGAGTGGTGATCGCTCTATTGAAACGTAAAGCAAGGATACAAGCTGTCTATCTGCAATATCTACGTTGTATTCGATACACACGATTTATTTTTGCACACACGCTGCCGCGCAACAGGTCCCGTGGTAAAACCTTGGGGTGCGAAAAAAAACAAATCCGCAGTGGCACGTACGAGATAAAAATACAGTTTTTGCCGGACGCCGCGCGCGTTTTTGAAATTCAAATGAGGCGCTTTTATTCTCGGCTCGGTAAACACGGCGGGGCTAATGGGAGCCGCGGTATTGCCAAGCCAAGGGTGCGAGAGTGGGGATTAAAAATCGGTGCCGAGCGAGAGAATTACCGTACGGATGAGCCGCGCCAACAAACGCCAACAGGATGAGCGCCCTCCACGCAGACCCCATCTTCGGTCCGGTCGCGTAACGCGAAGTCGGCGGCACGGGGAATCTAAGAGCGTGGAAGAGGACAACTCGTGATTTTCACAACAGAAGCAGGTCACAACAAACGCACACGTTGGCAAAGTTAAATAGCCGCGATGGATTTGTCCCCGTTGCCTCTTCGTGTACAATTCACGAATTGTACAGAAGGAGTGATCCACCAAAGAAATTAAATTCGGCAGAAAAATGTTGCATTATTGTACAAATGTGGCTTAAATGTAATACAAAGTGCGTGCGGCGTAAGTAAGTAACACGTACCAGGCAAAGCTTCAAAATAACTGCCGTATAAGTGTTGTTCACGAAGAGCCTCTGTAACCTATGTACCTATACGCTCTATGCGGCTAAGAGCTCTGAAGTGAGACTTCGCCACGGGAAGACTCGCTCTGCTACCAGTCTTCTACGTTGCTTCTGCGTTCGCCTCGATGTGTGCAGGTCGAAGGCGCGACAGATTTTATAGCGACTCGAGTCGCCCCCGCGTCTCACTCCGCTCCCTCCCACCGCGTGTCAGTCCCCTGCAAACACCACCCACTCTGTTGGATTCCAGCCACCCTCCCCGTCCCACTAACCCCCGTCTCCATTTGACCTCCCTCCAGCCTCCCTCCGTTCCTCCCCTCCATCCCTTCCTCCCTCCCTCCCTCCCCCACCACAACCATCAACCCTTCTCACACTCCTCTCCCCTCCCTTCCTCCCTTCCTCATCTGCCCCCTCCCCAATCTCCACCGTGCGTCCGTCCGTCTCGCTTTCCCCGCGATCTGCTGTCTGGCCTCTCTCAAAGTTTGTTGGCGAGTTGAGTAACTCTCTCGGAGACCATGCCAATCGAAACGGGAGGAAATCTCGGGCAAGTGAAGTTTAGGGGTCCCCCCCCACCGCTCCACGCCACCCCACATGGCCCCCACACGGCTGGACGCGCAGGTGTTGATGACGAGAGACGCGTGGGCTGGCTTGGATTGGCGGCGCCCGTGCGCCGTGCTTGGAATATTTGTATTTTTTTGGAAGACCAAGGAAAAAAATATTGGGGAGTGGAAAATTTATTTTTTTAGGGCGACGGCGGCCAAATCGCAATCGCTTCCTTCGCCCTCCCCCTTATTTCTTATTCTTACGAAACAGCAGGGTCGGACGGTTATGCGACGTATTTTAACACGTTAAACAAATACGACTTAAATGGGTGGCTTATTTTTAGTTTCGGTGAGTGATGATGTTTGCGGCGGGGTGCGGTAACTAAGGTAGTAAAAAATAAATTAGCACATTGCCCGGGCCGATAGGGAACGCGAGCTCGCAGTGGGGGCTAAGTTTAAACAGGATGGGCACGCATTGCAGACGCGTCGCGTCAAGTGGAGTTAAACGTACGAACAAGGTCTAGTATCACCTCGCACGTCCACTTACCACCTGGTTTTAGCGCCGGTTTAAAACAACAACCGTGGCACGCATATTGGACCCCTTCCTCCCTCCCCTCCTACCCTCTGAACGCATTTGAACCCTCGATACGGCGCTCCGAGTTGACGCAAATGGTGAGCGCGCGATGATTATGGCCAACAGGGAGTTATATTTTCAGCGGGTGATATCTGAGTCGGTACCTTCATCCAACCAGCACTGACCAGCGTGGTGAAGTATGGTCAAACAAGTTTAACACGTAGGTTTTCGCAACCGATATCATCCATAATACAGTTTTTTTTGGGGGTTAGATCGCGTAAATATAAATGTGTCGTTAAACCCACCACCATCAAACAACCCGCCTTGGGCTGAAGTGGCATAAGGAGAGTCTTCATTGCAAGATGCTTTTGCTAAATTATAAATCATAGCGTCGTCGTCTGTGCGAAATGCCGCATGTAGACTGACCAATATTTCCCAGTGTCCGCAGGTTGAACGCCATAGATTGGCTTTCTGAAAGTAAGTTGCGATGACCTAATGACGTTAATTGTTAACTAGAGAAATGCACGACGTGCCGCGATTTTAGTCAGTTAATGTTTATTGCCAAGTATGCTCGCTATGCAGCAGCTAAGTTGTTTTTTCGAACTCTGAATTGAAGGCCTCCCGCGGAGCGTGTTTCCATTCCAGGGGCCAATCTTCCCATTGAAATGCTAATTTAGCGTCGGTACACATTAAACACACCTGGTAGACCGCGACCGAAAATAAATGCCAATCTTCTCCGCGCTGTGGGGGGGGGGGGGGAGGTCCAGACTAAATGGAATTTAGCAAAACGGGGGTCTCTGTGGTGTGACTCCGTTGTCCGTGCGTGTCGGTGTTGTGCGCGCGTGAGAAGCATCAACACTTCTAGATTTGAAGCTTTCGTGACTGCAAGGATTCATATTCTTAGGTTTTTTCGGTAAAGTCACGCAGGTAAAAAATGAAAATTTAAATTAATAAAAGTAAAATAAAAATAAAATAAAAATAAATATGTTTCGGAGGCAACACAAGCTTCCGTCTTCAGGTGGAGGTTTATTATTTTATTTTTATTTTACTTTTATTAATTTTAATTTTTTTACCTACGTGACTTTACCGAAAAAAACCTAAGAATATGAATAAGCATCAACACGTCCGCGCTCCGGTGAGACAAGGGACTGAAGCCTCGTCAGGTCATTTCCCGCAGAGATTCCGAGCGAGCCCAATTCAAGGTAAAAAAAAAGGTGCAGCCCTGGCATTGCTTGCTCACACCGCTGCTGGCGAAAGGGCCTCCGCCACAGACAGAGAGAGGGAGTCTCCACCCGACAGAGAGCTTCCAGAGGCAATACCGAGGCATGCGGGATGGGTAGTTTAGGACACTTGGCCATTGTTTCAACTTCCACGTCGGAAAGAACGAACCGGCGACGACTTCTGGATTGCAAGTTCGACGCGCTAACAATTACAACCACATCAGCGTCTCGGCTTTGTAAAAAGGTCTCTGAAAATCAAAGAGCTTTGACGAATCACCCGTAATGCAGCCACTCTCGTCAGATCTCGGAAGCTAAGCGGGGTTAAGTATGGATACTGCTTGGATGGATGACCACTGTGTATAAAACACGTGTTAGTCGGCTGCTGTTGGGCTCCAGTTCAGCTAAATCAGTGATCGCACCGTGTATGCACTGTGATGACCCCACCGACGTCTGTGCGCCTCGCCTTTGGCTGATCAGCGCCATTCGAAGAGGCGCGTGTGAAATTGCCACCCACGGACCCACACGGCCTTGGGGGAAACCCTCAACGCGTCAGTAAATGCCCACGCGTAACGCGACACGCCACGTCAGCGGTTGGCGAAACACGCCAGGAGTGACCTTAAACAGCGAGGTTCCTCATATCGCGTCGTCCACAACAACCTCATCGGCGTGCGTACAATAGCGTTCGTCAGGCGTTTTCACAATAGCCGCGTTCAGTTACTGCGTCTGGCTGAACTTTGTTCAGTGTGACTTTAAAAAGGAGAGAGAAAAACACCAGTGCCCTCGTACCATGGCACCTGGCTCACTGGACAGTGACGCAGATAATGAGAATACACCATATTCCCCGTGGTCACAGAAAATAAAAATAATAATTGAGAATTATCTCAGCTTATATATATTTTTTCTGCTACATATTGTTTTGCCTTCAAATAGCTTCAGTTTGTGACATTCCTGAGAGGCCATTCGAGTTACTAATCCGCTGAACGAGACTGATCAGGGACCCGACTAAATATGTTGCATACAATGACGTCAGCCTAACAGGTTGTAAGATTTAAGGGGATACGCATGTGATTAAAACATACACACAAAAGTCACATCGATATATTTGTAATTGCCCGTGAACAGAAAAAATCGTGCCAACAAAAGAAATTGCGTATAAACAAATCAACAATCGTAAGTAACTTCTTTTTTTCCCTAAACAGAAGTTTGAGCTTTTTATTGTGTGAGGTTATGGATTATTAGCAGATGACACAACTCTACGGGAAATATTTTATGATCACGCAAGTACTGTTGACATGAAGTCACCACCATCAGCATCAGCGCCAATTTCTGGAGAGAGAAAAACACCCCGTTTTTAATAGTTCGAATAGCCACTAAATCCTATTCAACAAATTTTATGATACCTCGTTGGCAGTGGTACACGATAACAAACCACTAAACACACTCGACAAGGATTTCATTTTTATTTTTCAGGCAGTGTTTTTTGACTGTTCAATATCTCATCTCAGCACTGCATGCCAGTTGCAGTTCACGTGCGGCAAGGGTGAGATGGAATAAACTCTGGACCGCGTAGCGATGCGTTCATCGATTAGCCGATTGACCATCCATCCCTGTAGATGTTTTTTTCATTTACATTGTCAATAAACTATGTTCATATTTACGTGAATTGACTTATTTATGTTTACGTCGTTCCACTTTACTGCATCGACATACAGGCGAGAGAATAATTTATCTCGACAGGAAATTCTATCTCACGGCCTATACCGATGACGCCTCGGCAAAGAATCTCAGACAACAATCTCGAACGTTGCGCTGAAAGACGCGCGCGTGCGCGTGCGTTCGATCCGTTCCGTGTCGCTATTTACCGTGGCAGGGCCGCCGGCACTGCTGCTACACACGCGGAAAGGTGCAGGAATGCTCAGTTTGCTCACTCTTTCCGCTAAGGTTGGCGGCCGCTTCCCCGGCCACCTTTCACTGACATACCACTCCCTTTGATGATGTCCACGCGAAGCAGAAGGAGGAGGCGTCTTTCGAAGCGACGCGTAACGGGAGCCCCAGCGTGCGGTTTTTTTTATGTCGGGATGACATCACCCATTCTTGCGCGTACCTCGCACGCAGCTCAAAAGAGCAAATAGTCCGACTTAAAAACAATTTTAAGCAGAAAGACCACACGGCTTTGCGGTATATACCGGTTTCATCCTCATTAGGATTCATCAGTACCATTACAGCTATCAGTACCATTACAACACAAGCAGAAAGCTTGTGTTGCCTCCGAAACGTCGTGATTTTTATTTCATTTTTATATGATTTTACTTTAATTAATTTTAATTTTTTACCTACGTGACTTTACCGAAAAAACCTAAGAATATAAATCCTTGCAGTCACGAAAGCTTCAAATCTAGAAGCTATCATTGCCTACTGCTGACCAGTACGGCCATCATTACGTACGATTGCGCCCAAAGGACATCGCATAGCATTCACGAGCCCCCCTCCCTGAAACTCTCCCTTTTCCTCGTGCACCATATATGGAGTTGGCGCTTCCGACTTGCATGTTTGGTCTCGGCGTCTGGGCGTCTCGGGGCACGTTGCTGACGGGCAGCGAGGATGGACTGTGATGGGTGAGGTTAGGTGGGTGTTGCGTGGGTCTCGTGGCAGGTGGGGGAGGGGAGATGGGGGGGTATAGGAGGAGGGGAGGAGTGGGTCGGTGGGTGGGTGGCTGGGTTTGTCATGAGCAGTGGCGTAGAGATTGGTGACGAACCCGGGCGACCTGAGGCAGAAATTCCCGTTCACGCTTCACATCGATGGCGAATATTTGAACTGGCTCTGGACCTCCCTTTGGTCGACTCGGCCTTAACTGAGTCCCGTCCCTGGTGAGATGTCTGAAAAGAAGGGTGACCCGGCGCGTTTTTTGTTTGTTCTGACTGCACTATCCTGACCCATCGTGCGCCGTTCCGACATTCACAGGTGCTCACGAACAGCACGTTGCTTCAACAGCCTGATCAAGCTACCCGGGAGAATCTTTGTCTAGGAGTCAGGCATTAGAGTAGAAGGAAGAAATGAAGCGAGAGTAGTGGGGTGTGATTTTTGTTTTGTTTCAAATCACAGTTTGGTGTGCACATGTCCAAGGGTCCAAAAACGCCAAGCGGCCAGCAACAAAGAGCACCATTAAAGTTGTAACAGCTGTGAGTTCATACGTTGATTTGAATCGGCAGGGTCATTTGACACGTGTAAAAACATATATACTATGGGAGGGAATTCCAAAATTAATTGCTACAAGAATAAAATCAGCAATATAAGTGTTATGACCTGCGGTACGATGGTTAAACGTAGTATGGGAAGTGGTATGTGTGTGCGGTGGTTAGGTGGGTCTGGAGGTGATGGGGTTTGGAGGGTGTGGAGATGGATGAGTATCGAAGAAAGGAGAGAAGATGGATAGGGGATCTGTGCGTGATAAGTAGTTAGGTAGGTTCTGCAGTGGTAAGAGCACTGCGCTACGAACCAGGCCACCCGAGTTCGATTCCCGCTGGCTGAGCCAGAACCGGTCCTGGTCCAGACTCAAAATAAATCTGTGTTACGGCGTATACACATCGCCACCCTAGAGACAAAGGCGGCCGGGCGTGGTGCTGGCTACCCACCCACCCGCTCGTGTGCCGGTGCCGGCCTTCATAGTTGTTCATCGCTAACAGCACTTTCCCCAACAGTCTGTCACAGACTATTCGTGGGATCTGTGTCTTTGAGAGGAGGGGGGGGGGGGGTCGGTGGGCGTGCGGGTTGGGACACGAACGCGCGCGAGCAGCGCTCCTGCCGTGCTCACGTCACCCGGCCCTGACGTCAGCGGCGCACCACGGGAAGAAGGAGAGAGGAAAGAATGAGAGAGAAGAATGAGAGAGAAGAAGGGGAGAGAGGAAGGAGGAGGAGAGCAAAGCGTGAAATCTTTTGTTAAATATTTCGTTGAAAAAGGGGGGGGGGCACATTAAGTAAAGCATTGAAAAAAAACCCAAAAAATTACGAAATGATGAACGAAGCAAAGTGCCGACTACACCGAGCATCTTCTTGTTTCCACTGATCGTAAAAAAAAGAGAGAGAAGAATGATAAAAAAAAATTACGAAATGATGAACGAAACAAAGAGCCGACTACACCGAGCATCTTCTTGTTTCCACTGATCGTTAAAAAAGAGAGAGAAGAATGATAGAGAGTAAGGGGAGAGAAGGAGGAGGAGGCAGCTACGCGTGATCAGCGCTCAGGAATGCGTCCGGCGCTCTGTGGGTTCGCTATGGGGGTGGGCGACGGGGGAGGCAGCCGAGGCGAGGCTAATGGTTAACATATGCAAAAGGCGGTCACTACGGGAACCTCGTCATCGACAGATAGCTCCTGCAAGCTCATCATCATCAGCGGTTACATCAATCCACAGCTGGATAAGTCTCCCACCCCCCCAGCCACCTCAAGTCATGGGCATATCTGCCACGGGTTTGTCCCCATGTCGTCTGACCACTGACAGTTCCTGTAGTTTCATAAATCATCGTCCGCATCAGCGGCCGTGATCACTCCACTGCTGGATGAAGCCCCCCCCCCCCACGCCGATTCCAAGTCGTGGTTACCTCTCACCGTTCTGCGGTGTGCCGCACCTCTGCGTATTCTACGCAGCACCCCCGTGAAGTGTTTGACTGTTGGGGAAAGTTGCTGTTCACGAGCACCTATGAATGCCGGCCGGCACGGCACACAACGGAAGTGGATGGTCAACACCGCGCCCGGCCGCCTTTGTTTCCCCAGTGCTGACGTTCACACACCGTAGCAAGTAGAGTAATACCCCGGTCTACGTATCATCCTGTTTTGTCGTTTTGCAAATACGTCGTCACTGCACTATCCGATTAACGTCGCTTTTTAGCCGTCGCCTCTCGTCCTTTTGACACTTGTTCGCACATTTCAGGAACGCATCCCCGACGCAAACCGGGTTATTGCTGCACTAATTTAAGGCTGAGTCGACCTAGGGGGGAGGCCCAAGACCGGCCCACGCGTTCGCCTCTTGTGAGCGCGTCGTGAGCGGTAATCGAGCTCGGGTCGCTATGGGCGCGTGACTCGGTGCGCTAAACCCCGCAGCGCATACACAGGGTCACTCACGAATCTACCTCCAGCGGCTGTTGCTTGAAGGAAAGTGTCGTCTCACTGAGCACGCACTGAGACCGAAGCGCCGGCGACGTGGAGATAGAGGGCGGCGTGGCCCGCCTTTGCCCCTCCAGGGCTGATGTTCACACGCTCGCAGGAGTACGCACGGAATTCAATTCAGGGAGAGGCCACCTTGCACAGGCTCAGAACACATACCTGTCAACCCCTTATCAGTGCCGAGCTTATTACTGACCAATTCAGAACTTATTGGTCACCCCGTGCCCCTTATACATCTCATTCTATGAAGCCCCATCACAAGGAAGAAACACAAACAAATAGACGCACTTTTGTGCTCGTAGTGAAACGGCTGTATAAACCTGAAAATTAAATTTCCCTGTATAAGAATATGGAGTAAACCGTATGGGGTGACAGCTATGGAAACATGTTGTGAGTCAAGTGGCACGCTGTTGATGTTGGCCGTGACCAGGGATCGAACTCGACCGACTATTGAGGCCAGAATGACACACAATTTGTAGTGGGCAGCAACCACGCCCAACCGCCTTCATCTCACCAGTGCGCACACGCGAGGCGACCCGTGCCCAATGAAAAGGCTGAACCGATCAAGGTGGGGGCTGAGAAAATGTTCGGATGTCACTCTAAACCAGACTATAAAAAACTATTTTTTTATTTTACCTACTAAGGCCCACTGAGCTTTATAGCTCTTTTTTCAGAGGCGACCTTGCCACAAATGATATCCCAATGAAGTGGCGTATCATGTGGAAATGTATAGCAGCCTAATACTCTGAATGCACATCGATTCTAAATGTGGAGGGAAAACCCGGAGGACCCGGGGGAAAATACACGCAAGCACAGAGAGGACACGCAAACTCCAAATATACAGCAGCAGCAGGCGTCAAGGTCGGGATCGAACCGACGACCTCCCGTATACCAGGCGAGGTAGTCAACATCTCCTAGCCACCCTGATGATGATGAGAGAGAGACACGCAAACTCCAAATATACAGCAGCAGGCGTCAGGGTCGGGATCGAACCGACGACCTCCCGTATACCAGGCGAGGTAGTCAACATCTCCTAGCCACCCTGATGATGATGAGAGAGAGAGACACGCAAACTCCAAATATACAGCAGCAGGCGTCAGGGTCTAGGATCGAACCTACGACCTCCCGTATACCAGGCGAGGTAGTCAACATCTCCTAGCCACCCTGATGATGATGAGAGAGAGAGAGACACGCAAACTCCAAATATACAGCAGCAGGCGTCAGGGTCGGGATCGAACCGACGACCTCCCGTATACCAGGCGAGGTAGTCAACATTTCCTCGCCACCCTGATGATGATGAGAGAGAGAGACACGCAAACTCCAAATATACAGCAGCAGGCGTCAGGGTCGGGATCGAACCGACGACCTCCCGTATACCAGGCGAGGTAGTTAACATCTCCTAGCCACCCTGATGATGATGAGAGAGAGAAAGGGAGACACGCAAACTCCAAATATACAGCAGCAGGCGTCAGGGTCGGGATCTGACTAACGACCTCCCGTATACCAGGCGAGGTAGTCAACATCTCGCTACCACAGTACCCTTAGCCACCAATGGAAAGTAAAGCATAGGAATGGAGCTAAGTTTTCAGGGTTAGGAGTGCAGTGTGTTAAGCGAGCCTCTTCGCACACAACAGACACATACCGATAGGCACGAGCCAGACTGATCGCATCATTCATGTCCACTAGTAACCGCGGTCTTATCTCGTTTCATTATATACATATTTGTTTTGTTTGTCTAATAAAGTAATATCAACTAACCTTGTCGAGCGCATTTACGAGACGTCGATGGGTTTTGGAGCGTGAATCGCTGCGACAACCATGCTCGGTTCGTTCAGGCTATATAGGAATGTTAATAATTTATCGTAAATAATCGTTATTCATGACAATTTACAGACCGTTGTCAGTCCACTGCGAGATGGTCTCTCCCTACGCCACGTGGTATTACGAGGTTTGTTTGACCGCGTTTTACCAAGCCGGCTGGTGCGGGTTGTCGACGGAACGGGTGGGACCAAAGACCGGCCACTGGACGTTAGCCCTGGGCGCTAAGCATTGCGCCATTGATCCACCTCCACCCCCTTCTAGGGATATACGGGGACAAATTATAGACACGCGGAGTGGCGGTGGCCTTGACTCGGCTCACTGTCGGTACATCAGCGTGGTGTAGCGATACTTTGTTGTTGTTTTTTCTTTCAATTACCATCGATCAATAGGGCTCACGATCGAATGGCAATCAATGGTTTTCGAGTCATGCTAATAATATTAAAATTTTGAACTTGGGCTAGTAAGGCAAAACATTTGGGAAACTAGACATAATTTGTTTACGAAAAAGAAAACAAACACTAAAACGACACCAACTGAAACAGTGCATCAATTGGTCGATTAGCGGCCCAGAATAAGTACGGTGACATCATTGGAATCGCCCACCCCCCCCTATCTGCGTGTGCATCGGTTATGGTGAATGTTTACACGTCCAGGTCAACAGTAAAACAACAACAACAGGAACTACAACAACAGAAACTGAGAGACAGAAACAAAAAGTAAAGCGTCTGCCTGCCTGCGTGTTTGTACAACCGAGTAGCCCTGTCAGAATGCTAAGCACCGTGGCAGCTCGAGTATGTTGTACAATGTGTACTGCTCTTTGCGGTCGCCGCAGTCGACTTGTCGTCTGCTTGCAATGTTTAGAGCCAGCGTCGTTTGCACTCCGTAACACTGCTGCCCGTGTTTCGGGTGCCCCGATTTCAGCAACCTCGGGCCAGCAGGAGGCTGAGACACCAGAGTCTATTCTAACCCGCAAGAATAATTTCTTGCCGACAGAAAAAAAATTGTGACGCTTTGGGTGGAAAATTTGTGCCCCATACAAATGCGCCACGTGTTGAAGCAAACATTAAATGTACCTATTATTCACATTACTAATCTGTCTCTTTGTTTCATGAACTAACACAACGCCTTAGAATACAATTGGTTACATGTAACACACGCTGCCATAGTTGTCATTGGTTAAGCACATTGTATTTGCCATCCATAGGTCGCTGGTTCGATCTTCCAGTGCGGGCACGTTTAATAAAATCCGCCCGCCTTTGCCTGCCCAAAATATAAATAGGTTCCCTGCAGTTAGTTAATTGGCCTGGTCGTGTACAGTCGAGTAAAGAATAAACCAAAATACCCACTATTCAGGGGCTCTCTTAGAGTCGAGACTCTAAAGCTAGTTTTTCAGAAGGGTCTTGTATTGTGATATTTGGCCAATACCACGTTAATTCCAGATTTGCATTCGACGATGCTATCCTAGATGATGCATTTTTATTTTTAACGTTTGGTAGTGAATGATTCTTTATTGTAGGGCGGTCGCACAGTGGTTAGCGCACTGCACGATGAACACAGCAACCTAAGTTCGATTCATGCTCACGGCTAACATCAGTGGCAAGTGATATCTGGAGCGGTCCTGTGGCCTTCCTCGCACTCCTCACAGTTCACCGGCCCGCATTGACCAGCGTGCTGATTTATGGTTAAACAACCACCACAAAGACCAACACTGCCGTGGTGAGTGTGGCATTTGTCCAGCATTGGATTGACAAGAGGGGGGTGGTTGTGGATTTTTACCGACTCTTTAACTAAGCTCGGACGTTATTGGCAAATAAAACAAAGACTGTGGATGAAAGTGATCTGGATTTAACTGGAAGCGGTGATTATTTTTTTTTTACACAGCACCACAGCCTTAAGCAAATGTACAACGTGCTGGGACAGATTCCGACTCGTAGCCATCGCAGACAGCCACGGTATCTGTATTACTCACGTAATGAGTGTTGTTGCACTGATTGCTACACAAAAAATCCTGGCTTCAGACGTGTCCTCGTCGATGTAGACTATTTTTTAGTTCGCGTTATTGTAATGTAACAGGTCTATACATATGCCGCACATTCCTTGAGTACATGTTGAGTCGCCAGCTTTACATCGCCTCTCGCGTCCAACGCTTACAATCGTAATCAATACATGTAGCTAATCAATAAATGACGGCCATTATTAATAAGCACCCTTTAAATTAATAACGCTTTGGCCTAAGTTCAACCACTTTTTCCCATTTCGCCCTCTCCTCTGCTTATTGGGGGGGGGGGGGGGGTTCAAAGGTTTGAAGCAAAAGTGTCTGGATGTTCCTACTTTATGACAGGTGCTCGCTAACAGGTGCTCGCTAACAGCACTCGCCACGACAACAATGTGCGCTGTTGTGTTTAAACTTAATATGTTCCGGGTTAGAGTTGGGCTTGGAGTAACGGATTAGGAATTGCAGTTAATCCTTCCTCCCGCACTAACCATCGTGAAGAATGGTCAAATAAACCTCCAGCACCGACACGGCGCGGATGAGGTCTTCATCCAGCTCTCTGGATTGACAAATGTGCATGGACCGTATGTGGCGTGAATGTGGTTTAATATGGTACACGTGCCAAGACTTACGATAACCAACTCCTCCGCGTCCTACTGTGGAAATTCATTATGAAACAATTCACGATGCATAGAAAATACCACCCTGATGGATGGATATAAGCGTTCCACTGCTTACTCACTCACGTGTAACCTATTGGTCAATTGTGTTTCCATTGTTATTGATATCACGCGCGCAACGCTCAATGAAATCACGTGCACGCCACTTAATTGAATTAGACAGAGGTGTACTTTGCAATAAACAAATAAGGACCGCAATGCATCGTGACTTTCCAAAGTCCACGGCTACTCTGCGCAAGCTGACTCATCTGAATCAACAACAGAACGCTCCTTGTGCGTACATAAGCATCCCTAGGCCTTTGTCTCGAATGCCATCGTTGTATCACTCACCTGCTCACCCACTCATTTCCCTGCATCCTCACTTACCTGCACACTCACCTACACAAATACAATGACCCACCCCCCCTGTTATCGCCTTAACATGCTGTTGGGGCAAGTGCTCTGTTCGCGAGCACTAATGAAAGCTGGCACGGCACACGAGGGGGTGTGTGGCCAGCACCACGCCCGACCGCCTTTGTCTCCCCAATGGCGATGTTAACACATCCCACCAGGTGCTCATTTGAGGCTGAGTCAACCGAGGGAAACCCACGGCTGGTCAAGATAACTGGAGGTGGCCGGGAGCGGGAGTCGAACTCGGGTGATGGGGGGTGCATAGCTGAGTGCCCTGACTACAACACTGCCCCTCCTCACTCAACTACACAAAAAACAAAGATCCCCCGTATAGCCTGTAGCAGACTGTGGGGGCAAGTGCTGTTAGCGAGCACCTATGAAGGCCGGCACGACACACGAGGGGGGTGTGTGGCCAGCACCACGCCCGGCCGCCTTTGTCTCCCCAGTGGCGATGTTTACTACACACCGCACCAGGTACTCGTTTGAGGCTGAGTCGACCTAGGGGAGTCCCTGGACCGGTTCAAATAATCGTCACCGGTGTTGGCCGTGAGCGTGAATCGAATCCCGGGTCGCCAAGTTCGTAGCGCAGCGCGCTAACCGCTCCACCACCGCCTACACAATCACTCGCCCACAGTCCCCCAGCGTCTCTCCTCC
Organism: Lethenteron reissneri; assembly: GCF_015708825.2. NCBI lineage: Eukaryota > Metazoa > Chordata > Hyperoartia > Petromyzontiformes > Petromyzontidae > Lethenteron > Lethenteron reissneri. The sequence continues at coordinate 11,220,248 of NC_083792.1, read as the reverse complement.
TCCCTGTACAGTTCTCCTATTGAATGTCATTGCAGTCCCTCTTGAATACATCCACAGCCAGAACGTGGACTCGAATCCGAGAGCGTTGCTGCTGCACAGGTGGGTCGGGACCATGTAGGTGGGCCATGGGTGGGTTGCGGTGAGCAGAGAGGTGAGCGGCTAATGGCCGGGTAACCACTTGCGTCCTATTCAAATGTGCATCGAGGGATGCGTCCATTGAGGCAGAGGCGTGAATTCCACATTCGTATGACGGGGACAAGTACATCCGTCGAACAGCCATTGTTTGACTCCCCCCACAAAGTGCTACTCGGTTTCATTTTCTTCTCTCGACGACGGCAATGATGATGGGCTGAGTCAACCCGCAAACCCGGATTTGAACTCGCGCCCTTCCGAGTGCGTGCCGCCGCTCTCCACACCGCTGCTGCGCCTTGCATCACCTGTCAATTGTTGGCGGTAGCACCGTGCGAGCCGTGCAGTGTGCAGGTGCAAGTGCACGCAAGAGCTGCGGATTTAAGAGGAATTGGCCCGCGCCTGTCTGCTATCGGAGCGCACGATTTCTTCACGGAAGATAACACGCCTGGCCGCCACTGTTAGAGCAAGCATAGTGTACATTCCTTGGTGGGGTGGACATGGATATATGACATGAGAAGGCGAGTCGCAGTGGAAATGGTCACGGCGTAAACACGCAAGACGAAATTTCAGTGGGGGGGTAGGGGGGCACTTCTAAAGTGAATAATTTAAAGTGAAAACGTAGATGCATTTGTTGACAATGTTCGCGATTGGGTAGGTAGGTGGATGGGGTGGATTTGTCAGTGCGTTAACTCATTGGTTGGCGGGTGTACGTGTCCATGAACATCCCAAAATCAATCCACTAGTCAATGAGTCCTCATTCCGTAGTGCAGATTGTAAGGGCTGTTTGACCATACTTCACTGCGCCGGTCATTGCGGGTTGTTAAAGTTTTGGTTGGCATATAAATAGGCAATTGGATAGGTGGGTGGGCAGGTAGGTATAGTGATTAGGTAGGTTGGTCGGTGGGCATATAGGTAGGCAATCATATCGATAGATAGGAAGATTTGTGCACGCATATATAGCTGAGTAAGTCGGCGGGGTGGTAATTATGTGTGTAGGTAGTTTGGTGTGCAAATAGGTAAGATAATAGCTAGTTTAGTTTATATGACATGATTCCATAATTTCTTGTGAACAGTCGTGGTAGAGGTGCAGTCCTTAAATGTCTACTCAAGCCATTGCTGATGGAAGGGCCACCACTAGAGGGGGCCCTAGAGAGCCCCTTTAGAGGCCATGTGGCCAATTACTACCAGGCTGACCAGATATTCTGGTAGAGGGAATATACCCACACTTTAACCCACCACATCATCGACTAACTTCTGCAGAAGTAATTGTTTTTAAAGTGCATGTGCCAGCAACTGACCACGATGGTGAAATATGGCTAAATACACCCCCCCCCCCCCCCACCGTAAGCTGCAGAGCACGAGGTTTTCTTAAAGTAGAAGTCTTTAAATACAGCTGTCCGCATTATTCATCGCATGGAATTTACGAGCAACGGGCCATTGTCATGTTGAAAGAAAAGGAACACATGCAGACGATATATCATTCAAAAAGCATATTACAACCTCCTCTGGGTGGCTATTGCAACGAATCTCTTCATGAAATGCACAGGGCGGCTCTGCGGGTAGCGTTTTCCAGTTCGGTGTACGATGTAAACACAGCGTCGTCTGCAGCCGGAGCCTGTGGTGGTTTGTGAAAGGTGAGCAAGACCAGTGATCGTCGTCGTCGTCGTTACAATGGCCAGATGGATGATCCATCTCCCATCTTATTCCTTCCTCCCCCAGACCTTGAAACTGATGCCCTGCCAGTAAATCTCTGGATATCCGATGGAGGGGGGGGGGGGGAACATCTCCCTGCGCTACACCCATCGTTCATGCCAAGCCACCCGGACTTGGAGCGACTTGATTTACAGCGGCAGGGAGTTTGTGAGTAGTTAAAGCCTCGGTTAGAAAGTCTTAAATTGAGGGATTGTGCAGAGGGTATGCTCAGTCTCACACAGACACACATGCGCTTAGGGTTTTAATCGCAGTCTAAATCAAAGAGGCTTCCTGGTCAAACACGCATATGGGGCAGTGCTTATCTCCTCCGGCTGTGTAGATGTTTTTGCGCTTCTGCTGTACGTGTTTTCAGTTCCTGAAGAAGCTCCTAGGACGTGGGGCGAAACGTCGGACATCGTGCAGAATAATAGTCGGCACGAACCGAAGACTCACCAGGGAGTACTCATCACCCATTCACATTCCTGAGCCAATGGTGGAAATGCCTCGTTCCTATGGCGATTGATTTACCAAGAGGGCGATCATGGTTGATCTCCCATAAGTGGCACGTGGTTTATCAACCCCCTGGTAGGATAAGGTGCATGACTAGAATTGTAACTTCCAACCCTCTGATTTCTCCAACCATTGCACTTTTGTGTTTAGTTTCCACATATACCTTAATGTATATGCTGAATTGATGGTCAAAAAGAGTTGTCAAAATACTGCTCACTGAATAAATGTAAATGAAACACAATCAACCAAAGCTATGCTGATTCTGATGGCGTTTGCATAAGTGAGCGATACATTTCACACAACTGTAGCTGAATTGGGGAAAGGGAAAACACAAATACAGGGAGGACTGGGTGAAGAGCTGAGTGCATGAGTGAGCACGAGAGTATGCAAATTATAAATGTGAATGCTCGCCACACCTGTAAGTAAACCCTCAAGAATAATGGTGTATTCATCAGTTACGTTATTCATTTATTTGTTTTGTGGGGAAATAGTCTGCATGTAAGGATATTCCAAAAAACAGTATTTCCCTAATATGACAAAAAGCTCAACACTTTCGTCAATAAACTGCCTTAAATTTAAAAGTGCAGATCGGGTGATAATTTGGACAATGGACCTTCTTCATAGAAGAGAAAGGCCTGACTTCGCTGCTTATGGAGTACTATGGCGGCGAGATGTTAACTACCTCGCCTGGTATACAGGAGGTCGTGGGTTCGATCCCGATCCTGACGCCTGAATATTTGGAGTTTGCGTGTCTCTCTCCCCGTGGTCGCGTGGGTTTTTCTCCGGGTATTCAGGTTTTTCCCTCCACATTTAGAAATATACTTTTCGAGAATTGGACTGCTATACATTTCCATATGATGAGCCACTTTATTGGGCTACCATTTGTGGCCAGGTCGCTTCTGAACAAGGGCTATATGGTTCAATAGGCGTTACCTTTTCAATTAAAAATAGTTATGTGCCGGGAATGTCACCTCACATATACTTTTAGGCTACAGTGTTAACAATCAATGTGTTTAGGTTTTGTGTGATTTGTGGTTGTGCTCGACGGCCAACACAGTATCACCAAATAATTTCCATCATTTGTATTGTCACCATTATTACAGATACATTAGAGAACTTGTCAAAACAATATTGCTTATGGAAAGGACCAAAAGCTAGAGTTTTTTTGTAACCATTCACTGTATTTTATCGCAAAAAAAATCCCACCACAATGCTGAAGCGATGAGATTAGCTCATGTGAAAGCGATATGGAATACGTGACCATGAAGTATGGCATAGTGAAGGCCTTCATCCAGCAGTTGATAGATCGTGCCTGTTGATGATGATAAATCCCTGAAAAGTAGCCCACACTGCCACTGGAAATTGACTCCCGTCTGTCCTCATATTCTGCGCACGTGGTATTCTGCATGCTATCTGCCCACATCTTCAATTTTTGCATCCTTGCTGAACTGAGCATAGAATGTCAATAAAGGACACCTTGTCTGTAGTTATGATCGTTATTTGCAAGAGAACTGATAAAACCCCACCAACATGCTCACTGAACTTCACTTTTGAATGGGCGACTTGTTTTGCATGGCTTTAAAATGCACATTTATGTTCCATTCTTTTGAGAAACCGTTGCATAGCTCTCCTTACATTCATTTACTGCTTATACACTCAGATGCACTGTTATGTACATCTCTTTATTAATCCACCGCTGGATGGAGCACCCCACCCCCTTGCTCACACACACAGTTTGGCCATGGGTGTTGTTTGTATGTACAGCATGTTGAACTCTTTTCGCACCGTACGTTGCCATACCGGTTAGTGCGGGTTGGTGAAGGGTGAGTCCAGGACTGGTTCAGACATATCACTCACTGCTGATGTTAGCTGTGGCCAGGAATCAAAGCGCAACACGCGAACAACTACACCGTTGCGCCACCCCTATATACTGTGTGCCTATGTACACGTACAGCTCTTGACTTTGTCAATCCACTGTTTAATGACAGCCTATCCCCATTGTGCAGGTCGTGGGAGGCTATTTGACCATATTTCACCAAGCTGGTCAGTGTGTGTTGGGCCCCACAACCTTTAAAAAAGGACGACTTGTCTGTGCTTGTGGTCAACCTTTAAAAACACTATTCAGGCTTAAAACCCCGCTCAAATTCTGATATCTCGTACAATCGGGCACCTTCTGGGAATTTTGGTCAAATGCTGTCCACCTATACAAATTTCAATTCAGATATTTAATGATGAATTCAAACCGTATTTTTTTGGGTTGAAGAGGGAGGAAGAGGGGGGGGGGGGGATTGGGTTGTCGAAAACCACAATCTTGTGTTGATAAAGCTTCTACATGCGTTCGTATGTTGGGAGTCTGATTCGCACTACAGTACAAGCGCAAGTTTTTCCATAACAAAACAAAGGACCCGCGCGGTCACTTGGTGCAACGGGCGCGCGTAAAGCTTTGCCTGGCGTCTTGCTCACAAAGTACGGCTTGTTTCTGCGTGCGTGCGTGCCGTGCGAGACGTTTTTCTCTTCTCGCACTAAGAGAACAACAACAATGTCTTACTTGTTGCCCCTTTTGTTTGTGTGAAAGGCCAACGGATAGGGCAAGATGCAGAATTTAGGTTTCTGGAGGTGGCTGTCGCTGCTGCTGTTGCCCACTGCGTGATTTTGCAGAAAGAAAGCCGCGTCCTCCCCCACCCCCGTTTGTGCGTCACTCTCTCTCTCTCTCCTCTCACTGTCACTCAGCAACTCATTCTGATGAGTGAAGGGATGAGGAAGAGTAAGGCCCATTAGCTCCTCTGTACAAACTCTCATTTTCACAGCTTCGTGTGACATTAATATAATGTATGTTTTTACACTAGCATGCGTTTTTTTTAAAGAAAAATTAGGATGGTAATTTAACTCTTTTTTCGTATGACAATGCTGCATTGGGATAATTGGACAATGCTATTTAATATCTGGCTTTTTGTGTGCTCAGGAAACAGAGGAGGTGACAGGCATATTCAATGCCATATTCTGGTCACCTCGCAACCCCATGCCTAAACACCTGACCAGGTTTGCTTTTCACCCATCCAAATACCAACCAGACTCAAATATGTCTTGACCTAAAGCTTTCGTGACTGCAGGAATTCATGTTCTTTGGGTCTTTCGGTAAAGTCACGTAGATAGGTTCAAAGAAAGTAACAAAAAATAACAAAAAAACTACGACATTTCGATCGCAACACAAAAAACTACGACGTTTCGATCGCAACACAAGCGATTGAAACGTCGTAGTTTTTTGTTATTTCTTGTTATTTTATTTTAACCTATCTACGTGACTTTACAGAAAGACCCAAAGAATAAGACTCAAATATGCTTAGCGTCTGACTTCTGATGAGATCGGCCGCATTGTGAAGTATGATAGAGAAGGATTATCATGGGCTGTGGGAGTTGTATTTGCACGATTTGTACATGCTATATGTATTGCGATAAAATTATTGACCAAATAAATATATTTTGAGGATTTTTTTTAATCATGTGCCATTCCGTTAACTATTTAAAAAAAACTCTGTCCTTAATGCTCCAATGAGTATTAGTGCTCCTGAGCCAGTACTGGAAATTCCACATTGTCATGTAAGGGAGCAGTCTATCCGTATGCCAGCTACAGTGTCGATATCATACCAAGGAGTCAAACTTCAATGAAGGGTGATCGTTGCATTCAATCCAGTGGGCTAGTTGGGTAACCTTGCCCAAAACAGTTGAACTCAACGTTTTGAACAATTTTTACAACTGGGAATTTGTAACTTTATCAAGTGAGTTATAGTCTGCTCATTACATGACAATAAGTTACTGCCGTTAATTTTTGTGGCGGTGATGGTGATTGCATGAGTAAAAGAGGATATGATATAATTGCTAAGGTTGGTCTCTTCGTTAGAACACATGTGTTGCAGTTTACTTAGCAGACGGTTTCAATAGATTTTGATTTGTGGCTCACTGTGCCAGCCACGACTTGGAAAAGGATATTGAAAGTTATTTATTATCCACAACCCCAACAAAAAATTAGCCGGATGAGAAAAACACTATTAAAAGTTGTCAATTTTCAAGAACCTCCGCCATAAAAAAAATCACATCTGCACGAGAAGTGGGGGTTTCCTCCAGCTATAAACTTGAGATATCTGTGAAGTCTGTCTCATTAGGGAGTTGCGTGTACAGCGATGTCCTTTTTTAGGATGTGACTACACTGGGCTGAGCGACAGTTCAACAGAAAGCCAGAGCTGGGTTCCTTTATTTAAATATGTACGTTTCAGATTAGCTCGCTTTTGAAAAAAAAAAAACTTCTACGAGACCCTGTACACCCCAAACTCCCCTGCTAAGGAAGTGTTAATGCTTCTCTGTGCAAGATTCCCCCTTCCCAATCTGGCCCCGCAATGGTGTGAGGACCTGGGCAGGCCCACAGAAACTTAACGAGGCCACAGCGTCGTTACCTTTGGGGAAAGTGGCAGGCCCGGATGGTTGAACGGTTGGTTTTTACAACGAAAATTGGATACCCCTTTAATCCCAGAGCTTCTACTAACCATCAACGTGGCGTTCGCTTCCAGCCGCCTTCTAAGCTCCATGAACGAGGTCAGGATCTCAGTTCTGCATAAACCTGGCATGCTCCCGCAGCTTGTAGGGAATTACAGACCCATCTCTTTACCAAACTTGAATATGTACGTTTCAAAAAAAACATATAGCTCATCTGTGTTCTGGAAAATAATTATGGTTCGTCTTTTTTTTTTAAGAACCTGCTACCAAGAATGTTTATTCGCATTAGTGTGTCAGGGAATATTCATATCGTGGTGGCACAACGGTGCATCGGTGCGATGGTCATCTTGCACGATGACTTTGATTCCTGGCCATGGCTAACATCAGTGGCAATTGTTATCTGAACCGGCCCCGGGTCTCCGTTTACCAACATACACTGAGCAGCATGGTGAATTTGAGTCGAATAACCACACATGATCCACACAACATAGATAAATGGATGGAAATGTTCAGTCATTATCCCATTCCCAAACTATCCACAAACCGTTTAGTGGATGTACGCACACTAATTATGTTCATACCATCCTACGCAGTTTTGTTGTCTCCGATGAACTTTTAAGATAAATCACTTTTCAGGGAAAGCAAGCACGGTTGCTTGAATGTTCGTAAACACACCGAGATAGAAATAGATGCTGGCTGTTGACAAGCAAAATCTAGACTCGCGTTCCACGCAAACACATTCCGACGTGAACGAAATGCAATGCGGTTCTCTTGACGACCTTTGCTCTGTTTATTAGGAATTCCCAACTGTGCTGTAAATGAGGTGGCGTGCTGTCCACGCCGCGGCCGTCCCTGTCTTGGGGTTGCCACGTTCTGTTGCCACGCGGCCACCTCGACTTGACTTTGCACAGACTTTCTCGAGAGGGGGGAAGGTGCTTCGGTGTTTTTTTTTATTCACCTGTTTACAAAGTCGGTAGGACCGAGGCATGCACAAAAACATGCCGTCTTACACCCGACAAAGCGCGCATTCAAGTCGGGGCATGGCTGCCTAGCCGGCGTGCGTGGCTTAGCATGTATGCGCAGAGTCACATTCCGCGGCTTTCGAATTCATTGGATGCTAAGGGCAAGAAGCTGCGTGGGAACACAGTGGAGGAAATCATAATGAGGTGCGTGCCATTATCCTCACGCTGTAATTTCTCCCGGTTAGCTCGCTCATAATCCAGCGGTCCACCGGTTGAATGGGATTCGAGATCCCAGGCACGGGGTAGTTGAAACTTGGGTTGCCATCTTTTCAACTGCGGCCACCCGAACGTAGACGCCAATTCCTGGCCTGTCTGGGACAAACGTGGACAGCAGGTGGCAACCCTCCTTGAAACAATGGGCAACGTTTAACAAATCCTCCCCGGCCTGTGTCCGCACAGCAGTATTATAAATGGGTACCCCACAACTAGACAATCTGCTGCAGATGATGTGTAGTGGGGTCAAGTCTGGGTACCCCCCCCCCACCTCCTCCAAGACGTCTGTTCAGCATGGAATAGTTGGCCATAAATCCCCTCTATAGGGGCCCTCTGTAGGGGCCCTCTAGAGGGGGCCCAGTCTTGTGGAAGCCCTTCCAACAGCAGGGGTCTGAGAAATAATTTTCAGGGCCGCACCTTTACCTTCGCTTTGTGGGTCAGCCACTGTGCCAACTGGCTGATCACGAGAGGGCCCAACCGGAAGCTTTGGTTCCTGTTGATGAAAATACCGTACACTGAGGCATGTTGGGGAGGTCGAAGAAGACACTTGCTCCTTGTCTATCCATCGTGGTACTGCAATCAGAGAGCTGGCACGCTGGTATTTTTACAGTAGAGGTTTTGTTTTTTATTACGCCTGGTAAATGGTGAAAAAATAAACTGCCGTACCACCACGCGCTTCATTTTTACGAACTGCGCGGCTTTATTGTGTCCTTGCTTTGTTGAGGATCGTTATATCAGAACGTGCCAATTGGCATATTGGCTAGTAAGAGTCAAGAAAGTGCTTCTCAGTTTTTAACCGCAGTGTCCGTCCCACTTTCCATTCCATAAAAACAGAATTAAACATTCTTCATGTGGAGACACTTTGTGCCATATTCCTGCGTTCACGTGAAGAGAACCCACCAACCACCTGCTGTGAGACATAGACAGAGTGTCGGTCACCTCCAGTCCAGAATTAGTTTCTCTATTTAGACGGCAGGAATCCGATGAGCTATTCAGCTGTTTTTCACAGATGTCCGGCATGGACGGGTCAGAAAGTCATCACTATACATGTCCCCTCACATTACAGCTTCCCGTGATCACCAACCATCAGATGTGTGCAGTGTCATCATTAGCCATGATCAATCCACTGCTGGATGAAGGCATCTCTGAGCCGTCGCCTACAATGTAATAATACACCCAGCACCTGGGCATCAGACAATGCGTTCCATTCATTGGCTTCCACCCCGTCATTATTCTTGACCATCCATTGGCTGTCATGATCCCTTCTAACGAGGTGTCTTTTGCCCAAGTCCTCCCAGCTATTGATGCAGGTAGCCTCGGCATTCTCTCTAATCCCCGTGTTCCTATTTCCGTCTCTCAGTGCAATCCCAAGCCGCGCATCTCTCTCCGCGCATACTTTGCGCACTTATCAGGGTTCTCGTTCCGTTTTGCTGCTGTTGTTGTTAATGATAATGTTTGTGAATTATGCTCAAAACAACCCACCCGCATGGCCACTGCACCTAAATGGCACGCAGAGGGCTTTTGCATACGAATAGAAAAGATCGGTAATCGTGACAAGGCAGACCCGACCCTGGAAGGGGTCACAACAATGACTGGAATTGAGAAACATTGTCGTACGGGGCCTTACGGTCATATCAGCTCCTTTGCCCCCTCCCCGCCCTGTCTGTCTCTCTGTCTGCTCCACCCCCACCCTCTCTCCACCCGCAAACTTTAGCCGAAATCAAGAGTCCATACATTGGTGTGCACAGCCACTAGGCCGGTTGCTGTTGTTGTCTTGTTATTGTTGCTGTTATTGTTGTTGTTGTCGAGGGGGCTGTGGCAACGTAGAATCATGGAGGGTAAAGCAGCCCCGTTTGCTTGACGTGCAGCTGTGCGGGCCACATTGGAACGAGTGTAATTACAAAATGCACGCTCTCTGCCTGCGGGTTGCCACGCAAGATTAAAAATTGATAGACGTGCAGCCCCTGCAATTTCTAGCTCGAGCCACTGCTGGCGGACGGAAACGACCTGCACGAGAAGGAGCGCTTGTATGTATGTTGCCCTTCTTTCAGAATCAGAAATGAGAATATGTATTTTTACTGGAAGAATCCGATGAGCTATGAAGCTTTTTCTCACGTACGTTATTTTGAACCGTACGTAGCCAACTGCGCACTTAGAAAGCCCCTGTTGAGGATATTTAGTTTTGTTCCTTCCTATGCACACGTTATTCAAACGCACACGACCTGCTAAGTGACAAATTGTGGAGCACCAATTTGCACTGCTGGTTTTACGGAGGCAGGGAGAATTTAAGAAACGTGTATACCATTATTTCCAACAGCCACACCAGGAGATCGTTCCGGTGTCCTCTGGGTTGCAAGTCCGGTGTTTTAACCATTACACCATTGCAGCATCCCTAAGGGCAAGAGTGCTGGTTTTTTTATGCATGTGCAAGCAGCCTCATTCATTCCCAATTAAGGAGCCCGAGAAAGGGGCTCCCTTGAGAATGGCCCTAATTAACTTTAAATATGGTATATTAGTTTTTTTTTTCACATAAAGGGACGCTGCAGTGGTGTAATGGTTAGCACACCGGACTGGCAATCCAAAGGTCGCCGATGCAATCGTTCAGCAATGCAGTTAAAACAATGGGGCGAATTTCACAGCAATATAAATGGATACACACAAAGTCCAGTGTGGAGCTCTCCCCCCGAGAAGAAGCCACGGTGGCGAGATGTTAACTACCTTGCCTGGTATACAGGAGGTCGTGGGTTGGATACTGAACAAGATGCCTGCTGTACATTTGGAGTTTGTATGTTCTCCCAGTGGTCGCGTGGATTTTTCTCAGGGTCCGCTTGTTTTTTTCCCACCACTTTTAGAAACACGTGTTTAGAGTATTTGGCTGATTTCGATTTACACGTAATAAGTCACTTCGTTGAAGATCTATATCGCTCAGTAAAATAGTTGTTTTTTTATTCTGCCAGCAGTGTCATGAGCATGTGATTGCAGGGCTGCACTTCTCACCTTTTACCTTCAGCGAACTACGTGTGCATTGCAGGGCAATTTATTTTCAATATATTGTAATTATTGATAAAAATAAGAATAAGTTACTGTTGAAAGGTGTAAATGCGCATTATTAATGTATCATTCAAGTGCTTGCCAAATGTATACAATCCTCTGCATATGAATGTGATGTGCATGAGTGCCACAGCGAAGATTCGGACGGTGGTAAATGACATCACGACATCATCACAAGTAGTACTAATCACATACCTACATTTCCCATAAGTATGCTAAATTCCTCTTGATATGCAAATTATTTTGTCAAGGCGCCCTTCCCCCCTTCCAACCCAGCTTAAATAGACGTTCCAAGCGTGGTGGTGTTTCATTCAGACGCTGTCTCCCCGACAGACCTGGTTTTCACCTGAGGACGGCTGCTTGCGTTGTGGCCGAAACGTCGTGAGAATTATTGTATCATGTTTAATTTTTATTATTTTATTACTTCCCTTCTACGTGACTTTACCGAAACAACCAAGAAGATGAATCCCGACGAACTGTGCATGCCACAACGCTGTCAGTGAGCCTCGTAATTATTCCGGCAAATTCATCCCCTTTTGAGCAGTCTGTGTACGCGGACGATAAAGCGCAAACGTCAACCGTTCTTTGCGATGATTCTTGATTACAAACCGAGGGTGTGCGTGTCAATGTTCAATAATTGCGGCAGAAAAATGTAAAACATGAAAACAACTGCACAACAACAGAAGTTCATAACAAGAAGATTATCAGGTCATCTTCGTGTCAGTAGCTTCGAACCAAGCGAGACTTTTTTGGGGGGTGAATTTAATCGGCAATCTCTTTTGTGCTAAAACAACTCCGCCAATAATGAACAACGCTACATGCTGCAAGCTTTTAAAGGCTGTTTCAAATACACGTGTAGAACATATTCGAGAAGAAAATGTGTTGTCACAATGTTAGGAAGATACTGTGGTTCCGTCGTGATTGTATATACATGTTGAAGATAACAACTGTATTGTTAATAACAACATTATACAACCTGATTTTATTGTAACTTACACTTGTTGATGGCACAGTAGTTGGTACGCTGCGCTACAAAGATCGTGGTGTCTGAGTTAATTTCCCGGTCACGACTACCATCAGCGGCATGTGGTATCCAAACCAGTCCCCCCACCCCCTTCACCAACCTGCACTGATCAGCGTGGTGAAGTATAGTCCAAAGTAATCCCCATGACCAATACAACATGGGAGGAATTATCCAGCAGGCAGTGGATTGCCCAATGCCTGAAATGTTTTCTTATTTTTGCCGCAGCTTCGAAAACTCACGTGTTCTATGCTCTTTACGAATCACCATCACCCAGCTATCAAAACATATAATCTAAGATTATAGCATTGCAACGTACAAAACAGTCACATTGTATACACAACCTCGTATTTAATGAAGTATAAAACATAACTGAGAAGAATGTAAATACACTTTACGGGTTTTTTTTGTTTAGTTTTCAAGAAAAGTACATCTATTCATCAACAGCGATGATACAAAAAAACTACACATATTTGCCGTGGTATCAGTTCTCGGTGTTCGAGTTTATTGTGGTAGGAAAGATGCCAAAGGTATTGAAACAAAACAGCGCTTGGGAAAATTATTACAATCTGCCGCGTGCGATTGCCGCAATTATGGCGTTCAACCCCGTGAACCACGAAGTCGTCTTGCGTTGCCTTTGTGCCTTAACGGAGGCGGGCGAGCGAGCGAACGAGGCTTTTTGCAGCGGACACGGGCGTGGTGTAATGGTTCGCACGCGCCGCCTGCAATCCACACAGAGGACCCTCCGGTTCGTGTCGATCGATCTCTCAGCAGTTGAAACAATGGGGGGGGGGGGGGGGAGAGTTTCTTACGTCTCCCCCCTCCAACGCCCTGGGTCCAAGTCGGCAGTGTGGATGAGTGAATGAACCACGGCCAGTCGATCGGCGGGGTCGCGTGTGGTGACATCGAGCGTGGCCAAGTGTGGAAGAGATGGCCCTACGACACCCTCCATATGGGCTTCTAGAGCTTTCTCCGCCAGCAGGTGCACGAGGAAGACATTTCAGGGCTGCACCTTTACCGCCTTTCCTTTCTCCACGGAGTTTTCGGTGCCCTGAGACGGGCTGATTAGCTGATGGTGTTCATCACCCGCGTACACATTGTGTGTGTGCCTGGTGAGCTGGGGGGGGGGGGCATCGCCTGGCAGTGGAGCCTTGTGTGACCCCCCCCCCACCACCCTCCATCATTACGAGCCTGCACGCCTGTTGAAGAAGTCGTTAATTAAATTTAGCGGGCACTTGGGCACCACATCTGTCATTCGTCAATTTGTAATGAGGGTGGCGTAGAGGAGGAAACACGATGTACATGGCTGGCTTTATGCGCCCACCTCACATTATGGCTGTTCCTTGTTTTTTATGTCTGTTATGTGCCAGTGGAGAGATTTCATTGTGCCATTTGCACTCACGGATGGAGGAAGCCGGACACCAGCTGTTTCAGTTTCCAAGGCTTCGATAAGGTAACTCGGTTCGTAGTAAGCCAGTGTTTCAAATCACTGGCTTCGCGTCCGTGAATGTTCTTCATGCGAATGCACCCATGGGCACGTCTGCCACGGAGATGGAGCGATGAGATTGGCTCTTGCGCAGGTGTCGCTTGGACTGTTGTATCGCGAGTTGGTGAGGGTTGTTGTCGGTTTGGGGGGGGGGAGGCCTTCATCCCAGCAGTAGATTTGATCGTGGACGATTATTACGGTGTTTTTGTACGTGCACACGTATGGAATCACACATGCAGTATCCATTTTCAGTAACGACTACTGCTGTACTACGAATAGATTACATGTTCAAAGCCAACACACGTGCTGCTTGGCAGTGTTGCACTGGCCTGTTTGCGTGCCAAGTATCACTCGTTTCCCCCTCTGCAGTTGCATGGAAAGAAGAAAAGACATGTCCTCAAGTTCAAGTTAATTTATTAGGTATAGCCCTGTGAGCCATTCGGCTCTTGAATCGGGTGCAACCGCAACAAACAAAAAACAAAAACATGAACACAAAATATCTTAAAGTGAATATGTGACTGAGTGCAAACAGAAAATCCAAGAAAAGACAGCAAAATATTGCAGAAAAAAATCACCGTACACCAACGCTGTGTGCAAAAATCCCAGTGGGATGCAAGTCAAACAACCACAAGTGTGCAGGAGCCAGTTGTTTATTAAACAATGATTAGGTTCCTTCGGTTGACATCCAGAGATAACGCAGAGGTGTTTTCTGCACTAATTCCCACACTCCTAGAGGAATGTGATAGAATCTACCCACCCACATTTGTCTCTGTCTATTATGTCCGCCTGTCTCGGCGTGGCCTTCTTAACTAATCTATTTCACGTCGAGGACAATTCAAATTGTTTTAGCCACGGCACTTTTATGTTTATTTATAGATATGCGTTGGAAGCAATAGCCCTCTCGGCAAGGTGGACCCCAGAGTGATGGAAAACTTGCCGCAGAGCTGTCTTAAACCACGCACTGTTCATTATCAGACGTGAACTTGCCACTGCTGGATGGAGGTCTCCCCAAGCCTGTGCCGTTTCTCGAGGTCTCGTGTTGCAATATTGCAACCTCGCTCTCTTACGCGAGCTGATTTCATCACTCTGGTGGATGCCCTCTCGGGCGCTCCGTCCCTCATTTGGTTGCCACTCCGTTCGTCGTCCGTCCTGACCACCCAGCCATCACCACGAGAAAAAGAATTGCTACCGAGCTATGCAGTTCCGTTCTTTTTCAGAAGCAACCTGGCCACAGATGATGGCTCGGCGAAGTGACATTATCACGTGGACATTTGTAGTAGCCAAATACTCGAAACGCATATTTATTATCTGGTAAAAAAAAAC